>NC_083314.1:135590313-136198468 GCF_963455315.2 Globicephala melas
GTTCTCATTGCCTGTGGGATGTGTGGGCCCCAAATTCATGGCCCCAAATTCATGGCCTCCTTCACAAGGGAGTCTTCCCCTTCTCCAGCAGAACTGAGCTCCTCTGTGAGATCACTTCCTTGACTGTCTGTCTCCCACCAGTGCTCCATTAGTGGCTCTGAAGCCCTCTTTCAGAAGCAGAAAGAAGCCCATGGTTCCAAGCTGAGGTGCTGAGGACCCACTGCTATGCCCTTGACCACACGGAGTCAAATTTTAGGAATATCTGCTAGAAAAAAAAGAGCAGCCCCTCATGCTGAGAGAAGTCTCCCAAGTGGAGTCAGTTCTCTGGAAAACAACTGGATATGGTGTTGGTCTTTATTACAGTTTCCACAGACTAAAAAAAAAAAGTTGTTTATAAAACAAAAGCCACATCAATTTGATACAGTAACATTTTTGAGAATTTTGTTTTTGCACAGCGGAAACCAGGGCTGATGTGCTCATGGTGGAAATGGAGCCTGTTCAGTTACCCCAAAGCACCTCTCCTAAAACACGAATCTGAGTAAGCCAGGCTCGGCCTTGCCAGGAACAGCCGGCATTGTTTGGCTCTTTGGAGAGACAGACGAGGCCAGCAAAGCCCTCACACCATGCAATACCACGCTCGCACACCCAGGCTCAGGCCTGCCCTCCGAGGGACGCCTCCAGGGTCCTCACCTTCCCTCCAGTCACCGGACCGCATGGTGGAGGACACGGTTCTGGCCTGTCCTCTCCAGCGCTAGGACCACCTGGGCAAGAGGAGACTCCTCTCTTGTTTGCAGTTCTGTTCTCAGACAGTGAAAGACGCCAAACGAAACATTCATGTTTCCTGCTGTTTTGAGCCAGATCATGTGAAAACTAAAGAAAATCTATGTTTGCTGGCTTTGAGAACAGGAGTAACTACTTTGTTAAGCACAAAGGAAGCAACTTACAAGGAGCGCCAGACTCACGGTGAGAAAGTAAAATGAGTAGGAATCCTATTAAACTTGGGGCTTTGGGAGACCTCCTATTGGCTGTGTCTTCGTTTTCCATACCACTTCCTGTCATTCTGTGGTGAAAAATTAAATTCAGTGCTGCAAGCAAAAATTTGGGGGGAAAGATTTCTTATGTTTTGTAGAGTACTGTACTATAGAAACTATTTGGATAGTTTATATATATATATATACACATATATATATATGTATATATATATATATTTCCCTACAAAAATGAAAAGAGATACTTCATTTGTTTGATTCATTCAGTATCATGGTGACTTAGGGCTGGACACTAGCAGTCTAGGTTCCTGCTCTCAGGAGTTCACATGTGCTAAGTGGGGGAGATAGACAACAAATTCGTAAACTCTGAAATATATCATGTAATTTCTGACAGTGATAATGCTTTGAGAAAAAATAAAGCAGGGTGAGGAGATAGAAAATGAATAGGCAAGGTGGTCAGAGAAGGTCTCCAGGAAGAGAAAATAGTTGAACAGAGAGCTGAAGATCTGGAACGAGTGAGCCATGCACAGTTCTAGAGGAAGGGCATTCCAGGCAAGGCTGGTGGCTCAAGCTGAGTACAGAAGGGAAAATGGTGTTGGATGAGACTGGAAAGGTCAGGGCATGTTGGTTCCTGTTTGCCATGATAAGGAATATAGACTTTATTCCAAGTGTTATGGGAAGCCTTTGAGAGACTTTGTTTACTATCAGCTTATTCTCTACCCAGTTCCAAAAAGAGAGAGAATTTTATCCGTTCATTCGATAGTTATTTATTGATCACTAAGCATGTATCAGACTGGGTCCAGTGCTTTAAAAATTATGACCTCTGTCATCAAATGAGGGGATAAGAAAATAACATGAACAACCAGAACAAACATAGAATCAAGAAAGTTGCAAAAGAGAGGGAAAAATATTACTCCTAATAATAATAATGTAAGAAGATAAATTACAAATATTAATGCTGATTAATAAGAATGCTATGCCCTAGGTACTATTCATGTATTTTTTCACATGACTCAATGCCTTATGTATTGTTATTCTTCCCTGTAAACGAGGAAACTGAGGTCAGAAAAGCAAAGTAATATCACAGACCAGAAAGCGATTAAGCTGAGAAGCCGGGATTTGAATCCAGGTTTGTCTGATTCTAAAGCATAAAGTTTCTCTCCTCATAGGAAGGAGCTACTGTGACAAGCTACATATTTTGTAACTCAGTATGTATAACTGCTGCTTCTAAGAATGAGATACTTCATCTAGCAGACTTGGGTCAGATTGGCTTCAGAGATATATTCCAAAGTTAAATGTACCCACTGTAAAGTGGGGTATTAAAATTCTTAAAAAACAATACCCAAACACTGCAAGGAGAAGAGCCCCAAATGATTTTTTCCAGAAAACATGTTACCATCTTTAATAATAGCATTCTATTTGTTTGTTCCTCAATTTTCTTGTGCCCCCAACTGCATTGTCCCTGGCGTAAGTGCAAAAAATCATGTCTGATTGTTCACCATTTTATTTGCAGAGCCTAGCACAGCACCTAAAACACAGTAGGTGCTCAATTAATATTTGTTGAATGAATGAATTAATTACACTTCATTTTCTTTCTTTCCAGGGCCTGCCTTTACTGCCGTGTACCACTCCAGACAGCATGCAGAGTTGGTGGAGAGTATAATAAACATCAGAGATATTTTGCAATTCACGGCTGACCCATGCTGACCCTTTCTTTAATTAAACCTTCCACTTGTGAATGAATCATTTCTTCCATTAATTAAAATAGGATACACTTATGTCTCTGTAAAGTATGTGTCAAAAGAAAGCATTCCACCTAAAATATATACAGGAGGCGCTGACCACCGTGGAGAGTCATCCATCATAATCTGCTAAAAAGATCAGCTCTGGAATTAGAACGAGCACAATCATCTCTTATGCCCTCCAAAATACAAGTTGCAGCTTCTCACCCGATCCGTCAGCTCCTGTGTTAATATAGGGAGTAAAGCATAGTGTGAAGCCGTAAGAGGACCGTTTATTTTGTAGGGCAGGGCAGGCGGCCCCAGCGCTCCGGTAATGCCATCATCTCTAATAACTGCTTGGAGCCTGTGCTCTCTGGAGACGTGTCTCTTGATTGTTAGAGCTGGAAGGCAGCGGAATCTCACTGTTGCGAGGCTCAACAATTGCTCCTGCAATTCCTCCGAAAGCCAAGAGGATGACTGAGAAATCTGACGGCGCTGTTTAGGTGGACAAAGCAAGTTCGTGTTCCCACTCACCCCCACCGTCTCCTTCTGGAAGAAGTGGGCTGCAGAAATCGATTTGCAGTCTTTAGCTCCAGGAAATAGTGAGCCCAGGCAGCCACTGTTCAAAATATTTTGCCTCAGAGGAAACTCTGCACTCTCCAAACTCCAAAGACCTCGATGAAGTACATAAGTTATGTTTAAAAATCACCACTGGGGATTCTCCAGGCAAGATGAAAAGGAAAGAAGGATAAAGCATTGAGAAACTCAAAGTGCCTCAGGTCCTCTAAAAACAAGTTTTAAATATCTCGCAAGATTTCAAATGCAGCAATTTTTGAGAAAGCGCGACATTGTAAAGCCTGTTCTCTCGGTGAAGTGTCAGGCTCCATAAGAGTAGGAATGATAAACACTCTTCCTGCATATTTAGGAGGCTGTTTCAGAAGACGCCAAGTGATTGCTAAAACAGTCGTGCAATTTAGTGTGTTTTAGTACCACAATTTTCTGTCCAATACTAATTGCTCTTTTATTTTTCCTTCAATTAATCCTGTAAGGCGGGTGCAAAAATATAGGAATGATAAGGACATTTGCCATCATTGGGGCTATTTCCAATGGTGAAAGGAAGGCCTGGAAAGGTGAAGTGACTTGTCCAAGGCCAAGGGCAGGTTCATGGCAGAGCCAGGGCTCCCAACTATGTCTCCTCTCTCACAGTCCTGGGCTCTTTCCCCTGTGTTTCTAATGAGGACTGAGTCAAGGGTGATTTATTCCCCCAGCACAGTGCTAGGTACAGTGCCTGTGGATTGATTAATGCGTTGATTCCCACAGAATAAGAGATTTGAGATTACTTGACAAATCTCTCAAGTACTCAGGAAAAAAAAAAATCAATAGTTTTTCTTTGACTTCAAGTCCAAGTTATTTGGAGTATTTCAGAGGTACTTTTCTCCTGCCTTCAATACTTCTCTGATACTCACTGGCTTGTCTCCTGCGTCAAGATATATCAGAATGAAAAGAGGAGGTATATGAGAGATTTAACAATTAGTGGAAATGGACCATAACACTGGAGAATTAATTGTTCACATGGTATAGAATAGTGATTAAGAACATTGACTCTGGAGTCAAGTTGCCCTGGGTTCAAATGCTAGCTTTGACATTTAGAAGATGTGTAGTCTAAGATCACTGATTGCGGGCTTTTTAAATCCCGGGGCCTCAGTTTTCTCCTCTGTAAAATGGAAATTTTAGCACCTACTTTACAGGCTTGACTCAAGGATAAATTTTAAAATCTGGCTCCCTTTATATGTGTGATTTAATGACATATTCAAACAGTAACATTAGAACAAGAGCTATGAAAAAATTAGACCATTAAATTTGCTTTATATTGATTGAAGCCCTAATACTAGGTCATTTTTGAGAGAAGAGCATCCTTGTGCTATTTGGTGATGTTATTTCCTCTCTCTCGGCCCCCACTCCACACCACCCTAGTTTAAATGCCCAGGTCCCTTGTCTGCATAACTGCAATAGCCTCCTCTCTGCTGCTTGTCTCTTTCTCTTTTTATCTCCGATCTAGTTCTTCTTGAGTAACCATTTAAAGACACATATTTGGCCATATCATGCTCTAACCGAAAAGCCTTCGGGGATTCCTGTGGCTTACACAATAAAGCAGTACAGACTGGTCCCAACCCCCTATTGTAACTCATTCCTACCAGCATCATCCCCACACCCCACGTTCTAACCAAACAGGACTACTCACTGTTCCCTCAACGCCCCATGTACTAATACACCTCTGTGCCTTTGCTCATGATGTGCTCTTGGCCTGAAACCATCTTTTCCCACTTCATCACCTACTAAATTCCTGGTCATCCACCAAAGCCCAGCTACAATTTCACCTCTTCAATTAAGCCTTTCCTTACTCCACTCCCCTCCTGGCAAAATTAATTACTCCTTGCTCTGTGTGCGATGCCACTTTGTTCTTATCTCACAAATAGCATTTACTGCATTAAATTATATTTTGTTGTATATGTGTCTGTCCCCAGCGAAACCTGGATTAGCAAACATTCGAAACCATTCCCTCCTTCCAAACCCATGACTCTTTTCCCCACTAAGATCAAGTGCTGCCTAGAATTGTTTTTAACTAGTGCTCTGAGCAGCCCCTCTAAATCCCTGAGTTGACACCAGAGTGAAACAGATTTGCAACCTGTAGCTAAAGTATGATGGCCATGAGTACAGGACCATGTCTGTTTATCTCTCTACCTCTAGTACCTAGTGCAATACCTAGTACTTAATAAATGTTTGTTAAGTACATGAAAGCAAGGAACCACAGCAATGTACTATTTATTAGATGTGAACGCTTAGGAACAATTCTGGGTGCTGAGAGTGTAGAGTCAGACATAGATTGTTAGTACTTGACACCACACTTCATATCCTAGACTTGGGGACATGGAAATGTAAATTCTGTCTGTAAAAGGAGCTCAGATTTGGGAAATTGTTACAAAGTAATTCAAAACTCTTTTATACACACAGACACGCTTGCTTGGTAGACAATGTACCTTTTTAATATCATATGAACTTATCAGCCATGAGGTAGAATACTTATCTTCTTCATCCTTCTTCACCAAATATTCCAAATAAGTCTTTATATCTAGTTTTATAATGTGAGTTAACAGGAAAGTAAGATTTATTTTATAGAAATTATAATAATTATTATTGTTAATAATAGCAAACATTTACTGGCTCCTCAGTATGTACCAGGCACTGTCTTAGCTGCTCGATATGTATTAGGTCATTTGATCTACACAACAGTGCTATGAGGTTGGTGATTATCTTCATTTTGCAGATGAGAAAACAGAGTCTCAGAGAGGTTAAGTCAATTGCATGACATTTCACATCTAGTAAATAACAGAAGTGAGATTCAAACCAAGATGTGCCAAATTTCAGAAACCATACCTTAACCGTCATGTTATATCTCATGAGAACCCACACTGCATCTTGTATTAGTCAGCTTTTTCACAATAATGCTGTATAACAATCACCTCAAAACTCAGTGGCTTAAAACAGCAAGCATTTATTCTCATGCTCAAAGGTCTGCAGATCAACTGATTCAGCTGAGTTAGGCTGAGCTCAGCTGGGAGGGTCTGTGAATTTAGCTTACATTTGCTCCATATTTTTTATTTTGGACTCCAGACAGTAGTTACCCAGGGTATCTCATGGCAGGTGACCAGTGCAAAAGACTGAAGCTAAATGGAGGAAAGCACAATGTTTTTCATGTCCACAAACATTTCAGTGGCCAAAGCAACCCAACATCAATGGGGGAGGAAAGTGAAGACCCATGATGGAATGTTGAAGGGAGTAAATATTTACTACTAATAATACCTAGTATCACACGGTACCTTCATTTATTTTTTAAAAAGGTCTTGGCTACTTAATCTTTTGCAGTTAGGCAGGTATTTCATTTTTGCCTCTGAGCAATGACACAAAGTTCAAAAGCTGCTGCTGAAGGCTTCAGCCCTTCTAGTCTTTACGTAGTTGTGTGTGAGTACTAAAATGCTGACCTTTGAACTCTTTAGAATGGCACCGTTGTTGGCAGATTGAAAATCCACACTTTTCTTCACCTGATTCTTTGCCAAGTTCATGAAGGTGTTTATATATTTTTTAAAACCTTCCAATAAATCTTTGATTTCCTCAAGAGTAATGTATTTTCAGAAATCTAGAAGTTCTTGTGAACAGCTCTTATACAGGCTCAGAATAAGGTTACAGAGTTTCAGAGCAGCTTAGAGGGCACTTAGTTCAACTTTCTCATTTTACAGATGAGGAAACAAATAGTTTCAGTGTCAAACTTCCAATTATTGCATACTGTGAGCTGCATTTTTTTTCTCATATAAGGAAAGCAATGAGAAAAATCTCGGGGGCAACCTTTGCACGTCATGCTGCAACTGTAATTCTGTAACGGGGACCTCCATTCAGTTTATTTTATGAGAACCCTCATGACTTTGCTCACTATATGACCATGACCAACTTCCCTGATTGCCTATGAAAAACAAAAATCAAGTTTTTCCCTTTCTCTTTATAATCTTGGGGACCTTCTGCTTTGAGAGCCAGCAGAATAAGCTGAGAGACACCTGGTCACCTGCTCCAGTATCCTGAAGACGAGAGCTGTTTTCCACAAGGGAGAGAGACAGAGAGGCACCACGCCCAGTTTTCCAGGAAGGGAATTATGACTATTTTTCCGGGCCAAACACTTTCAATATTTAGCTAATATTCTCTGCTATTAAACCAGTACATTTAGAAGGGAGAGTATGCTGGGGTGAGGATGGGAGTGAAGATTAGAAAACTCTAAGGTGAAAAGTACAGTTGATTAAATAAGTATTGATGGAATGAATACATGCTATGGGCCAAATCTGGTGCTAGGGACTAGGGTGATGATGTAAACAAGACAGAAAAAGGTCCTGTGTTCAGGATGCTTCCAGTCTAGCTTGGACATGTAACTAAAGTGCTATCAAAGCAAAAGTATAGGGTATCATGGGAGGGTATAATGCAGCATTTAGCTGAGTGTATGTAAGGAGGGGCTGAGACACAGTCAGAGAAGGTGTCCCTGCGTAAATGATGTTTCCCTAATAGAGTCTTTAGGGGGCTGAGGTCAAGAGCTCTCCAGAAAGAGTATAGAGCATGTGCAAAGGCCTAACAGAACTGAGAAATAGCTAAGGAAGCCACAGCTTAGCCGGGGAGGGGAGACCAATATGAGATTAATATAAGCCCCCCAAGCAGTTGGGTGGGGACTTATAGGACAAGAATAGAGTACAGAACTTTATTCTAAGGGTAAAGAGAAGACATTAAAAGTAATGTAAAGACATTAAAGTAGGGGAATGACATGATAATAGGATTTTCATTTTTAAAAGGAACACTTTGGCTGTAGTGACAAGAATAAATTGGAGATGGGGGAAAGAGAGAATTGGGGAATGTAAGAAAATTACATGGAGAACAAAATAAGAATCTGGAGCTGATTCCAAATACTCAGCCCAGGTTGGCTGCAGATGACGTAGAGTGAAGAGTTGGGCTGAATGTGTACTCGTGTGTGTACGTGTGCCTGTTTGTAGATCACACAGAGCATGATGAAGGTCCTCTCTTCTCCCCAAAGTCACCCACAACTTCTAGATAGCTCAGGAATTGGATCACTCATTCGGTGTTTGAAACTGTCTCCAGAACATGCTGGCGAAAGGACAAGAATGGCTTTAGAGTTAAAGCTGGCACACTGGACACATATACTTAACTCCCTTTCTTCCTGAAACCCACTAACCCAGAGCAATGAGGATGGAAGAGGCAAAAACAGCAAAACCTGTGAAGGGCTGGTGACTGTGCTAGCAGACAAGGCAGAAAAAGCCACCTGCAAAGCCTCTTGTGGGGAGACCCCCAGAGGGACTTGGGGACAGAGAGCATGGGCAGGAACTGGTGCTTCTGGGATCTCTGGAAGTGAGAGTAAAGGTGGGGCTGGAGCAGGAGGTTTGGCAGAAAGGGTGTAGAAGCAGGTAGTTTCCCTTGCCTCCACTCCCACTCTCCCCATGCCATGCAGTCACTTGACTTCCTCAGCAGTAAATGACAGCAGAGATTTATTTCCCAGAGACGGTAAACAGGGGATTTCTGAACTGGGGATGCAGGGAGAGTCGAGGTATGGGAGATCACTGTGCTGAAAACAGAGAGATTCAAGGAATATTGATGGGCTGACTGAATATTTGGACTCCAGCCGTCTTCCCTCACTCAGCTTCCAGAGCACAGCAGCCAGACATATATTCTGTAAGAAGGGGATTGAAGAGTCTTCGCTGGACATCTGACCAGTCCAGGAGAAAAGGTCCACATGGAGGGTTCCCTAGGAAACAGTCTAGTCATATAACCCCCCCAGTGCCAAGTTGGGAAAGTTCTGGGAGAGATCTCAAGAAAATGAAATCAATAATTACTAATGTGTTTTTACACAACTGGGGCAGAATTTAGATTTGATTAAGGATAAGGTCATTAAAACCCAAGCAAGGGAAAAAACAAGCCAATTATTCACTCTAGGTAGAAAAAATGTGCAGGAAAGGAAAAATATTTTTGATATCCTACACAAATTAGCTGCCTGCAGCATTTACACAGTCATGGTGATGGAAACATTAGATATTGATCTGAGTTACAACATCACTATATTGGTCAGATGGAACACTACGTGTGTGTGTGTGTGTGTGTGTGTGTGTGTGTGTGTGACCTATAGAGAGCTAAGTCCCCATCTTGTATGTCGGGAAGACAATAGATAACTTCTATAATTGAAATATCATGTAGCAACATAAATCTGTTATTTGGAAACTTATAGTTAAATATTAACAGAATCAGAGAAGTTGAAAGAGATTGTCTTTGGAGAGTGTGCAATGGAGGTGGGAAGCATTGCATGGCTTGTTAACTCCTATTTTTCATAATAAGCCATATAAAAATAGTTGACTCCTTCATATATGTATAATGTTAATGAAAATAAACATTAAATTTAAAGAGGAAGGCCTCCCTGGTGGCACAGTGGTTAAGAATCTGCCTGCCAATGCAGGGGACATGGGTTTGGGCCCTGGTCCGGGAAGATTCCACACACCGCAGAGCAACTAAGCCCGTGTGCCACAACTACTGAGCCTGCGCTCTAGAGCCCGTGAGCCACAACTACTGAAGCCCATGTGCCTAGAGCCCGTGCTCTGCAACAAGAGAAGCCACCGCAATGAGAAGCCCACGCACCTCAACGAAGAGTGGCCCCTGCTCGCTGCAACTAGAGAAAGCCCGCACGCAGCAATGAAGACCCAACACAGCCAAAAATAAAATTAATTAATTAATTAAATTTAAAAAATAAAGAGGAAAAGAAAAAAGTAGTTATGCTAATATATCCCATTATTGGCTTTTTTTTTTTTTGGTACTCCCTTCTGGATTTGACCGCAGTACCAAGTACACATAGCTGTTGCTTTACCTTGTGTTATGGGTTGAGCTGGGTCCCCCAAATGATGTAGAAGACCTAATGTAAATTACTTCAGAATGAGCCCTTATTTGGAGATAGGGTCTTTACAGAGGCAACCAAGTTAAAGTAAGGTCATTAGGGTAGGCCCTAATCTAAAATGACTGGTGTTCCTATAAAATGGGGAAATTTGGACACAGAGACAGATGCACACACAGGGAGAATGCCATGTGAAGTTGAAGGTAGAGATCTGGGTGATGTATCTACAAGCCAAGGAACACCAAAGGTTGCCCTCAGAAGCTAGAGAAGAGGCATGGAACAGAGTTTCCCTAACAGCCCTCTGAAGGAGCCAACCCTGCTGACACCTTGATATTGTGCTTCTAGCCTCCAGAACTGTGACAAAACACAGCTCTGTTGTCTAAGCCACCCAATCTGTGGTACTTTGTTATGGGAGCCCTAGGAAGTAACACACATGGCATGCTATAGCTCAATTCTGTGGACTCAATAAAGGGAGGGACTATGTTTCTGAATCTTCCACTGAAAGGAGGAGAAAAGGAAGGGAGGAAAGAAAAGAGGGAGGAAAGGAAGAAGAGATGGGCCAAAATGTGCCTAGATCAACCTTGACTCCAGCCGGAAAATCTTCCTTTGAGCAAGAGAGGTTATACTTCTGTCTCTAATTCTTTTATAACTGGAATATACATATGTATAATATTTGTATTGAAAAATAAATAAATACAAACATACACACATACCAAAGAAAAATGGAAAAGAAAATGTTTCTCCTCAATTCTTCAAAATCTCCAAATGGGAGAATAACTAACTGGTAATGTTGAGATGAATAAAGTACATTGAGGTCAATAAAGGATTAATAGATTGTATTTTAATTTGCTGATTTTTCCTAACAAAGTAAGATAACTGCATCGGGGTAGACTGGGCTCTGCCTTACTTCTCCCTTGGAACTCACAGAGCCAGGGAGACATGGACCCAGGGCCGTTCTTCCTGGACATACTTGGGAACATTGAGAAAACTTTTCAAAGATTGGCCCTTGATGGATGTAGGTAAGAAGGTAAGAGCTACCACTTCCACCTAGTTGTCCAGCTCCAATACGCGATATGTAAACCGCACGCAGCCTCTCTGTGGTTTACAAGGTTCAAAGTTGTTAACTAAAATCAATTGAAATAAAAAGGGTCACATTTGCCGTGGTACACAATTTACTTCTCCAGACGGCTTTGGCCTGCACTGCCGGACACACACACACACACACACACACACACACACACACACTCAGTAACCCTGGGGGAGAGCACAGGCAGCTGCAGAAGCCCAAAACCTCCCCAGTCCTAATTAAACCCTCCAAGTTTCCAGGCAACACAGCCAAGGAAAAAATCATTTCCAAGCTGAAGACCCTCAGCCCCCGCCCCAGCAAAGGAAACGGTCGTTTGGTTTAATCAGCCCACGTGCACATTCTCTCTCCACAGGTTGCCAAGACTGGGCCTGTACTTAGCAGAGGTATTTGTGTAATCAAAGCTTCTGGAACTTTCCCTGCCAAGGCTACCAATGTGAATAGGCTCCTGAGGTAAAAATGTTCCCCCTGCTGGGGACGGTGCCCTTGAAGTCTACATCAAAATCAAGCCAGGGTCACAGCTGTTGCGGCACCCCACAGCGGAAAACTTGCAAGAAATCCTAGCCTGCACTACTGCTTTGCCTCAGGTCTAGCGGAAACAGGCCCCAGTTGCAGGGGAGGGAGGGAGGGAGAGGAGAAAGGGAATATGTTTTCAAAAAGCCAACCCCTCTAAGTAGTACTCGGGGGTGGGAAGACAAAGCCGCCGTGGAACCTTGTCCCTTCACCAAGGCAACCTCACCCCACCACCCTCGCCCCTCCTCCTCTGTGAGCTGGGGGTCCCGCAGGTTGGCCGAGAGCCACTAGGTGGCAACAGATTAACTCTTCAAATGCCAGAGTGGGCTCGGAGAAGTCAGGAGTTGGGTGGAAAACTTTGCACCTGGTCGCTTTTCAGAGGAAAGGAAAAGCAAATGGCTTTTTTCTGTCCTTAAAGACCCTCGGCTTGCAGTGTTGATATCGGAGGAAACCCCGTGAGGGGAAGACTGCTTCCAGGTCACCCATTCTTAGGGTGGCTTGAGACATGGGGAGATACATCGTGTGTGCTCCAGGTTTCACGTCAGTGACAACAGGCTAAAAGACCCTTTGAGAAACTTATGCTCACGTTCGATCCACTTCAACAAATACTAACTACAGTAAGAAATGTGTGCGTGGCATTTTCCACGGACAGCGCTAATGGACGAGGCCCCTGCCCTTGGGGTTTGTGGGGATGAACAGTGTCTTTTTTTTAACTGAAGTTGATGTACAATATTATATAAGTTACAGGTGTACAATATAGTGACTCACAATTTTTAAAGGTTATATTCCATTTATAGTTATTATAAAAGATTGGCTATGCTTCTTGTATTGTACAATATATCCTTGTAGCTTATTTTATTTTTTATTTTTTAAATAAATTTATTTATTTATTTATTTTTGGCTGCGTTGGGTCTTCGTTGCTGCGCACGGGCTTTCTCTAGTTGCGGTGACGGGCTTCTCATCGCGGTGGCTTCTCTTGTTACGGAGCACAGGCTCTCGGTGCACGGCCTTCACTAGTTGCAGCATGCGGGCTCAGTAGTTGCGGCTCACGGGCTCTAGAGCGCAGGCTCAGTAGTTGTGGCACACAGGCTTAGTTGCTCTGCGGCATGTGGGATCTTCCCGGACCAGGGCTCAAACCCATGTCCCCTGCATTGGCAGGCGTATTCTTAACCACTGTGCCACCAGGGAAGCCCTGTAGCTTATTTTATACCTAATAATTTGTACTTCTTAATCCCCTACCCCTATATAGCACCCCCTTTCCCTCTCCCCACTGGTAACCACTAGTTTGTTCTCTACATGTGTGTCTGCTTCTTTTTTTGTGGTATCATGAATAATATTCTTATAGTTAGCCACCTTTGAGGAGTAAAGGAGAGGAGACTCAAATTTTCTATGAGTAAAAAGGAAAGACAAGTAAGTTCCAGAAAAGAGGCTCATGGAGATCATTTTACATCAAGCTTCTCTGATATGGGAAGGCTTACGTTTCTAGGGTGAGCGAGGCCTAAAATATGGGAGCCACCACAGAGAAACTTTGCCAGCAGAGGCTACAAATGCTTGCTGTTCAGATGACAAGAAAAATAAATCATTCCCCTGGGTATTCTAGCCTCTGCAAAGCATCCCCCCCATTCTGCCTATTAAACTTCTCCCACAAATATAAAAATACTGTGGTGTTGATTGGAGTATAGGGCCGGAAAGGTGAAAGTGATTTACTTTAGAAAAGGGAGAGGGAGCTACCAGCCTCAGGAGGAATAAATTCAGAAAGGCGGGACGGGAGCTGGGGGAGAGAAGACAAGTGCTCTTGTCGCTGGGTTTAAGAGAGTTTGGAGGGATAGCGGGAGAAGGAGGAAAGGATTGGGGGAGGGGGCCATAAACGTGGGATATATACGACAAGAGAGAGATGGGAAAGGCGATTTCAAGAGGTTTTGCTGTGCATGTGGGATTCTCTTTGATATGTTTCAACAGAACTCAGTAAAGATTAAAACTACCTTGCGATTATTTTTATTTCTTGGGCTGGAAGGCCGCCGATGACAGAGCAAGCAACTTTGGTGGCAACACTCCCTTCCCTTCCCGCCTGTCTAGGTGGTAGGACAGTGTCCAGATTGTAAATTCTTTCAGGAAAAGCCATTCCAGGATCTCTGACAGGTTATACAAAACATAAGTATTTGTTAGGCTAATTCTAATACGCAATTTCTCATTCTTGAATGGGCAGCCTCGGCGTTTCACTTTTGCTCTACACATTCACCAAAAAGACAGGAAGCACCACAGTAAGACAACTCTCTGATCATCAAGTGACTTTGGAAGATGATGTCACATGGTTTTCTTTAATCATCACCATATACTGAGTACCTGGCAGGACTAATAGGTGTTGGGTGGAATCGGGGCTCAGAATGGCCCACTAGCCTCAGTTCTTATTTGGGACAAGAACTGTTGTGTGTTGGAGAATTTTAAATGAGTTTTTCCCGAGGTCCTGATCATACTTTCATTTTTTCTCTCTGCCAGATTCCCTGTATCTCTAACCACTCCTTTACCACCCAACCATGTCTAGTCTGCTAAGCAAATTTCTACCCTAAAAGGAAGCTTTTTGAAGTGTCCCAGGCTCTGTGAAACCTGCCCCGAGCACTCACCACACCCTCTGTACATACGTCACCCCCTGGTACTGCGATATTGCTTTCATATCTACCTTCCTAGCTAGAGTGAAGACATGAATGATCTCTATATCTTCAGTGTCCAGAACAGTGCTCAGCACACAGCTGATGCTTGACAAACATCGGACCAAGACCTGTCCCATATCCTGTCATTCCATGCTGAGAAAACCCAGCTTTTGAAAAGCCATCATCTTCCAAGCACTTCACCTAGAACTCAATTGGCAGTAGGTGCTAGGGAATTCGACCGATTATCCATCCCTCTAATTATAATGTGTATTTCTCAATCTTCAGTTGGCAGTCCCAGAACAAAGTTTACTCAGATTTACAGAAAGTGGAGGAAAATGCCCTAATAAGTCGACTTTCTGATCATCAGAGCTCTAGGAATATGCTTCTCAAAGTCTTTAGTGATAGAAATTTTTGTGTCTATCCTTCTGTTTCTGACATGAAACTCTTACTCTTTTAAAAAATGTTTATTTTTTAAAAATACGAAAGTATTCCACACTCATTAAAGAACAATTGCCAAACAGAGAAAAGCAGAAAACAACAAAACAGTTTTCAATCGTCTCCCTATGTAAATAGTAAGTCTGTAACATTTTGGAGTATGAATTACTCTCTTACTTATGGATTTTAATAAAAACCAGAGGACAGCTCGTGCTGTCTGCTAAAATTAGAGCCAGATTCCACAGAACATACATAGGTGGATTTCATACTTGGTTCCTGCGTGCACAGGTGAGGCAGCGCCTGCCTATAGGCACACCCTGGTAAGCAGCTCTGGGTAGGGGGAGATGAGTTAATGGAAAGAGTGAATTCGCACGGTTGGGTGCCTTTGCTTGATCTTATGGAGTTTGTCTCTTGCCAACCACTTTTCTGTTCTCTTCAAATCCCCTGGAGTCGTGACAAGCCTCAGGCTTCCGGCTCCCATCTGTGCAATTACTGGTCAGACCTCTCAGGCTGCAGTGATGGACATGAGGTCCTTAGTAAAAATCCGAGGGCCTCACCAACAGCCCCGTGACCTTCACCACTGGTTTCCTTGACTGAACTTGCCTTGAGCTGTCATACTTGAACTCTAGCCTCCATTATGACACTCTTCCTTGGACTCTTAGTGGCAACCTAGCACCATCCCTTGTTACTGTAATGGGACAAACAACTCCCTAGAATGGAAAGATCATGGCAGCAAGATGACACCTCGTCGAAGTTAATAAAGAGATAGAGGCAGCTTTCAGGCTGAGCAGAGCGGACCATCAGGATGTCCTCATTTGTATGGAACGACCAGCCCCGAGAAAAGTGTACACTGACTTCTCAGCATTGGAATGGATCTTTACACGTGTGTATATATTTGTTTTATTTAATGTAAAAAGTATTTCTGGGCCCAGAGGAATGAATCACTGCTGTAACTGAACAAGGCTTACCTAGACTCTGCCAGGCACTGTGCTAATTGCTGAAGACGTAAAGACACACACCACAGTCCAGCTAGGGAGAGAACCATGCAGCTGTGTAGAGGGAAAGGATTTTAATATTTATGGAATGCTCCCTCTGTGCTGGCCATTGTGCTTGGTGTTTTGTAAAATTAACACATTTAATCTCAGCAAAGTGTAAATTAGATAGTATTTCCTTTCATTTTATGGAAGAAGAGGAGCTGAGGCTCAGGGAGCTATTTACTGCCCTAACTCACACAGCTGGAACTTTTAATAAAAACTCAAAATCGACATCCCAGGCAGTTTGATGGAGCAGAGGGGAGCAGCATTTCAGCGTGCGTGGGTGGAGACTGGGAGCATGACCTCCGTGCCGTCAGCCTTGTCTTGCTTTCTGCGTCAGTGAGGGCCAGGAGCCACACCATTCCAGGCTTACCTCCTCCTTCCCTGAAGAGGCAAAGGACAGAACGGTGGAATGAACTGGATGTGTAGATTCAGCGGGTCTTGTGTTCCTACCAGTGGTGTGGCCTCAGGTTCGCGTCCTGATTTTTTTTTTTTTTTTTTTGCAGTACGCGGGCCTCTCACTGTTGTGGCCTCTCCCGCTGTGGAGCACAGGCTCCGGACGCGCAGGCTCAGCGGCCATGGCTCACGGGACCAGCCGCTCCGTGGCTTGTGGGATCTTCCCGGACCGGGGCACGAACCCGTGTCCCCTGCACCGGCAGGCGGACTCTCAACCACTGCGCCATCAGGGAAGCCCACGCGTCTTGATATTTTTGAGCTCCGGTTCCTCACTCATATAATGGCACAATGGCAACCTTACAGGGTTAAGATTATGAGTCTTGAGTTATGAAAAGTGGCTCGCACTGCACATGGAGCATTTCAACGCTCAATAAACATTAGCTCTTGTGCCTTCACAGCTTTACCAGCGT
This sequence comes from Globicephala melas, assembly GCF_963455315.2. Lineage (NCBI taxonomy): Eukaryota > Metazoa > Chordata > Mammalia > Artiodactyla > Delphinidae > Globicephala > Globicephala melas. The sequence continues at coordinate 135,607,084 of NC_083314.1, forward strand.
AGATCTATATGGTCAGTTCCTGTACTATGTCCTAAAATACTCTATTTGTTCTGTGTGTGTTAATCTTTGTCCCCCCAACCCATTCTCCTCCCCTACTAGGTGGCCTTAAATTCTTTGAGGGAAAATATCATGTCACATGTTAACAATTTTCATAGTGTGTGACCCACAGCAAACATGAAAAAACAAAAAACAATACCCAACATTTGATTGATCGAATCTGTCTTGCTGACACCACATTCTGACCACCAGGTGATGGGTTAGTAGCCGATAACTAGAGCCAGCTCATACTGACTGTGAAAGCCATGTTAAACTTTCAGGAAATTTGTGAGCCAGTTGTTAAACTGTGGGTAGCTTAAAATTTGCTGTGGTAGGAGTATTTACACCACAGAAATTGGTAAATCCTATAAAGCAGGGCTTTGCTTCATCCTCGCACCCAAACATACACAGAGAGCCAGAACGTACAAGGTTTCCTGATAGTCTAATTTCTGGTGCCTCATCATTTTCAAGAAACTTCCAGATGATACTTAGCTTGATCTCACCAAAGCAGAAACGTGTAGAGTATTTAAAGACTCCCTGTACTAATAGGATTTCTGATTCTAGAATTGGAAATTTAAAGATCTCACTTCTTTCGATCACCCTCCAGTGTAGAAGTATCTTCTTTAACATTCCTAATGAATGCCATGGGAACACAGTCTCTCCCCATGGAGAGCTCCAAAAATTCTTCACAATGGTCTGTTCCTACCTTTCCTGTAACTTCCACTAATTGTTCTGGGATCTGCCTGTATTTTGTAGCAAAGCAGCATGTCCACACTCTCCAAGTGATAGCATTGAGCACAGCTCTCATGTCACAGCCACCATGATTCCTCTTTGTCAGCCTTCATGTAGGGCCTTCATTTTCTCATTGTCAAGACTGTCCACCCCCCACCATTGTAGTTATCCAAGAGCTGAACAAAATATTCTGGATTTAGCCAATTAAGTACAATAAAGTGAGACTACTGCTTCCTGTGATAGTTTTCCACAAGTATAGTTCACATTTAGTTAAAAAAATTAATTCTTGTCATTAGTTAATTATTTTCAAGCCAGGCTACCCTAGTGCTATATCCACACAATTCATTTTATGAGCTAAGCACTTTACACTTATGGTGGTTGTATGCCATATTCCTATTACTGATGCATTCTCTTTTGAGTATTGATTTTGATAACCATCATATTAATTCAATTAATTTTTAGTTTTGTGACCTCCCCTATAGACCTTCCTATAGGTAAAATTTAAAGACTAAATACAAATATTCAACCAGTTGTGGTATTACCTAATGACTATTATCCAACACAACTGTCTGAAATTTGTCTGCAGGGATGTCATGAGAAGTTTTGTCTAATAGTTTGCTGAAATCAGGCATGTTTATGTAATTCCCTAGATTTGTCAGTGCAACCATTTCATCAAAAATGGTAATGAATTTGCTGTGGTATGCCTTGTTTTTAGTGAACTCAGCTGGTTTCTTGTACTCATCTACTTGTTTTCTAATTTGCTTATAAATGTTGTGCTTAATAATTGATTCTAGAATTTTGTACTGAGAAAAAGCTTACCAGTCAGTAGTTTCCAATAGCCACCTTTTCCTGTTTGTTGAGATTCAGGATGACATTTTCTTAATACTTCTTTTGACATCTTTCCTGTTCACTTTGATGTCACATGGATTCCAAGTCATGGGACTCTTTTTTTTTTTTTTTTTGCGGTACACGGGCCTCTCACTGTTGTGGCCTTTCCCGTTGCGGAGCACAGGCTCCGGACGCGCAGGCTCAGCGGCCATGGCTCACGGGCCCAGCCGCTCTGCGGCATGTGGGATCTTCCTGGACCGGGGCACGAACGCGTGTCCCCTGCATCGGCAGGCAGACTCGCAACCACTGTGCCACCAGGGAAGTCCAGAATCATACCCTGTTAAATCATTTGTCTGGTCCTTCAGTGCACTGCTGTCTAACAGAAACATGACGCAAAACACACAGATGAACCATTTACGTAATTTAAAAATTTCTAATAGCCACATTAAATAACTAAAAAGAAACAGATAAAATTAAATTTAACCTTATATCTCCAAATTATTATCATTTCAAAATATAATCTATGTAAAAATTATTGAGATATTTTATATTTTTTATGCTAAGTCTTCCAAATCTAGAGTGTGGTTTATACTTACAGTTAACCTTAATACATATATACCAGCCACATTTCAAGAGCTTAAAAGGCACATGTAGTCACATGAATCGGGCAGGGATAGACTTCTACTCATTTCAAGTGTCTGGACATTATTGTTATTTTTATTCTTATGATGTACTCTTTTTATCTTGTACTTCATTCCCATTTTCGTGATATTTATTCATTCTTTTTCAGCAAGAAGGGCTCACACACAGTCAAGAAGGCAAGAGCTAAATAGAGGTGGAATAGCCTCACTTTCTCTTTGTCTGTTGATATTAATGAGGGTACCTTTTACAGTTAAACGCCATAAAGAAAGCTCGTTAATGGCAGCAACATCCCCTAGCACACAATTCTCCCTAGAACCACAAAATGGGTATGTTACAGAGGCCTGGGAGCTAATTCTCTCCAGATGTGCGCAAAGCAAGCCAGACCAAAAGGTGGAAACTGGAATTACTAAACACTTAATAAGGAGCTGATGGAACCAAGGCCCCAGGGTTGGCTCAGCAATAGTGAAACACAGAGACCCTGTTTGTTCAGAGAAACTTCAAAGCCCCCTATAAACTCCCAAGAAAGGTGAGAGGCAAAAACACTACAGAGGATTCTGCAGCATTCTTGCAAAGTCAAACTGGAGACTAACTTGAGATTCTTCCCCTGGTGCTTAAGAAGAAGACTTAGGGGCAGGTCTGGTGAGCAGATGTGTGACTTCTGTTGATGCCCATTCTTACAGTATGTGCATGGAGGATATAGACCTTTCTCTAGTGAGGCCAAAGGGGACAAAACAATTAAATATTTAGTTTAAAAAATAAATCAGAAAGAGCAAATGCCTTCTCTGGACTAAGTATTACTCTATACCCAAACCATAAAACTGCTAATGAGACATAGCAGATCCAAAGTTGGTTATATTTATCTTTGTTTTTTCTTCCTTCCCTCACTTTACTAGTGGGACAAAGAACATGGAGTTTTGGCTAAGATCATAATTAAAAAGTAGGAAAAAAGATCAAATAATCCAGTGTGATATGGGTTGAAAGTCTGATCACTTTGGTCACCAGTTACCTGGCAGGAGAAAGGCTTCTAGGATCCAATCCTGTAGCTGTTTGTTTGTTTGTCTGTTGTTTCCATTGCTAATCGCCGTGACCTGTCAGGTATGTGCTGTTTGCCTTTCATATCTTTCTTTGGGATTCACAGAAATGATGAAACAATGCCAGCTTAAAAACAAGACAAGAAAAGTGATCCAAAGTGACCCCAATGCCTAAGCAAAATGGTGCCATAGAGGAAGGAAGAGAAAGACTCTCATTAAAATGTTACTAAAAGAGAGAAAAACAGAGACAGTTCTGGTGTTGGTAGAAACTGAGGCAAAATCCCATCTCCTCCTTGGAGAATCAGAACAAAAAGTGTCCCCACCCCCTTTTTTTTTTCATATGATAGAATTATGTCCATCACTCACAACATAATGATAAGTCAAATGCATAGTCTCTTTGGACTGAGACCTAGGTTGGATTCCCAGCTCAGCCACTTACTAGATGTATAACATTTTCAGTTTCTTAACCTGTCTTGGGTTTTCGTTTCCTCATCCATAAACAGGGCAGGAAAATAGGACTTCCTTCTTAGGATTGTTCTGAGGATTAGCAGAGGCAGTGTATGTAAAATTCTGACATTTTATAGCCCACTCCTTGGCACAAGGTGAGAGATAACTAATGATACCCAAGTTGATAGTCTGTTTATTATTTACCATCCCATCTTCCATTCACCTCTCTTCCTGCAGGAATATGTCCTTCTGGTATTCACAGCCTTTGGTAGATTGCATTATTTTCAGGCAGATCCTTCTCCTTCTTATCTCCAAAGGGCAGTTCATCAGGGTTGTTCCTTGTGCTAATTCTCTTCATAAAGAAAAGGAACAGAGTCTCAACTGAGTCACATACTTGGTGAATTCCTGAACTCTGAGCATTTGCTGGAAGTGTGGCTCTCAGAAATGGTTTTCCGAGATGGATCATTGGCTAAGGAGATACGTGTCACCCCGTACCCAGGCTGCCCTCAGTTCCCCTTGCTAGGACTTCTGTGCATATGACCAATCACCATAATAAAGCATTTCATAATGTCATGATTTGACAAGAAAAAGATAAATGCAAACAGTACACAAACACTGGGAGGAGAAACATCTGGATGTCCACTGCTTGTTTCCTGTTAGGAGAGTTTGGGAACTTGGGGATTTTAACAGTTGGACAGGGCTAATTTTGGAAATGACTTCACATTTCTACAAAAAGGAAAAGCATACATTTATTACACTTTACTCATCAGATGAGGGAAGTTGGTGGTCAACTTCCCAGGCCTCTCTGAGAACAAAGGGGATTGAACTGGAAACGGAGAGAGGGTTTTCCTTCCCTTCTCACCCTCTCACTTCTAGTGTACCCCTTCTCCTTGTCATGACTTTGGGCTCCTAGATTTCTAACTTTCCTTCTTATATTCAGTTTCCTCTTAGGTTCCAGAAGTCTTAACTTTGAATTCTGGCTTTACCACTGACAGATCTCTTACTCTAAGCCTCAGTTTCCTCTTTTGAAAATAAAATGAATCATAATAGTAATGTTAATCATAGCAGTAATAAGTATTTACCCTCCAATTTCACAAGATTGTGTAAATCAAGTCCCTTCCTCCTCCTCCCAGTTCCCAAAACATTTGATGTTCTTTCTTGATTCTTTATCTTTTAATAGAGGTTTCCCTTTTCTCTCCCTAGAAAACTGTGACTCACCCTTTTAGACCCAGCCTGAATACAACTGACGCTGTGAGAGACTGTCTCCCTCTCACAGGTATTAAAAATAACATCTCAGAGCACATTTCGTAACAAGGGAAATTTTGCAATACATCTTTAAGTAAGAAAAAGGAAGTTATAAAATATATGATCCAAATTTGGTAAAATATTATATTATATATATTTAAATTTATTTAACAGGATGTTAAATGGGGCTCCTCTTGTCATGGACTTTGGGTACAGATGCAAAGCTGAAAGAACCCTCACATTCTAAAATGTAGATGCTAGGTACATATGCAGACGCTGTTAAAAGGTAGACCAGATAGCCTTGCAATATCCCACCACCTATATAAGAAAAAGTAAGAAATTCAAATTCAGTTTGATTAAGTAGGAACTTCTTACTAATGAGTTGTTGGCTGCATATGAACTGTTGTGTCATCACTCCTCCGTTCCCCATGAGTTACTCACTTCTCAGGTCAGATGAGACTAGCTCTAATAGAACCACTCCAAGAAATCGGGGATTCCTGCAAGAAGAGGAACCTGGCTTCTCACTCCTCTCTGGATGCTGGCTGAGTTATAGACAGTCTCAGGCCCATGAAGATGCTGCCTCCCAAGCAGAGGAGAGTGAGAAAGTTCTTGGGATTTTGACACATGATCCCTTCCCTGTAGGTGGGGGCATATGTGAGCTCAGCATGGCTTGTCTGAGCACCCTGAAGGTGTGAGCCAGAGGAGAGTTGGCAACAGCAGGGTAAGGAGAAAAAGCCACAGAGGAGCAGTGACACCACTATTCAGCATGGGAGGGATGCCTGAGTTTTCCATGGGCCCAGAGGATATTTTGAAGGTAACTGGATTTAAAGTCCCTTGAAGGTCATCCCAGCAGAAAATGGCAGTAAGGTGATTGCAAAAGCTGAGAGTGGAGGAGGGCAAGATATCAGCTGGACTGTGTGTCACTCACATGAATGTCAGGGGCTGCACAGTGTGTAGGTCCTCAGGGTGCCTCCAAGTAATCCACAGGCAACTGGCCAAAGACCAGGGTATGGAAGCCTCTAGAGACAGGCAGGAGTAGCCGAGGGAGACATAAAACATTAACATCAGCACTAGGAAAGGATGTTTCTCTCTCTTCTTCCTCTTCCCCTCTCTTTTGCTCCAAATCTGGAGATCCAGTAGAAGTGAGGAGAATACACCCAGACATACACTTCTCATTCGCCGCTGAAGATTCCTGCCCATGACTCAGGCCTATGTTGAGGGTTGCAAATCAGGGGATGTTGGGAAAAACAGAAATTTTAACTTGGGAGTGAGACTGAAACTTTGGTTTAGGCTCAATGAAACTTGATGTTATAACTGAAAGTGACATTTTCCTTCTGGATCCATTTTGCTCTCAAGATCCCATGCTTGTTGATAGATGAAGAAAACTTCAGACTTACCAATGAAAGGTAATGCAGCCTTTCCTCACTTACCCGGAGAGGAGTTCGTACAGCATTGTCTTGGGTTCTCATTGTAACTTAAAGGGAAACGTTCACAAAGTTTAGAACCCTTGATATCCCACAGATGAAGGAGGAGGATGTCCTCAAATTCCAAGCAGCAGGAACCCACTTAGGTGGTACCAACCTTGACTTCCAGATGGAACAATACATCTCCTAAAGGAAAAGTGACGGCATCTACATTATAGATCTGAAGGGGACCTGGGAGAAGCTTCTGCTGCTTGTTGTGCCATTGTTACCATTTAAAAACTGACTGATCAGTGTCATATCCTCCAGGAACACTGGCCAGAGGGCTGTGCTGAAGTTGGCTGCTGTCACTGGAGCCACTCCTATTGCTGTCCGCTTCACTCCTGGAACCTTCACTAACAGATCCAGGCAGCCTTCCAGAGGCCGCATCTTCTGGACGTTACTGATCCCAGGGCTGACGACCAGCTTCTCACAGAGGTGTTGTACATTAACCCACCTACCACTGCTCCCTGTAACACAGACTCTCCTCTGCCCCCTGTGGACACTGCCATCCTTGCAGCAACAAGGGAGTTCACTCAGTGGGTCTGAGGTGGTGGATCCTGGCCCAGGAAGTTCTGCACATGGGTGGTACCATCCCGTGTGCACACCGTGGGAAGTCACGCCTGATCTCTGCTTCTACAGAGGTGCCAGAGAGACTGAAAAGGAAGAACAGGCCATGCTGAGAAGGCCATGGCCAAGGAGGAGCATCAGGGTGAATGGACTGCTGCAGCTCCCAAGTTCACTGTATTCTACCCGTGGTCGCAGACGGGTCTGAAGGTGCAGGTGACTCTGTGCCTGCCCAGAAGTTCCTGCACAAGACGGGAGCCCTCAGCCCCGTCTTACTAGGGATTTAGTAAGAAAAGCCATTTCCAGGGTATGTTATAATTAAAGTCATACTAATTCAGTCCAATCCTTAAACACCTACTCCACCTCACTCTGTACTGTGGGATAATTATATAATTATAACCCTGAGGCATTGCAGGACATGGGAGAAAGAATGAACCCTTCAAGTCTTTATGTTAATTGCATGTTACTGTTGTCTAATTATTTGTCAGGAGAAGGCGATGAAGAGTGATGATAAAAGCATAAAAGTTTTTGCAGCTCCAGGACTCCAGATCCCAGCTCTGCCACTTAGTAACTGCCTGCCACAGTTTCCTCATCTCTGTTGCTAGGAGTTTTTTTGGCATCCTCAAGGGAAGTTTTAGTGCATAGAAAGATTAATCAGAGGCTTAGTTTTGGTTTTTTTAATTAATTTTTAAAATTAAAGTTACAAATTGAAAACTTGAATTGTTCTTTAAGCTTTTAAGTTCGGCTTCAAATCTTATTAATCCATTTATAAGGCTAGTAAACATTTTTTAAAATTTTATCTTATTTATTTATTTAGAATTTTATTTATTTTTTATACAGCAGGTTTTTTTAGTTATCTGTTTTAAACATATTGATGTATACATGTCAATCCCAATCTCCCAATTCATCCCACCACCCCCCTCCCCCCACTTTCCTGCCTTTGTGCCCCTACGTTCATTCTCTACATCTGTGTCTCTATTTCTGCCTTGCAAACTGGTACATCTGTACCATTTTTCTAGAGTCCACATATATGCGTTAATATACGATATTTGTTTTTCTCTTTCTGACTTACTTCACTCTGTATGACAGACTCTAGGTCCATCCACATCTCCACAAATGACCTGATTTAATTCCTTTTTATGGCTGAGTGATATTCCATTGTATCTTCTTTATCCATTCATCTGTCGATGGGCATTTAGGCTGCTTCCATGACCTGGTTATTGTAAATAGTGCTGCAATGAACATTGGGGTGCATGTGTCTTTTTGAATTATGGTTTTCTCTGGGTATATGCCTAGTAGTGGGATTGCCGGGCCATATGTTAATTCTATTTTTAGTTTTTTAAGGAACCTCCATAATGTTCTCCAGAGTGGCTGTATCAATTTACATTCCCACCAACACTGCAAGAGGGTCCCCTTTTCTCCACACCTTCTCCAGCATTTGTTGTTTGAAGATTTTCTGATGCTGCCCATTCTGACCTGTGTGAGGTGATACCTTATTGTAGTTTTGATCTGCATTTCTCTAATAATTAGTTATGTCGAGCAGCTTTTCATGTGCCTCTTGGCCATCTATATGTCTTCTTTGGAGAAATGTCTATTTAGGTTTTCTGCCCATTTTTGGATAAGGTTGTTTGTTTTTTTTAATATTGAGCTGCATATATATTTTGGAGATTAATCTTTTGTCCGTTGATTCGTATGCAAGCATTTTCTCCCATTCCGAGGGTTGTGTTTTCGTTTTGTTTATAGCTTCCTTTGATGTGCGAAAGCTTTTAAGTTTCATTAGGTCCCATTTGTTAATTTTTGTTTTTATTTCCATTTCTCTAGGAGGTGGGTCAAAAAAGACCTTGCTGTGATTTATGTCAAGGAGTGTTCTTCCTATGTTTTCCTCTAAGAGTTTTATAGTATCCAGTCTTACATTTAGCTCTTTAATCCATTTTGAGTTTATTTTTGTGTATGGTGTTAGGGAGTGTTTTACTTTCATTCTTTTACATGCAGCTGTCCAGTTTTCCCAGCACCACTTATTGAAGAGGCTCTCTTTTCTCCATTGTATATGCTTGCCTCCATTGTCATAGATTAGTTGACCATAGGTGCATGGGTTTATCTCTGGGCTTTCTATCCTGTTCCATTGATCTATATTTCTGTTTTTGTACCACTACCATATTGTCTTGATTACTGTAACTTTGTAGTATAGTCTGAAGTCAGGGAGCCTGATTCCTCCAGCTCCATTTTTCGTTCTCAAGATTGCTTTGGCTATTCGGGGTCTTTTGTGTTTCCATACAAATTGTGAAATTTTTGTTCTACTTCTGTGAAAACTGCCATTGGTAGTTTGATAGGGATTGCATTGAATCTGTAGATTGCTTTGGGTAGTAGAGTCATTTTCACAGTATCGATTCTTCCAATCCAAGAACATGGTATACCTCTCCATCTGTTTGTATCATCTTTGATTTCTTTCATCAGTGCCTTATAGTTTTCTGAGTACAGGTCTTTTGTCTCCATAGGTAGATTTATTCCTAGGTATTTTATTCTTTTTGTTGCAATAGTGAATGAGGTTGTTTCCTTAATTTCTCTTTCTGATCTTTTGTTGTTAATGTATAGGATGGCAAGAGATTTCTGTGCATTAATTTTGTATCCTGCAACTTTACCAAATTCATTGATTAGCTCTAGTAGTTTTCTGATGGCATCTTTAGGATTATCTATGTATAGTATCATGTCATCTGCAAGCAGTGACAGTATTACTTCTACTTTTCCAATTTGTTTTCCTTTTATTTCTTTTTCTTCTCTGATTGCCATGGCTAGGACTTCCAAAACTATGTTGAATAATATTGGTGAGAGTGGACATCCTTCTCTTGTTCCTGATCTAAGAGGTAATGCTTTCAGTTTTTCACCATTGAGAATGATGTTTGCTGTGGGTTTGTCATATATGGCCTTTATTATGTTGAGGTAGTTTCCCTCTATGCCCACTTTCTGGAGATATTTTCTCATAAATGGGTGTTAACTTTTGTCAGAAGATTTTCTTTATCTATTGAGATGATCATTTGGTTTTTATTCTTCAGTTTGTTAATATGGAATATCACACTGATTGATTTACGTATATTGAAGAATCCTTGCATCTCTGGGATAATTTCCACTTGATCGTGATGTATGATCCTTTTAATGTGTTGTTGGATTCTATTTACTAGTATTTGGTTGAGGGTTTTTGCATCTATATTCATCAGTGATATTGGTCTGTCATTTTTGTGTGTGTGTGTGATATCTTTGTCTGGTTTTGGTATCAGGGTGATGGTGGCCTTGTAGAATGAGTTTGGGAGTGTTCCTTCCTCTGCAATTTTTTGGAATAGTTTGAGAAGGATGGGTGTTAGCTCTTCTCTAAATGTTTGATAGAATTCACCTGTGAAGCCTTCTGGTCCTGGACATTTGTTTGTTGAAAGGTTTTTAACCACAGTTTCAATTTCATTACTTGTGATTGTTCTGCTCATATTTTCTATTTCTTCCTGATTCAGCCTTGGAAGGTTATACCTTTCTAAGAAGTTGACCATTTCTTCCAGGTTGTCCATTTTATTGGAATAGATTTGCTTGTAGTTGTCTCTTATGATGCTTTGTATTTCTGTGGTGTCCATTGTAACATCTCCTTTTTCATTTCTAATTTTATTGATGTGAGTCCTCTCCCTCTTTTTCTTGATGAGTCTGGCTAAAGGTTTATCAATTTTGTTTATCGTCTCAAAGAACCAGCTTTTAGTTTTCTTGATCTTTGTTATTGTCTTCTTTGTTTCTATTTCATTTATTTCTGCTCTGATCTATGATTTCTTTCCTTCTACTACCTTCGGATTTTGTTTGTTCTTCTTTCTGTAGTTCCTTTAGGTGTAAGGTTGGGTTGTTTATTTGAGATTTTTCTTGTTTCTTGAGGTAAGATTGTATTGCTATAAACTTCCTTCTTAGAACTGCTTTTGCTGCATCCCATAGGTTTTGGGTTGTCGTGTTTTTATTGTCATTTGTTTCTAGGTAATTTTTGATTTCCTCTTTGATTTCTTCAGTGATCTCTTGGTTATTTCATAACATAGTGTTTAGCCTCATGTGTTTGTGATTTTTACATTTTTTTCCCTGTAGTTTATTTCTAATCTCGTTACGTTGTGGTCAGAAAAGATGCTTCATACAATTTGAATTTCCTTAAATTTACCAAGGCTTGATTTGTGACCCAAGATGTGATCTATCCTGGTGAATGTTCCTTGTGCACTTGAGAAGAAAGTGTAATCTGCTGTTTTCAGATGGAATGTCCTATAAATATCCATTAAATCTGTCTGGTCTATTGTGTCATTTAAAGCTTGTGTTTCCTGATTAATTTTCTGTCTGGATGATCTGTCCATTGGTGTAGGTGAGGTGTTAAAGTCCCCCACTATTATTGTGTTACTGTCGATTTCCTCTTTAACAGCTGTTAGCATTTGCTTTATGTATTGAGGTGCTCCTATGTTGGGTGCATATATAATTGTTATATCTTCTTCTTGGATTGGTCCCTTCATCGTTATGTGGTATCCTTCCTTGTCTCCTATAACATTCTTTATTTTAATGTCTATTTTATCTGATATGGGTATTGCTACTCCAGCTTTCTTTTGATTTCCACTTGCATGGAGTATCTTTTTCCATCCCCTCACTTTCAGTTTGTATGTGTCCCTAGGTCTGAAGTGGGTCTCTTGTAGACAGCATATGTATGGGCCTTATTTTTTATCCATTCAGCGAGCCTGTGTCTTTTGGTTGAAGCATTTAATCCATTCACATTTAAGGTAATTATCAATATGTATATTCCTATTACCATTTCCTTAATTGTCTTGACTTTGTTTTTGTAGGTCCTTTGCTTCTCTTGTGTTTCCCACTTAGAGAAGGTCCTTTAGCATTTATTGTAGAGCTGGTTTGGTGGTGCTGAATTCTCTTAGCTTTTGCTTATCTGTAAAGCTTTTGATTTCTCCATCAAATCTGAATGAGATCCTTGCTGGGTAGAGTAATCTTGGTTGTAGGCTCTTCTGTTTCATGACTTTAAATATATTGTTCCACTCCCCTCTGGCTTATAGAGTTTCTGCTGAGAAATCAGCTGTTAACCTTATGGGAGTTCCCTTGTATGTTATTTGTCATTTTTTCCTTGTTGCTTTTAATTTTTATTTATTTATTTATTTATTTTTGCTGTGTTGGGTCTTTGTTTCTGTGTGAGGGCTTTCTCTAGTTGCGGTGAGTGGGGGGCCACTCTTAATCACGGTGTGCAGGCCTCTCACTATCGCGGCCTCTCTTGTTGCAGAGCACAGACTCCAGATGCACAGGCTCAGTAGTTGTGGCTCATGGGCCCAGTTGCTCCACAGCATGTGGGATTCTCCCAGACCAGGACTTGAACCCGTGTCCCCTGCACTGGCAGGCAGACTCTCAACCACTGAGCCACCAGGGAAGCCCCCTTGTTGCTTTTAATGATTTTTCTTTAATTTTTGTCAATTTGATTACTATATGTCTTTGCATGTTTCTCCTTGGGTTTATTCTGCCTGGGACTCTCTGTGTTTCTTGGACTTGGGTGGCTATTTCCTTTCCCATGTTAGGGAAGTTTTTGGGGTTTTTTTTGCAGTACGTGGGCCTCTCACTGTTGTGGCCTCTCCCATTGCGGAGCACAGGCTCTGGACGCGCAGGCTCAGCAGCCATGGCTCATGGGCCCAGCTGCTCCGTGGCATGTGGGATCTTCCTGGACTGGGACACGAACCCGTGTCCCCTGCATCGGCAGGCAGGGGACAACTCTCAACCACTGTGCCACCAGTGAAGCCCTAGGGAAGTTTTTGATGATAATCTCTTTGAATATTTTCTTGGTTCCTTTCTCTCTCTCTCTTCTCCTTCTGGGACCCCTATAATGCAAATGTTGGTGTGTTTAATGTTTTCACAGAGGTCTCTTAGGCTGTGTTCACTTCTTTTCACTCTTTTTTCTTTATTCTGTTCTGTGGCAGTGATTCCACCATTCTATCTTCCAGGTCACTTATCCTTTCTTCTGCTTAAGTTATTCTGCCATTGATTGCTTCTAGTGTATTTTTCTTTTCAGTTATTGTATTGTTCATCTCTGTTTGTTTGTTCTTTAATTCTTCTGGGTGTTTGTTATTTAATTCTTCTAGATCTTTGTTAAACACTTATTGCATCTTCTCACTCTTTTTCTCCATTCTTTTTCCAACGTCCTGTATCATCTTCACTATCATTATTCTGAATTCTTTTTCTGGAAGGTTGCCTATCTCCACTTCATTTAGTTGTTTTTCTGGGGTTTTATCTTGTTTCTTCATCTGGTACATAGCCCTCTGCCTTTTCATTTTTCTATCTTTCTGTGAATCTGGTTTTCGTTCCACAGGCTTCAGGATTGTAGTTCTTTTTGCTTCTGCTGTCTGCCCTCTGGTGGATGAGGCTCTCTAAGAGGCTTATGCAAGCTTCCTGATGGGAGGGACTGGTGGTGGGTAGAGCTGAGTGTTGCTCTGGTGGGCAGAGCTCAGTAAAACTTTAATCCATTTGTCTGCTGATGTGCGGGGGCTAGGTTCCCTCCCTGTTAGTCGTTTGGCCTGAGGCAACCCAGCACTAGAGCCTACAGGCTCTTTGGTGGGGCTAATGGAGGACTCTGGGAGGGCTCACACCAAGTGGTACTTCCCAGAACTTCTGCTGCCAGTGTCTTTGTCCCTGTGGTGAGCCACAGCCACCCCCCCGCCTCTGTAGGAGACCCTCCAACACTAGCAGTTGTGTCCGCTTCAGTCTCCTATGGGGTCGCTGCTCCTTCCCCCTGGGTCCTCATGCACACGCTACTTTGTGTGTGCCTTCCAAGAGTGCAGTCTCTGTTTCCCCCAGTCCTGTTGCAGTCCTGCAATCAAATCCCACTAGCCTTCAAAGTCTGATTCTGTGGGAATTCTTCCTCCCATTGCAGGACCCCAGGTTGGGAAGCCTGATATGGGACTCAGAACCTTCATTCCAGTGGGTGGACTTCTGTGGTATAATTGTTCTCCAGTTTGCGAGTCACCCAACCAATCACCCAAACAGTCACCCAACATGTCTTTGGATGTGAGGTATCTTTTTTGGTGAGTTCCAGTGTATTCCTGTCAATGATTGTTCAGCGGTTAGTTGTGATTCTGGTGCTCTCTCAAGAGGGAGTGAGATAAGGCTGGTAAATTTTAACAATAACTTTTTAAGAAGCCTATGACTAGCATTTGACTTTCATTTACAAACTTGGTTAATTAAACGTCTTCAAATATTTTAAAGTGCACTTATAAGTTTAATGTATTTCATCCCTTTCTTAGGGATTTCAGTTGTCTGACAACAAATAAAATTTCCTTAATTAAAAAAAACCCTTAAGTCTAATAAATTAAGCTTAGAAATGTGGGTAACTGTAACTCTCAGATATTCTAATATAGTAGATAAACTTAGTGAGACTTCAAATGAAAATCACAAGTTTAATCAGGTATTCAATTACATAATGTAAGTTGGATTCACAAGTCTGTCACTTTGTTTGGCCAAAGTCATGTAAACATTAGAAATATGTAAAACTTGCATAGATTCCTCAGCCTTAAAGACTAATATTTAACAATTCTCTATTTGTTTAGACAAATATCATCAAAAGTCACTGAGGTTTCTTTCAACTGAGAGACCTGGAACTTCAGCTACCTGGACTGACTCCTCTCACAACTCACTTAGAAAACCAGTATATCTCCCCATGTCATACGTGGGTTGCCTTTCTGAGTTTGCTTGTTTGTCACCAAAGACTCCAGAGTTCAGCCAGGATGCTGACTGGATTCCTGTTGACTCTGCTTGGATGTGCTGAACTTTATTCATAGTTGCAGATCAATTTCAAGAAGTGGCTATTTGTGTTGCTCTCGTCCCTGCAGTCAATTTATACACATTTCTTTGTGTATGCTCTAGGAAGCCTGTAACTCTTGCCCAAGTCAGTCTCTTGGTTGGGTTTTGCATTTCTTTGGCAAAACCTTAACATCTGTAAGTACCTTCCCATTTTTTCCAGGTTCCTAGAGTCACATAACCCTTGTTATTGATATTGAATATATGCATTGTGTATTTGATATTGAAATGATAACTGATTGAGTTTCAACTATCTCTTATTGCTTCACTTGTGGTCACAATATGTGAGGTCAGTCTGTTAGCAATCTATACATTTGGAATTATAAAACCCACCTTACGGGCTTCCCTGGTGGCGCAGTGGTTGAGAATCCGCCTGCCAATGCAGGGGACACGGGTTCGAGCCCTGGTCTGGGAAGATCCCACATGCCACGGAGCAACTAAGCCCGTGAGCCACAACTACTGAGCCTGTGCGTCTGGAGCCTGTGCTCTGCAATGGGAGAGGCCGTGACAGTGAGAGGCCCGCGCACTGCGATGAAGAGCGGACCCCGCTCTCCGCAACTGGAGAAAGCCCTCGCACAGAAACGAAGACCCAACACAGCCAAAAATAAATAAATAAATTTATAAAAAAAAAAAACCCACCTTACAAGGTTGTTGTAAATTAGCATTAATTAATGTTAAGCACCTACCCCAGTGATGGTACATTGTAGGCATTCAGTTAGCCGTGGCCACTACTACTGTTTTCACAATTCATTGATCCTAATGTATTTTATAATAACTAACCCTGCTCATTTCCTCAATGGTCAACTTAAATTCCATCGCTAATTATGACACCATTGCACCCTTGCATAAATCCTCAGCTGTCTTGCCCCTTTGTTTCCTCATCAGACTGCTATGGCAAACCACCACCCTGTGTAAACCCATCTCTTTATCTACCCACACAGCTGAAAGTGGCCCAAGAAAACCACACTAACATGTTCATTGGTCTCCCTTGAATTCTTGTTTACTCACTTCAATGCTGCCTGGCAGTCACAGTCTATTTTCTGATTCCATTCACTTTCCCACTCTCCTCAACCACCATTTTATACCTTTTCATCTCTCCTTAAATGCCACCATTACTCTGAGCTCATGAGCTTGCTTCCAATGTCACTAAGAACACAGGCACTCAGATAATAACTTGCACATGCTCCCATCTCCATATGCAACCACCTCTCTGCATCTGTGCATATTTCTCCCAGATGAACTCCTAGCAAAAGCCATCCCCTCTGTTTGTGCACTAGGTCTCATCTCCTCTTGTCTATGTGGGAACACTGCTCCTGCAATCTCCCCTGTCTCTCTAGCATTATCAATCTTTTCCTCTCTAGTAGATCTTTTCCATTTGCCTACACAATTGCTGTTAGTTCTCCCATCTGTTTCCCAATCTTCTCTTGACTCCATTTCTTGTCCAGTAAGGCTCCTTTTTTTAATTTTTTATTACTTCCTTTTCAAAATTCCTTGAAGGAGTTGTCACCATTTCTTTTCTTCTATTATCTCTTGAGCATAGTCTAATCAGGCTGTTGGCACATCACTCCAGGCAAACTGTTTTTATCAAGGTTACAAATGACCACTATTTTCTAAATCCCATGCTCAATTCTCTGACCTCATCTCATTTGACCTTTCTGTAGAATTTAACATGCTGAACGTCTTTCTTCAATGCACTTTCTTGTTGTTTTTCTTACCCATTAGCAGCTCCTTCTTATCCTGCTTTGCTGTTTCTCCTCATCTCCCTGATCTCTTAGCATTCAGTTAAGAAGCTCAATCCTTAGCCCTCCATGCCTTTCTCTCCACTCTTTTCCCCTTGGTGCTATTATCGAGCCTCATAATTTTAAATACTATCTACACACCAGTGGACCCCAGATTTATGTTTCCATCATGGACCTGTCTACTCAACATCTCTACTTGGGAGTCTAAAGAGCATCCCAAACTCAACATTGTCCAGAATTGAGGTCCTGTGCTTTCCCCAACAAACTTACCACAGTCTTCTCCATTTCAGGAAATAGCAACTCTAGCCTTCCATTTACTTATGGCAAAAATCTTGGAGTCATCCTTGACTCCATTCTTTTTCTTCCAACCTGTATCTGATCCACCAGCAAATTATATCAGCTTTATATAAAAAATATATCCAGAATCCAACCATTTCTCACCACCTCCACAGCTACTACAGTGAGTCAAGCAACTCTCCTCTCTCACCTAGATTTAAAGCAAAAGCCTCCTTACTGTTCTCCCTGCTCCTATCTTACTCCCACTTCAATTTATCCCCAACAACAAAGTAGAATGTTTTTAAAAATTTTAAGTCAGATCATGTTATTCTTTTTCTAATGACTGACATTTCACTTACAGAAAAAAATAAAAATCTTTACAGTGGTACACAAAACCCGATATGATCTGGAGGCCCATAATTTCTCATATTGCATCTTCTACTACTGTATTTCCTCACTCATTTGACTCTAAAATGCTAAGCATATTCCCACTTTGAGGCATTTGCACTATTACCCATGCTGGGAGTGCTCCTCCCTAAATATTCACACTTCTTACTCCTCAACTTCCTTCAGGTCTTTAATCAATTTTCATTGTATCAGATAGGTTGGGCTAGGTTATGCTTCAGTAACAAGTACCCCTGAAACTCAGCAGCTTAAAACAAGTCATAATGCATGTCCATTTTGGGGTGGCTGGGCTCTGCCCCATGTTATCCTCACTCCAGGTCCCAAGATGATGGAACAGCACTTTTGGACCATTGCTGTGGCACGGGGGAAGGAAAAGCATGAAGAATCTTATACTAGCTCTTAAAGCTTATGTGCCAAAATGGCACAAATCACTTCTACTCATATTTTATCAGCCAAAGCAAGTGACTGGGCATCTCTAATTCCAAAGTAGCAAGGAAATATAATCTATCATGTGCCCAGAAGAAGAACCAGAAATATTGATCAACAGGACTATGATATTAATGGTTATCAGTCATCATGTAACTGAGACCTTCCCTGGCCACATATGAAATTTGCAATTCTTCCTGACCACCTTCCAATTTCCCTAGTCCCCTTAATTACTTTATTTATCTCTTTAGCATCTATCACTACCTACACATAAGATATATATTACATGTTTATCTTGTTTGTTTTATATCATCCTCCATCAGAATGTAAACTCCAAGGGAAAAGAGAGTTTTGCTGTTTTATTCAATATTGTGTTCCCAGTGCCTAGAATAGTAACTGCATACAGAGGCTTTAAATTAAAAGCCTCTATACATAACAAGAAGGATACAATTAGCGATCCATGTAATATATACTTTGATTTTTCAGTTGCTCAGGCTTGGAATTTGGCTTACACCAGGGTTGGTAATATTCATTTATTCAACAAATTCGAGTATATACTTAACTTATGCAAGGTTCTGTGCATCAAGAAGAACATCCTCATTTTCATACATACCAGATCTATGGGAAGCACTTACTACCTTTCTCATTGTACACTACTTCTGCCAATGGAGGAGAAGGGGCAGCTTGACTTTCATGGAGACAAAAATCATAAGCTTCCCTTTTTCAGCTAAGATCTGGCTGATATCATGCTTTCTTGTTCAGAAATACAAGAACGTCTCATAAGTGACAAGCATACTTCCTAATTTCTCCTTCCTGACCCATTTGCATTTCATCACATGTGCAGGCCCTCCAGTAAGCAACACTTATTCCAATAATGAAGCTCCCAGCATCTTAATTTGAAAAGCCTTCATCAGCTTGAGTTCAGCCTCTGTGCCTGATGGTCTTCTTTAATGAATCAAATAATGCATTTCTCACTTGTAATTAAATGATATCTTAAAAGGCTCTGTCTTCTTCAAAAGACTCATGTGGAATTCATCTTCACATGATTACACTCAGCACCTAGGGTAGACACTGGGGTGGGACTATGGATATTCACCAGGTCCTTGAAGGCAAATCATAAAAGAACTTAGTAGAGAAGCTAAAAAAATAAAAAGGTCTTAGTAGAAAATGAAGTTAAGATGTAAATATCAAATCCAAGGCTAACTTGTTTCCCTGCTTAGAGATATTACTGCTGAGTCCACTAGTCCATTATTTCCACCAAGTTTTAGTTTGTTTGTTTGTTTTTGTTTGTTTGTTTTTGCAAAGACCACATCCAATTGTGTAAAATATTTGAGGGAGTAATAAGTGCATTTGCATATGATGTGCATAGAATTACACACCATCTTCAGGAAAATTCAGAGTTAAAATAAAATTAGTAATATTTTTCCTTATTGTGCTTTCCTTAGTTTCTGTGCCTCAGTCTTCCTGGCTCTCCACTCCCTATAGGAAAAAAATGCAGTGTTTCCTGCCTGGCACCCAGTCTATCACCTGCCATCACCTGACATCTCTTTTCCTGTTCTTTACATTATCTTAGGCACCAGACCCACAAAACTACTCACTGTTTTCTAACATGGCATGAGAAATTACTATCTGTTGACTGTCCATTAGCCACTTTTTCACTTTTTTCCTTCCTAACAGAGCCATGGTTTTCTTCCTTCTGGCATTTGTGTACCGTATACTATAGGGACCCTCACAAAGCTCCAGGGTATAAGTTTTTGATTAGTTTAAGCTCACCTGGCAGATCCATCCCCTTGGCAAGTGACTCGTTTAGGCATGGGTACATGATGCAATTCCGGCCAATGAGAAGTACAGGAAAGGGAAACATGTTAGGGGATTTCTTGGAAAGTTTCCTGAGTCTTAAAAGAGGACACCAAAAAAGACCCTCACCTCTTTTCTGCTTCTAGACATGGCGACAGAAGGAGGTGATGCCTAGAACAGCTTCAGCATCGCATAACCATGAAAGCAGGTAACACACGTGAGATGGCAGAGGAGAAAGATGGAAACTGAGATCTTGAAGAGGTCATTGTGTCCCTGGTTTAAGCAATCATAATACAATCATAGTTATGAATTAAGTCTTGGGTACTGTTATGAGCAATTTACACATGTTCACTCATTTAATCCACACAACTATCTTATGCAGTGGGTGTTTTTATTGTTTCTATTTTACAATTGAGTGAACAGAACCAGGGAGGGGTTAATGTGCCAAGGTCACTTTCCTTATTTATTTGTTTGCTTTTTCAGTTTTTTATTATACAAAATTTAAAGAATATATTAAAATAGAGAACAGCATAATGAATCCCCAGGTACCCATCCATCATCCAGTTTAAACAATTAGCAACTCATGACAAGTCTTGACTCATCTATGCCCCTGTCCACTTTTCCTCTGCCCCACATTATTTTGAAGCAAATCCCAGACCTCATATCATTTCATTCTGGATTACATCATGTGTGACAGAAACTAAAAACTGCTTTTTTTGGGTCTTCTGTTACAGCTAAAACTAGTCTCTAACTATTAATAACTTTCTTATCATAAAATTTGAAAATATAGATAAGCTCAAGGCAAAATATAAAAAATCATCTACAATATGATCACCTGGTAATAACAACTAGTAATTTAGTGTACTTCCTTTCAGTATTTTGTATAAGTTTGTTTTGAATGTGAGATTGTATTTTTTCTATTTATTATGACCTGAGCATTTTCCATCCTCATCCCAGCCCCCATGATCTTTGGGTGCTGGGCTCCCTCTATCCTTCCTTCTTCTAGGAACTTGAAAAAGTGTTTCCTTTGCTCTTTGTACAACACCTCCACCATGGTACTTTAACAACATGCGGCAATTGTCTGTTTATCTGTGTTCCTGACTAGTCCAGGGCACGCTGAGCGCAGAGACCATTTATAAGGTGTTTTTTTTTTTTAAGTCTCTGCTGTCTATATTGTTATCAGACAAAAGTAATTATTGGAAGGATGTTGTTGAACATGGTGGTGCCTGCATTATGCAGTGTCTACTCCATAAGGATCCAGTGGAGAAGCTTTCCTCTCATCCCAGGGGTAGGTAAAACCATGTTGCTTCTGAAAAACAGATGTGCTTTCTTTAGTGGATGCCATGAGCAGTTGCAATATTAGTTTGTGTCTTCATTTTTGCTTTGGTCACTAGATAGCTCAGAGCTGACGTTGTGGCTTTCAAAGCACTAGCTGTCTCACTAATTTCATTTTATTTTATTTTCCCTTCTCCATGAATTACTTATATGTGAAATAATCACATGATATCATGACAGGACCATTTTTGACATGTTAATTCATGACTTTTCTTTTCTTCCTTCTTCTCTGAAAGTAGCATGCAAGTTCTGTGCTTTCTTGCTTTACAGGTGATAAAATTATGGTTGACTTCCCTTTCTGGATTCATTTAGAAAAGCCTAAAATCTTTAAGGAGGATGAGCTAAGTGTCCTGCATGGAGAGAAAGGGCTTTTGAGGGAAACTTGGAAAGAGGAGGATTTCCTCCAGAAGCCAAAGTGATTCTCATAGTCTTTGGATCTGTGGCCTTAGAGAGAGCAGAGGGAAGCAGAGCTCACAAAAGTGGCAAGACGCCAGGTGGGAAGGGTGGCCAGCCCACCTACCCAGTAGGAGTGGGCTTGGATTAGATATTAAGTTTGACATATAGAAAACAAAGGAATACAATACTTTTTATATACCTGACTTTGCAGACCGGGATTCATATTCACTAACTGTACTTGTGAATTTGTGAAAGTCATGCCATATCCTTTGTGGAATGAGACATTGTACAAACAAACAAATAGAGAAGAAAACCAGCATTAGCATGGAAAGAATGTGAGCTTTGGAGGCAGACCTGTCATTACTCTACTTCAGGCTGTTAATTTTTTCCCTTGGATTTCTCTAATCACCTCCCAACTGTTCTAGCAGCACCCAATCTTACCTGCTACAATACCTCCTTCACCCAGCCATCAGAGGTGTCTTTTGCAAATGCAGATCCATTTGGGTCACTCCCCTCCTTAAAACTCTACATTAGATCCCATTTGTCTTCAGGATACAGTTGGAGTCTACAAGGGCCTTCATCATTTGCTTCTTGCCTACCTTCATAGCCTCATCTTCTAAAAACACCCTCCATTCTGACCCAAACTTGACTCTCATGCAATAGTGTCCTACTTGCTATTCTGCAAATGCACTATCTCCCTCTCTTTCCTGGTTTTTGCACACGCTCTTCTTGCTGCTCATAATGCCTTTACATTGATGAACCCCTGCTCTTTCAGAACTCTTCCCAGGTGTTGCTGTCAGCCTTCTCCAGCTCTGCCCTCTCCACGTGAGTTAGATGTGTCTCTGCTATGTGTTCCCAGAACATCTTAAGGTTACACCTATGTCACTTACCACAGTGATTTTGAACTGCATGTGTCACAGTAAGAATGTGGAAACTTGTCTACAATTGAGGTTCCAGTATCTACAGATATGTTTGATGCATGGTAAAATGAGAGCAGGAAGACATTGCAAGGAGGGGTGTTGAGAGTCTAGAGGAAACAAGGAAGAAGTCTGGTGCCATGGTCCACATTTGGCAACAGAACCTGAAGGCAGTGGTTTGGAGTACAACATGAGGATGTACTCACACATGCCTGAGGCAAAGACTGCTAAACTCTGCCCTGACATCCATTCTCTTTGTTTTCTTTTTAGTAATTAAAAAACCTCCAAAGTTTCAGATGGTCACATGGCTACCCAGCCAAAGGTTACATTCTCCCAGCCTCCCTTGCAATTAGATATGGTCATGTGACTAAAGTCAGGCCAATAGGATGGAAGTGTAAATGATGTATGGAAATTACCAGTCATCACTTTAAAAACAAAGTTGTGGGCTTCCCTGGTAGCACAGTGGTTGAGAGTCCGCCTGCCGATGCAGGGGACATGAGTTTGTGCCCCGGTCCGGGAAGATCCCACATGCTGCGGAGCAGCTGGGCCCGTGAGCCATGGCCACTGAGCCTGCGCGTCCAGAGCCTGTGCTCCGCAACGGAGAGGCCACAACAGTGAGAGGCCCGCGTACGGCAAAAAAAAAAAAAAAGAAAAGAAAAAACAGACAAAGTTGCTTAGTCTGACTTCCTCTTTCCCCTTCCTGCAGGCTGAAATGCAGATATAGATGAAGAAACCTGGATTCCTGAATGACTCTGTGGAGCAGAGCAGCCCACCCAGGCTAGAGAGCTCACCTAGCTAAATTCTGTTTTATGAGAATGTAACAAACTTCTGCTGTGTTTAGTTAAGGTGACCATATAAGTCTTAAGCTGTCTTCCAGGTATTCCATCCAGAAAAATGTGGGATTTACCAATGAGAAGGGGAACTCAGGGTGGAGGGAGGATTATAAGAAATCATGCCAGGGTGCATCTCCCACAGGAGGCACTGTGCAGTGTGAGGCCCTTGCAGGATCACATTAAGAACTCCAAGTGTTGAGCCCAATGGGAGACCCAGCATTCAGGCTTCTGCTGTGCCTGGGTGTTGACTGCCAAGGGAAGAAGGATCAAAGAGCGCCACTTAAATAGAAGAATTTTGCTTCCCTCTTCCCCACTCTTCTTTAAGGGCCAAAAACACTAGAGAAGAAAGGGAAGAAAGGAAGAAAAGTGAAAGAGAAAAGCACACTCCCGTCCACGGTAGACAATGAGTCTCCTGAATTGGGAGGAAGATGATTAAGTTGGATATGATTTTGAAGGTTTAAGCTGGATCAATTGTATTATATTGCATTTTTTTAAATATCTGAAAATAAGCATAAAGTTTTTCCTAAAATGTCATTTAGGGAAGAGAGAGTGAGATTCAACAGCTCCTTTTAGGGGCAGTCACTGGAACAAATAATATTTTTCATGTTTGTGCTCTACTGAACATTCAACACACTGGTTATAAAATGGAAAACAAAACAAAACTTGGTAGAATTATGACTAGCCATCCTCCCACCCTGATTTGGCTGTAGGCTTCCTCCTTATGAAAAGAACAGTGTATGAAAAGGGGAAGGAGAGAGGGGTGAAGTGGTCAGAGAGAGAGATGAATCCCTGGGATCTAGACCTAGGAGCCCCAGTGGCATTAGAGGCCAAGGGCAAATCAGCATTACCATGTTGAGGGCATTCAGCAAAACACTGCAGGGCATTAGGGGGTAAATGCTTCTCCATCACTCCTGAAGTTTTCTTCTTTGTGGAATGAACTCGGTGAAAGTCACACTCTCAGTCACTCACTGTCCCTTTTTCCCTCCCAGGAGAGTTGGAAAAGCTTAACTGATAAGTAAGAAAAAAGTGGCCTAGGCAGCTGAACTCTTCCCTTACTCCTTCTAAGAGTAAGATGCCCCAAGGGCCATAATTCTAGTCTACCTCTCCATGCCCCAAATGGCATAGGCAACTTACCCGCCATGGGGAAAGAATTAGCATTTGGGGCCCTCTCAATCCAACCCCTAGGGCATCAATATGCTTGAGCAGAAAAACAGCACACTCTAGACAACAGAAACAACAGCCAGAAGACAGGGAAGGGAGAGATGACCAGAAAGCAGCTCAGACTGTGTGTGAGACATTCCAACCCCCTGTTGGAACTCCCAGAGAGATGCAAAAGAAAAAAAAAAAAAGGTATGAATAAGCCATATGGCAGGTGAAGACTGGTAACAGAGCAGATTTAGGGGCAAACCTTTAAAGTGACTTAACCCCTGGTTCCATCAGCTATGGCAATGAAGGGGAGATTTGGGCTGCAATAGTCAACTAATACTTGAAGACCTCCTGATAGGTAAGTAATACTATTTCAGGTGTTTTATAGAACTTAGGGGATAAGCAGTCTAACACCTAATAAGTTTATAGTCTAATACAATTTACTGAAATGTCAACTTTTCTTCCTGCCATGGAAGGAAACAAACCCACATTTTCCTCAGAGGCGTCCACTCAAATTCTTTCCAGTTTTACCCCTCCTTGTTTTATTGATTCTGCAGGTTGGTGGAGAAGGTGTGAGATTAGATTAGTTTAAAGGAACCAACCAATAAGATCCAACTGACCCACTCAAATCCTATGGAAGGACTAAGATCTTTAGGATGCAGGATTTTGAAGATGCTCAAATCAAATCAATTTAAAAAACCCAAAACCAGAGATGTAGATATGCTTCACCATTCCTAACTGATTTTTTTTTTTTTTTTTTTGCTGCAGGATAAAATTCTGAATTCAACAAAATTCTTGTCCTAAATAAGTGTTTCATAATGATATTCATACAAGTTCTTGTTACAACTCAGCTAACGAGGCCCAGATTGGTTGTGGTTGAGTTATATTTGCCATTTTGTGGGCTACATGTTTGTAAATCAGCCAGATCATTTCCTTATTGGGGTCATCTGGGGGTTTTGGGGTGGTGTAACGAGGTCCCTCCTCTTTACTCCTTTGGTTCTTCATTATTCATTTTGTGTGCAACAAGCATGAAGAGGCAGATCATGTGTATGCTTTGGGAAAATCAGCAGACTTTCAAAGCATGTGCTGTTGTAGATGACTCAAGGTGTTGAAAACCATTTTTCTTAAACTTGCTGTAGTTCTGAGAGAAGCTCTCAGAAGTCAAAAATGAGGGTAGGTTGGCATGAAGGAAAGACAACTGCTTTTGGTGGCAGGAAGCTCTATGCTCTGCAATTACTTGCTATAACATTAGGTGAGTCCCTTTAGCTGTCTGAGACTCAGCTTTCCCATCTGCAAAATAGGATAGGAATACTTCAACCATGAGATTAATGCTAGCCTTGGTGACACTGCATATGTAAAGACCTAATCCACATTGGGTACTCAAAGATGGTGACACAGTGACTTTGGTATCAGCGACAAATAATGGAAAATCCAGAATGATTTGCTAAATAAAGGCAAGAGGAAATGAGCATTTCAGAAAAATGCAGTTTTGAAAATGTGCTGTTAGTCAAGTAGGGACATCAGGAAGGAACGAATTGAACAAAAGCATAGACTTTTCACTTTGTGCTGCATACCATAGTGATTTACAAAGACCAAATACACATGGCCTTTTCCTTGAGGCTCACTCCCCCCTGTTAGAGATCTGAGTGCTAGACATGTGTAAACCTCTGAAACAGTAAGTTAATAGAGGTTAGCCATACCAATATCATTGCCTGCCACATAGTTGATACTCCCTAAATATTTGTCAAGTGAATGAATAGAGTCTATCTCTCTCTAACCAAATAATAGATTGTGTGGCTTCAAAACTTTCAGAATAGAAGAGTAAGAAAAACAAATCACTGGTGAAAATGATAAAAGAAGCATTTAAAATCTCTGAAAATTGTCCTAAGGGCATACAGCAAAGGGAGAAAGATTCATTCAAAAAAATCTACTTAATCTTGGTAAGAACAGTGAGAGTCTATGACATCTGAGCCAGAACCCACTCTTTTACCCCTCTCTATAGCTGCTTCATGTTATAGAAGCTCTGCTCCAGCCATGTGCAGCCACGAAGACAGGGGCCCCCTCTCCCTCCAGCCCCCAGTTTGGAGCTAAAATTTCCCACAGAGAAGGGCAGGCTGCCGTTTCTTATCTTCCACGGTCTCGTGTTTCAGAAGATCTATTCTGGGCAAGCATGGCTAAAAGGATGGAGTTTCCCTTCCTCACCCAGCTCTAATGCGTAGGATGGAAGCTCTCCTCCAAGTGCAGAGGCTGAGAACACTGGAGTCCTATCACCCCCATCCCAACTTGCTTGGAGGGTGGAGGTTCCATGCCAGGAGGGGAAAGCCAAGAAGATCAGTGGCTACCACCTCATCCAGTGCTCACTCATAGAGCGAGGGTGTCATTTTAATAAATATAAGTATCTGTCCCCAGCTCTGCTGCAGTGGCATAGGGGTTCTGCTCAGGGCAAAGGCGGGTCATAAGGACTGAAGAATGCCACAGCTCTGCCTGAGGGATTGACTTCATTTGGAGCAGTGTTGAGCACCCCATACCTAAAACAGTGGGAAAACCAATGGGGATCTTGGTGGAGAGAAATTAAAAGGAGGCTGGTAGCTCCATTGTACAAGAACAATGGCAGAGCAGAAGTGTAGTAGAAGCAAGCTGAGAAAGACAGCTAAGAGGAGCAGCTCCTGGGATCACAGTCAATTGTGTAGTCAGGAAGGATGCATTCATGTGCTGGGCTGCACCGTCCAGAAACAGTCAGAGTGGGATGTGGGGTGGACTTGAAAGTATCTCTCAAGTTGTACGCAGAGCTATTAACCTAGGGCAGAAGCTGCACTAGCACAAAGGGCTTAAACACAGCCTCTGACCCAGTGGTGACAGAGCAATAAGCTACTCTGACCCAGGGGTGACTCCTAAAAAGCCAGGTTTAAAAATAAAAATCACACATATCCGTGGCCATCTGGAAGCCTGTGTGAATGCCCAAGGCTGTACCTCTCAGAAGGGATAAGAGAGGGAGCCTCCACACTACAGTGCCTCACAGGACATGGGGCAAAAAAAGAGAAAACTCACCGAATTGTGATAGAAGCCTCCAAACTACATACACATTCATTGTTTTTTGTTTTTACATCGTTATTGGAGTATAATTGCTTTACAATGGTGTGTTAGTTTCTGCTTTATAACAAAGTGAATCAGTTATACATATACATATGTTCCCATATCTCTTCCCTCTTGTGTCTCCCTCCCTCCCAACCTCCCTATCCCACCCCTCTAGGTGGTCACAAAGCACCAAGCTGATCTCCCTGTGCTATGCGGCTGCTTCCCACTAGCTATCTATTTTACGTTTGGTAGTGTATATATGTCCATGCCTCTCTCTCACTTTGTCACAGCTTACCCTTCCACCTCCCCATATCCTCAAGTCCATTCTCTAGTAGGTCTGTGTCTTTATTCCTGTCTTACCCCTAGGTTCTTCATGACATTTTTTTTTCTTAAATTCCATATATATGTGTTAGCATATGGTATTTGTCTTTCTCTTTCTGACTTACTTCACTCTGTATGACAGACTCTAGGTCTATCCACCTCATTACAAATAGCTCAATTTCGTTTCTTTTTATGGCTGAGTAATATTCCATTGTATATATGTGCCACATCTTCTTTATCCATTCATCCGATGATGGACACTTAGGTTGTTTCCATCTCTGGGCTATTGTAAATAGAGCTGCAATGAACATTTTGGTACATGACTCTTTTTGAATTATGGTTTTCTCAGGGTATATGCCCAGTAGTGGGATTGCTGGGTCATATGGTAGTTCTATTTGTAGTTTTTTAAGGAACCTCCATACTGTTCTCCATAGTGGCTGTACCAATTCACATTCCCACCAACAGTGCAAGAGTGTACACTTTTCTCCACACCCTCTCCAGCATTTATTGTTTCTAGATGTTTTGATGATGGCCATTCTGACTGGTGTGAGATGATATCTCATTGTAGTTTTCATTTGCATTTCTCTAATAATTAATGATGTTGAGCATTCTTTCATGTGTTTGTTGGCAGTCTGTATATCTTCTTTGGAGAAATGTCTATTTAGGTCTTCTGCCAATTTTTGGATTGGGTTGTTTTTTTTGATATTGAGCTGCATGAGCTGCTTGTAAATTTTGGAGTTAATCCTTTGTCAGTTGCTTCATTTGCAAATATTTTCTCCCATTCTGAGGGTTGTCTTTTGGACTTGTTTATGGTTTCCTTTGCTGTGCAAAAGCTTTGAAGTTTCATTAGGTCCCATTTGTTTATTTTTGTTTTTATTTCCATTACTCTAGGAGGTGGGTCAAAAAGGATCTTGCTGTGATTTATGTCATAGAGTGTTCTGTCTATGTTTTCCTCTAAGAGTTTGATAGTTTCTGGCCTTACATTTAGGTTATTAATCCATTATGAGCTTATTTTTGTGTATGGTGTTAGGGAGTGATCTAATCTCACACTTTTACATGTACCTGTCCAGTTTTCCCAGCACCACTTATTAAAGAGGCTGTCCTTTCTCCACTGTACATTACTGCCTCCTTTATCAAAGACAAGGTGACCATATGTGCGTGGGTTTATCTCTGGGCTTTCTATCCTGTTCCATTGATCTATCTTTCTGTTTTTGTGCCAGTGCCATACTGTCTTGATTACTGTAGCTTTGTAGTATAGTCTGAAGTCAGGGAACCTGATTCCTCCAGCTCCGTTTTTCATTCTCAAGATTGATTTGGCTATTTGGGGTCTTTTGTGTTTCCATACAAATTGTGAAATGTTTTGTTCTAGTTCTGTGAAAAATGCCAGTGGTAGTTTGATAGGGATTGCATTGAATCTGTAGAATGCTTTGGGTAGTAGAGTCATTTTCACAATGTTGATTCTTCCAATCCAAGAACATGGTATATCTCTCCGTCTATTTGTATGATCTTTAATTACTTTCATCAGTGTCTTATAATTTTCTGCATACAGGTCTTTTGTCTCCTTAGGTAGGTTTATTCCTAGGTATTTTATTCTTTTTGTTGCAATGGTAAATGGGAGTGTTTCCTTAATTTCACTTTCAGATTTTTCATCATTAGTGTATAGGAATGCCAGAGACTTCTGTGCATTAATTTTGTATCCTGCTACTTTACCAAATTCATTGATTAGCTCTAGTAGTTTTCTGGTAGCATCTTTAGGATTCTCTATGTAGAGTATCATGTCATCTGCCAACAGTGACAGCTTTACTTCTTCTTTTCCGATTTGGATTCCTTTAATTTCCTTTTCTTCTCTGATTGCTGTGGCTAAAACTTCCAAAACTATGTTGAATAAGAGTGGTGAGAGTGGGCAACCTTGTCTTGTTCCTGATCTTAGTGGAAATGCTTTCAGTTTTTTACAATTGAGGATGATGTTGGCTGTGGGTTTGTCATATATGGCCTTTATTATGTTGAGGAAATTTCCCTCTATGCCTACTTTCTGCAGGGTTTTTATCATAAATTGGTGTTGAATTTTGTTGATAGCTTTCTCTGCATCTATTGAGATGATCATATGGTTTTTCTCCTTCAATTTGTTAATATGGTGTATCACGTTGATTGACTTGCGTATATTGAAGAATCCTTGCATTCCTGGAATAAACCCCGCTTGATCATGGTGTATGATCCTTTTAATGTGCTGTTGGATTCTGTGTGCTAGTACTTTGTTGAGGATATTTGCATCTATGTTCATCAGTGATATTGGACTGTAGTTTTCTTTCTTTGTGACATCCTTGTTTGGTTTTGGTATGAGGGTGATGGTGGCCTCGTAGAATGCGCTTGGGTGTGTGTCTCTCTCTGCTATATTTTGGAAGAGTTTGAGAAGGATAGGTGTTAGCTCTTCTCTAAATGTTCAATAGAATTCGCCTGTGAAGGCATGTGGTCCTGGGCTTTTGTTTGTTGGAAGATTTTTAATCACAGTTTCAATTTCAGTGCGTTGGGTTGGTCTGTTCATATTTTCTATTCCTTCCTAATTCAGACTTGGCAGGTTGTGCATTTCTAAGAATTTGTCCATTTCTTCCAGGTTGTCCATTTATTGGCATAGAGTTGCTTGTAGTAATCTCTCATGATCTTTTGTATTTCTGCAGTGTCAGTTTTTACTTCTCCTTTTTCACTTCTAATTCTATTGATTGGAGTGTTCTCCCTTTTTTTCTTGATGAGTCTGACTAATGGTTTATCAATTTTGTTTATCTTCTCAAGAAACCAGCTTTTAGTTTTATTGATCTTTGCTATTGTTTCCTTCATTTATTTTTCATTTATTTCTGATCTGATTTTTATGATTTCTTCTGCTAACTTTGGGGGTTTTTTGTTCTTATTTCTCTAATTGCTTGAGGTGCAAGGTTAGGTTGTTTATTTGAGATGTTTCCTGTTTCTTAAGGTAGGATTGTACTGCTATAAACTTCCCTCTTAGAACTGCTTTTGCTGCATCCCATAGGTTTTGGGTTGTTGTGTCTCCATTGTCATTTGTTTCTAGGTATTTTTTGATTTCCTCTTTGATTTCTTCAGTGATCACTTCCTTATTAAGTAGTGTATTGTTTAGCCTCCATGTGTTTGTATTTTTTACAGATCTTTTCCTGTAATTGATATATAGTCTCATGGTGTTGTGGTGGGAAAAGATACTTGATGCAATTTCAATTTTCTTAAATTTACCAAGGCTTGATTTGTGACCCAAGATATGATCTATCCTGGAGAATGTTCCATGAGCACTTGAGAAAAATGTGTATTCTGTTGTTTTTGGATGGAATGTCCTATAAATATCAATTAAGTCCATCTTGTTTAATGTATCATTTAAAGCTTGTGTTTCCTTATTTATTTTCATTTTGTATGATCTCTCCATTGGTGAAAGTGGGGTGTTAAAATCCCCGCCTATGAATGTGTTACTGTCAATGCCCCCTTTTATGGCTGTTAGTATTTGCCTTATACATTGAGGTGCTCCTATGTTGGGTGCATAAATATTTACAATTGTTATATCTTCTTCTTTGATCGATCCCTTGATCATTATGTAGTGTTCTTCTAATAGTCTTTATTTTAAAGTCTATTTTGTCTGATATGAGAATTGCTACTCCAGCTTTCTTTTGGTTTCCTTTTGCATGGAATATCTTTTTCCTTCCCCTTACAGTCCCCTTTCAGTCTGTATGTGTCTCTAGGTCTGAAGTGGGTCTCTTTTAGACAGCATATATATGGGTCTTGATTTTGTATCCATTCAGCCAATCGGTGTCTTTTGGTGGGAGCATTTAGTCCATTTACATTTAAGGTAATTATCGATATGTACGTTCCTATTTCCATTTTCTTAATTGTTTTGGGTTCGTTATTGTAGGTCTTTTCCTTCTCTTGTGTTTCTTGCCTAGAGAAGTTCCTTTAGCATTTGTTGTAAAGGTGGTGCTGAACTCTCTCAGCTTTTGCTTGTCCGTAACGGTTTTAATTTCTCCATCGAATCTGAATGAGATCCTTGCTGGGTAGAGTAATCTTGGTTGCAGGTTTTTCTCCTTCATCACTTTAAATATGTCCTGCCCGTCCCTTCTGGCTTGCAGAGTTTCTGCTGAAAGATCAGCTGTTAACCTTATGGGGATTCCCTGTGTGTTATTTGTTGTTTTTCCCTTGCTGCTTTTAATATGTTTTCTTTGTATTTCATTTTTGACAGTTTGATTAATATTTGTCTTGGCATATTTCTCCTTGGATTTATCCTGTATGGGACTCTCTGTGCTTCCTGGACTTGATGAACTATCTCCTTTCCCATATTAGGGAAGTTTTCAACTATAATCTCTTCAAAAATTTTCTCAGTCCCTTTCTTTTTCTCTTCTTCTTCTGGAACCCCTATAATTCGAATCTTGGTGTGTTTAATGTTGTCCCAGAGGTCTCTGAGACCGTCCTCAGTTCTTTTCATTCTTTTCTCTTTATTCTATTCTGCAGTAGTTATTTCCACTATTTTATCTTCCAGGTCACTTATCCGTTCTTCTGACTCAGTTATTCTGCTATTGATCCCATCTAGAGTATTTTTAATTTCATTTATTGTGTTGTTCATTGTTGCCTGTCTCATGTTTAGTTCTTTTAGGTCCTTGTTAAATGTTTCTTGCATTTTGTCTATTCTATTTCCAAGATTTTGGATCATCTTTACTATCATTATTCTGCATTCTTTTTCAGGTAGACTGCCTATTTCCTCTTCATCTGTTAGGTCTGGTGAGTTTTTATCTTGCTCCTTCATGTGCTGTGTGTTTTTCTGTCTTCTCATTTTGCTTATCTTACTGTGTTTGGGGTCTCCTTTTTGCAGGCTGCAGGTTCGTAGTTCCCGTAGTTTTTGGTGTCTGTCCCCAGTGGCTAAAGTTGGTTCAGTGGGCTGTGTAGGCTTCCTGGTGGAGGGGACTAGTGCCTGTGTTCTGGGGGATGAGGCTGGATCTTGTCTTTCTGGTGGGCAGGTCCACATCTGGTCATTTGTTTTAGGGTATTTGTGGACTTATTATGATTTTAGGCAGCCTCTCTGCTAATGGGTGGGGTTGTGTTCCTGTCTTGCTAGTTGTTTGGCATAGGGTGTCCAACACTGTAGCTTGCTGGTCGTTGAGTGAAGCTGGGTGCTGGTGTTGAGATGGAGATCTCTGGGAGATTTTCGCCATTTGATATTATGTGGAGCTGGGAGGTCTCTTGTTGCCCAGTGTCCTGAAGTTGGCTCTCCCACCTCAGAGGCACAGCACTGACTCCTGGCTGCAGCACCAAGAGTCTTTCATCCACACGGCTCAGAATAAAAGGAGAAAAAGTAGAAAGAAAGAAAGAAAGAAAGAAAGAAAGAAAGAAAGAAAGAAAGAAAGAAAGAAAGAAAGAAAGAAAGAAAGAAAGAAAGAAAGAAAGAAAGGAAGAAAGAAAGGAAGGAAGGAAGGAAAGAAAGAAGATAAAATAAAATAAAGTAAGATAAAATAAAATAAAGTTATTAAAATAAAAAATAATTATTAAGAAAATACAAAAACATAATGGACGGATAGAACCCTAGGACAAATGGTGGAAGCAAAGCTATACAGACAAAATCTCACACAGAAGCATACACATACACACTCACAAAAAGAGGAAAAGGGGAAAAAATAATAAATATTGCTCTCAAAGTCCACCTCCTCAATTTGGGATGATTCGTTGTCTGTTCATGTATTCTACAGATGCAGGGTACATCAAGTTGATTGTGGAGCTTTAATCCGCTGCTTCTGAGGCTGCTGGGAGGGATTCCCCTTTCTCTTCTTTGTTCTCATATCTCCCGGGGCTCAGCTTTGGATTTGGCCCCACCTCTGCGTGTAGGTTGCCGGAGGGCATCTGTTTTTTTGCTCAGACAGGACAGGGTTAAAGGAGCCGCTGCCTTGGGGGCTCTGGCTCACTCAGGCCGGGGGTAGAGAGGGGTACGGAGTGCGGGGCGAGCCTGCCGCGGCAGAGGCCGGTGTGACGTTGCACCAGCCTGAGGCACGCTGTGCGCTCCTCAGGGGAAGCTGTCCCTGGATCCCGGGACCCTGACAGTGGTGGGCTGCACAGGCTCCCGGGAGGGGAGGTGTGGAGAGTGACCTGTGCTTGCACACAGGCTTCTTGGTGGTGGCAGCAACAGCCTTAGCATCTCATGCCCATCTCTGGGGTCCGCGCTGTTCGCCACGGCTTGCGCCCATCTCAGGAGCTCCTTTAAGCAGCGCTCTTAATCCCCTCTCCTCGCGCACCAGGAAGCAAAGAGGAAAGAAAAAGTCTCTTGCCTCTTCGGCAGGTCCAGGCTTTTCCCTGGACTCCCTCCCGGCTAGCCGTAGTGCACCAACCCCTTCAGTCTGGGTTCACGCCGCCAACCCCAGTCCTCTCCCTGAGCTCCGACTGAAGCCCGAGCCTCAGCTCCTTGCCCTGTCCGCCCCGGTGGGTGAGCAGACAAGCCTCTCAGGCTGGTGAGTGCCGATCGGCACCGATACTCTGTGCGGGAATCTCTCCACTTTGCCCTCCGCACCCCTGTTGCTGTGCTCTCCTCTGCGGCTCCGAAGCTTCCCCCTCCTCCACCCGCAGTCTCCACCCGCGAAGGGGCTTCCTAGTGTGTGGAAACCTTTCCTCCTTCACAGCTCCCTCCCACTGGTGCAGGTCCCGTCCCTATCCTTTTGTCTCTGTTTATTCTTTTTTCTTTTGTCCTACCCAGGTACGTGGGGACTTTCTTGCCTTTTGGGAGGTCTGAGGTCTTCTGCCAGCATTCAGTAGGTGTTCTGTAGGAGTTGTTCCACGTGTAGATGTATTTCTGGTGTATCTTTGGGGAGGAAGGTAATCTCCGCGTCTTACTCTTCCGCCATCTTCCCCTCATCTCCAAACATCATTCTTAATGGTGAAAACTGAAAGCATTTCCTCTAAGATCAGGAACAAGACAAGGATGTCCACTCTCACCACATTTATTCAACATAGTTTTGGAAGTCCTAGCCACAGCAATCAGAGAATAAAAATAAATAAAAGGAATACAAATTGGAAAAGAAGAAGTAAAAGTGTCACTGTTTGCACTGTTTGCAGATGACATGATACTATACATAGAGAATCCTAAAGATGCCACCAGAAGACTACTAGAGCTGATCAATGAATTTGGTAAAGTTGTAGGATACAAAATTAATGCACAGAAATCTCTTGCATTCCTATACACTAATGATGAAAAATCTGAAAAATCTGAAAAATCAAGGAAACACTCACATTTATCACTGAAACAAAAAGAACAAAATACCTAGGAGTAAATCTACCTATGGAGACAAAAGACCTGTATGCAGAAAACTATAAGACACTGATGAAAGTAATTAAAGTAGATACAGACAGTTGGGGAGATATACCATGTTCTTGGATTGGAAGAATCAACATTGTGAAAATGACTATACTACCCAAAGCAATCTACAGATTCAATGCAATCCCTATCAAATACCAATGGCATTTTTTTACAGAACTAGAACAAAATATCTTTAAAAATTTGTATGGAAACACAAAGGACCCCAAATATCCAAAGCAGTCTTGAGGGAAAAAAACGGAGCTGGAGGAATCAGACTCCCTGACTTCAGACTATACTACAAAGCTACAGTAATCAAGACAATATGGTACTGGCACAAAAACAGAAATATAGATCAATGGAACAGGATAGAAAGCCCAGAGGTAAACCCACGCACCTATGGTCAACTAATCTATGACAAATGAGGCAAGCATATACAATGGAGAAAAGACAGTCTCTTCAATAAGTGGTGCTGGGAAAACTGGACAGCTACATGTAAAAGAATGAAATTGGAACACTCCCTAACACCATACACAAAAATAAACTGAAAATGAATTAGAGGCCTAAATGTAAGACTGGGCACTATAAAACTCTTAGAGTAAAACATTGGAAGAACACTCTTTGACATAAATCACAGCAAGATCTTTTTTGATCCACCTCCTAGGGTCATGGAAATATAAACAAATGGAACCTAATGAAACTTAAACGCTTTTGAAAAGCAAAGGAAACTACAAACAAGCCAAAAAGACAACCCTCAGAATGGGAGAAAATATTTGCAAATGAATCAATGGACAAAGGATTAATGTCCAAATATATAAACAGCTCATGCAGTTTAATGTTAAAAAAACAAACAACCCAATCAAAAAATGGGCAGAAAACCTAAATAGACATTTCTCCAAAGAAGACATACAGGTGGCTAAGAAGCACATAAAAAGCTGCTTAACATCACTAATTATTAGAGAAATGTAAATCAAAACTGCAATGAGGTATCACCTTACACCAGTTAGAATGGGCATCACCAGAAAATCTACAAACAACAAATACTGGAGAGGGTGTGGAGAAAGAGGAACCCTCTTGCACTGTTGGTGGGAATGTAAATTGATACAGCCACTATGGAGAACAGTATGGAGGTTCTTTAAAAAACTAAAAATAGAACTACCATTCGACCCAGCAATCCCACTCCTGGGCACTTACCCTGAGAAAACCATGATTCAAAAAGACACATGCAAAAAAAAAAAAAAAAAAAAAGACACATGCACCCCAATGTTCATTGCAGCACTATTTACAATAATCAGGTCATGGAAGCAGCCTAAATGCCCATTAACAGATGAATGGATAAAGAAGATGTGGTACATATATACAATGGAATATTACTCAGCCATAAAAAGGAACGAAATTTGGTTATTTGTAGAGGCTTGGATGGATCTAGAGACTGTCATACAGAGTGAAGTAAGTCAGAAAGAGAAAAACAAATATCATATATTAACACATATATGTGGAACCTAGAAAAATGTTACAGATGAACCGGTTTGCAGGGCAGAAATAGAGACACAGATATAGAGAACGAACGTATGGACACCAAGGGGGGAATGTGGTGGGGGTGGGGGTGATGGTGGGATGAATTGGGAGATTGGGATTGACATATATACACTGATAGGTATAAAATGGATGACTAATAAGAACCTGCTGTATAAAAAAATAAATAAAATTCAAAAAAAATAGAATTATTCCAGAATAACATCCAGAGAGTCATAGAGAAGGAATGTTAGACTGGATTTACTATGTGAGAACTGGGAATTTACCACCTGTAGATCCTCAAGAGGGCCTAGAGGGCACTCCTTTCCCTAAGGTTATATGACATGCAATGGAGAAGGGGGCTCTGGCATCTTTGACAGTTTGCAGTTCAGGGTTGACACAGGTGGGTGGGGAAGATTTACCATGGAACTGGGCTGCTGAGTCTCAGTGGAGATGACAGAATTCAAAAATGGACAAGGCCAAGTGCCAGCTCTTAAGGATCAGAGGAAAGGTGCAGTTAAATTTCTATAACAGGCAGCAAGACCAAAGTAGTAATCGGGTTCCTTGACTCACAGAGATCTGTGGTGATGGTGCATAGCTCATGCTGTTCCTAGGAGAAAAACAAATGGACAAACGTCAAGGTCTTTCTTGTTTTGTAAAATTTAAATTAAGTCAGTAAATAAATAACATGAGAGTTGATAAGCAGAAGGCTAATGTTAGTTGTCACAATGGAAAATCATGTTTCTTCATCCAGTTTTCAATCTCAGTTCATAGGCCTGGAGCCCCTTAATTAGAGAGATAGGATCTGCTTGAGGCAGGACCTACAAAGCCCTTGTAAGCATATACGATAAATATCCCCCAATCCTTCCCCAAAGTTACATGCATCATTTGCCAGGAAGTGCTGGCATTATGTAGTGGGAGTGGGGACTTCCCTGGTGGTGCAGTTGTTAAGACTCTGCCTGCCAGTGCAGGGGACACCAGCTCAAGCCCTGGTCCGGGAAGATGCCACATGCTGTGGGACAACTAAGCCCATGCACCACAACTACTGAGCCTCTACTCTAGAACCCCCGTGCCACAACTACTGAAGGCTGCGCACCTAGAGCCCGTGCTCCACAGCAAGAGAAGCCACCGCAATGAGAAGCCTGCACACCACATGGAAGTGTAGCCACTGCTTGCTGCAACTAGAGAAAGCCCATGAGCAGCAATGAAAACCCAACGCAGCCAAAAATAAAAATAAATAAAGAACTTTATAAAAAAAAAAAAGTAGTGGGAGTGGGAGGTGGGGGATAGACAGATTTTTGAGGGCTGTAAGATATGGAGCCTGAGCTGATACTGATACTAGAGTACCCCAGATGTCATCATGGCTCTTTGTATAGAGTGAGACTTATGGAAGCCAGGAGGTAAATGGAGTACTACCAAGGCTGCCTCATTTTGGGTCCAATGCACTGGAGGATCCACCCTTCAGTTATTTACCTGGTCCCTGAGTGTATAATTGAGACAGATGTGCTTAACAGCTGCAGATCCTTCATTGGTTTCATTGGTTCATTTCCATTGAAATATAGAATAAGGCCATACAGCAGGAAGTACCAAGTAGAAGCCCTTTAACTAGCCTCCTCACCTTATGATATTGCAGAAATTAGTTCTATCCTCAAAGGACTTAAATGTTGCAAGGATGATGGTCTCCATCACATCCCTGTTTAAGTTACCTGTCTCATCTTTGGAAAAAAAAAAAAAGATGGATCCGGATAGGTGATAATGAATTACTGTAAGTTTAACCAGGTATTAGCCCCAACTGCAGCTTCTTTGCTAAATTTGTATGTTTACTGGAGTAGATCATCACTGTTTCTGCACTTGGTGTATGGTTATTGATCTGGCAAATGTCCTCTTCCAGATTCCCATCAGTAGAAAGATTCCAAAGCAACTGGCCTTCACGTGGCAACCCTGCAGCACACATGCACATCACCCAAGGGCCATGGTGACTCTCCTGATCTCTCTGTCATAATATTTTCTGCAGGGACATCATTCTAATTGGACCTGGTAAGCGAGTTTCCTAGATGCTCTAGTAAGGCATATGAAGGGCAGAGGGTGAGCATATGGTCTCTAATCACTCTCTCTCTATATATATGTCTGCTTTGTTCTTTTCCATCTTTACAAGTTGGCATCCTCTGCTTCTACATGCACATATAGCCAACTAGGCTACTTCCCAGCATCACAGTTACATGTCCTTGTTCAAGTGGCCAGTACAGGCTAATTAGATTCTCTAAGACCCAATTACAAATCCTTGGGAGAGAGAACTAGCTTGGCTGAGTTGTTTGATGGCATGCTGCCGGCCATAGCTGATTGGACCAGGAATTAACAATTGACTTATGTTGGACCAGGAAGAGTCTCTGTTCTGGAAATCTGGAACTCAGACTTAGCCCATCCGTTTCTGTTGATCGCTGTTGGTCACTTTGAACGAAGATGTATAACTTAGGACTGTGGGAAGGTGAGGTCATGCGGTAGAAACAGGGCTTTTCAGAAGTCATCTAGAGAACAGGCAAGCAATTATTATCCCAGCCAGAGCAAATACCTCAGCAATTGTTCGTCTACTTAAAATACATTACGTTTGTTGTGAGGATTTAAAGTTACATATATAACATAAATGCTGGAACACTCTCACTACAAATTATTTCCTTTAGTTCTCTTGATTTTATTAAGATACCCACAGACTTTGCAGTCAGACAAAATTTGGTTCAAATCCTGACTGCCACAGAATAACTGTTTTGAAGTTTAAATGCTAAAATATGTTTGGAAGTGCCACTATATTTTCTAACACATAGTAGGCACTCATGTGTGTAGCAGGTTGAATCTTAGGCTACAATTAAGGAAGCAAGAAAGATCACACATCTTTATTTTATTGTCAACTTAAATAAAACTCTGAGCTCCCATCCCTTTTATGTTGGAAGGAAATTCAGTCTCAGTCATGAGGCTTCCGGTCTGTGGACAAGTTCTTGGAGTTTTCTGTGAGGCCAGAGACCCCTCTGGTCACTGCTGAGATTGTTCCCTTCCAAGGGTTCAGGTCCAGGTGCTCTGCTTGGAACAGAGGAAACCCAGGTGAGACGGGGTCACTGCCCACAACATTCAGGTTCCCAGAAAGCTCCACACAGCAGCTCTTAACCCCCTGTCTGGCCACAGTAAGACAGCTGGGAATTTGCTAATCTTTTATGCCTTTTCCCATCTCTGCACACCCTCTCCTCTTGCCTTCCAAGTCTCTTCCTTCCTCCTCCAGATTGCCCCTTCCCCAAATAATAAGACCAAAGAGTCAAATGCTAACAACAACAGATGCAACTTTTGCTTTTTGCCCTATAAAACTCCAAATATCCACAGCAACACAAAAATTAACATCTCAAGGAAATATCCTATCAGGAATGTTAGTTTTCTTTCTGCCTCCCCAACGTAGGAAGAAGAGATTTAACTCCTAGTTAACTGGAATTTTGGACTAACCAATGCCCCATGACACTGTAATGTGCCAGGTGACACAATTTTTACCATACAATGGAATGTGTTACACAAGGCATGGCAGGGGCTTTGGTGGTACAAAAAACAGTGCTACCTGGGAAAGCAGCAAACTTTCCAGGGCCTGCTTATAGGAATCACACAGAGGGATGGAGTGCTAGACCTGGAGGGTTGCCACTCAGTGTGTCTGAGGAGGGGTGCTGGATGAGAGGTCCAAGCTCACATGCGGTTGGAGCTAAATATCAGGCCTGAAAGATGAAGTAGGCGAGGCTGCAAAAAATTAGGGCAGATGCGAAGAGGACGACTTATTTATTATTTGCGCCAAGGGTTGCGTGGGGCGTATGCATGGCTAAAGCCTGGCCGTAGGCCAGGGACAGTTCAGTGTAGTGGTTCTGAGCACACAGCCTGGGTTCAAAACTCATCTCCACTATTTACTAGCTGTGTGACTTTACACATGTTATTAAATTCCTCTGTGCCTTAGTTTTCTCATCTGTCAAAAACGGTGGTGCCTACGTCATAGACTTGACATGCTTAAATGAGAAAATGTACACAAACACGTATTACATTGAGCACGTATGCTCAATATAATAACAGTAATTAACATTTATGGGCATGCACAATATTCCAGGAGCTACACTCTATGCAAGAAACTCAAGAATTACATACTATTATTATTTCCCCTATTTTATAGAAGAGGAAAAGAGAAGAGAAGTTAAGTAACTTGCCCAAGGCCACATAGCTAGTAAGTGCCTGAGCCAGGAGTCAAATCCAGGCTGTTTGACTGCAGAGTCAGCACCCTTAACCACTATTTTCTGGTGGTTGTTGTTGTTACCGTAATATGGTAGTGACTTCTTACTTAGTGTACAGGCAAACCTAAGGTTGATGTGGCCTCTAGAGGGCCACATATAAAACGGCACCAGATTCACCCTCCATCCAAGCTGTGTAGCCACAGAAGAGGCCAGTAAGCCTGGCATTCATTGCAAGGCACTCCGCACCAGGTGGGTGTTGACAAATTTTGAGTGATCTCTCTTTGGTCTAAAGGTCATTCTTATTTATTACTGGATTTCCAGTTTCTCCTAATAGGCCCTCCCTTAATTCCTAAGGCCCAACCTTAGGAAGAGTTGCAGACTTTTCCAAGAGGCCCATGTGGCCATGCTTTAGCATCTCAGAGCGTAGAGGCTCAAGAGTGCATTGTTAAGGGCATGGACTTTGCAGCAGACAACCTGGTTTTGAGCCTGGTTCTGCCACGCTATGTTGTGAGGATTGAGATCATATAGGTAAAACTCATAGTAGGTACCCAAAGATGAGAGCTATTACTATTCTTAACAATTCCAGCCTCATCTCCTGCCCATCAAACTTGGTTATTCTAGCATTTTGATTTTTTTTCCAGTGCATTGTGCCCTGTTGTCACCTCTCTGGTCAACCCCTGTGGACTGAAGTTTTATTGGGATTTTACCCTTGGATGCTGTCCTTGGGGGTCTCCCTGGGCTTCACACTCAGTAAGCAATGGGCCAGTTCCAACCTCCCCATGGCCTCAGACAGTGAGGGTGAGCCACGCGTTACCTCCTAGTGGTGGCGGCAGGTCTGGAATGAGACCTGCATGAGGGAAACCCCTTCTTCTCTCCAAGAAGCACTCCCTTGTGACAAGAGAGGGAGCTCCTCCTTGAGGTCCCTGGGGCTGTGATGGCATCAACCATCTCAGTTTGAGGCTTGCATCCACAAGGAATGGTTGGTGGGAATGGAAGCAAATCAGGAGAGAGGCCAAAGCAAAACAGGCCCAACAGGATGCCCAGCCCTTCTTGGGAACGTCTCTGAGGGCAGTGATCTCTCAGGGCCAGACCACCAGGAAAAAAACCTAGAGGAAACTGGTGAGCGGCAGGTCTCTGACGTTGTGTGATTCTGTCAATTCAGATGTGGTGATAAGCTCAGGGAGAAACACCTGGCTTCCCTGTGGGCAGAGGTTGTACCTTAGGAGGGGACGGACAGGCATGGGGATTGACAAGTGGAAGTGGACAGGGATGGGGGGCATTAGTTAGGCTAAAAAACAATTCTAATGAGTATGGCTATTTTTGCTTTTCAGGTAATAGCAGACTAGAAGTAAAAGAAGCAAAAGAAAGAAAAAAGAGAGAGGAAGGAAGGAAAGAAGGAAGGAAGGAAGGAGGAAGGAAAGGGGGAGGAGAGGGAGGGGGAGGGGAGGGAGGGGAAGGAGGGGAGGAGAAGGAGGGAGGGAGGAAGGAAGGAAGGAAAGAGGTGAAGGACAGAGATAGACACCCTGAAAGTAACACAAATAACATCTTACACCTACATAGTGAGGAACTTAGAAAAACAAGAGTTCATTCATTCAACAAATGTTTTTGAGCACCTATTATGTGCAAGCCTCTACTCTAGGTTTCTAGGAAATATCAGTGAACAAATCAGTTAAAGACCTCTGTCCTCTGGGGCTTCCCTGGTGGAGCAGTAGATAAGAATCTGCCTGCCAATGCAGGGGACACATGTTCGTTCCCTGATCCGGGAAGATCCCACATGCCACGGAGCAGCTAAGCCCGTGCACCACAACTACTGAGCCTGCACTCTAGAGCCCGCGAGCCACAACTGCTGACCCCACGTGCCAGGCACTACACAATTGCTTTCTGTACTTTAGCTTTTTCAACCCTCACCGAAACCCTAGTATTCTTTCTTTCCTTGAGTCTGCCACTGTGGCCAAGTAGCATGGTGTGCTCTGATTGGTCAGGTCTGCTGTCTCTGACTGCGCACCCTCCCCCTGCTCTTACCTCACTCTCCCCACCTCCTTCGGGCTGAAACATATGTCCTCTCATCGGTCCCATCAGAGTCATATGGATTGGGCAGGAAAATGAATGGGTTGAGCATTGGTTCACCAAAGGAATGA
Source organism: Globicephala melas (assembly GCF_963455315.2). Classification (NCBI taxonomy): domain Eukaryota; kingdom Metazoa; phylum Chordata; class Mammalia; order Artiodactyla; family Delphinidae; genus Globicephala; species Globicephala melas. The sequence continues at coordinate 135,649,789 of NC_083314.1, forward strand.
CACTGGACAAACAAGCATCTACCCACCAAGTTAGGTAATAGGCCACTCTAGAAAGGCAATGGCTTTATTTGCTTTTTTTGTTTGTTTGTTTTTTTTGCGGTAGGCGGGCCTCTCACTTTTGCGGCCTCTCCCGTTGCGGAGCACGGGCTCCGGACGCGCAGGCTCAGCGGCCATGGCTCACGGGCCCAGCCGCTCCACGGCACGCGGGATCCTCCCGGACCGGGGCACAAGTCCGTGTCCCCTGCATCGGCAGGCAGACTCTCAACCACTGCGCCACCAGGGAAGCCCAAGGCAATGGCTTTAGCATTCAAAGTCCAAAATGCAGGAATGGTGTGGCAGGACAAAGCAGAAATAGTACTATTATTAACCCTATTTTAAATGAGAAAGCCAAGGCACAGAGAAAGGATGCAACTTGCTCAGATTCACACACCTAATAAATAGTTTGACTCCACAGCCCATGCCTTAATCTCTGCACTCTTCTGGCAAAGCCACAAAGACAATTTTAGTTATCATAGTTCACGTATTCTAAGAAGCCCATCTTTCCCATTTTAACATGTCTGCAATTTGGATGTGTCATATAATAGATGTGATAAGAACATGTAGTATCAGTTTAATTGACAGCATTTTCTCTTCCTTAGTGGAACATAAAATAATAGTGCATCTCCCAAAAATGTCATGTTAGAGTTGATGAAGCACTGTATTCTTTCAACAAATATTGATAATGTTCCCACTCTGTGCCTAACAGCTGTGCTAGGCTCACCGTGCAGTGCAGTAAGAAAGAGTGATTCAGAGAATTAATGATTACCCACAATGCAATGTGAAGTGTGCAGTGAAAGAGTCATGCACAGGAGGGCATGGGATTACAAAAGGGGGCACTAGCCAGAAGGAGGAAGCCTTCCCAGAGGGATGGAATACAAGTGGTTGGGGAAGGAGTTGAGTACCGTGGGGACAAAAGTGGCTCCATCTTGATAGAAGATAAAATATGAGGCAGAGAGTAGTTCAGGATGAGGTTTGGGGTGTTCAGCACCATTTGATATAATGGTATGTGACTCAGCTGGACCATGAATGTCCACGGGTGTCATGTGGTATACACTGCAGGCAATGAGGATCCACTTGAAGGACTGTGAGTAGGCCATGGTCAGATTCCACTTTGGGAAGTTCTTCTGGGAGCTGGGTGCCTGACGGTCTAACCAGGAGGCCGATTCAGGGGCTATGGCAGTCATAACAGAAGGGCAGTGTTGAGGGCTTGAACTCCAGGAGTCAGCGTTGGGATGCAGATGAGGAGGTAGTGTTGAAAAAGCGTTTAGAGATAAAACTGGAAAGGCTTGGTGATAGGATTTGGGGGCTGAGGGAGAGAGAAGAGTCAGGGATAATCTCTCAGTTCTGGGCTTGGACAACTGTCTGGGTGGTGATGCTACTAATTATGGCTGGGAGTAAAGGAAAAAGCGTGGGTTTAGGGAGAAAGAGATGTGTGTGACCATGCACATGTTGAGCGCGAGGGTTCTGTAAGATAAGGAGGTGGCATTTGTGACTAGGTGGAGCGTTCATGTTTGAAGACAGAGTTAGCAGTCAGTAGCATTGTGATTTAAAACTGTGGGTTCCAATGAACTTATTTATGAAACAAAAATAGACCCACAGACATAGAAAACAAACTTATGGTTACCAAAGGGGAAGGGGGTATAAATTAGGAGCTTGGGATTAACGTATACACACTACTATATATAAAATAGATAACCAACAAGGACCTACTGTGTAACACAGGGAAGTGTACTCAATATTTTATAATAACCTATAAGGGAAAAGAATCTGAAAAAGAATAGAGATAAATATATGTATGACAATCACTTTGCTGTACACCTGAAACTAACACAACATTATAAATCAACTATACGTCAATAAAAAAAGAAACCTGTGAGTTCCTTAGGGGCAGGGACTCTTTTTCTGTTTTCCACCTATTTTTAGTGCCTAGCATGGGAACTGGCACATAATCAGTGTTCAATAAACATTTGTTATCAAGTAAGTATAATAATTATAATAATCTATGTGTTGTCTACGAGAGTGTGTGTGAATGTGGGTCTGTCTGTTAATGTGTGGTTACAGTGCTTTTTACATGTTAGCCACTGTTCTAAGATCTTCACAGGCATTAACTCTCATTTACTTCTTAAAATAATATATGAGGTATGGACTATTGTTACCCCCACTTTAAAGATTAGGAAACTGAGGCACAGAGAGGCTAACCAACCTGCCCAAGTTTCCAGTGCTCAGAAGTGGTAGAGCTGGAAGTTAAAGCTAGATAGTCTGGCTTCTCTATGCCTTTGGTACAGTGTTTTTGTTTTTGTTTTTAGATAAGATTTCCCTTCTTTTAGCAATTGGTAAAGAGAAAAGTTTCAGCACACAAAATGTTAAGTTCCATTTATTTGGAAATTTTATCTTTTTACTTGGCAAGTGCACATTCATATGACAAGATTCAGCCTAAACATCACTATATGAAACTTTCCTTGGCCCCCACGACTTTTCCCAGAGTTAAGCTTGCCCTCCTCTGGACCCCTGGTATTCTCAGGATGTAGCTATTAAAGTATTTACCACATTGTGTTGAATCTATTTTATTTTAACTTGAATCCTTCCTGAGGACGGAGACTTCACATTAAGCCCTTCTATTTTCTCAGATACCTAACATCACGCACGGCACATGGTTAAGTACACAGTGGATGTTGCCTAATTGGAGGAATAAATGAATGAACGAAGAATACACATTGTCCTTCCTTTACTAACATTTGACAAAAAGATGTTACTGTAGACAACATACTTTTTGTTCTCTCTGAGCTTCTTCCAGTAGTGCTGCAAGAACACTCCCATAAGGTACATCTTCCTACAAGGAAGAGCCTTGTATTAAGATGCGTTGGCCACAGGTCATTCTGTCAAATTCCCCTCCTCTAGCAGCAACAGGGCCTAGTGTCTCATTGCCTCCTGATCACAGCAGATTCTGGAGAGAAATCCTGAGGGCACCCTCCTGTGACGCCTGTAGAGGAACATTCCACATGACTCTCCAAAAGTTGGAGCACAACACGGATACCAGGTTCAGGCTTCCTGCACCCATGCCGATGTTGGAAATCCCCTGGGAATTCCTTTAATGTTCAGTATTTCAGTTCCTTCTTTTTGACATAATGGGATCTAGGAATGCTCAGAACATCCCCTTCAACCCCTGTTTTCTAAAGACCTATTTATGTTAGTCCTTGCTATGTATTTATTTAGGAATAAAATCAACATTTAGAATCATCGCAGCACATGGTTAACGTTTGCCATAAGGGGTGCGGTATCCATTTCTCCATCATGTGGCAAAAGTGCAGCAGCTGTAATATCTCATTACAGAGCTTCATTTTATTTAATAACAAAAAATAGTATTGCTCTACTTAACAAAATTATCCTCATCCCCCCACCACCACCCAAAACCTGATCTGTGGTTTCAATGCCTCTTGCCGTAATAGCTTTAGATGGTTTGCATGTGATATTAGTTAGCTCCAGAATCTGCTTTCAATTCAGTTGCTTCAGATTGTATTTTCACTGTGAGCCATTAGTCACCAAATGTTGACAAGCATTTGTAAGGATGCCATCTCCCCCTTTGTTTATATGCAAGTGCAGCAACCAAAATGATTTATTTATGCTTTAATTAAAATTTGTGGATAGACCAGTGATTTTTAGCAGTGACTTTTCTAATTTGTGGGTTCCAGAAAGAAAAACAATCAATAACCTGATACCATTTATGTTTTTATAGTTATCCCAAGCATTTATAATGCAGACCTGCCCCTCACCTGCAGTCTTACTCTGAGGCGAGTGATCCTCGCCACATAAATCTTCCCTAGAGGCCAAGAGGGTCTATATTTCAGAGTCACTTCCCTTCTGTGTCAGCCCTAAGTGAGATGTTACAGGCTTTCCATTCTCATGGCTTTCATGGCAAGGCACAGGGCTAAAATTAATACTGAAAGTAAATTGATGGACTGTAAGTTTTAAAATACCTGACCTGATCTGTAGCCAGTCCTTAGAATTTTAATAATTTAAGACCATTGATTTTGGTTCCTGCATATCACTCTCCACATTGAAAATGTACCCCACAGAGTCTTTGAAAAGAACACACCCCAAAAGCCAAGCTTTTGTGGGAACTTAATATATTCGACTTTGCAGGTGCATAAATCTCCACGAAATTGCACCAAGTTAATGTATTTACTGGTGCACACAATTTAATAACTACTTTGTAAAAGTCTGAATAAAGATAGATAAGACAGGTAGATATGGGGAAATAATGAGTAAATGTTCCAACGTATATTAACAAGGTGAGTTCATTGTCTTCACAAGGCGATAAGCCTAACTGGAAAAGAGTTAATTAATTTTCAAGGTGTTTGGGATGGTTTTAATTGCTATTTTTCAAAGTCTGGGAAAATGAACTGTTTTCCCATTTTCTGCCAAACTCAAATTATCCTCTCCTCCGCAGTCAGGGCTGGGGATGTGGGGAGAGTGATGACAAGTTCGGTGGGAAGAGAGATGCTCGGTTTTGCTCACCATTTTGGCCCCTGAGATAAAGGCAGAAGTAACAAGGAGAAGCTTGTTTTAGCTCAGAAAGTCCTCTTAAGAAGGATACCATCTGAGTTTCTGCAGCTTCCCTTCTTTCAGAATAAGTGTTTTCCAAGGTCCCTACAAACACCCGCACTCACGTGTTTGACTTTTCCCCTTTCTCTCATCCCCACCCCGTTCTCTAATTTTTGCAATTCAGCTCCAGGAACATGGAAGTCAAGATTTCCTTGCAGCATGTTGGAAACATCTGGCCATGCTATCAAGGAGACCCCCACCCCTGCTCACCTTTGGAGGACAGAGTTTGTGTCCTTTGCTAGAGGCAGATTTCTTAGTTCCTGAAGATAATAGTTCATTTCGTGGGAACTATCTAATTCATATATACAGGTACATCATTTTAAGCAGCAGAACCCTGCCTTTGGATGAAATATTACACAGAAATCCATTTTATAAATCAGGTAAGTGTGAAACGACTGCTGTAGTTGAAATGGAGGTTTAAAAATAGATGATAAGGGAGAGGAGCCTGTGCTGCCACCCACTTTACCTCCCAATGTGGTGCATGGGCATCTCTACAGAACTCCTGGGACTACTTAGTGCAGAGGGGGGGAAAATCACTGAACTATCACTACCTCTGTATCAGTCACAGTATCAATATCTGTTAATGAAAGTGAGCAGCAAATGAAAAAGCCAACCAGACAAATCTTCATATGGCCAGCCTCCTTCATAACAGGGCTCCCCTACACTCTGGGCCACCTCTCCCTTCTATTTGAGGTACACTAAATGTCTTTCAATTCCTGGAGCACAAATAATTCTCTCCACCATTAGGCCTTTGAACATTTTCTTTACTCTGCTTGGAATACACCGTATCTATCACCTACACATCTTACCATCAACTGCTTACTCCGACTAACCCTTTAACTTAGAGCTCTTGTCCAATATGAAGCCTTTTCTGACTCTCTTATACTAGGCTGAGTATCCTAGGGTATGCTCTCCTCTAATATCAAGTCCTTTCCCAGTCAGCACATCACACTCTGGATTTATAGTCTTGTTTATTTTCTCTCTTGTCTGCAAACATAGATGCAAAATCCCCAAATGAAATACAGCAAAACCAAGATGGGTTCATTCCAGTAAAAATGTTAATAAAACCCTATACTCATTTATGATAACAAATAAAAAAAACTTAGCATATTAGAAGTAAGAACATCCTCAGTCCATCAAAGTTTTTTTTTAAAAAACCTAAAACAACCTAAAGGAGATATACTTACAGGTGAAATATTAACAGCGTCTTCCTGAAAATCAGAATAAAATGCCTGCTCTCAGCAACTTTATTCAACATCATACGGAAAGTCCTACTAAGTGCATTAAAACAAGAGGATAAGAGGAGAAGTATTGTGAAGGAAGAAAACTGTCATTATTCACAGACAACCTGATTGTGTCCATAGAAAGTCCAAAGAATCTAAGATAAAACTAACTAAGAAATTAATTTAGCAGTTCTCTGGGTACAAAGTCAATATACAAATATTCGTAGCCATTTTATATAGCAGCAACAACAAATCAGAAAGCCATATTTCTAAAAGATAATGTGTACACTATTTATGAACACATATAAAGAAAGAAGTGAAACACCACTATACCATAAAACAAATTTAGAGAAATCAAAGAAGAAAAATATATATATATAGGAGTATACCACGTTCCTGGATTGAAAGAATCAGTATCATATTTATATGTCAATTCTCTCCAACGTGATCCAGAAATCCAATGCAACCCTATTCAGAATCCCAGAAAGGTGTTTTTGAAAATTGACAGCTGATTCTAAAATTTATACAAAAATGTAAATGACCAAAAATAGTTAAAACAGGGCTTCCCTGGTGGCGCAGTGGTTGAGAGTCTGCCTGCCGATGCAGGGGACACGGGTTCGTGCCCCGGTCCGGGAAGATCCCACGTGCCGCGGAGCGGCTGGGCCCGTGAGCCATGGCCGCTGAGCCTGTGCGTCCGGAGCCTGTGCTCCGCAACGGGAGAGGCCACAACAGTGAGAGGCCCGCGTACCGCAAAAAAAAAAAAAAAAAAAAAAATAGTTAAAACAATTTTGCAGAGCAAAATTTGAGCACTTATACTACTATATATCAAAACTTACAATCATTTGTTTAAAGTGCACTTGAAAAGAATGTGTTTTCTGTATTTGTTGATTGTAATGTTCTATATATATCCATTGGATTAACTTTTTCACTCATGTAATTTATTTCTTTTTTATCTTTTTTGATTTTTTAAAATATTTATTTATTTATTTATTTTATTTTTGGCTGCCTTGGGTCTTCATGGCTGCGTGTGGGCTTTCTTTAGTTGTGGTGAGTGGGGGCTACTCATGGCTTCTCTTGTTGCAGAGCATGGGCTGTAGGGTGTGCAGGCTTCAGTAGTTGTGGCACATGAGCTCAGTAGTTGTGGCGCACGAGCTTAGTTGCTCCGCGGCATGTGGGATCTTCCCGGACCAGGGCCCAAGCCCATGTCCCCTGCATTGGCAGGCAGATTTTTAACCACTGTGCCACAAGGGGAGCCCTATCTTTTTTAATTTTATTTATGGTCTGCCAATTCTATCATTACTCAGACTGTTAAAATCTCCCACTATGAAAACAGTATGGAGGTTTCTCAAAAGACTAAAAATAAAACTACCTTATGACCCAGCAATTCCACTCCTGGATATATATCTTAAAGAAACAAAAACACTAATTTGAAAAGATACATGCACCCCAGTGTTCATAGCATTATTTATAACTGCCAAGATATGGAAGCAACCTAAGTGTCCATCAACTGATGAATGGATAAAGAAGATGTGGCATATGTGTGTGTGTGTGTGTGTGTGTGTATATATATATATATATATATACACACACACACATACATATATATATATATATATCTTTGTATATATGTATAATACTAATCAGCCATAAAAATGAAGGAAATTTTGCCATTTGCAACAACATGGGTGGACTTGGAGTGTATTATGCTAAGTGAACAAGTCAGACAGAGAAAGACAAATACTGTATGATATCACTTAAATGTGGAATCAAAAAATTCAACAAACTGGTGAATATAACAAACAAGAAACAGATTCACAGATATAGAGAACAAATGAATGGTTACCAGAGAGAAGGATGGAGGAAGAGGCAATATTGGGGTAGGGGATTAAGAGGTACAAACTATTATGTACAAAATAAGCTTCAAGGATATATTGTACAGCACAGGGAAACATTATGCTAAGTGAAAGAAGCCAGACACAAAAGGCCACGTATTCTATGATTCTTTTTATATAAAGAAATATCCAGAAACGGCAACTCCATAGACAGCAGAAGTTGCCAGGGGCTTGGCAGGGAGGGGACGGGGGAGTGAATGCTAATGCGTCTTTGTTTCTATTGCAGGAGATAAAAATGTTCTAAAATTAGGTAGTGGTGATGGTTGTACAATTCTGTGAATATACCTAAAACCACTGAACTGTACACTTTATAAGAATGAATTTTATGATATGTGAATTATATCTCAATAAATCTTTTATTTAAAAACTATCCCACTATGATTCTACATTTGTCTATTTCTTCTTTTTTGGTCAAGCTTTGCTTTGTATATGCTGCACTTAAGTTATTAGGAACAAAAACTCTGTCTTCATGGCAGAATGACCCTTTTATTATTTTGAAATATCACTCTTCATCTCCAGTAATACTTCTTGCCTTAAAATCTATTTTGTTTGATACATATCTACACCCTAATGTATGATGTATATCTACACCCTATTTATTTATTTAAAATTTTATTTATTTTTATTCATTTTTTAAATTTATTTTTGGCTGTGTTGGGTCTTCATTGCTGCATGGAGGCTTTCTCTAGTTGTGGCAAGCAGAGGCTACTCTTCGTTGTAGTGCACGGGCTTCTCATTGCGGTGACTTCTCTTGTTGCGCAGCACGGGCTCTATAGCGCAGGCTCAGTAGTTGTGGCACACAGGCTTTGTTGTTCCGTGGCATGTGGGATCTTCCCTGACCAGGGCTTGAACTCATGTGCCCTGCATTGGCAGATGGACTCTTATCCACTGCGCCACAAGAGAAGCCCTTATGTTTGTTAGCTTTGTGCTGTATTTCTTTTTTCACACTTTCATTTTCAATTCTTCTATATGCTTATATTTACGATGTACCTCTTGTAAGCACCATACAGTATTTTCTTTATTTGTTTTACTTTGTCTTTTTTTTTTTTTTTTTTGCGGTACGCGGGCCTCTCACTGTTGTGGCCTCTCCCGTTGTGGAGCACAGGCTCCGGACGTGCAAGCTCAGCGGCCATGGCTCATGGGCCCAGCCACTCTGCGGCATGTGGGATCTTCCCGGACCGGGGCATGAACCTGTGTCCCCTGCATCGGCAGGTGGACTCTCAACCACTGTGCCACCAGGGAGGCCCTACTTTGTCTTTTAATTGGGATTTTGTTTGATTTATCCAGTCTTTGTATTTTAGTTAGAAGTTTTAGTCCATTTAAATTTAATAAATTACTAATTTATTTGGGTTGAAACCTACCATCGTCCTATTTGGTCTTGATTCGTTCCACCTCTTCTATGTTCCTTTTTCTCTCCTTTCTTTTCTTCTTTAGGTTAAGATTTTTTTATTGTTTTATTTTCCCCTCTATTATCTTGTTTTTTATACATTCCTTTATTATTATTTTAATGTTTATCCTAGGGATTAGAACATGCATACTTGACTTTTTAAATCTAACAGCATAACTGTAATACTGTGATAAAATATATTGTATATTATATATTGTTACATATAACATTATTTATAATACGAGAAATGCAAGAAACTTAGAACACCTTCACTCCATTTAATACCCTCCCAAATTTGTGCTTTGTTGTCATGTATTTTAACTCTCTGAATGTTTTATAAATTGTTTCTCTAAAATTTATCTTTTTTATTCCTTTTCTTTCCTTCCTGCCTCTCCATGCTTCTGTGAGGGCTCATTTTCCTTCTGCTAAGAGTGTCTTTAGCATTTTCTTTAGTGTGCATCTGCTGTCTAAAAATGTCTTTATTTTGCCTTCATATCTGAAATACATTTTTGATTCTAGATTACCAATTATAGTTTCTATTCTAATATATTTTATTTTAAAAAGCTGTATGTAACTTATTACATTGATTTAACAAACCACTGCATTGAAGTGGTTTAAAGGTCACCACAAACCATTGCAAACCTGTAAATGGAAAAACTCTGCTACAGAATGTGCCCCCTGACCATCCAGCTATTTCAAGCCATCCTGAGAAGTAAAGTGGTTTCCGTAGTGAAGAATCTCCAACAAGCTTGCCAAAACACTAACCACTTTTACAGAGAAGGCCTTTGGAAGAGTCATTCAGTCTTCAGCTTCCCAGACTCCATGGCTGGATCTGAGCCAACCTTGTGAATTACAAGAAAGTTTCTACCCTTATCGGGAACCAGAAATCAGATTGCTCATGCTGCCACTCTAAGGACAGAATCGAAAAGAGGCATACTTAGGAAATAACAACTTGTAAAGTCATTGACCAACCTTTGCGCTCAGAACTTGAGTAGTACCAGCTAGAGGCAGGCTGAGGCAACCATAAAATTCTAGGATTCACTCACACTTTAAGCATTTGTTGAGTGTCTACTCTGTGCCAGGCGCTCAGGATAAAAAGATAAGGTATTCGTCTCCATAACTGATGGGACACCCATCAAAGCACCTGGGATGACCCTATCAGACATTTTTTTCCTCCCTAAGCCCTTTAGGTGAAGACTACCCACTTTGCCTCCACACCACTCCTGTTCTTCCAAAGTCCACCAATAACCCAGGTCACCTTCTGCGTGAAGCCATGTGTTTTAGTCACTATAATGCTCTCAGTCAGGTCATAGTCAAACCTTGGAGTATTGGGAGCCATTCTTCCAATCATTCCCTAAATACTAATTGTGTGTCTATTACATGTCAGGTACTGTTCTAGGTTCAGGAGATGTAGACCCTACAGTTATAGAACCTTGTGGAGTAAGGACGACAAATAACAAATAAACAAGCAGATATGTCAGATAGTGGTAAGGCTATGAGTAAGGGCAACAGGAAAGAAATCAAATATGATGGGGATATCTTAGGGAGTGTGGTCAGTGGAGTCCTCTCCAAGGAGGTGAGATCTGGGCAAAGCTCTTGGTGAAGTGAAAAAATTAGTCATGAAAAAACTTAATGGAGAAGCACTTCCTGACAGAGGAATAGCTAATAAAAAATCTCTCAGTTGGAGCATGCTCGGCCCATTCAGGGAAGAAGGGAAGAGCAAAGAGGTCAGCATGGCTGGAGCACAGAGAGCAGGGGGAGGGCTAATAGGAGATGAGGTCAGGCGGGTGATCAGAAGCCAGGCATGGTGTCAGGTGTCAATTCCAGGTCTTTAAGGGGACTTGAGTACATGGATTATTCATTTAATAATTGCAGATAAATGTTTTTATTTTAATATGACTAACATATAGTTTTATTTCTCCAGTTTTTTTTGTTTTTTTTTTTTTTGCGGTACGCGGGCCTCTCACTGTTGCAGCCTTTCCCGTTGCGGAGCACAGGCTCCGGACACGCAGGCTCAGCGGCCATGGCTCACGGGCCCAGCCGCTCCGCGGCATGTGGGATCTTCCCGGACCGGGGCACGAACCCGCGTCCCCTGCATCGGCAGGCGGACTCTCAACCACTGCGCCACCAGGGAAGCCCTCTCCAGTTTTTAAATCATTAGTTTAAAAGTCTGAACATAAATTTAATTCAAACTACAGCCCTAGGAAGAGCATGACTGTGGGGTTGGCTTCCCTTTTAGACCTATCTGTAAAATGAGGATAAATGACATAATATACAAAACTAAAGCATTCAGCGCAGTACCTGACACTCAGATGACACTCACATTTTTGTTTTGTGTCCTTAGAGCACAAGACAGGGGAAGGGTGGGAGAGAAGACTCCTTGGGGGAAGCAGGATTAGTTCACACAGAGTAGGTTTCATCCTGTTGGGGAGGTCTCTTTAAAGAGTTTTGGGAAATGGGGTGAGAATGAGATTACTCAGAAGAGGGTGGATTTGGGAGGATGCAGGCTGCGGTAGGGAAGGTTATAGGAGGGCAGGAGACAGCAGAACCAGTAAGAAGGCGGCTGCAGTAATCAAGGTGAGAGACGGGGAGAGTCTGAACTTGCCCACTGCAGGAAGGGTGGGGGAGGAGGTAGGGGGGAAATGAATTTAAGAGATTCCCACAGCTCCCAAAGCTGTTCATGCATCGGTGCCATTAAGGGAGCGTCCTCCTCTGTCTAAATTGCTCTGCTCCTTCTGCCCCTGCTCTCCTCAACCTCATCTTAAGAATCTTCAGCTCAGGGAAGCCCTCCCTTGCCCCCAGGCTGGCTTTAGACACCCTTCCTTATGTTCCTTCCACAGCTCTCTGACCCTCCTGGAAAGATGCTTTTCTTGTTTCGCTCCCCACCTCCATTCCTGGGAGAACAGCAAGGACCCCCTTTCCTTTGTACCTACGGCACCCTTAGGGATGCTCAGTCAATCTTTGTTTTTCACATTCAGCCTGGCATTGTGATTTCCAAACAGAAGTTGGTGAAGCCTGGGAATGCTCCTGTTTTCATTAAGAACCAAGTCACCCCTTATAATTACAAGGTCCCAGATTTTAAGGCCAACCTACGTTCTTTTCATTTCAGAACAGCGTGTGCCCTATAACAAGAATATGTCCCACTGCTCAGACTTCTTATTTCAGGATTAAGGTTTCTAAGGAGAAGCTGGCTTTGGTACCCAGTAACCAGGTTACTGTTGTTTGGCCTCCATCCTTGAAAACTTGTAATTTATTGATTCTGATATTTATTTTGTATCCCATCACAAGATGTGCAGATAACAGAGGCAGGCCTGAGATTAAGAATTAAGACTGGAGAATGATCCTAATAATTAAACCAGCTCCTTGGGTAGCACACTGCCCATTTACTCTGGGAGTCTACTGTATACAAATATTCTTTAACAAATTACATCCCTGTCAGGCCAGGACTCCCCAACAGGAGCGCCTCTCAGGTTGCTCCAAGAAGACAATTACTTACAGCAAAGCCAGTGAGCGGGGAGGAGGCAGTATATCAAACCTGCAACAAAGAAAAATGTGAAGGCCAGCAAAGAGGAGCCCCGTCAGCGGAGCTGGCGTGGCTGTGCCCTTTCATTAGAGATGCATGGCTCTCTGCTCGAGTTCCAGCATTCTGGGAGCAAGCTGGACTGGGGAAGTGGCAAAAAGAGGATTCTCACGTGGGAGAGATAGTAGACACAACACCCACAGGCCTTGGAATTGGAAAGATCAGTATTAACACCATTGCTACTGATAATACTAACATCGACAATAGCAATAGTAATAGCGAACACTTATGCAAGGCTTACTGTTTGTTAGGCACTGTTCTAAACATTTAACATGTACTAACTCAAGTAATCCTCACAGCAACCCAATGAGATAGGTACAATTATTACCCTCATTTTACAGAGGGGGAAAATGAGGCATAAAGAGATCAAGGAACTTGCCCAAGGTGACGTCAGTAGTCCGTGGTGGCGGTGGAAATCATACCCAGGCAGCCTGGCTCCAAAGTCAAGCTTCTTACCTGCTCTGCTTTATCAGCTCTTCACCTTGGGCGATTCATGTAGAGCAGCGGTCCGCAAAATTTTTGCCCCCAGGGACCAGTTTCGTGGAAGACAATGTGTCCACGGACAGCAGTGGGGTGGGTGGGGAATGCTTCAGGCGGTAATGTGAGCGATAGGGAGGGGCAGATGAAGCTTTGCTCGCTCGTCCCCCGCTCACCTCCTGCTGAGGTGTGGCCCGGTTCCTAACGCACTGAGGACCAGAGGCAGTCTGCAGCCTGGGGGTTGGGGACCCCCGACATAGGGCCCTTGAGTTAAAGTTATCTCCTCTGTTAACTGGGGATACTGGTACTCACATGGCAGGGTTATTTTGAGAGATCGGATAGTAGGCACTCAATTAATAGTAAACAAGAATTGGAAAATAGTGTAGTGAAAAGAATCCTGGACTGAAATATCTTGTAACAGTTTTGGATTGTAAGTAACAGAATCTGACTGACTCGCCTAGGCCAAAATGGAAGGTATTGAAGGGATACAGGATATCTTATATTGAGCCTCCAGCAAACAGTCTCTTGGAGATTTCTCTACAGTGTTCTCAGTAACAAAACCCATGAGGGAGTGAGGAAGGAAGGTTTGGGCAGAGGGAGAAGTTAACTGTGATCCCACGGGGATGGCCTTTCAGAATTGTCACAAGGGAGGCCCTGCCAGGGAGGGAGCATAACCTTGGGTGAGGTGACAGAGCAGAGGGCAATTCTTGGGATGCGACTTATCTGTCTGTGGCCGTCAGCAAGCCACACTTCCAGTCCTGGGAGGAGATCTGGGTAGTGCACCAAAGCATCCCCTACAGGCGGTAATGTATACAATTGAAGTAAAACTAACAGCCAGGCTTGAGAAAGGAAGTGGGTAGACTGCACTGGGCAAGCAAGGTAGCAGGAACAAATGGAGAGTCTTTCTGTAGTCACAACGTCACTTTCCTTGTTCCTTTCTTTCTTTCTTTCTTTTTTGAATAATTTTACTGGATCTTTTCTTTTTTTAATTTCATCGAGGTATAGTTGATTTACAATGTTGTGTTAATTTCTGCTGTACAGCAAAGTGACTCAGTTATACATATATATTCTTTTTCATATTCTTTTCCATTATGGTTTAACACAAGATATTTTTTTTAACTATTTTATATTGGAGTATAGTTGATGAACAATGTTGTGATAGTTTCAGGTATACAACAAAGTGATTCAGTTATACATATACATGTATCTATTCTTTTTCAAATTCTTCTCCCATTTAGGTTGTTACATAATACTGAACAGAGTTCCCTGTGCTATACAGTAGGTCCTTGTTTATGACAAGATATTGACTATAGTTCCCTGTGCTATACAGTAGGACCTTGTTGTTTATGCATCCTGTATATAGTAGCTTGCATCTGCTAATTCCAAGATCCCAACTGGTTCCTTTCACTTAATGTTCAAATTCCAGGCAGAGAGTGCCCAGATGGGTCTACTGGGTTGCATGACACCTGTTGGCTAGGATGGGTGGAGACTTTGATCAAAAGTTCTATCAGGTTCCTCCCATCAAGAGATGGGGACTGTTTTTCCACCCCCTTGAATCTGTGCTGACTTTGTCACTTGCTTTGACGAATAAGATGCAGTGGAAGTGATGATGTCTCACCAGTTCTGAACCTAACAGGTCTTGAGGACTTCTACTCTCTCATAGAATCCTGCTCAGCTGCCACGTGAATAGGCTTGGACTAGTCTGCTGGAGGGTGACCCTCCATGTGGAGCAGGGATGAGCCATCTCAACTAAAGCCCATATAGGCCCGCTAGTTCCTAGCCGACTTTGCATCCAACTGTGCATGCGTGAGTGAGCCCAGTCAAGACCACAGGAGCCCAGCCCCCAGTTCTGATCCACAGAACAATGAGCTAAATATGTGGTCATTGCCACTAAGTTTTGGGGTGGTTGGTTACTTAGCAAATGCTAACTGACACATACTTCTAATATACTATGTGTCCGTCAGCCCTTGCCCATGGGGATCATGTGAGCTTTCTTCCAGCTCAGGTTTGGTCATTCACATTGGTACCTCCCTTCCCGTACATCGGCTTTTCCTTCACTGAAGGCGAGGGGCCAGAAGTGTGGAGGCAGTTAGTCTCAGGTTCCTTTTGCCACATTCAAATCCAAACCAGCGGTTCACTCCTCAAATGGAGCATGTGATCCTAAATGAGCTGGTATGTATGTGTGCATGTGGTTTTTTAGTTAGTTAACTTGTTAGATGACTTTTTTTAGTTTTCCAGGTTTAGTAACAATATTTCAGGTCTTGCAACTTTTATTGGAACCATGTTATGTACCATGCATTTGTTCTATCAGCTGCTTCATGCATATAATTTTAGGATTACCCCCATGTTCCAAAGGCTCAAAGAAGGTATATAACTTCCCCAAGGCCATAGAGCTAGTGGCAGAACCAGAACCAGCACCAAGGGTTTCAAAGTTTAATTTATATATTCTTTGTCC
Source organism: Globicephala melas (assembly GCF_963455315.2). Lineage (NCBI taxonomy): Eukaryota > Metazoa > Chordata > Mammalia > Artiodactyla > Delphinidae > Globicephala > Globicephala melas. Next base: position 135,665,444 of record NC_083314.1, read on the forward strand.
TATTATGGGCAACCAACCAAGCCAGGGGTCTCTGCCTGGGCTGTGTGACCACTCCTATAGAAACATGTGCCTTTTGAGTCCACCAGGTAGAATCAACAGATACCTAAAATTTAACAGAATTGATTTTCATCCAAAATTTGGGATATACATTGTTACATAACGGTAACACCATAACTTGTGTTTAATACTGTGTGTAGTTGATTAGTTTCATTGTTTTTGTGGAGACCTATGCTTTGTATTTTATCATGTCGCCAAATGTTATACATACTGTTTTTTTTGTTTGTTTGTTTGTTTGCGGTATGCGGGCCTCTCACTGTTGTGGCCTCTCCCGTTGCGGAGCACCGGCTCCGGACGCACAGGCTCAGCGGCCATAGCGCACGGGCCCAGCCGCTCCGCGGCATGTGGGATCTTCCCGGACCGGGGCACGAACCCATGTCCCCTGCATTGGCAGGCGGACTCTCAACCACTGCGCCACCAGGGAAGCCCTATACATACTGTTTTATTTGGATAATACAGCCCTGAAGGGATACAGACTTCCTGAAGCCTGCTTCTGAATTCAGGGGTAATATTTAGTTGGCATGAACAAGAATAGCTGTATTGATTGTCAAACACTGGAATAATTCCATAGTTGGCAGAACACGCTTACCCTGAGCCTTCAGAATACCTACCCACCCCTCCCTGACTCAGCTATCCTGTACCCTCACCTGAGACCTCCGCCACCCCACCTCCCCAAGATCCAGCAACTAAAGGGTGCACATGTGACCCCGTGCGGCCTCCAGTACCCAGCCCAAGCAATGCTGTGGGGCGCCCACTGCTGGACCTCAACCCCAAGTACTGATATTTCCCTAACATTACTCATGTCCACTCAATAAACTTGGCACTTTAGAAAGGTGTCTGATAGGGCTACATTTGAGGATGTGCTGGAGATGGCAAAGACTGATGGAATGGAAATTCTGTATTCTGGAACTTTCTCCATCCTTTACCACAACCCTCCAAATCTAACTGACTCATGTCCTATCCACTTAGGGCTCATGCTCTGCTTGCCATGGGGAAAGGACCCATCCCCTGCAGAACACTAGTTTCCTGAAATGTTCCTTTCTGAATAAAAAGGTTCTGTGATCATCTGAGCTGGTGAATGCCACCTGCTATATCCTCATTTTGGAGCTTCACACACTACATAGTAAAGGCTCTGAGAAGACCTGTGATAAAGAAAGCTACTTTGTTTAATCCAGCCTTTCCTAACCACGAAACCCCATTTACCCCCCATTAGACCTATTAAATTTCGACTTTCCCACTTGAGAGACTGGGCATGTACAAAAGCCTCGGTGAGGGAGGATGAGGGATGAAGGGAAGGAAAGGAAGATGGAAAATGCTGCTGACTGTGTACTTGTAAACCAGATAGGGTCAGGAGGTAAGGCAGGGAGGTGGAGATAGGAGAGTAGAGAGTTCAGGGGAGCACACCGCTGGCCCTGCATGGCCCCCACGCCCTCTGAATCCCGGGCAAGCACAGAGCAGGGGGTTACAGCAGCTGGGACTCCGCCCAGGATATCTGGAAAACCACTGGGCTGATTCCAATCTGCTGGTTGAGAGCTGGGTTCTCTTTCCAGCTTGGTAATTTTCCAGCTGTGTAACTTTGAGCATGTTATTTAAATTCCCTGGACCTCTCTTTCTTCAGTTCTAAAGATGAAATTAGACAAATGCATGTAAATGATTTCCAACCTGAAGGTGCATGGGAGTCACCTGGAGGACTTGTTAAAACACAGAGTGCTGGCTCCCACCCCCAGGGTTTGACTCAGTAGGTCTGGAGTAGGCTTATGAATTCAGGCTTCTGACTAGTTTCCAGGTAAGGCTGCTGTTGCAAAGTGTAGTGGGGACCACACTTTGAGTAGCAATGGATATAAGTTAAAAGTGCTACGTAATTTGTAAAGTATATCTTTATTAGTTTAAATAAATGTATCCATTCTGTGTAATTTAAGTTAACTCATCCGTTCTGTGTAAAGTAAGGATGTGTTTGGGATGAGGTTGATCTATTACCACCTTTGTGCTCTTGGGAGCAAATGTTTTTGTGTCTGTGCCAGAGGGGTGATTCCCATGGTAGAAGTCTCAGGAAAGCATCTGGGGACCCAGTAGCCTCTGTCACATTGCATGGGCAGGCATCTGCTCTGGCTACAGGGTGGTCAGTCCCCCAGACATCTCCCTGAGGATGCAGAGTCATTTGCCAACTCCAGGGGGGGTCACTGACTAGTACATCTCCTTGGTCACTCACTGTATTCTGTAGAACTCTTGACTCTTAAGACACCCTGTGGTAAAATCTTTTCTGTGATTATATCCCCTTGGGTGTGTTCTATTTCCTCTTTAAGCTTCACAGTACTCATTAATGCTTAAAGGCTCTGAGAAGTACTGCAGGAAAGAAGCCTGTTCAACTATGATTGTGTAGTCTAAACCTGCACAGTCCAATACAGTTGCCACTAGCACATGCGGGTATTTAAATTTAAATTAATTAATTTTACATAAAATTTAAAATTCAGTTCCTCAGTCCCAACAGCTACAATTCAAGTATTCGATGGCCACGTGTGGCTGGGGTCTACCATATAAACAATGCAGACATAGCATATTTCCTTCGCTGTAGAAAGTTCTATTAGACCCATACACAGGACTTCAAAACCCAGATCCACCCTTTACCAGCTGTGTGAATTTACACAAGTTCCTTAAACTTTTAGTGCCTTAGTTTCCTCATTTATAAAATGGGCCAAATAAATGGTACATACCTCAAAGGGTTGTTGTGAGAATTAAACAAGTTAATATATGTAAAGCACCTAGAACAGTGTCTAGCACATAGCAAGCCCTCAATAAATAGTGCCTATTATAATTTGTTTAACTGATTGTTCTTAAACGGATTTTTACTTGGAACCCATTATCTATGTAATACTATTCACTTCATGGAACACATTGGAAACGTGTATATTATGGAACACACTGGAAAACATTGGAGAACGTATTCTATGGAACACAACACTGGAGAATATTGTCCTATATTTCAAAGCAGGTTTCAAGAAATCAGGGAGGTTCTTTACACTGTAGTTCTGAAGATAGTCACGAGAAATCCCTAGGAGGATGAACAGGGCTGTCTAAGAGCTCGCTGAAACCCTTTTGACTGCAAGAAACTGAACTCACTTGAAACTGACTTCAAATAAAAAAGGCATTTTGGGAAGGATTTATTGGGATCTCTTGGAATTCAAAGCAAAGTTGAACAACTAGGTCTTAGGCTGTGGGAGAACCATGGCAACTCCAGGATTGTAACAGTAGGACTTGAAAGCCTTCTGTTCTAGAGTTCTTCCAATGACCATTCTTAGTCCAGTTCCAGGTTCTGACTTCCAGGCATATTTTCTGTAGAGAGAGAATCTTACAGGCCCAGCTAGGGTCAGTCACCAGCTCTGGTCCAGTCAACGATGGCTGAGGAGGCTCAGTCACATGATAGAAATGTGACTCCTTCTATGTGATAGGAAGGAGGGCAGCTCTCAGAGAAAGGATGTCATCAAGCAACTCAGAGAAGTGACTTGCCCAAGGTCTCCCAGCTATCCCTGACACTAAAAGCCCTCGCTCTTTCTTGCTAGGCAATACTCCCTACACTTCCACACTTCCAGTGTGGAAGACTCACAACTGGATTTCATCTTGGTCTTCAGGCAGCATAATCCACAATCAACAGGTCTTTTATTGCTTGACAAAATGCTCATCCCCCTTTGGCATATGAAACAAAGCCACAGAGATCAGAAAGAGCATAAGCAGACCAGAAAGATAATAATAACCTTACACAATGTTTCATGACTATAGACCTTCAAAGTACGAAGTACGCATTATCAGAACCTCACACGGACTCGGAAGGGGAGTGGGAGGGGAGTTGTGACTCCCATTCTACAGATGGAGAAGTTGAGGCTCGGAAAAGATAAGTTCATTGGTAGAGAGACCCAAGTGTACTAATGGGTCCCCTCCCCCTCTCAAGGAACATCTCAGTGATCCTGTGACGTAGGCATGATGGAAATGATTATACCCTTTCCTGTTGTGATGGCATTTTTGAGCAGGATAGCCCAACCTCCTTATTTCATAGATGAGAAATAGAAGATTAGAGAGAAGGTGCTCTCCCAGTTGCCATTGACCTACTTCTGTTCCTTCCTTGGGAGAAAAAGTTTGCTAGAAGATGTATGTCTAAAGCCGTCATGGGCAGTCAGGTAAGTTCACTTGGATATTTATTGGATAACTGCTCTGTGCTGGGCACAGGGGACATAATACCACCTACCCTCTCCTCTCCACTAGTCTCCCCTTGCTCACACCATTAGCCTCCGCTGTACCTCAGACAGCACGGGCACAAGTACACAGTAAGGCCTTTGCTTGAGTTCTTCTCTCTGTCTGGAAGGCTTTCCCCACGTATGTGCTGGGCTCACTCCCTCAACTTCTGTTATCTCTGCTCAGATTACTTTTTCCCAGTGAGACCTACTCTGAACCTACTCAGACCACCTTATTTCTTATAGCAACCTGGGACCCCTCCCCTTAGCTCTCCTGAACCCCCTATCCTGCCTGACTGTCCAACTGAGCCCTCTTAGCATATCTCCTGTGCTCTATGATGCTAAGAGAGACTGTCCTTTCTGAATCTTTACTTGAATTACTACCCTCTCTCATCTTAACTTAGATAAAAGCCAGTCATGGAGAAAGGGGTGAGCATGTGGCAGCCCCCAAGAAAGGAGGCAGTGGTGGAAAAGAAAATGGAACATCCTGTCGCATACCCTGCTCCTTGAGACTATAGGAAGCCTGGCATATTGGAAGAGCTCCACATGGCCAGAGCATGGAGCAAAAAGGACAAAGGGGAAGGGACAGGCTTAGAGTGGGGAGCTCATCAAGTACCTTACAAACCTTGCTAGGAAACTTAGACTCATCCTGAGAAGACCGAGTGTCACTGAAGGGTGTTAGCTGCAGAAGGGAATGATTAGATCTGTGCTATGGAGAATATGTTTAGATACAGGAAAGTCTGCAAAATAGGGACTCAGGGAGACCCATTAGGAGGCTGGTGAGAAATGATGGTGGGTGGCAGTGGATTCATAGAGAAATAGACAGATTCAAGAGCTACAAGACAGATAAAACAGAAAAGACTTGTGGCTGATTGGTTGTTGATGGTGAAGGAGTGAACAAATAAGAATGACACTCAGATTTCCATCTTGGGCAACTGATACATGGTGGTGACATTAACAGAGGCAGGGAACACAGAAGGACAAGCATGTGAGCCAGGAGAGGGTGATGAGCTAGGTTTTAGGACTGAGGGTCAGAGGGACATTCAAATGGAAATGTCCAGGAGGCAACTGGATAGGCTCGAAGTCCCAAGGGATTGGCTTCTCCACACTTTGTCATGGAGGGGCAGGGAAGAATCAGAGGGGTTACAGTGGTTCTTAACTGGGGGAGACATTGCCCCCCACCCCCTGGGAGATGCGACAATGTCTGGAGACATTTTTATTGTGGGGAGGGTCCAGGGGCTCCAGTGGATAAAGGACAGGGATGCTACTAAACCCCTACAATGCACAGGACAGTTTTCCACAATAAGGAATTATCTGGCCCAAAATGTCAGTGGTGCTGAGGTCGAGAAACCCTGGATCAGGAGGAGCTGAGCACCGTGTTGGAAGCGGCATAGTTGTTACCAAGGGTACAAGCTGGAGTCTGAGAGTCAAGGTTTAAGCCCTGGCCTGTACTACTCACTAGCCACATGACCATTGGAGTGTTTCTTAAACTTCCGGAGCCTCAGTTTCCTCATTTATAAAATGAGCCTGGTAATATCTCAGGCGAAAAGGAGCACAACGCGTGGCTCATGGAGAGCACTTAATTCATAGTAACTATACTGCTTGCAGGCAGGACCAGGATCACCTGTTATGTGCTGGACATTGTGCCCAGAGCAGGGGTACAATGACGATAAAGTGCAGTCCTTGCCTTCATGGTTTCGACACTAAACACCACACACACACGCACGCACACACACACACCCATCCCAACATCTATCAGAAAAAACAGTAGCCCCTCCCCGAATCCTTCTCACGGATCCAGTCGGCAAACAGGATTGTCCAAAAGTATCTCCTCATCTCTCCCTGCCAGTCAAGCGTGTTTCTTCAGGAAAGAGAGGATGCTGTTGGTGTTTGAGCCACAGACTCAGCCCAGAGAAGGAAGAAGGGCTTTCCTACTGTGCTCTCACCTTTGTCCCATCCTCAGAGCTCCCATGAACGTCCCAAGTTGGCGCCCATCTTCTCTCCTGCAGGCTCTGCTGGTTTGGGGGCGCCTGCTCAGTTTTGAGCCTTCATCTGTGAAACTCAAAGGGGAAAGGAGCCTCTGACTTCTCCCTGCTATAGGGAGACAGAGCTTTCCTTCCCACATGTGATCCCATGGCCACAGAACCCATAAACCCTAGAAGAGCCAGATCTCAGGACCCACTGCAACTTTTAGTGAGAGCAGGAGAAGAGGGGCTAGAAACTGACATTAACTGAGCATCCACTAGCTGGGTGACATCGGGAAAATTACTTAACCTCTCAGAGTCTCAGAGACTTTATCTCAAAAAATGATAATACCTGCCTTCTAGGGTTCTCATATGATTAAATGGACACCTATGCCAGTGTCTGGAACATGGAATGTGCTCATTTATTCATTCAACAAATATTTATTGAATTTCTTCTCTGTATCAGGCACTGTTCTAGGCAATGGGGATTAACAGTGAATAAACTGGACTAAAACCTCTCCCCTCATGAAGTTTATGTTTTATTGCTTAAGAATTGTGGCTATTTAATATTATTTGTTAGGTATTACACTACACTTTATCTAACCACCTATCTTTCTATACACATATATGTATATACATGAATATATTTATATCCAGTTAGTTATGGTTGTTCCCTTTTATTTATTTTATTAAAAAGTTTATTGACGTATAATTGATTTACAATGTGTTAGTTCCAGGTGTACAGCAAAGTGATATTTGTATATATTCTTTTTCAGATTCTTTTCCCTTATAAGTTATTACAAAATACTGAGTAGAGTTCCCTGTGTTACACAGTTGGTTATCTATTTTATATATAGTAGTGTGTATATGATAATCCCAAACTCCTAATTTATCCCTCCCCCATTCTCTTTTATTTAAACAAAGAAATTGAGGTTCAGGGGAATAAAGTAAATTGTTCACGTTCACAGAATTGGAAAGCAAGAGACCTAGAACTGAAATCCAGGTGAGTCTGCCTCTAAAAAGTTGCTCTTTCAACTATACTCTAGTCAGAGATGCAATCAGACCCACCGAAACCTCAGAAAGTGGCAGCAACCATTTCAGGAGGGCATGTTCCTTTCCATGTCAACAGCTCTTGCTGCATAGAGACCCTGATTTCGAGCGCTACGATGAGCACTACAGACCCTACCGTGTAGGCCATAATTAATGGAGATGCCAACTGCCAACTAACCAGAAAAACTCCAGCATCGTAAATCTGTCCCCTGGCTTCTCACGAGAACTGATGGATGAGGAATTCAGCTTAAATACTTAACAATCAATAATTCAAATACCTATCCAACCATTTGCAGGTTGGCATGTTTATAAATATAAGGGTTACACTTTCTTGCATCTTACATGAAATGTACCTCGGGTTGATTGGAGGGGCTAAAAAAGCCCCGTATTTTATGGGGAAGAATCTGGGGGAGGAGACAGAATTATCCTCTCAGTCTTGGCTCAACTTGAATCTATGAAACTTCCAGCTACTATCATGTACCTTTGTGTCATGCCCTCACCTTGCTGGTAAGCAAATCAACCACAGATAATGTGTTGGAAGGCCCAGTGGTGCAGCTGGAATGAGATGCCAGAGCCTGATCTCCTTTCCATCAGCAGCTCAGGGATGAAACCTAACACACAGCCGACAGGACAATGAATTATTCACTTTGAGCTTCCGCAATCTCTCTGTCACGCGAATGGGTCATCTCTGTGGCTGTAATTCAACCTGCTTCCTCCTTCCCCACTTCCCAACAGACAACCAGGAATGAGGCCCAGCTCTGGGAAGACATTCTAGCCCAGTGGCCGGGGGCTGTGAGCCGTGTGTATCTGGATGCTGGAGAGAAGTATTGCTGTTTGAATTTAACTGTTTTGAACGAATAAAGCCGAAGTCGGCACTGACAGCAGTGATTTATCTGCACTTCACAATTATTGAATTTAGATGCTGCATCCACTTGGTGATTTATTAAACTGCTCTCCCCTCCGAGGGAGAATCAAAGCACCTCCTTTGGCCCTAATGGATAGACACTTTGTAGGCACTCTGGGAAGCCTTTGCTGATGAGACTTACTACCTAAATGAGAGCCCTGGCTCATGGTGTCTCTGCACGGAAGTAACCTCCATTATTTGCGTTTCCTTCACAGTCGATAGCTTATCCTTTCCAGAGAGGGGCGGGGCTGTTGGCAAATGCCTCTGATGCTGTAGGGGTGGAAGTGTCAGGTCTGAACAATGAGCTGCATCCCCCCACCTGTGTGGGACCTCCCAACGAGGTTCCTCAGGTTGAAGAGAGACCCACAGCTCTGGCCACCGGCTGCCTACATTCCTTGTTCACAGGTTCTACCTCCCCGTGGCTGTCCCTCAAAACAATTCCATTCAGGACCTTGACCATTTTCTCCTTCTCAAAACAATGCAGATTCTGAAACCCACCCGTGGGAATGGAGAGGAGAGAGGGGCCATGAAATGAATCCAGGCCTGGAACGCCCACCGCCCTCATGATTGGGAAGGGCTGTGGCATCTCTGTGCCACCCATCATGGACAATTCCAAGTGGCGGATGGCCTGTTAGTGAAATGAATCCCAGGCAGCAGCATATCTGGTGTGGAATGTTGCCTTTACTCTGGGAAAACAAAACTAGCCGGTGGGGAAGAAAAGGACAGAGCAATGAAAGCCAAGTTCTCCCTTCCAGAGCCACCAGTCATATAGGCGTGTCTGAGATTCAGGTTTCCAGGGCTACAGGGGAATGGATGAGGTAGAGGTCAGTTATATTTGAAAGAAGACAAAGGAAAAGCAAAGCTGATCTAAGACAACGATTCATGAACGTCAGAAAGCGTGATACGTACAATTACTGGAAACTTGTATAAGAGACACAGGAATGGTAACGCACATGTGAACAGTTTGTGATCATTGTAAAGCATATTCACAATCATTTTTATGGAGTGGGGCAGTCCTGATGAGAAGGAGAATCTGGAAAAGGGCTCCGTTACAGGAGGAGGGAAAGACATAAAATTGAGTTATTAGAATCAAAGTAGGGAATTCTCTGGTGGTCCAGTGGTTAGGACCCCTCGCTTCCCCTCCTGGGGCCAGGGTTTGATCCCTGGTTGGGGAACTAAGATCCTGCAAGCCACACAGCACAGCCAAAAAAAAAAGAAACAAAGTAAGTTATGAATACATTTAGGAGAAAGTGGACTAGTCAGGAAGACCTTATGGAGAACATCTGGGGTACCGCAGACCTGTGGTTTCTCTCCCTGACAGAAGGAGTCAGTATGGATCATAAATCTTACGGCGGCATAACCAAGTTTTCCGTCTTTTCTTTTTTACCCATCGGTGTTGATGCCTAGAAGGAGCCTCAGGCAGAATTTCCTTCTCACCTGTGTACCTTGGCTTGGGTTGAGAGCAATTGTAATGGCTGCCCTTATTCTTGTTCAGGAAACTTGGGCCTGCTTGGAACAGAGGGACTGAAGTAGAGCAAGAAGCCAAGCTTTTCATCTGAGGCTCATAATCATTCCGGTAAGTAAATATTATTGGTTCTATCTTTAAAACAAGCCAACAGAGGCAAAGAGTGGTTAGTACCCATCTCAAAGTCACACATTCATATTGTTTTTTTGCAGAGCAGAGATTTTAGTCCATGTGTTTCCATCTCTCCCCCGCCCCAGCTCTTTTCCTGTTTTCTACAAAGAAGAGAATCAGGACCTGGGGGGAAGAGAAGGCCACGTAGGTGGGACCTGGGGCTCCTGCCTCTAAATTAACCAGAATATTCTCCCCTCTTTCACACACGATGGTTCCAAGTACAATCTTAGAGAAAAGTCCTTGTGCTTCCCAAATACATTTAAAGACCACTATAATAGACAAGCTAATTTTCCTTTTGCTGGCGACTGGATATGAAGATGAAACAAAAAATCTGCATGCTATCTGAAGGCCTGGTTCTTCTATATTAGCCATTTTTCACATAAATAATGCCTTTCTCTAATCCAATAGTAACATAACCTGGAACATCAGATTCAAACAGACTACTGAACCTTGTACATAGCAAGGTTTCAGAAATATTGATTAAACTGAATTGAAAGTCTCAAATACATTGGCAGCCGTCATTCATGGGTGAAGCCCCTACTTGCTTTTCTTGGGGTCAGCAAAGGCCAGACACTTCTCTGGAATTCAGTATGAGGCAAGAGGAGGCCAGATGTAGCTTGTTCCTTCTTGAAGGACAGAAACTTTTCAGCATTTTGGCAATTATTATTGAGAAACCACCCAGAGAGAACGTAGTTTCAAACACAATTAGGATTCTATCTTAAGAAGAAATCAGAAACTGCCCATTTAACGCTAATGTTTGACCTACTGTGAAACAGAAGAGGGAGAAGCTATTACAAATTTGCTAATACCATCAAAACTTATAAAGTGATAAAACGAGGCTACATAAAGAAAAGGCAGTCACCCCAAGCATGAGGCAGGCTAATAGCTGTGAATATATAAAAGAGCAGAGAATTATTCTGAAAACCAGTGAAATAGATCGCGCTGTTTTATGGCCACTCTGCACGGTGACCCAAGGACACTCCTGATTCTTGACCGGTTGGAATGATCTCCAAAGCGGAACACACACCCCAGGAAACTAGCATGATGATTGGAACTGCTATTTGCATTTATTTTCGTTTCATCTATTAAAAATGACTATTTTGGTGTGATTTTTATGATATCCAGGTATTAGTACAGAAGTACACAAATAATAATAATAATAATCTTAAATAAACATATAGCTATCTCTACTACCCAAACTCTTGCTATCAGAATGCTAGAGCCAAATCAATTCAGATGAACTTTAGGATACATTTTTTGTTATCCAAACTCTTACTACGTGCTATTGGAAACTCGGCGGCCAAATTGATTTGGATAAACTGGTATTCCTCACTCTTCAAATACTGTATTCCAACTTAAGAACTGATATATTTGGATAGTTGAAGGATGGTCCACTCTCCTTGGAGGATACTGAATCATGGAGGTGACAGGGGTGTTTTGGGTTTTTATTTATTTTTATATTATATTTTATTTTTTGGCCACATGGCATGTGGGATCTTAGTTCCTCAACGAGGTATCAAACCCATGCCCCCTGCAGTGGAAGCGTGGAGTGTTAACCACCAGACCGCCGGGGAAGACCTTTGTTTTTTAACTAAGATGTACTGTGAATGGAATTTAGGAGACCGGTGCTGCAGGCGGCCACATCGATAGGTCTGACTTTGAGTCACAGCCAGGCAGGGCTTGCAAGACCCTGGGTCATCTAATGGCCCCGGACCAAACAAAATGCTGCTTTCGTGCTCCCATCGAGAGCGAAGTTGCATCTTTCTTGAGAATTAAATTCTGATATGTGTATAAGGTGGAAATTTCATGTCATCAAAATTTCCTTTGAAAATCCCTTAGGAAAATACTATTTTGGAGGTTGACGTACCATCTCTTAGTAAGTCCATGGTAGTCAGGTTTTTATTCCATATGGGGGAAAAAAATCACCATTTCATAACTGAACCTTCGTGAAGATATTGGGTTGCACTTTGAGGCTATGTGGTACCAGAAATTCATATCTTTAAATATTTGAATCAAACTCAGTGCAGCAACACATTTTATGAGAGGCCATGGGGAAGACAGATCCCCTGAGAAAAAGCCAATTCCAGTGTCCCCTTCTTATGCTCCCCCTGGCCAGACATGTTGAGTGGAATGAGAGTAGATTCCCCCTTGACTACTGAAGCGGAAGTCACGTGAGTGGGGTGGTGGTTGCCTAACTCTTTGTATATACTTGAAACAATTGAATTGTATACTTTAAATGGGTGAATTACATGGTGTGTAACACATCTCAGTAAAGCTGTTATCAAAACAGAAAAAGCAATAAAAAGCATATAGCCCTAGGCACTCGTTTCTAAAAAAATAAATTTCCAAAAGGTGAAACCAGTACCATTCCCAGACCCAGGTTCTTCTCCTGGGCCCTACACTTTAGAGATCCCTGTCTCTGGCTCTCCTATAGCTGTGCCCTCCCCACAGACGGAATGTCCATGGGGCTAAGAGAACACACCCACCAAGATTCCTCCCTGCCCCTTATAGTCTATGCTACTGGTACTAAGCGCCCTGGAATTCCTGCCCAAATGGTCCAATCTGCTTTCATGGCTCGTAGAGGCTCTTCACCTGTCCATCTCCCAATGGTGATGGCAGACTTTGTCACAGGTATACATACTCCTAATTTTGAGAGGGTAAACTAGGGGCTACTGTTTGCATTTCAGTGGGCATGCAGACAGAGCTTCGACATTCAGGTTGGGCTTTCCAGGCACATGCACAGGACTCCTCACAGCGCAGCACTGAAGTGGAGGTAAGAAAAGAAAAGGGTTAGCCTTGATTCAGGGGCCCTTTCTCTTATTCCTGGACCCTCATATGTTGGAATCTACCAGCCATGATGCAACAAAGATCAAAATCAGAATAAGCATCAACCTACCGTACTTTTTCCAATATAAGTACATTTCCTCTTTCTCAGAAATCCCCCAACAGTGATGGCTAATACGTATTAAATGTTAGGCTCTTTTTTCATGCATTTAACATGCATTATCTCACTTATTTCTTAACAATGAGGTGGGTGCTGTTATCACCCCAACTTCCCTAATGAGAACGCTGAAGGCTTGCAAGAGGTTAAGAAAATAGTTGAGTCAGAATTTTGTAACAGGACAATCTGACAAAATCCCACCGAGTCATACTGCCTCCCTAGGAATGCCTGGCTCATAGATAAGAGTGTGTGAGCAAGAAGCAGTCCTTTTTTTAGCTTCTAACAACTCTGAGAATGATACAAAAGGAAAAAAATATGTATATCTTCCAACAGAATAGTTGACCAAGTTCCTTTCATTTGAACAAGATCGGATAGCGCAGAACGCGCATGAGTATTGTAATACGAATCACATTTGCAGAAGACATTTTCATTTTTCTCTGCAGTATGAAGCAATGGGTTGCCAGTTACTCCTTCTAAGATTAATCTTTCTGCATCAGAGATATGGAGATTAATGGTTCAGGGCATGATGACTTATGCACACATGAATATGATTTTCTACATGTTACTAAAAAATTGGTTCACAAAGCATTGCTTCCCTCTGAAATCTCAGTGCCATAATTACTTGAAACTTATTGGTCTGTACGAGGGTGGTTTTCTCAAGGTTGCAAACAGGACCGCCACATTTACCAGCCCAAACTGGTTTTAGAAGAGCTGACTCAATTCCAGCATGGAAACAATTAAAAACAATTTATAATAAATGAATATTTGTGAGCATGTCCCATTATTAGGTGGCACCCCCATTCTACAGAGGGGGAAACTAAGTCTCAGAGAAGTTGCATAAATTGTCTAAAGTGGTAGGTAAGGATCAGAAATCAAATCGGTCCCCTCATGGCACGTGGCTTGCTGGAGTCTGGCCTTTCTACAAGTACAAGGGACGGCCATTTTCATAGTTATGTGACTTTTGTATCAACCTAGAGAGTTGTATAAGAATAGGGCCATTTTGGCAGATGCTTCCCCAGCCTCAATTTCTCCATCTTCTCCTGGAAATAGCACCCAGATCTTGGTGCAGAGAGCAGCTCCTTCCTGGGCTGAGCTCCCCTCTCTGGAGGGAATGACTTCCACCTCATTTTCAGAGGGGGCTCTGATTGGCTTAAATAGTTTGGCTCATCTCACTCTGATCCACAAGGATCTTCAGGATGGGCATGGGACCAAGTTTTCCTGGTGAGACGTGAGGAGACATCTGCTGGGACTTCCAGGAAGGAAGTTTCCTTTTCCATCCACAGTAACAACTGGAAGAGACAAGTCTTCCTCCTTTGGGGCATGCAGTGTATGAAGGAGAGGCCTGAAAACACGGCTGTCATTCTTGCTACCACAGGAGAGGCAACCAGGGGAAGCGGGGGAGGGAAGGGGAGCTGACACAGAGAAGAGGGCAAAGTGGAGGAATAGCAGAGAAATGGAGACACAGCCATGATAGTGTGACTTTTAGATCATCTCACACCTTGACGTGTCAGTTTTGCTTAATTTTGATTGAGCTGATATAGTAGAGACTAGCTTCCCTTTGTAAATGAGAAACTGAGGCTCAGAGAGGTTGAATAACTTCTCAGGTCCCCATAGCTAGAAAGAGCTGTGTCTAGGACTGAAATACATGTTCCTTTACCTCAAGTCTACAACTTCTTCAGTGTTTTAAAAGATGTTTTCCCCAAACTTGGGTCAAGCTATACTTTTTCCTCTTTACCCGGGAAAAATAAGCAGACACCCACTCCATAGAAGATTTACAGAGAAAAGGCCAGAAGACACTGAAAAGAACAATAAAGCCATTGTAACAGAAAGAGCTGTACCAAAGCCAACAGAACCAACAGAATTGGAAATAGCCAATCCTGGGCATTCAGAACAAGTTCTATTAAAAATGTTGATTGATTTATTAGAAACCAGGGAGACCATTTTAAGTTTTTATAATTAGTAGGGACCTCAAAATAGTCCCATTAGAGATGCAAGAGATATGGGAACATATGTATAACTGATTCACTTTGTTATAAAGCAGAAACTAACAAACCATTGTAAAGCAATTATACTCCAATAAAGATGTTAAAAAAAAATAGTCCCATTAAGATGCCAAAATGATGAACCTAGGGGCAGGACAGGAGTAAAGACACAGACGTAGAGAATGGACTTGAGGATACGGGGAGGGGGAAGGGTAAGCTGGGATGAAGTGAGAGAATGGCATGGACATATATACACTAGCAAATGTAAAATGGATAGCTAGTGGGAAGCAGCCACATAGCACAGGGAGATCAGGTTGGTGCCTTTTGTCCACCTAGAGGGGTGGGATAGGGAGGGTGGGAAGGAGACGCAAGAGGGAAGGGATATGAGGATATATGTGTATGTATAGCTGATTCACTTTGTTATACAGCAGAAACTAACAAAATGTTGTAAAGTGATTATACTCGAATAAAGATGTTAAAAAAAAAAGATGCCAAAATCCATGGAACAAATAAGAAATGTAAAAATAAATTAAAGCATAAAATACTAACTTTAGAAAAGACCTTAGACATCATTTTATCCTACCTCCCACTAAACTAATGGAGAATTCCTTTTACTACATTCCTTTTACTACATTCCAGGTGGTCATCCTACCTCTGTTTGAATACCTCCATTGATAGAGAGCTCACTATTTCATGAGGCAACCAATCTGGTTTTAAATTACAGTGTACTCTGATTTAATTAATGAAAAAATCAAAAATACAGATAGACAAAGCCAGTAAGGTTGCAGGATAGTTTATATTCTTTTAAGTTATTTATTATATTTTAACTTTTTGTTTCTTAGCATTTCCTGTTATCTTATCAATCTTCCCTTGATTTGGCAAGCAGCTTGTGTGTTCTGTGTTTTCTGCCTTGGAAGAGGGATGGCCAAGCCGAGAACTAAGGAAAGTCAGGGCATAAGTAAAAGATTTAACGATTTAGATGTAAAGCCAGACTATCCCACCTTCAGAACAAAACAACATCAGCAACAAAGACAAAATTCTCCAGACTGGAGAAGGTAAGAAATTCACAGGAGAAACACAGAGAGCTTAGACAGAGGGGGTGTTGCATCCCACCCTCCACCTTAGGTCAAGCTCAGAGTCAGAGGAGACAGCAGAAATTCCAGACAGGATTGCAGAAGTCAATAGCCCTCTCTCCTTCTCTGAGGAGAGTCTGTGAAAGGGGAAAATACCCCAGAGTAGAAACAGCCACGTGTATTGTCTAGAGAAATAGCTCTGCTATGGTCCCACAGGTTTCCCCATAGCACAGTATGGTAAGGGGTGGAGGGAGGTTTCCCACGCACAGAGAGAGATGCTGCCCAGAGCTCTTGCCAGTGGAAGGAGGAGGATTCCGTGGTGACCTCTGTGGGCTCATGACATAAGACCACATAGAAGTGGCAACATCTCACTGAGCAGATGGAGCTGAATAATGACCAAGGGTCAGGCTCCCTGTACCCCTCTGCCAATTTTATGGGCTATATAGTACCCTTGAAATGAAACACCATCCCGCGATAGCGGTCATTTGTCTTTTTTTTTTGGCTTCTCAAAACCAAACCCCCATCTGGGTTTTGGTGAACACTTCCTTAACGGGAAGTGTTCCCTCTCTCTACCACCCCCTCCCCTGCTAGAGTGAGGGCACGTGACCTATGGTCACTAATTGAATGCTTCTACCCAAAAGTTTGACTCTTGAGTGAGTGAAGCAAAGACAAAGGGATGATGAGACCAGCCACAGGATGGTTCTGTTTGTTACTGGTTGTAGCTACATCCTGGCCAGTTTTCCTGCTGCCTAGCCTTGCTTGGCAGGGCTGACAATTTTCCAAACCCGTGAGCTACCCAATACCTTCCAATGAACTTTGTTATGAAAGTTAGTCAGACTCTTTCTGTTCTTGCAGTTTCCCAGTACAGAGATTTATACCGAGGAGTATGCAGCAGCAGGCTCTTCAAATCAGAAGGGCTTTAAGGTAGAAATCTGGGATTGATTTTATTGCCTCAGTGGGGAGTTGATGACCATGATCATCTTTTTAGGATTCAGAGATAGGAACCTGGAAGCCCATGGTTCATGGCGGCAAAACATCTTAATTATCACCTGTGGTCATTTGTACAAAGGGCTCATGAGAAGCAAGGTTTCAAGACCACTGTCCCAGGACAGTATACAAGACAGGAGGAGTTCAAGGACTGCAGGATAGAGTGGCTGCTTCTGCTGGCCGTGGTTAGTTTATTAAAAGAGAACAAGTTTAAATACCCCAAAGTCTCCAGTTAAAACATTTATTAACACGCAGCAACCTACTATGGCAGTGCTATTGATAAATGAATGTCCAACCTCTAAAAGCCACATAGCTGAGAGACTGGAAAACAAATTCAAAATGGGACCTGAGGTTTGTCGAATTACATCATCAAGTTCTCAGCCTTGTCTTGCCTCTCAGGAGATAGTTAAGGCATGGATAGGATAAGACTTGGAATGAGGGTATATGAACAGCTCAGAGAACTCACTGACTCTCCCGTGCTAGCCAAAGCAGCCCTTCTCCTTTGACTGCTGATTCTTTTTCATTTTTGCTCAAAGATAACTAGAACTCCCTTACCCCAAAGAGTTACACTGATGGAAGGACTATATTTATGAACTGCCTTACAGCAACCCTCCCTTGTCCTGAGGATCAGAGCTTGAATACCCACGGGGAAGGTGGGGAGTAAAAAGTTAAACCTGCAAGTA
This sequence comes from Globicephala melas, assembly GCF_963455315.2. Lineage (NCBI taxonomy): Eukaryota > Metazoa > Chordata > Mammalia > Artiodactyla > Delphinidae > Globicephala > Globicephala melas. Next base: position 135,682,944 of record NC_083314.1, read on the forward strand.
GAAGGCATATAACAAGTAACTGGCCAAACTTTGCTAATTTACACCTTCAAGGATCTGGGGAATATGTGTGGGAATGAATTCTGTAGGCTCTTGACTAAGGACAGAAGAACATAATTTTAGACCAAATTGAAGTCATTGACGTGGATGCACTTAGCAGAGACTCCAGATTTTGCAGCAAGTTCGAACAGCTGGGAGTAGATACCGTTGTTTGTTCAGTTGGTTGACAGAAATCTGGACTCAATGGTGGCCAACACTAAACAGAGTTGAGATGTCATAAATTCCTTGATATCATGTAAAGGAAAGAATCCAAAGACTTTGAGAGATAGAAATGCTGGAGTGAATTTATCATGTGCAACTTATCCTTTCACTCCCTAACTATGTCTCCCAGTAGAGCACAGAGGACATCCCCTTTGCCAAAGTCTTGAGAAATACCTCAACGAGGGGAACACCAGCGTCTTCGCTGTAGCCACTGCTATCTGGAGGCTGGGGCTACTGATGGGAGCCACAGTTCGCATGGGGTCCCAGGATTCAGCAGGGGTGGAAGGAAGCTAGGGCAGCAGAGGCTGTGTAGTAGCTTTTCAATAGCAGAGGTGGAAGCTTAAGGGAGAATCCTTCCTGTCCCCTCCCTGGGGATATGTGACTTTAATGAAGCCAATGAGATTTGGCTCTGAATCTTTTATCAGACGTTTCTTGTGCAAATATTTTCTCCCAGTCTGTGCCCTGCTTTCTCATTCTTTTGACATTGTCTTTTGCAGAGCAGAAGCTTTTCATTTTAATGAAGTCCAGCATATCAATTATTTCTTTCACGGATCGTGCTTTTGATGTTATATCTAAAATGTCATCACCGATGCCAAGGTCATCTAGGTTTTCTCCTACGTTATCTTCTAGAAGTTTTACAGTTTTGCGTTTTACATTTAGGTTTATGATTCACTTTGTGTTCATTTTTGTGAAGTGTGAAAGGTCTGTGTAGAGATTCACTTTTTTTGCCTGTGGATATCCGGCTGTTCCAACACCATTTGCTGAAAAAACAATCTTTGCTCCATTGTATTGCCTTTGCTCCTTTGTCAAAGGTCAGTTGACTACATTTATGTGGGTCTATGTCTAGGCTCTCTTTTCTGTTCCATTGATCTATTTGTTTGTTCTTTCACCAATATCACACTGTCTCGATTACTGTAACTTTATAGGAAGTCTTGAAGTCCAGTGGTATCAATCCTTCAACTTTGTTCTTCTCCTTCAATACGCAGAGCTCAAAATCTCAAGCAAGCAAAACAAAAATGACAGATGGTGAGAATGTATTGGGGGACCTTAGCATAAACACCCAACTACTCAACCCCACTTAATGTGACTTTTGATATTTCACAAAGCTCAATATGATCAAACCCTTATTTAGCCCTCCAGTTTCATCTTGTTCTGCTCCCTACCCATCCACTAGGCTTCCAACACATTGACCTTGTTCAAGTTCCTTAAACTTATCTAGATTTCCCTCTCCTCACAGCTTTCACACACAGTGTTTCCTCTGCTTAAAATAATCTTCCAGGGTTTCCCTGGTGGCGCAGTTGTTGAGAGTCCGCCTGCCAATGCAGGGGACATGGGTTCGTGCTCCGGTCCGGGAAGATCCCACATGCCGCGGAGCGGCTGGACCCGTGAGCCATGGCCGCTGAGCCTGCGCGTCCGGAGCCTGTGCTCCGCAACGGGAGAGGCCACAACAGTGAGAGGCCCGCGTACCGAAAAAAAAAAAAAAAGTCTTCCAGCTCTGGCCTGGCTAACCCCACTCATCCTTCAGGTTTCAGGTAAATTAGCCCTTTATTATTAGGTCTTTCCTATATTACACTCTTCTTTTTATTTTCCTCTATAGCTCTTATTAGAATGTTAGTTACATTTTAGTTTGTGTATATTTTCTGTGATGTCTCTCTGTTCATGATCCTCTAGGTTTCATGAGGGGAGGGGTCATTTCTGCTTCGTTCCTTGCTGTGTTTACAGCTAACTTCTGGACAGTGGACCCAACAGAGAGATGGTGCTCAAAAATTATTTGCTAAATGGATGCTGTATGCTGTTCTGATGATTTTTCCTCACTTGTATAATGGGAAGATCTTTTCACGTCAATAAACACCAATCTACAAGGTCATTTGCAATGGCACCATAGTATTCTACAATAAGGATGGTGATGATGATGATGATAATAGCGATCTTTATTTGATCACTACTATCTGCCAGACACTGTTGTAAGGGCTGCACATATTTTAACTCCTTTAACCTTCCCCAAATCCTATGGTAGACATTTGTATTATTCCTATTTTACAAATGTGGAAACTGAGGCACAGAATATTTAAGTAACCTTCCTCAGCATCTCATAGTATCCTGTGCAGCCTGGATTTGAACCCAAGCATTTTGACTCCAGACCCCCCTGTGCTCTTAATCTTTTTTTTTTTTTTTTTTTTTGTGTCGCACCGCACAGCATGTGGGATCTTAGTTTCCTGACCAGGGATAGAAACCGCGCTCCCTGCAGTGGAAGCCCAGAGTCTTAACCTCTGGTCCCCTTGTGCTCTTAATCTTGATGGTATATTGCACAGAAAATTCTATTTCATTTTACCAAAGCCTTTACTGTGGTCCATTTAAGTTGTTTCAAACTTTGGGTCATTGAAAATACTAGAATTAATTCCCAGTATCTTTGTACAATTATCCAATCATACTTGAAAATATTTTGCCAAATTCCCCACCAGACTGAACATTTTTCCATCGGCAGAGTAAGAATGCTCTTGCCCACATCCTTTGATCTTTTTAGAAACTTAATGGGAGAAATAAGTCTACCCAGTTCAGCAAATAAAAACACAGGATGACCAGTTAAATTTGAATTTCAGGTAAATAACAAATACATTTTTAGTATAAGTATGTCCCAGGAAATACTTGAGACACATGCTACTTAGTATAAGCATATCCCATGTAACATTTGGGACATACTTACAGTAAAAAAGTATTCATTGCTTATCTGAAACTGAAATTTGACTACAAATTCCAGTTTAACTGGGTGACCTGTGGCACACGTATTTATGAAGCAATAGCTAACTGCTGGATACTTTGACAGTAAAAAGGAATATATAGTTCTTGATATCAGCTAGTGCACTGTCCAGTGAGGGAGAAACACATAGTTAAATCTAACACAAGGTAGGGAAGGCAGTGACAGAGACAGGGGTGTCCACGAGGGACATTTAATACCAGACAGGGGAGGTAGAGAAGTAGTCCTAAGAGACTCTTAAAGGATGAATAGAATTTAGTTGCCCTCAGAGGGGGTGGAGTATTTCAGGCAAACGGGAGTGTACAGTCAAAAGCAAAAAGCAGTCTGGCTATGTCGGTGACCACAAGCAATTGATGTGGCTGTAGACCAAGAGGGAAGTAGGGCATGAGGAGAAATGAGCTTGGGGATTGAGGTAGGAGCTGAATCATGAATGTGGCTCGTCATATAAGCCACGTTACTGAATAGAGCAAGATTTGAAGCAGGACAATGATGGGGACATCCTCTCTGCTGTCCAGATAAGCTGCCATTGTTCTGAAGTCCCATTTCTGGTCCTAGCTCCTCCAGGAACCAGCTGCTACCTGATGGCCTGGGGGCCTCTCCTCGGGGCTTCTCTGGGAACAAACATTGACCACATTGTGTCATAAATGCCTGTTCGCTGTCTTCACCCAAGGGACTTCCTGAGGGTAGGAATCATTTCTTTGGCACTCTGTACTGCAGCTTCCAATTACCCATTGCTTTTCCTGAATCCTAAATATTTGCACCAGTGGGTACTGCATCCATGATCTCCCACTGGACCATATTCTCTCTGCTTCGAGATTGTACTCGACCTCCAGATGGACTTCCAGGCCCTAACCATACTGTCAGGAGCTTCCTTAGTGCTGAGAGCCCTCAGTTAATCCCAAGGCCTGGAAATGAACTTCCTTTTCCAGATCGTTATCACGGTCCCCCACCAGTCTTCCAGCAGCTGGATGACTTCCGCTTTAGAAAACTTCCAATGAGAATGACTTCTGTCAATGACTTCCTGCAGCAGAGTCTCAGGTAGCAGACAGTGTCCTCTGGTCACCCCAAGGCTACGCTCTTTGGGATGTCCCATGGCCAGAACTTCGGTTCTCTATTATCCCCTCATCTTCCTTCCAGAGGCTTCTCCTCTCGCAGACCGTAAGGTTTCTCAATTTCTTGGGGGGTACTGTTCCGTCATTCCCATGTGACAGGTATATATTGGTCCATATGCTTGTATGTTGACCTTGTTATGGCCCCCACCCCCAGCAAGGATAACCCTGCTCTAGTTTCGTTCCTCAGCAGATCCAAGCCCTACATGGCACTTGAGTGGGTCCCACACTCAGTGCCCTGCTTGCCTCCTGGATAGCTCTGGCAGTGACATCCTGCCTTGGCTTCTGTGTCTCTCCAAGGTTGTGAGTGTCTATGGTTTAATTACAAGAACTTTGAGTTTGAAAAGCCTGGCTTGGAATCCCAGCCTGGTTGACTTTCATTTTATTATTTAATTTAACCTGCTCAAGAATCCCGTGATGACTGTGTTATTATCTTTTGTAGACAGGCAAAAGCATAAGAAAACCAAAAAACCTGTGGGCACAGAAATGTTAAATAATTTTCTCAAGATTACCAATCTAGCGAGTGGGGTACCTGGGATTCAAACTTGGCTTCTGTGATGTCAAAACTCACGTTCTGCCTGTTGCGTGGTCTCCAGGCAATGCACGGGCTCAGGGCAAGTCACTTCAGTTTTATGAGTTCCAACTTTCCTCTGTCTAAAACAGAGTTAATAATAGGTTAATAAGAGCCACCTCTCAAGATGGTTGTAGAGATTAAATGGAATTATGTAAATTAGGCACCTAGCCCAGAGCCTGACAACAAATGTGCAAGAAATATTTCCTTCCCGCCTTGCTATGTCCATCCGGGTAGATTTTCCCATTGTCTTAGCAAGGGGCAGCTCTGAGGAAATAGCAGTTGTGTCAGCCGCGCCAACCTGGGAGGAGCTGCTTTGCAGAAGTGCAGGTGCGTGAAAGCTCTTTTCCTCAGTTATCAGGATGAAATGGGCAGAGTCAGAACAGGCGCCCAGGAAACACCTCCTCACAGATCAGGAAGCATCTCATCCAGCAGGATGGCCTGAGACCTCCCCTGGGACCTGCCCCCGGCACCTGGGAAGCCAAGTATCTACCATCCTGTGACATCCCAAAAGAAGGTATCAGCCAACGGGCTCAGTAAGTATTTGGGAGAAATACTCTCTTGGATAAAGCTACTTTTTGGTACTTATCCCCCCACCCCATCTGAGCATGTCCATGGCCCTGCTCTGAGTTACAAGGACATAAATTTCCATCACAAATTTATTGCCATCATTTATCAACTCCTGTTGCTCAATGGACAAGTAGTTAATTTTAAAATGAAGTGGGGCTGTTTTCATTAATACCCTTGCACGAACTACCCATCAAAACACTCAGAGACAATTAATACCATGTTGCTGAATACTGAGTAGATAAATATCTCCAGTCTTGGCTTGTCTCTGGGAGATAGAAGACATTAGACTCATCCTCTGTTGTAATAATATTCTCTCATTCTCTTCCTCTCCATAGCATCAGAAACATTTACATCTAAGAATGAGATTCAATAGCCATACCAGCCCATAACATGAATTTAAAGGGCTGTTGGTTCACAACATCTAAGTAATGCCTTCAGGATATAGTGGTAATGACAATAGACCTAAAAAGAAGATGGAACATATCTGAGGACGATGCATCTCCAATACCAGAGCCTTCTGGCCTTGAAGGCTTTCTGGAAGGCAAATGCCTTGCCTCTGATGGGGGCTGAAGTCCAGGCTGGTTAGCAGTCTGAGCAGTGGGTGGAAGTTGGAGTCCACATTCCCACAGGCTCAAAACCTCCATAGAAAGAATAGTCTAGATTTTGACAACTCTGGAGCCACATCAGGGCTTCATGGCTTGTGGTCGTTTGTTATTTTACTAAGGCATGATTTTACACCTCACATTGAGGCTGCTGTCAGAGTGATTTTCTCACTTTGGAGGAAGCCTAGTAACCCTCCCTGCCCCCAGCACCGCATCCAACCGTCTTTGTCCTTAACCATTCACTTGCAGGCCTACTGTGTGCCAAATGCTGTCTTAGGCCCCGGGGACGCAGCACAGGATCTCGACCTTCAGGGAGCGTGTTCACATCAGCTTTATTATTTTCTACCTGCCAGCATCATTTACACAACTCTTAAGAGGTAATAAAAAATTCGTTTCTTTGTGGAAAATAGCCCTGAAAAGAAATCCAGGTGGTGCATTAAAAAAAATTTGGGGGGGCTTCCCTGGTGGCGCAGTGGTTGAGAGTCCGCCCGCCGATGCAAGGGACACGGGTTCGTGCCCCAGTCTGGGAAGATCCCACATGCCGCGGAGCGGCTTGGCCCGTGAGCCATGGCCGCTGAGCCTGCGCGTCCGGAGCCCGTGCTCCGCGACAGGAGAGGCCACAGCAGTGAGAGGCCCGCATGCTGAAAAAAAAAAATGGTTGTTGTTTTCCCCCCCATCTTGCTTAAATAATACATTCACTGTGGCAAAAATTAGAAACTATAGGTAAGAAAAAGAGAATAATTAACCCCCTGAATCCCGCCATCCAGAGATCACCACAGTTAAGCTCCGCCTCCTGCGCACATGGACTCTCGTTTCTTTTTTATATATATCCATCGCTTTTTTAAAAAATATGATCATTCTTTGTGTGATTGCCCCTCATCCCATCTTAATAAACACACTTCTATAACTAATGGCTGCATACACTCTCAAGGTTACATTTTTTGCTGTTGTTGCGTTACGCGGGCCTCTCACTGTTGTGGCCTCTCCCGTTGCGGAGCACAGGCTCCGGACGCACAGGCTCAGCGGCCATGGCTCACAGGACCAGCCGCTCCGCGACATGTGGGATCTTCCCGGACCGGGGCACGAACCCGTGTCCTCTGCATCGGCAGGCGGACTCTCAACCACTGCGCCACCAGGGAAGCCCTCAAGGTTACATTTTAAGAGCATACACCAGATTGCTTACCTAGCCCTCCATGTTTGGATACTGAGGTTGTTTTCTGTCCTTTTAAAATGATAAACAACACTGTAGTTTCTTTTGTCTACCCATTAGTATTACTAGACCCTGGTGCACATCCCTAATTATTTCCTGAAGATGAATGCGTTGAAGTGGAATTTCTAGGTCAATTCACATGCACATTTTTGAAGTTCTTGACATATGTGGCCAAACTGTCCACAAAATGGCTCCAGTTTAAGCTCCCAGACATTTGCTTCCTCTGTCATGTGAAGACTCACCAGCTTCTCACAGTCAGATTATAGAGACACAGATCGCACCTGCTCCACCCTCTTGCTTCCCTCTGTTTACTGGGGCAGATCCTCCCTCCTCCTGCCCAGGGCTCCCTTTCCCCTGAGCTCTACATCCCAGCCCTCCCCTGGCCTCAGCACTTTTCCTCTACCAACTGTCCTTTCTTCTTCTGTGAGCTCTTTCCACATGAAAAATGTTGTCACTTGCATAGTAAAAGAAAAACATTTCCTTGAACTCTGCTACCACTGAATTGTGCTCACCCACATTCCTGTGTTGAAGACTCAACCCTCAGTACCTGACTGCATATGCAGATGAGGCCTTTGAAGAGGTGACTGAGTTAGCACAAGGCCTTTGAGGTGGACCATAAGCCAGTGTGACAGGTGTCCTTCTAAGAAGAGAAAATTTGAATGCACAATGAGATGTGTGTGTGCAGAGGGAAGGCCACGCGAGGATCCGGTGAGAAGGCGGCCAGGAGAGAGGCGTCCAAAGAAACCAAACCTGCTGACACCTTGATCTTGGACTTCCAGCCTCCAGAACTATGAGAAAATAAATTTCCATTGTTTAAGTCCCCCAGACTGCGGTGTTTGTTAAAGGCAGCCAGAGCAAAGCCATGCAACCTCCTTACAGAAAACCTTTTCTACAGCTGTCCTTAAACAAACTTACCCTTCATTCTCTTGCTCTATCTCGCCATACAGCCCATGGCAATCTGGCTTCTGCCTGCACTTCAAGAGACAGCTGCCACCAAGGTTACACACAACCTCCACAGTACCAACCCAGCCCACGCCCTGCCTAGCACAGACAGGCACTGGGCTGGTGTAGAAGGAGTTGCTGTTGTAATCACTTGAGTAAGAGGTGCAGCTCAGTCTGGCAAATTAGAGAACAGGGTAATAAATATGCCCATATTAGTTCTCCACAAAATGCATATTGGCATTTTTCAAGACATAGGTGGAAGAGACATACATACACACAATAGACTTACTTGGAAAATAGAATAGCTGTGCCCACTATAGACTCTTTGGAAGATACCTTGATCAATTTCTTCCAGGTCCTTTTTTTTTTTTTCTTTTCTCTATGCAGAGGTTGTTTGATTGCTATAGTCTGCGACATATTCTTGGTAGGCTTATTTTTATCCATCCTTCTCCCGTTTAGGGAACATTATAACTGTGCCTCCTCCAGCTATATTCAGGTTATTTAAAAGGAGGATGTAGCTCACTGATCTTCCTGATTCTCCCTTCAGTTTCAAAAAGTCAGGTTTGGGGCTGTTTCTGGTGGTGCCGTGGCCTCCATGAGGATTAAAAGTAAGTAGGTTAAGAAGCAGCCCCCCGGACTGGGAACCTGGTGTGTCCCCGCCACCGCCGCCCCCAGATGTCCAGGTGTGTAACCGAAGGCTCTTCAGGGGCTGGCAATGATGCCAAATGCCACTGAGAAAGAAGGGTGAGTCAGGCAACGGTTCTTGCAGCAAGCACCTGGCATGCGCAAGGGCTTTGGTTGCAGTGGGGCTGTTTCTGTCATCGGCTGAATGGCTGTTTTCCTCTGGAAGGAGGGACTTTAAGGTATCTTTCGCAGATCCAGAGAGACACAGCTCTGGGCATTTGAAAGCAGACTTATGGTCTCCGGCACCAAGACTGTCTGACTTGCTGCAGCAGATGAAGCTCTGATAACGAAAGAGGCGGGAATTTCCATCATACTTTAGGGCATGGGTTATTCATACCACATCCCCTTGGGCACGCAGGGCCAGTGCAGGAGGGTGGGTGGTAGGAGGCGTAGGGATTATCCTAACCAGTCCATCAACAAAACTTCCAGAGAATCAGACCCCAGAAGGAAGAGGCAGTCTGGACCCAGATGGCGCCAACCTCCTCTTCTCTGAAGCCCAACATCACTCCTTCCTCTGAGGCTTCCCAGGTGGCTCCTTAGAGGCCCAGCTCTCCCTTTTCCAGCACATCCTGCCCACTTTCCAGGCTCACCTGCTCTTCCATGGTGTCTGGAGCCTGACCAAATTCCTCCCTTGGCTTCCTGCCAGTTGACAGCCTATAGTTCAACAGCTTGTTTGTGCGGTATCTTTTCTGTAGCCAGCACTGAGGACCCAGAAATGTTTCCCATTATGTATCATTAATACATAAAGTGGAAAAATGCCAATATTAATGGGGGGAGAAGAAACACAGAGTGCTGTGGGGTTCAAGGCCGCAAAGACAGTCTTTAAACCCAACAAATATGCCAGATTCTCAAATTTCAATCTCTAGCCTACCTTTTTTTATCCTGTGCTTCAAACATTTAACAACCTACCTCCTTCTTGACATCAATGTGTCACATGCATATATGGCTTAAAATTGAGCTCTTGGGCTTCCCTGGTGGCGCAGTGGTTGAGAGTCCGCCTGCCGATGCAGGGGACGCGGGTTCGTGCCCCGGTCCGGGAAGATCCCACGTGCCGCGGAGAGGCTAGGCCTGTGAGCCATGGCTGCTGCGCCTGCGCGTCCGGAGCCTGTGCTCCGCAACAGGGGAGGCCACAACAGTGAGAGGCCCGCATACCGCAAAAAAAAAAAAAAAAAAAAAAAAAAAAAAAATTGAGCTCTTAATCTTTCACACACCCTGAACTAGCGCCGACACTGGTACTGGCATCGAGGCCCCCGATGCCCACCAGCAGGCTACCTGAGATTCATTAGGTGCTGCCACTTTGTCCTCAGTTTCTGCTGTCTTTCTAGAACCTGAGGATTTCTCTTTCTTCCTTGCAAGCTCAGCCGTACAATGAACTTTTAAAAATTGCATATTGTCCAGTATCTTTAGTTGTAAGGTAATTTAATTGTAAAGTAAGTTGTAATTTCAAGGTAGCCTGGTCTGCCTGAAATGCCTTCATTATGGTAATTTTTTTTAATTGTGAAATATAACACAAATACAGTTAAGTGCACAAAATAAAAATCTATAGTTCAATGATTTATCGTAAACAAACCTTCTCCTTTATTCTGTTGATATGATGAATTACTTTTATTTTTGAATGCTAAGTTAACCTTGCATTACTGAAATAAAATTAAACCCATTGTGTTATAGGTCCTTTTACTATAAAGCTGGATTCAGTGTTAACATTTTGTTTAGGAATTTTGCATCTATATTCGTGAATGAGATTGGCCTGTAATTTTTCTTTCCCTTAATATCCTTTTCACACTTTGGTATCAAGGTAAAATAGAGGGGTCTCTCTTTTTCTCTTCTCTAAAAGAATTATGAACTATTAACCTCATTTCTTCCTTTTAAGTGTTTGGTAGAAGTCACTGTTGGGAGATTTAGGTCCTGGAGTTTTCTTCTTGGTAGGTAGGTTTTAAATTTCTTTCATCTTCATAAGACAGTTTAGATTTTCTATTTTATCTAGTGTCAGGATTTTAAAGAAATTTGTCCAATTATCCATTTGGCCCATACTTTCTAGTTTGTTGGGATAAAACTATTTCACAAACTTCTCTTACTATATTATTTTAATAATTACCTTATCTATAGTTATGTCCCCCTTTTCATTCCTGACATTGCTTATTTGTGCATTTAAACTCCTCTTTTATGGGTCATTTTCCTCAGAATATTCACTCTTATTGTTTGTTTCAAAGTACCAATTTATGGCCTTGCTGACCTCTGTTGTATGTTTGCTTCGTCTTTCAATTTGTTTCCTATTTATCTTTCCCTTCTTTCCACTTTCTTTGGGCATAATTTAGTGATCTTTTAAAAAATTATTGGGACTTCCCTGGCAGTCCAGTGGTTAAGACACCATGCTTCCACTTAATGGGGCACAGATTCCATCTCTGGTCAGGGAACAAAGATCCTGCATGCCGTGTGGTGAGGCCAAAAAATAAATACATAAGTAAATAAAATAAAATTAAAAACTAAAAAACAAATAATTCTTGAGTTGGATCCTTAGTGCATTGACTTCATCCTTTTTTATTTGCTAAGATATGCATCCAAAGGTATAAAATGTTATATAAGTATGATTTAGCTAAATCTCTTACATTTTAAGAAGTGCATTTTTATTTACATGTAGTAAAATTTACTGTTCTTTGTTGATGAAGTGCCTGTTCAAATCTTTGGCCTATTTCTAGTTGGATTGTTTTATTACTGTTTGAAAGTTCTTTATATATACTGGACACAAGTTCCTTGTTAGACTATATGCTTTGAAAATATTTCCCGCAGTCTGTGGCTTCTCTTTTCTTTCTCTTAACAGTACATTTTGACAAGCAAAAGATTTTAATTTTAAAGAAGACTAATATATTATTTTTTAGTGTATTACACTTTTGCTGTTGTATCTAAGAACTCTTGCAAAATTCAAAATCTTTTTTTTTCTAGAGGTTTTATAAATTTACATTATACATTTAGTGTTTTTTTTTTTTTTTTTTTTGGCAGTACGCGGGCCTCTCACTCTTGTGGCCTCTCCCGCTGCGGAGTACAGGCTCCAGACGTGCAGGCTCAGCGGCCATGGCTCATGGGCCCAGCCGCTCCGCAGCATGTGGGATCTTCCCGGACCGGGGCATGAACCCGTGTCCCCTGCATCAGCAGGCGGACTCTCAACCACTGCGCCACCAGAGAAGCCCTATACATTTAGTTTTATGCTTCAGTCTCAGTTAAATTTTGTACAAAGTGTGAAGTATACATCGAGGTTCTCCCTCCTCCCCTTTTTTTTTTGCATGTGGATGTCCAATTTTCTAGCACCATATGTTGAAATAAACTATACTTTCTTCATTGGGTTGCCTTTGCCTTTGTCAAGAATCAGTTCACTACATTCATGTGAATCTACTTCTGGACTCTGTTCGGGTCCATTGATCTATGTATCTATTCTTTTGCCAATACTGTGCTGTCTTGATTACTGCAGCTTTATAGTAAGTTTTGAAATCAGTGTGAAACCTTCTATTTGGTCCTCCCTCTCTTTCAGAATTGTTTTGCCTATTCTAGTCATTTTGCCTTCCCATAAAACATTTGAAATCAGACTGTTGATATCTACCAAAAAATTGTGCTGGGATTTTTATTGAGGTTGCACTGACTCTACAGATCAATTCGGAGAGAATTGACATTTTAACACTATGAGTCTCCCAAGCCAAGAACGTGGTGAATTCATTTACTTAGGTCTTATCTAATTTCTTTCACCAGTGTTTTATAGTTTTCAGCATACAGATCCTGAACATATTTTATGAGATTTGTACCTAAGTACTTTGCAGGGAATGCTGTTGTAAATGATGCTTTTAAAACTGAATGCTAATTGTTCATTACTATTATATAAAAATATAATTGACGGCTTCCCTGGTGGCTCAGTGGTTGAGAGTCCGCCTGCCGATGCAGGGGACACGGGTTTGTGCCCCGGTCCGGGAAGATCCCACATGCCACGGAGCAGCTAGGCCCGTGAGCCATGGCCGCTGAGCCTGCGCATCCGGAGCCTGTGCCCTGCAGCGGGAGAGGCCACAACAGTGAGAGGCCCGCGTACCGCCAAAAAAAAAAAAAAAAAAAATTATATATATATATATATAAATGATTTTTGCATATTAACTATATATTCTGTGACCCTGCTGTTATGGACTAAATGTTTGTGTCCCCCTAAAATTCATATGTTGAAACCCTAATACCCGTTTGGTGATATTTGGGGGTTGTGCCCTCATGATGGGATTAGTGCCTTATGAGAAGAGACACCAGAGAACTTGCTTTCTCTCTCTCTTTCTCCTAAACTCACATAAAGAAGAGGTCACGTGAGTACACAGAGGGAAGGTTGCCAAGAAAAGAGGACTCAGAACAAAACCTACCTTGCTGGCACCTTGATGTTTAACTTCCCAGCCCTCAGAACTGTGAGAAATAATGATATTTTGTTATAGCACCCTGAGCCGGCAAATACACTTGCTAATCTCATTTACTAGTTGTAGGAACTTTTTTTCTGTCAATTCTTTGGATTATCCTCACAGACAATCATACAGCCTGTGAATAAATATAGTTTTCTTTCTTCTTTTTAGGGTCAGTAATAGTAACATGTTGAGCCATCCTGGAGCCTGAAACAAAAAGAAAAATTAATAATATTGACCGTGTCTTTATTTGAAATGTTGATATTTTGTTTATTCTGAATATTTTTGCATTAATTTTTACTAAAAATATTTTCATTAGAATATTATCTTGATTACTGAGTATGGGGGCACCTTTTTAAAAATATCTTTTCTTTTTTTATTTTATTTTTTATTTTTTTTGTGGTACGCGAGCCTCTCAATGCTGTGGCCTCTCCCGTTGCGGAGCACAGGCTCTGCACCCACAGGCTCAGCGGCCATGGCTCACGGGCCCAGCCGCTCCGTGGCACGTGGGATCCTCCCGGACCGGGACACGAACCCCCGTCCCCTGCATCGGCAGGTGGACCCTCAACCACTGCTCCATCAGGGAAGCCCTCTTTTATTTTTTTTTTAAATAAATTTGCTTATTTATTTATTTTTGGCTTGTTGGGTCTTCCTTGCTGCGTGCGGGCTTTCTCTAGTTGCGGCGACCGGGGGTTACTCTTCCTTGCGGTGCGTGGGCTTCTCATTGCAGTGGCTTCTTTTGTTGCAGAGCATGGGCTGTAGGTACGCAGGCATGTGGGCTCAGTAGTCCTGGCTCGCAGGCTCTAGATCGCAGGCTCAGTAGTTGTGGAGCACAGGCTTAGTTGTTCTGCGGCATGTGGGATCTTCTGGGAACAGGGCTTGAACCCATGTCCCCTGCACTAGCAGGCGGATTCTTAACCACTGCGCCACCAGGGAAGTCCTTAAATTTCTTAAAGTTTATTGACCTCATGTTCAAGGAAAAAGTGCATTCAATGTCACAAATCTAGTTTTAACTTTTTTTTAGTTGAATGAAATATTCTTTAAATTCTATAGTGCTTTACAATTTTCAAAAGTTTCACACACATGATTTCATATAATCCTATAATAACCCTTTCCCCCCCCCATCCCTACATTGCCCCTCCCCTCTTCCCTCTCCCCACTGGTAACCACTAGTTTGTTCTCTATATCGGTGAGTCTGCTTCTTTTTTGTTATATTAACTAGTTTGTTGTATTATTTAGATTCTACATATATGTGATATCATACAGTATTTGCCTTTCTCTGACTTATTTCACTTAGCATAATGCTCTCCAAGTCCATCTATGTTGCTGCAAATGGCAAAATTTCATTCTTTTTTATGGCTGAGTAGTATTCCATTGTACCCATTCCTCTGTTGATGGACACTTACGTTGCTTCTGTACCTTGACAATTATAAGTTATGCTGCTATGTACATTGGGGTGCATGTATCTTTTCAAATTAGTGTTTTTGGGTTTGTTGTTTTTTTTTTTTTGAAATATACCAGGAGTGGAATTGTTGGATTGTATGGTAGTCTTCTTTTTAGTTTTTTTTGAGAAACCTCCATACTGTTTTCCACAGTGGCTGCTTCAATTTACATTGCCACCAACAGTGCACGAGGGTTCCTTTTTCTCCACACCCTCACCAACACTTGTTATTCGTGTTCTTTTTGTTGATAGCCATTCTGACAGGTGTGTGGTGATATCTCATTTTGGGTATGATTTGCTTTTCCCTGATGATTAGTGGTGTTGAGCATCTTTTCTTTTTTTTGGACACCTTCTTAAATTTTGCACCCTCGCAAGTGCCTGACTTGCCATGTCCAAGCCTTGGTCCTTGGTTCACTCTACCTCAATTGGGAGCCAGAGTTCTGGAGTCCTGTTTGTCAGAAGAGCAGAATAAAGAGATGAGGCAGTACCCATGTCAGGAATCTTATACCTCCACACACCTGGTCTCCAGTCATGACCTTTTCTCCTCACCTTAGCTGATAGGGACTCTGAGCTACAGGGCTTACTAGGAAAGAACAATTGGATGGCTGGTCCTTCCTGCCACCTAAATCATGTGGAACAACGTCTCTATCGTAATGCCGGCAGTATTTTCATTGGTTTAAACAAAATAACATTGGTAAATGCTTGGCACACAGCTCTCAATTTTGGTAGCAGTTGTTATTATCTTTATTATTTGGGGGACAATTTACTCAGATATTGTTTGTAGTTTGTCCTTGCTGCTACAGGAAAATCAAAACAATTAGATTATTTTTCTTCTCCCATCCCAAGAAGGGAGTCAGCCTCCATGTTCCAGGTCAAGGCTCCCTTGATTCATGGTGACTAACAGCTGTGGAGGGTCTGCAGTTTCCCAATCATCATTTGGGTGTGTAAAAAAGAAATGTAACTCTGTTTCATTTGTGATTCTTGGCTTCTAAGCTGTTTTTTGGCCAGCAACTCAATCTAGACACTTTTGGGTAAATTCAGGCCAATCGGTGATTTCTGTCAAGTTTAGAAGGATTAGGTCCACTTCCAGTTCAAAACCACTTGCAGTTTCCCCCCTCTCCCTCTCTGGAGTTGACTCCAATGTCAGGGGCACTGAGAGGACCACAGCTGGGCAGCAGTGGGTAAAGGGAGGCATAACGCTCCAGTCTCTCCTGCATCTTGTTCTCATGTTGCCAGAGATGCTACTGTCCCCATGGTCTCCTCTCTTGTCACAGACAATGCCTGGGGGTTGCTCTGTCTAGGGGCACCTTTGGCTGTTGGGAAGTCCCCAGTATGAGTGATTCACATGGAGGATGCCTCTTCCTCTCTCACTCCCGCGGGCCTGTTCGCAGGCATTTCTGTTGTGCATCCCTTGGCCTCACCAGGTGGCCTCTTGTGGATGGCACACAGGCCCACACTCCCAAGGTCCATGTCTTCGTCAGGGCAACATAGGGTTGTCACTCTCAACGGGGTGTGCCCCACCCCGTTCCCTCAGGACTTTCTTGTACTTATTTCCCGGCCTCCCCTCCCAACCTTTCAAAACAAATGGGGACACCAAATGGGCAAACTCTCAATGCTACTTCTCTTTCTTCTAAAACTCTTTCTACCTTTCCCTTTCTAGAGCTTATATATCATTTTCTCCCTGGACAAGGGAAGAAAACGGTTGACCTCTTCAGAAAATTCATGAATTTGGACAAGGGCAGCTGTACTCCTTGAGTTTTATGTGTAAGGGACCAGGTCTCGGCTTCAGTCATGGGCTCTGTTCATAGCAATCAATTCACTTCTAGCTTAATTTATGGCTGTCTCTTTTTGAGGGGGAGGAGTGACAAACAACGGGTGGCCCCAGGGAGCAGAATGGAGCATGTGTCATTAATATTTCTGTGGCATCTCTGTTCAGATGCAGAGATTTTATTTTATTACCTTTCAAAAGAACCCCTTAGCACAGTTATTGGCACTTGGTTGTCATGAATGCAGGCCAACTTACAGAGATACCAGTCTGAGGTATGCTCTCATTATTATAGTAGATCCAGAAATAAGGATGGTATTTTTGCTTCTTCCATCCCAAGAGGCTAGCAGAGACTCCATGTTCTGAGTTCCCTTGCCTCAGAGAGACATTACCATTTTTTATGTTTCAAGGTCAAGGAACAGGCACCCAGGCACCTCCACCGAACTAATTTACTGGGAATACGGCCTCAATAAGATGGGTTAAGGCAGGAAGTTGAGGAGGTGGAAGACGCCAAAGTGACCTTTTTATAGAACCTGAGAAAGCAGGAGTAGAGAATGTTCTGTGACACTTGGGTCATGCGGGCAGAACCATTCAGAGGGAGGAATGTTGCCTGCGGTGCAGAGGGGGCTGGACTCTGGGCATCACAGCCTGAAGCCTCAGCTCAAGAGTCCCAGGCCCAGTGTGGGCTGGAGGTACCACTCTCTGAAGGGAAAACCAGGGCTTGGCCAATTAATCTCAGTAGAAGCAAGCCAGATACATCTCGGGGCAGGAGGCCCTTTCTTGTATTTTCTGGGTCATTAGATGGCAGGGAGCAGGGGTGAAGATCCTGACGACTTCTTTCCCCTGGGCAGAGGCAAATTCAGGCACACCATCTCTGCTCCATTTCTCTCAGACCTTAAAATCCAACTGTCAACCTTTAATATGATCTTCTTTTGTTTAACAAGGACTTTTATCACCCTGTGAGAACCAGCCCCCCCCCCCCCCCGCCTTTTACAAATAAGGAATACTGAGATTCTGAGATGTGATGGTTAAGGTGAATCAGGGTGTCAAAGTGTCAGAGGAGAAACTCAAACCCAGGCCTGCTGCACGAGGCATCAATGCATGACCTCTCAGCTCCGGACTCGACCCTGAGTCCAGATCCTGTGTATTTTCCATCCCTGGAAACCATGAGGCTCAGGTCCCCCGCGGGGGCAGTGAGCCACAGAGTGTGACTCTCTGACTTCCTCTTGCTGTGCCATTGGCAGATACCTGGGTTTCTGTGCCATGCTTGAGGATTCACCCGGACCTAACTTCACGGGAGCTTTTGGAGGACTGATCCGTTGTGAGGACAAGACTCCTCTCACCTTGTGTAACAGATGTGGTTGTGTGTCCTCACGAGTGACACCTGAGTGGGTCATGCTCCCCACTCAGCCCACTCTAAACGGTGCTCGGGGTAACCAATCATTCCCTTGACAAGGTTTGTACTGACCACCCACTCTCAAAGGACAAGAATTGTTTAAAAAACTTAGCACACTCAAGTGGTGCTAAAATTATTCATATCTCTCTTTGATTATTTTGAAAGAGCTTAAGGGTTGTAAGGCACCTACAAGTCCTAATCATGAGCACCTTTCAGGTATAAATATTCCACAGTATTAGTTGCTGGCATGTCTCTTCCTCCAAATAGACTTCACACCCCTTTTAGGGTTCAGAGGTGAGCCTTGTGGTTCACGATTGCTAGCTGGGTGACTTTCCTCTTTCTGTGACTTGTAATTTCTTCACTTTTTTTTTTTTTTTTTCCCATACGCGGGCCTCTCACTGTTGTGGCCTCTCCCGTTGCAGAGCACAGCCTCCAGACGCGCAGGCTCAGTGGCCATGGCTCACGGGCCCAGCCGCTCCGCGGCATGTGGTATCTTCCCAGACCGGGGCACGAACCCGCGTCCCCTGCATCAGCAGGCGGACTCTCAATCACTGCGCCACCAGGGAAGCCCAATTTCTTCACTTTTTAAGTGGACTAATAGCATCTCCTTTGCTGGGTTACTGGGAGGATTAGTGATTAAGTGGGATGACCCAGTGACACAAGCCAAGCACCTACTCTCCTGCTGACTCAGGTTTCAGGCTGGGCATCTAATTGACGTAGGAATAAGTAAGGGCCCATATAGCCATCATTTATGCTTTAGTGGGAATGAGACAGAGGCCCTGTGTACGTATGTTTACCAGTCTAGGAATGAGAGTAAACACAATGTGCTGGACTGGAAAACACTTTAAAGATCTAGGTAAGTGGTTTAAAATATGTAATTGGGATTTTAAAAATCAGGTTTTGGGGAAGAACATTTTGAAAACTTTTGAAATAAATTTTGAAAAAAAACTCATTTGCAATCAGTGGTTTGTGGGCATTGAGGTTTATCAGATCCTGGCTGTATTCTTGCTCCTGGTTCCTGCCTGGCTCAGTTCAAGCCCAGCGAAAGCCCAGTTGGGTGGAGATTATAGGGAAGAAACAGAGGCCTGAAGAGCTGTCTATACAGCAGTGGCTGTTGTCAGGGATGGTAACTACCCGCAAACCAGCGCTCTCCAGAATTCAGGGTGAGGAAAACATGTAGAGGATAAATGGCCAAGGAGACAAGTCAATCAAAGGAGAAGAATTCCCCATCTCTCCTGTCGGGAACCCAGTCAGCCATCTTCAGTGGAGGTTGGGCTCCATCTTTCCCACTGTCCCCCGACAAACCTTTTAGAACTCATTATTCTAAGTGTTCGTTACAGCGTAGTGTTCTCTTAGAACGACTTGAGACCAGCACGGGCAGAATATCTGCTTTCATTGATCTGCACTTGAGAGTTACAGGAAGGGAAAGATGATTTAGTGCCTATTTTCAAAGAATGAAGGATCTTTTGTTCAGCTCTTGCCAAGGAGCAGACAAAGGAAGCGGGCTTCACCTGTAACAGGAGGGGTTCGTGTTAGACAGAAGGGAGATTTATCAGGCAGGGAGGATGGAGACACTCGAGTGAGTTATGGTATCTCCTTACCTGGAGATCTTCAAAGTAAGATATACTTCTCTCTGACAGGAGCAGTCGGGGTTGATGGTGGGGGGGCAGGATTCCTTGCTGGAGGCAGGGAAATGGACTTTAGTGACCTTTGAAGGTTGAGTCCAGCCTTCTGAGGCTAGGATAAACTAAGATGGGAAAATTTATGGTTTTGACATCCATCCTGTGAATAAATCTGAGCCTCTGCTGGAGTTTAGGAGAAAGAAGACTCCGGAAGCCTGCTCTGGCTTGACCACTCTATCAGCCCAGATTCCAGCAAGAAGCAGACGGCATATTCAACGCAAGATCATTTGAGAGAGGTTTAATAAAGAGGCTATTGACGAAGGTTTGGGCAATAAGTAGAGAAATTACAAAGGACAGAGCAGTGCCCTCTTACCACCTCCTGACAAAGGGAATGAGGAGAGGGAGACGTTATCAGAACCCAAAAGGAGAAATGAGGGCCATTGTGAGAAGGGCTGTGACCTTCTGTTAAGGAATGCCACTGGCCAGCGGGGACCTGGGGAGAGAGCCAGGGAAATAAACGCCCTGACATCACTGTCCTGCCCCCCCCCCCCCCGCATCTGCTCTCTGGGCTTCCAATTGGCTGATCCCTGGACACCTGAGGTCGAGGAGGCCCATTGAAGAGGTCGTGCAGTCTGCCTCCTGAGCAGACAGTACTTGGAGAGGGGTGAAGGGTAGACCAGGAGGGGCAAGGACAGCTGACTGACACATCCATCGCTGGTCCTGTCACACAACAAAGTGCCTTTTACGTGCCAAGCAGTGTTTCAGGCACTAGGAAGAGGGCAGTGGACCAGACATATCTAGAGCTAGCTGCCATTAAGAAGTGTGCCCCACCCCTAGGCCCCTGTATGCACTTTAAGGTCACACACAGGCAGCTGTTAATATAAGTAAAGTTACTGAAACTCTGTGCCTCAATATGTTCATCTGTAAAATGGGAATAACAGTTGCGTCCCCTTCATGGGGTTGGGTTATGTGTGCGAGCGCATGTAAAGCCCTCGGAAAGGTGTATGGTATGAAGTAAGGGCTCACCCGGTACGTGTTGCTGTTCTCACTATTGTTATGCTATTGCTGTTTATATCTTTTAGCCACTGTCTTGAACTCTTTCTCTTCCTTGAATTCCTTCATTGTGCATCTCCTCCCTGGGCTCCCTCTCTGTTCTCCCTCTCCCTTGGGCATACCTGACCCCACGTTACCTGGCACATGATGTCTCCCTGGTTCTTACAAGGCCAAGGTGCAATCATTTGGTTTGCATGTCTATTTCCTCTGCTAGACTCTGTGTTCCTCTGGGATGATCTCAGATACATGGCACAGGAGAGGAACTCAATAATGGTGGTCGAGTTTGTTTTGAATGACTTCGCACAATGAGATTTTTGTAGTTTTAGGAACCAGAGTGTGGCCCAGGCCAGTGTTCAGAATCCAGGACGGTAGAAGTGAAGGTAGCAGATAAGGTAGATGAAGCAATCTCAGGGCTCTAAGAATCCAGCTCCACTGCCCCATAGAGCCTGATTGGAAGCCCCTCCTCCCTGCCCTGGGACCGACTTCTATCCCAGGGGCATACATTCACAAGGGAAGAGGATGCCCACTGAACAGGGCGCTAAGAACAGAAAGAGCTTTATCTGAGTTTTCAACCAGAATTATTCATTTTGTTCTTAAGGTGGCAAGCTGGCTTTTTTTTCTTTCTTTCTTTCTTTTTTTGTCAGCAGTGGGTGGCAAAGGAGACAGAGTTCTTTGCCATTGAGGTGGACTCTCCTTTGCCTCCACTGTCCCTGTCAGAGAAAAAAACCAGTTAGGGATGCAGTTGGTGGAGAACAGTTCCTGGGGCACCTTTCACTTTGCCCCAGTTATTTTGGCCACAGCTTCCAGAGTCAAGGCACAAACACAAGGTGAGTTCCTTGATCCATCCCATAACAGCGTATGAGGCAGCCTTGGGATTGAATCCCATTGGGTCAACTTCCAAGGTCAAGAATAGGCTTCCAGTTTAGTGGTGGAACATGTTTATGCCACAGGGATGCAATCCACAAAATGGAGACTGTGAAAAACTCTTCAGGACAAATGGCCCAGTTTCTTCAGCGAATAATTGCAAGGAAAAGAAAAGAGAAGGGGACCCTTCCCTTTAAATATTTAAGATACATACAACCACTTAGTGTAGGGACTTTATTTGGATCCTTATTTGGACAAATTATTTAAAATATCATAAGACACTTGGGAGTATTTGAACACTGATTGGTTATTTGATATTAAGGAATTATTAATATTTTGAGATGTGATAATGGTATTGTGAATACATTTTACAGAAGTCTGTTTTTTTATAGAGGTGTATTCTGAAATATTTATGGATGAAATATATGATATATGAGATTTGCTTCAAAATAATCTGGGGGTGGTCAAGAAGTGGATGGAGTATAGAGGGCCTAGGAGTTAATTGTAAGAGATGAATAGCAGGTACACGGGAGTTCATTAATCAATTCTATGTTGTACGTAATGGTATTCTTCCATAATAGAAAATTTTTTTTTTTTTTTTTTTTTTTTTTTTTTTGCGGTACACGGGCCTCTCACTGTTGTGGCCTCTCCCGTTGCGGAGCACAGGCTCCGGACGCGCAGGCTCAGCGGCCATGGCTCACGGGCCCAGCCGCTCCGCAGCATGTGGGATCTTCCTGGACCGGGGCACGAACCCGCGTCCCCTGCATCGGCAGGTGGACTCTCAACCACTGCGCCACCAGGGAAGCCCTTAGAAAAACTTTTAAATGTGATAGAAATAAATGTACTGTTTGCTTGTTTGCCAGGCTCCCTGAAATGAACTTGAAATTCAAACTGAATGTGGCAGATTGCAGCTCTATTTACAATAGCCAGGACATGGAATCAACCTAAATATCCAACAGCAGATGAATGGATAAAGAAGATGTGGCACATATATACAATGGAATATTACTCAGCCATAAAAAGGAATGAAATTGGGTCATTTGTAGAGATGTGGATGGACCTAGAGTCTGTCATACAGAGTGAAGTAAGCCAGAAAGAGAAAAACAAATATCGTATATTAATGCATATGTGTGGAATCAAGAAAAATGGTACAGATGAACCTATTTGCAGGGCAGGAATAGAGACACAGACGTAGAGAACAGACATGTGGACACAGGGTTAGGGGGAAGAGGAGGGTGGGATGAACTGGGAGATTAGGATGGACATATATACACTACCATGTGTAAAGTAGATAGCTAGTGGGAATATGCTATAAAGCACAGGAAGCTTAGCTCGGTGCTCTGTGACAGCCTAGATGGGTGGGATGGCTGGGGGTATGGCGGTGGGAGGGAGGTCCAAGAGGGAGGGGATATATGTATACACAGAGCTGATTCACTTCACTGTGCAGCAGAAACTAACACAACATTGTAAAGCAATGTCACCCCAATTTTAAAAAAAAAAAAGAAAGTGAATATAGAATGGCCTTATATGTTTCAAAGATAAATGGAAACTTGTTCATTCCTCATAGGTCAAGGGAAGCACTATTTCTCTCCAGAAGCCAGTAAGACTGCTACACGTTAGCCATTTTTTAAAAACAAAGAACTAGAACTTGAAGGGTTAAAAAGATGCCTAGAACCACTTCTCCTGACCAACTCCCCTGCCTGATGAGAATGGATTTCCCTGGCCATTCACTGTTGAGGGAAACAGAAACCAGAGCCAGGTGGGCCTAGACTCTAGCTGGGTTCTATTCAATGTAGCCTAGTGCCTGATGCTTGGAACTGTGCTTCCCCACACCTTCTCATCCATAGTCATTGACCCATTTGGGCCTTTCTCTCCACTGAGACTCAGGGAGAGGTGTAGTCACTTGTTTAATATCATATGGCCCACAAATGATGAAAGTGGGACTCACACCAAAGTCCTCTAGTTTCAAGCCCAGGCTTCTAGACACTACACAATATTGCCCTCCCAGTGTCAGGGGTCCTCTCCTTAGGATGCACCAACTCCAGGATGCAAATAATAATAGTTGTTATGTGGTTGGTACCGTACTGGGTGCTCTCATGCATTAATTCATTTAAGCCTCTTAAATGATCTCATAAGGTAGATACTATCCTTATGCCCATTTCACAGGCAGGAGAACGGAGGCCCCCAGTGTTGCAGAACTAATAAAATGAGAAACCGAGATTTAAACCCAAGTGTGTCTGTCCTCAAAGCTTCAACAATACTTTCTATGCTACTTCTTCCTACTTAGTGGAGGCAGGTGTTAGATGAAAGTTTTCTCAGAATTTTCAGCCAAATAGAGACCTGGAAATGACAAGGAAGAAGACTTATGCCATCAGTGTGCTGAAAGAATGCCTTAGCTCTACATTTTGCAATCACTTATTTTTTTAGTTACTGCATTCACATAGCATTTACAATGGGCCAGGCCACTGCTGGCCATTTTACAAATGTTAACTCATCAAATATTAACTCATCAAATACAGCAGCCTTTTGAGGTGGTCAGGTATTGTTGTTATTCTTCCCATCTTACCAATGGGGAAACTGAGGCACTCGCCAACACCACAGAGCTAACAAAATACAGAGCCAAGATTCAACCCTGGCAGTCTTACGCCTGACCCTGTATTTGATCTCTACATTGCCTTCACCCCAAACTCGGTACCTACAAACAATCTGTCCTAGAGTATGTCAGTGAGGGAGCAGTGTTAGTGACTTTAACTCCAAGTCTTAACTCCAGATAATAGAGACCAAAGTTCTGCTACTGGCCAGAGTAATAACCAAAAGGTAGTAACTGGTTCTGTCTAACTTGGACTCTAAGGTATGTATGGGAGAAATTGATCTATTCACCTGAGTCAGAAATATGTTTTGAGGACGGACTGTACCTTTTGGAAAGCTGCAATAATAAGAGAGAAAATATTAAATTTAATGGGATAAATCACGTATAGCACTTAGCACATAAAAGAGGTCAATACACAGTAGCTATTAACACCCTTATTAACCTCTCTGATCTGTTCACTTGTCTTCCACTCCATCACAGGAGCCACAGCCCAGGCGTCCTTTCTCTGGTTGCTGCAGTACCTTCTCGCTGGCCTTCTCCACTCAGCCCACTCCCCCCACTGCACCCCCACCCCCACCCCAACTAATCGGCAGTGGTGTTCTCCAGCCTTCCCTGAGAATGGATTATCCTTCCTGGTCCTGCTGAACCACGTGACGTGCTCTGGCTGATGAAATGTGAGCGCAAGTGGTGTGTGTCAATTCCAGACGGAATTGTTAAAAGCCAGTGTGTGTCCTGCCATGCTCCTTCTCCCCCATGTGACATCCAGCAACGGTCCAGATGGTAGCTGCTTTTCACCTTGGGTCCTGGAATGAGGAGATTCTATACAGAAGTCCCAGCAACCCTTGTCAGACAAGCAAAATAAGATGTAAACTTTCATTGTTTGTTGTAAGCTGCTGCACTTTTGGACCTGTTTGTGTCACAGCACAGATCTAGCCTAATCTGACTGATACATGTTTTTGTGATGCTCTTAGAGGGTAGGACAAAGATCTCTAATATGCTGGCAAGGCCCTGCAATATTGTGACCTAAACATGAAGCTTCATCTTGTACCATACTTCCTCTCTTTTTCTCCTCTTCATCCAAACAGGCCTTCCTTCAACCCCCTCCTAGGGCTACTACGGGCTCATGCTGTTGCCACTGCCCAGAACATTCTCCCCGCTGCCCACCCCTTTGCTTGGTTAATTTCTGTCTTACCAGTCTCAATCGGCTTTCACAGCAATGTGTACGTATCCTTTAGAGCACTTAACACAACTACATGCTTACCTTTGCTGCTGTTTGTTTGAATAGTACTTGTTTTTCTCCTAGGCTGTACACCTCCTAAGAATAGTTGCCCAGTCTTTACTTACTTACTATCTCTAGCCCTTTGCATAGTCCCTGGTACATAACAGGTACTCAAAAAATATTTGTTGAATAAACAATTGAGTCAATATATTGTAGCGATTACAGGAGGGAAGTTGGAGCCAGACTTCTTGGATTCAGATCCTACCCTGCCATGTATT
Source organism: Globicephala melas (assembly GCF_963455315.2). NCBI lineage: Eukaryota > Metazoa > Chordata > Mammalia > Artiodactyla > Delphinidae > Globicephala > Globicephala melas. The sequence goes on from NC_083314.1 coordinate 135,708,288, forward strand.
TGTTGAATGACTTTGGGTAAATCATCGAATCTCTCTCTGCCTCAATTTCTTCATCTGAAAAAGGGGGATTAGAAATAGTAGCGATCCCACAGCGTGCTTGGGAGGATTAAACGGATTAAGATATGTATTTATTTACTTGTCTTTGGTCTCCAAGCCCACCCTTCCGTATGCTGTTCTGTGGGGCTGGTAGTTTTCTCACGACATTTTCCAGACTCTTGCCAGATGGCTCCGGTTAGATCTAGCCAGTGAGAGACCCTGGCAGGAGTCTAGGACTAGGAAGGAAAGCAAGAAGGGACTTCCTTCTGGGTTCAGTTCCTTCCCACAATGTGACAGCTGCCAAGGACGGAGGCACGATCAGCCCCAGCTCCTTTCAATTCTCCCAGCACCAGTCAGGCTTTACTGCCTCAGAAGTGCTGATACCCTTGGCTGTGAACCCCTCGCCGGTCACCAGCTGCCCACATCCTCTGAGAGGTCTGAGTACAAGCCATGTGGTGTCCCCGACCTTCATGGTAAAGATCCAAACATCATCTGTGGGAGGTCCCTCCTTGGAGCTCCTAGGTTCTAGTAACCCGACCTTTCACTTTTGTTTCCCTAACTTCAGGGGTGGTGGCTATACTTGTGTTGGAAAACCTATTAGACCCTTTTCCTGGTGCCTGCCTGGGGCCCTAACGGATGCAATATCTAAAGCACTTAGAACAGTATCAGACCCATAGTAAGCACTATGTGAGTGTGAAGTTTTGCATCTGCCTAAGTAGGTAAAAAAGCCAATATGGCCCACGAGAACCCTGTGAAGGGCACAAGGTGCCCGACATCCATCAAGGATAATGCAAACGCCATGGTGCAGAGAGACCGTCTGTCTTCCGCGGAAACTCCAATCCACATCCGTAACTGTCACTCAAACACCGCCACCCAGGTATGATTTAAAGCAAATGATGACACAGCTTCCATAGCATTAGCAATTTTTTATTTTCCTTTTTTGTTGCATAGGAAATGCAGTACTTGCTTCCAGTAATTGTATTGTAATGTGAGAAGGTGGTAGCACTAATGGTTGAATACAAGAGTTAAACTAATCCACACCAGCTCAAAAAACCTGTGGAGATTTAGTTGAATAAGAATGGACGCCCACAGTGATTCTCAACCAATTACAAATTTTCACAGAACACAGTCAAACTAAAAGGGTATCTATGAGAGTCAATACAAGTATACTAGAGGCACAGGGGGCCCGGCTCATAAAAAACAAATGTCAAGCCAACTTATTAACACGGGGGTGTTTAGTGTCACAACAGCTCTCTCATCACTGGAAGTGTTTAATCCCCTCCCCGCACAATTTGAAATGAAAAAAAAACCGAGGTATCTTGAGCAGACAGATTTCTAAGGGTGGTGGGAAAAGCCCCCGGTGAACTATGTTCCGGTCAAAGGTCAGGGCAGTAGGGGAGGGGGTCGTGTATTTGCCTTTGAAAGTCTTCCTTAAGGACCTCCTAGAATCTGCTAAAGCTGCAGCTCTGGGTCTAGCTAGTACCTCAGTGGTGATGCTACCAAATGCCTTTGCAGTGCAGAAAGGCAGTCGGAGACCAGGGAGAAAGGGCCGCTCTCTCAAGCCTCCATCCCAATGTAGCCAGTGGCCTTGTGGCCTTCGGTTGAGATGTTTGAAAAAAAAAGTGCTAAATTATAGACTATTACTAAAAAAAATTAAAAATTAAAAAAAATAAGAGTAACACAAATAGAATCAAAAAGGGAAGAAAGCTTGTGTTATTTTAAGAAGCTGAGCATAAAAACAGCAGGAAAAATAGCCCCATTCATTGGACACCATTTGTCCTTGAAACCACCGTGGAGAGACACAAGTTCACATCACACACGCTGGGGAGTATTTTCCACCCTGAAGGTGCTCTGTTTGGATTAGAGGTGGCACTTCTACCACATATGCTTGTGGTCCAGACATACTTCGGAAATTGTGTTTTTTTAATTAAATAGATTCAGGAGTCCACAAGTGGAAATTCATGATGCATGGCACACAGGCAAGGTCCTGACCCCCACATGCTGCTGCCTCCCCCGTTACCATGCTCAAGGGCAGGTGGTCCCCCTTATCTTTCTGAGCATTTCTGGTATCTGCTCCCCATTTCCCCGGCCGACTAATTTGATTATGTAACCCTTTGGGGCATAAAAGGCAGATCAGTGCTGGCTTAGGAAAAAAAAAAAATGAGATGAAACATTTCATTTGGGAAGCAAGTCATTTCAAATTTAGACCGAAAAAAAAAAATAGTTGTATTTTAAAAATCCCGTGTTAATAGCCAATTTCTTTTTCTTATGAATCGGGCCCAAAGTTTGTACAGAGTTTTATTTTTGAAGAAAATATTGCAACTGTGCATGAAACTAAATAGCCACGTGATCTCATAAAGATTTTTTTTCGTTTTTTTTTTTTTTTCTTTTAATATGAGGAAGTCTGGTGTGAAGACGGATCAAGCATGGGTACCTGGCTGAACACTGTCCATTAAGAAAACGTTTCAGGATCAGCAAAGCTTCAGTCGAGGGTGAAGGAAAATGTCCCTCATTTGGAAATGTCCTCGGTGTCTTCAGAGCAGAGTTCTTGAAATTCAAATGGTCGTTTTGAGACAAAAGTCTTGCCAGGGACTGATTTCTGAAATCAAACACCCATGCTTGTCCCCTAGGAAAAAGAAAACAAAAAACAAAAACGAAAACAAAAACACAAGTAATACTGAATTAAGTAAATGTATACCTCCAAAATACTGAAAACAGCCGAAACCAAGAAAAGACAGAATTTGCATTCTCAGTGAAATACCTTTAAACCTAGCTGACAAGAACCAAGTCAGAAAAAAAGACTAACATAATTTTGAGTAATATTCATACAGTTCACTAAGCATTATGGAATAGCATGCATTAATATTGTACGGTTATTTTACATCACCTATACCAGAAGGTCCTGACTGACAGACAGCGAAGGCTACCGGTGTAGAAAAATCTTACTTCAGAAGAGCAATATAATACAGATTTCACAGGCACTACATTTTAATATATCAGGTATTATGCTGGTTTTCTTATAATTCTTTCTGTCCTAAAGCTGGCATTATAACAATGACCAAAAAGGCAAGGATTGAAGTAAACGGAAAGTAGATACCAAAGTTGATATAGTTTTTCTTCAGATAGATTAGTGCATAGTTCTCATGCAGATAAACACTGCTATGCATTTACACTGTTGGAAAGCAGAGTGAATTGAGCCCAAGTTGTCACATTTGTGTAAATCATTTTGTCAGCCTGTAATAGCACCATGTAATGGATTTGCATTAAACATTAAATTGATTTCAGAATTGGTGACACAGTATTCACTACAGTTAAGTGCTATGGAATAGCTTCAATGTTACCTGCTATATATCAAAGCAATTTTCATCCCACTGCTTTTTTATTGGAAAAAATAAAAGGAAAACATACACGACACTAATTAGACGAATGCACAGCCTTGGACGTGGAGAAGGCAGAGCGGGTTTACTGTCAAACAGTAAATACATGCATTGACTTCAGGACGAGATTGGCCTTGGAAGCTGATTTGAATGAAAGCTGTGCTGGGGGGCAGTGCAGCTTTCTGAGACTGTCTTATGTCTTAGGACAGATCTCGGAGCGTGGGTGGTGAGGTGCCACTGAAGCTCTCCGTACATTACCATGCCAGTTGTGTTTTAAATTTGTTCTATGGAGGCCTGCTACCAGGAAAAAAAGAAAGAAAGAAAGAGAGAAAGAGAATGAGAGAGAGAGAGAGAGAGACCACCACCACTAGGGACAAACAGATATGATGCCAAGTACATTAAATGACATTCTTAGAAACTCCCTCCCCCCAAAAAAAACAATCACAAGGAAAAAATTTTTTTTCTTAATCCAGATTTCATAAATACTTTATGACACTGTAACTACAGAGTTCAAAGCCTATGAGGATAAGGGTTCGAAAAGTGAAAGACAAACTTTTTGAGATGGGTTTTGCATCTTCTGATGGGCTGCCTGAATACTGTGACTCTGGGAAGTCTGGGTTCCTTTACACTTCACCGGTCAGAGTATGAAGAATATAAGCTTTGGGAAGTGTGCCTTGGCTTGCCCGTAGCCCACGCCTGACTGTGGGGCAGGGAGGAGCTGTCATGCCAGGGTGTGAAGAAACAGAAAAGTTAGTTCAAACCTCAAAGGAAAGAAAACGACTGTGGGATGGATAGAGCGGCATTGGAAAGAGGTCCTCTGCCCATGAATAATCAGACAAGGAGCGTTTTAGTGGCAAGGGGACGGGCCAGAAAAAAAAAAAAGTATACAGAAAAATGATATGATTTAATGTTTGTGCCTCTGACTTCAGTTCCCAAAGAAGAAAATGGAGAGTTATTTGAGGGACTTATCTTTGCCAATATTGTTAATGCCATTTGACGGGAGAGAAAAAATTCAAATGGGTCTCAGAATCAAGGGCTGGGCCTCCAAACACGGATGGCCCTCAGTCTGTCAGTCTACACACCCCAGGTAGCAAAGTCTTCCTCAAAAATCTTCGCTTGACTTTGAGTCTAAAAAGGTTAAACACTCATATTGTTGGTGTTTCTTTTTTCCTGCTTGATCACAACTGAACTACAGTTTCCTGCTGCTTTCTGGACAATGAAACATGAACAAAAATATAACTTAGTGTGTTTAATACTTAACCCCTGTTCGTTATCACCCTAGACTGCCTCCCTAATGTTTTAAAGCCTTTAAAACATTTTTTTCCTGCAAATCTGTTCAGAGTTCCCTAATTTTAGCTTCATCAAACTTAATACAACAAAATACCTTCAAAAATACAGCATACCTGTAACGTCCATTTACAATGGTTTTTCAGTAGACCTATACTTCTCAAGCATAGGAATATGCTATACCATTGAGAGAGAGAAAAAATAACTGTATTTAAATACTTACAAAAAAAAAAAAAGGAAACAGGAAAGTTTTAAACTTAAATCCAGTTCCCAAAGGGAGGGGGGGCAGGAAAGAAAGAAAAGCCATTCTATGAACGCTGCCTTTATAATGAACAATCAGAAATTTCACTAGGCTAATTTGACAGAAATTTTTCCTCATTTAAACAACATTACAAAAGTCCTGCATTATAAAATAGGGTAGAATAAATCAGTGTAATCAATAAAACTATACAACAATACAAATTACATATCTTCTGAGTGGGCAGTTAATCTCTCTCTTTGCAGTCATGACTACAACATGCTCACTAAAAACAACTAAAACTGCCCAAACTATTGCTTAGTTTGTTTTGTTTTAAAAAAAGGGTGCAATTTTATTGTATATACAACCAATTTACTGGTAATACCTTGGCTTATCGCAAGGTTCTGACAAAATGTTTGTCTAGGCTTTTTTCCCTTCACTGTGAAGCACTGAAAGCTGCTATTTTTTTTCTTTTTTTTTTTCTTTTTTCTTTTTTTAGTGCACATATGTCATAATAAAGTAATGCCCAGCTAAGTGCTATAGGGGAAGGCAAAGTATGCTGGCTGGCTAGAGGAAGTGACACCATATACTGACAATCACACCATACAACAGCGCCAAACGACTATTCAACCACTTATCAGACACATATGAAAATCCAAAATGTTTTATTTTATTTTTTTTTCCTTAAATAGAGATAACCAGTAAACAATTTTCAGAACTTGGAAGTTTAAAAACGTGCATATAAAAATGGGCATTATATACTTTGTATTGAATGTGGATTGACTGCAGTCTGCTAAGAAAAATGGGGTGTGGGAGCTGAAGAAAAGGGAAGTTGTCTTTTTTTTTTTTTTAAGGCTTGCTTGTGAAAGGAACAGTTGTAAAAACAAAATTGCTTGAAGCAGGGTCAGCTTAGTGCTTCACAGTTTGACTGCTTCTCTAAGAGGAGCCCTTCCTGCGCACGTGCATTCAAAAATCACAAATAAAGTACAAAGACAGACACCTAAAACACACTGCGTCAAGTGCAGCACCGACTTTGGTCAAATAAAAAAAATAAAAGAAAAATTAATCATAGCTAAGCTTTTCTACACGATATAAGCAGGTATTGCATATTTTCATATATCTGGGGGCGGGGAGGGGAATAAAGGAAGACTCCAAATAAATTGTAAAATGCAGCAACATCCAAAATACTGATATTCTAAGCATCTACAGATCTCAGAATAGCACTGCCACTGACCACAGAGGACAATAAAGACTACTCCTATCTGCGGAACAACTAACTCTCTATTTAGTTCTAGATGTTGAAACTGACAATGGCTGACATAAAAGTCACATTTACAAAAAGTGTCTCCAAATGCTTGACTAGGGAAAAACCCCTTTCAATAGAGGAGCATGTGCAACAATTCCACAAATAATCGCTATCCAGGGCAAGGCACATTGATATGGAATTTTTGTTTTCGTGCAAATTAAGGAAAAAAAACAAAACAAAACAACATCGTTTCGGGGGGGAAAGATGAGGAGCAAAGTGTCTTCCCAAGAATTTCAGTTACTTGATTGTATAGGACAGTAGTAGAACCCTTCTGAAGGGCTGAAAAACATAGTTTAAAGGCAAGTGCCTAGAGTAGGGATTACAATATTGTGTCTTAATGCACTCTACTTTATCCTACATTAGCTATATAAAAATTAGTTACTAACACTAGAACATGCAGAGACTTTCTCTGATCAGCAGGGCTTGCCAACCAGAACGTATATATATGTATAGTATAGGAAACCTTCTTGAAGTTGCATGGGAAGCAAAGGGGTGCTTCGCTGTCTGGTAGAAAAATCACTTGCACTTTTTTTTGTTCTTTTTTTGTTTGTTTTTTGTGGTTTTTTTTTTTTTACATAAGATACAGGACATTTGGGGGTGCAAACTTTTTTTTTTCCCTAACAAGTACCCTTGATCTGAATGGGCACCAGCATTTGTGTCAGTATTGGTTTCATTATTATTATTAATATTATTTTCCCATAGCCCAGTTCAGGGGCGCAAAGGTCTTTAAAATTTCTGGACAATCTCTGGAACAATGAAGTGTCTGATAACTGATAAATCCTATGTTGCCTGATACATGTAAAAACTTTCAGAATTGGTATAATCCATTATAGTGACTTCTAGCTTATAAAATTAACAGATACCATGATTTCATTTTAGTTATGTGCTTTGATAACAGAAAATAATTAATTAGCATTTAATGTAGTTAACATATTGTGGTAAAAGCACCATTAGATTTGTTTTTTTGTTTTTTTTTTTAAATTTTCCTTCAGTTTTTAAAGGGATACAAGTTTAACAATAAAAAACATAAAAAGCAAAAATAGCTCCCCTTTTTCTTGCAAGGCTGTTTTTTACCCCAATAATTTAGAGTCCTGGGGTGGAAGGACTTGAAAAACAAAAATAGAATTTTCAACAATCTCTATCTTACAAAGATATTTAGCTATCCAATGAAATTGCACTTTACTCAATTCAAAATTCGATTGTTTTGATTGATTCCTGTCAGTTTCTGTCAAAACAGACCATCTTCCCCATTTCCATGTGAATTTGTGTGTCATTGTTGAAATTGTTGAAAAAATGTTTTTTTTTTTTAAATGTAAGTGCAGCATTTCAAAACTTTTAAAAAACTGAATAGTAGTAGTAGTAGTTTGCCATTTTCGGAATTATTCTGCAACGTGAGTGGATTCACTGTCCTTCCGGGCCATGTTATCTAGTTTACTGCTGACTGCTGAACCAAACCAAACTAAAAGAAAAAATAAAAAAGGAACATAACTGCATTTTCTTTTTCCAATATGTTACAGAAAAACATTGCCCTTTGACTGTCCCGTAAGTTAGATATTGCAGATCTCAGCTACTACAAAAGACTTAGTTCTCCATGTGTCTCCTGACTGCTCAAGGAGGCTCACACCTGTGTGGGTAAATTCATGAAATACTGTGAAACAGCCGGGCTCCGTAAAGAAAGTGTGTCACAACGGGAAGTCAGTGAGCAAGGGTAGACCTTCTCCAGCCACACTGCCTAATGCTCACGCTACCACGGAAAACACTTCAAATGTTACAAAGCCCAACCATTTCCAGCACCATATGAGAAAATTACAACAGTCCCTAAAGTATTAAAAAAAAAAATCCCAAAAGGTTATGGCCTTTGCTGTTGGACCATAATGCTCGCTGTTTCCATGTACAAGTTGATTTGATTCTCCCCTTCCAGTGACAGTGAAGTTGTAACTGCGCTGGGTTGAGGATGCGTCCATGTTACAGAGTTGAGAAGGGGTCAGGTGGTCTGTCTGGTGGATGGTGGGACGCTGTGACTTTTATCCCAGGTACCAGGACTGGAAGACAAAAGGAAAAGTGCAATTAGAGGCACAATTTGGAAAATAACACATTTTAAAAGTTGCCCTTCCAACGGTGAAATCAAGATCTACGTTAGGGACGAAGAGGGGATTCACTGGGAAAAGTAAAGGAATGACAAACAGTAAATCTTGAGACACTGAAAGTGATCTCACTCTTCTGAAATTGAAATTCAATGCCTTTGTTGGGGTTTGCCAATGTTTTGAGTGTATCTTACAAAATAAAGTACTTATGTCCACTTGAAATACATATATGGGTTTTGCAGTCTGGAGAGGGCAGCTATAGGATGGCAGGAAGCTTCATCATCTGGTTTTTGATTGAACCCTCAGCACCTAGCACAGTGTCTGGAATAGAAGGTTCTCAACAAAGAAAAGTTGAATGAGTGGAGAATGGGCGAGGGGAGAGGTTCTGCGTCATGATGAGTTGTCTTCTCTGATGAATTTCACAACGTCTCCTTTTCAATGAGATGTTATTGCCACATTCTTGTAACAGGCACAGATGATCAGCAGTGATATAAGAGTAAATGGAGCTATAGTAGAAAAAGTGCTGTACCAAGGATCCTGGGTGATTTAGGACAAGTCACAGCATCTCTCTTCTACTCAATTTCCTTAGATGTACATGAGGTAGATTTTATGATGTAAAATGCTCCTCTCAAGCTCAATCTTTCTAAGATAATGTTTTCAAAAATGACATAAAATAATCATGTGGTATCAAGATCTCATCCTATTAGCTACTGTGATGTCCAAAGGAAAAAAAATGAGGTCACCTGCATAGCCCTCGTTCACGCTTCCGTTCATGCGACATTTATTTAGACCCTTCCATATACCTGCTGGGCCCAGTTACCTTTTCCCTTCATAAATCCTTAGGTGATTAGCTTTGGGCAATAGTCTGATGATACGTCATTCTATATGCTGGTACTTCTTCTATGTTAGCTAAACAAAGTGACCAATTATGGTCTAATATCAGAGTCAGTTTCACAAGTGAAATAAAGTATATGGCTTTTGACAACTTTTCTCCAGAAATACCCTACCAAATTCACCACATTTATCATTATTCACAGAAAAATCATCAACCTCTAGCAAAAGTGAATGCTTCCGAAATCTCTGAGTTGACAGCATCAGAAAGGGTTCCATTTGGGTTGATTCAGTCAGATGAAGGCTCATCCGTGTCCAAGAGATTCAATTAGGTAAAGCAGGGACTCGTTTGATCCCAGGATAAATGGCGAAGTGATAGCTACGTGGAGGTTGGGATAAGATTTCCTGGTCACACAAGCTACCTTTGATCTCCAGAGGACTTGAAAAAAACCTAAGCCTAAACCGAAAAACTACTCATCCTGTATACTTTTAGATGTTATTCTTTGACCACATGCTTTGAGGAACACAATAAAGCCTCTTGTGTACTGAAAGGAAATCATCCTGGCAAATACACACGGCCTAAATCGAACTGGACAAAAGAAAGAAGGGGGAAGAGAGGCGCGGGGAGGGCAGACTCCAAACTGTTATTTCTAGTGGGCCTCCCGGTGAGCTGACGTGGATCCTAGTTAGAGCCGAGTCCCCCTCTAACAAAAGTCTCAAACTTTGGGTGCGGCGAATAATGCTTACAATTTCTGTTCTCACACTTTCTAAGTCAGTTGTGAAATTCCAGACTTCTTAAATCTGACACTGTGTCGTAGTTCTCGAAGCAAGCACCTGGGACCCAGTGAGTCAGCAGAGGGAGCAGTTTTCCATACACAGTTTCTGGACACAACCTTGGTGCACTACAAAAATCTGCAGTGCCTCTACGCTTCTCTAAAAAAGCAAAGCAAAGGAAAAAAAAAGTTTCTTCACACATCTTACTATTCAGTGTGTGCCTTGCCGACAAGGTTACCCCAGAGCAGCTCTGTAATCCTTCACTGAAATAGGCTTTATTGATTGCTCTGGTCTATTGTTCTCTTTTCAAGTCCCCCAAGTTCAAGTTCATCCTGGTGTTACATCATGTCTGGTTGCTACGAGCAACCAGACAGACCCAGACGTGACTATCATTAGCAAGAAACCCTCCGTTCTCCTCCCACCAACCTTCCAGTGGCTCTGACGTAGCAGGCTCACTGCAAACACATTGAAGTATTTATTCTGCCTAATTTATGACCTACACAGCAAGCAAGACCCCCACTCCAAAAACCAACACTGTTGTATATTTAATTAATCTGTCTTTCTCTGGCACTTGGGAAAGTTAGACAAAGGACTAATTATTGTGTTTCACTCTCCACACTTTTCTTTTGGGGGGTGAATATTTGCATGGGAAAGAAAACTACAGGCCCAGCCTTGGCCACCCCCCCCCCGCCCTTTTTTCTTTTTGCCCTATTGACATTTCATGAAATACTTTAGCTGCTTAAGGGAATTATAAAAAAAATGCAATGTGAATGTTACTCCTTCTGAGTTGGTATTCAGTAACACAAATCAACTCATGACATGTTTAAATTTAAATGCTAACCACACACTCTCAGAGTTACTTTAAAGGTTAGTTTTTAATCAATAGAAGTTGCTGACTCCTAGTTTTGGAGCCGCGCACTGCAGCTCTTGGGCTTTTGTCTAACGTTAAAGCTTTCAAACTTTTTTTTTTTCCTTGGGATGATTTTAGCAATGATTTGCAGACACAGAAGGCTATTGTGCTCTGACCAGCAACATGTCACCAGAGGAGCGAGTTGCCCTGGGGTGGGGTGTCAATATGGCTCCTGAAGGCCTGCGTTAGGGGTCTTTAAGAACCCGTGAAAAAAACTTAATTAACCCTTTCAGGCCCAAACCAAAACCTATTCTCAAACTTTTTCACTCCTATAATTTGACCATTAGTCCTTATTTCCACATTACACTAATCTTCATGACAATTAACCCGGCTACTTGACCAAAGCTTTCCAGAATGGGAAGTCAGCCGGTTAGGGGAACCACACAGGGATTTTTTTTTTTTTTTTGAATGAGGGCTCTTTGATTAAATAATTTATTTGTAGAGATGGCAGATAAACCATTATAATGCTAAAAAAAAAAATCCATCCATTTCAACGAATGTTCTCATGATCAGTTTGTGGCTGAAGACCCTCCTAAGTCCGTTACGGACGAGCGTGATCGTCGCACGTGTGTAAGCCACTCGACTTCTAAAAACTTCCATGAACTACGAGTGACGTCCAGTGAACAAGATAATGTTTGGAAAAGCCCATTTTTCTCTTGTGATGTTTTATTATAAAATCTATTATTCAAGCAGAGTGCAAGTTTCAAAACATTACTTGACGAATAATTCTGGGCATTTTCTTCTTGGAACGTACAAGAAAAATATTAAAGAAATCTGAGATTGTTAAATTGGTGGGGTTGAGGAGAAAATCACTGGGAAAGTGTTGCCACATTAAACAAAATTCATTTAGGGAGAGTCAAAAAATTGTCTTCAGATATTTACTGACATAAGCTTAGGTTTCTTATGGTTTCTGCCTTCAAATTTTATAGCCCTTCAATCTAACCTCCTGTATCCAGATGGACTACAAAGGAATCTCTGTCCCTTATCTGCAGTGAGTTCCAATATTACAATACAATATCAGACGATGTTATCTTGATACATTTACATTAAGGAAGTAAACACAGAGCTTTGATCTGTTTTTTTTTTCCTTGCGGACTCTCAGCTATAGTAGTTTTGGAGGTCCATAAATCCACACTCCCACGGGGGCTCGAGTTAAGTAAAATTACTCTGTTACATTCACAATTTCTACAGTTTGGGATGTGCTAAAGGAGGAGGGGAGGGGGCTGGAAGGGGGGGGGGTAATTGTCCTCTCTCAGTGTTCAAGGTGAAACATCAAAAGAAATCTGCAGTCCAGGACCAGAGCTCAGCTTTCCTCTTCTCCAGTCAAATGAAGAAGTAATCTCATCAGGTTGGAAAGTGCTGACTAAGGATTTAATAAAGTGCCTGCAGATGTGGCGTCTCTAAGGTATTCAACTCATGTAATGCAAAACAGCTCCACACTGAATGTGCTTATAAAATTTCATTTAACCATTGCAGCGTGACTTTTTTATTTTTCCACCTTTCTCTAAGGAGTTTTATCACACTTCCCGCCCCTTAATTTACAGCTCCATGAAAGTTCGAATCCCATTCTGCCAGGATTCTGGAATACTCACAGTAGTCAGGTTTTATGAACCATAAACAACATCTATCCGGCTGTATCGTAAGCAGGAAGCCTGAAATGGCTCTTGGTAGCTTTGAAAGCAGTCTCTTTCCTTTCCTATGTTGTAGGGAGAGCAATTAGGAAACTGAGGTTACTTTCCAAAATTTGGTCAGGAAGGTGCCTAAGACATGGTTGATGAAGACTCAACTTCTTAGTTAACACCAAACATTCTAATGCAAATAACGACTTTTAAAAAGGCTTTTAATTACACTTTTCACTAAGAGGGCAGGATGTATATTTTAGAAACAAAAGGAAACGCAGGTCTGTTTGAGATAGCTATATTTCACTTTAACCAAAAAAAGGGAGAGGGTGCTAGGGGTGGGGGTGGGGAGGGCGGAACAGACTGTGACGCAGCAGAATCTGTTTTTCAAATTAAAAAGTTAAACAAAAGGCCTCAAGGGCAAAGTTGAACACTGCGGAAGGAGGTTGTTAATGTGGAATCCAGAACTGGGTGTGACACTTTGCTTTCTTCTCCAGGCAAGGTGGGTTATTTCAGGACATTCACACACAGAAAACAGAAACACACAAATACAGGGAGGGAGGCCTCGGGCCCCAGTCCCCACTCCTTCCTACTCCATCAGCCCCCGAAGAGGATGCTGCCAACCAGTACTGCATGAGTTGCAGTCAACGTTTTGACTTCTCTCTTGAGAAGATGCTACCTCTACTGGGTCACACTAATCCAGTTAGTCATTTTTGGCTTCCTGCTCTTGTTCGATGAGCTCAAGCCCACCGTTTAGCCCAAATGAGTTGTCCTTGGCAAATCAGCCAGAGGTCTGGTAGACTCCCCTGCCCGCTTCTAATCCAATGGAAACGGACAGGGCCTCGGAGTGCACTCCTGGTTTCTCACGTTAGTATACATCATTTGGGAGTACTTCATCACTTACATAACAAGTACTAGCATCTACTGTGTGCTTTGTATGCTAGGCTCTGGGGATATAATGAATACAACAAATACGGTACCTGCTCTTAGGGAGTTGCCCTGCAGAAAGAAAGCGCTGGATTTTAGACTTCTATATCCTTCAAGAGACCAGCTACCCTGATCTTCTCACAGCTGGATCTTTAAAAACTTTTGTCAGCTGATAAGGCTGAGTATCCAATGTCCGAGGGACCCGGGACCTAGTCCCACTTTTTCCACTGACTAGTTGTGTGACTTGAAGTAAGCAGGCCTCTGTCCTCTGGCCCCCAGAGGACTACTGTAGGGCCATTCTGCATTCCATGAGGGGAAAGCAGTTTCTAACACTGGCTCCTTCTGACAAAGGTGACATGCTGTACCCAGGTGTCAGTTATCGGTCTTGCCAGCCACAGGCTTTGATCTCTGCAGCCATTTTTCTTGTGTGATTTTGTTAATTAAAGAAAGCCTGTTTTCAATAACACTAAACCAAGACTTGTTTATTGTACAGGAAACTACTAAAATGTTAACGGGCAGCGACTGGCCCTGCTTACCTTTGCGGCCTTATCTTTTCACTGCTGGTACTCAACACTCGTGCGGTGTTAACCTTCTTCCAGATCCCCCAAAGCCAAATACTTTCTCTCTGCTGGGCCTTGACGAAGGGGTCCCCCTCTCCTTGGCTTTGCTAATGCTGGCTAGTCTTTGCTGTCTCAGATTATCAGTCCCTTCTTCCAAGGGGTCTTTCTCCAGGCCTTTAGTCCCGGGGTATTCCCTCTGTCCCAGTCACTGAACTGTCATGACCTATTTTTTTCCCTCAAGAAAACAAACTGTCTTCTTGCATGTGGCATCTCCAGAGGCTTAATAAATACTGTTGAATAAAGGAAGAATGGAAGAAATGAGGTATCTCGAAGGCTCGCAAAGCCTGGTGCCGGTTACTCCAACAAGGCATTTAGATGGGTGACTTCTAGTACAGCCGTGCCACATCCATGCTCATGCCTCATGTCCACATCTCCCCAGGTGAAGGTGCTCTCCCCAGAGAGACACAGGTCTCCACAAGCCGCCCCAGGCAGTTCTGATGGAAAAGCTCTTGTGACGGGGCCAACTGCAGCCAACTGCGGCCGTAGCATGTGCAATAGTTTTGTAACATGGACCACGGCCTACTTACTACGAGCGCAGAGGAGTTGTCCAAACCACCACTCCCTGGAGAGTGACCGTGCTGCTCCCGGCCAAGACCTCCGTTTGGTTCAAACCTCAAGACGGGAAAACACTAATCTTTTTACCCAATAAGCCATCCAGCACCTCCAAACCTTGAGAGTACATACACAATCCAATTATTCCAACGGTCGTTCCAAAGTCTGACTCTTTCACCGTATTCCAACTTGCCCTAGTGTCTGCCTCACCATCAAGTAAAGTTCTTTTTTTCTGGTTTCCCTTTACATTTTTATCAAGTAATCTTTTACCTTGTGAAACCAAAGACTTCCGAATTAAAAACTGCACTCTGGCTCACTCAGATTTGCTCTGCCGACTTATTGGAGGGCTGAGTGCACAGTGGTGAGAGGTGGGACGCTGGAGTCAGAGTTAACAGAATCCCATCATTTAACTAGTACACCATTACATGCTAGTTAAGTGATCTTAGGTAAGTTAGTTAGCACCCCTGCGTCTCAGCTTTAGACTCCGGGAAATGGAGATAACAACTTTATCAGTTTTTGTGGGGACCGAATGAACTAATGCCTGGAAAGAGACAAGTACCGAAAAGCCGAAAGCCAGGGTAGATGGGTTCTCTAACTATAAAGTGTGTACAGGCCTTAAGGTCCACAGGAGACCTACGGGGGACCAGTTCCCTTGGAAAGGCATTGATCAACAAGGCGGCTTTCTCTCATTTAATGATATAATTTCTTAGTTAAAGGTAGCAGTTGCGTCAGTTCCATTTCCCCAGTTGCAGAAGAAAGTTCTTGAGAAAATAAAAATCTGTCTTTAATTGCGGTATTAAAATCAGAGCAGTGAAACCAACTGCACAAAAGGAATTGGCTCAAGTTTATGAAAGGCATTTGGGCCCTTGCCTTGCAAGGCTGAACTGCATGCCTTGGAAGTTGGGGATGAGGGGGAGAGGGGATCCGGGGTCGGGTGGGGGGAGGGAAGGGGGGAAGGGGGGGAGGGTGTGGAGGGAGGGAGTAGTCAGGCAACCAAGTGGGACAGAAACAATCCTATTTTGGTTTTTGTTAGCGAATGGCATACTACATAGATCAGAGACTTCTTATAAAATACAAACCCCCAGTGTACACAAAGCACAGGAAAATGTGAGGAAAAAAGGGAAAAACGAAAAGCAGCTTAGGGTGTGTTAACGCTGCTATTCTGTCAGCTTAAAGAGTATTTTATGCTTGATCAACAGCTCTTTTTTATTGTGCTTTTCTTTCATTCATTCAAGACATCAAAGCCAGGCACCACCAGTGTACCTGCCCTTCTGGAGCCGCTTGAGAGGGGGTCCTAATGAAGCACGACTCTGGGAGCGGAGACCCCCGTGGACACGGCAGTTCAAAGGGAATATTTCAACAATGATTACATTTTGTAAATCTTTTTATGAAAGAGACAGCTTATTTCCTGCTTTTTCATGAAAAATAGATTATCCATTAAAGTGAGCCCACGCCACGGAAGCTGCTTGAGATCTGAGGTGCAGCGTGGAGATTAGGGGAACAAGGACCCGATGAAATCGTCCAGAGTTCCTATCTATTTGCCTACGATGGCACGGCGTCTGCTCTGGGAGGAGCCCGGACGGTGCGCTGGACGGCTCTGCTGCGGAAAAGGCGGTGACCGGGGTGTTCTGAGGTGGATTTTTCAGCTTGGGCCTTGTGTCTTATTATTTGTGCTTTAAGATGTTTTTTGATTCCACAAAGTCCAGCCAAATATCAGAAGGCATCAGGCAACCCCTTTTATTGCACAAAAGTAAGATGAAAGATTTTAGTTACAGATTCATTAAATGCTGTATTTTAATGCTCTGAAAAGGGACGACCCCTTTTCCGTATGGGAAGTTAGCCATAAAAAAAAAAAGCTGGCTCTGGGCTGAAGATACAATACAGGCTTTATTATTGGCTAATGTCAGCCCCAAAGGCAAAAATAAAGAAGGCAGCCTGGCCCTTTGTAATTTCTGATTTTCAACATTAAATAATCTTTCCCCTAGTCTTTCTTTCTTTTTTTCTTTTTTGGCGGCAGGGAGAGTTGAGGGGAACAGGGCAGGAAGAGAGTATGATTTCCTGGGGAGCTATGAAATGAAAAAAATGTATGTTTTCTACACATCAGATTCCAATTTTAATTAAATGCCTGCTGTCTAACAAGTGCAGACGGTCACACTTGGGGCTGGCCCAATGGTGGCCCAGGGAGGTAACCTTTCTGGTTTAAAAAGAGAGGCGTGGGAGTGGAGGTCGGCGCGCAGCCGAGCGTGGCCACATTACAATAATCACGCCACCGAGTGCTTCCCCACTCCTGCTCTTCCCCCAGAGCCGAAAAGCTCTTCCCAAACATGACTCAGGTTCACAGTAAATCTATCATGTAGATTTACTGTTCCGATTGTGCAGGTAGATAAAATCTGGTAAGGAAGAAAATAACATTGAAGTGAAAAGTTCAGTAATTTCAAAAATTCTCCCGGAGACCTCCTGCAAGAGAACGACAGAAGACCTGCTACTTTGCCAGAAACGAATTCCCCAACGAACCTTTCCAGTCAAGGAGCCCTTTAGGCACTGGATGGTACTTGCCCCCTGGACCCATTCCCACCCCCGCGGGTAACCTCTTTGCCAGGCCCCGAGCACAGGTCTTTGCTTCGGACCTTCTCTGTTCCCTGTCCAGGGTCCTTCCTTCTGTCCTTTCCAGTCCCAGTTTCCTGCCTCCCTCCACCCACCCCTCCAGCCAGTCTCTCTCTCCCTCTCTCTCTCTCCCTCTCCACCTGTGTTCGATCCCCCACAAGAATGACGGCAGACCCCCACTCTCTCAAAGGCTATGCAAAGCAGCAGCCCTCCCCACTCCATTCACTGGATTAAGAGGAAGGAAGAGGGCACACTCAACTGCAACCGCAACTACCCGCCTGGCAGCCGGGACGGAAGCTTGTGTATTGAGCCAAACAAGTGAGGCGCAGAGGCGGGATCAGGACGGAGCGCAGAGCAGGTTGTAGCATCTCGGTTCTCAGATTCTTGAGAGGAGAGAGCGAGAGTACAGTAAGATACAACTCAGCACCGGACGCTGAGGCAGGGGCCTGGGTTCAAGTCTCGGCTCCGTCACTGGCTGCCCTGCGATTTTGGCTGCTCTGATTACACTACGAGGATCCACTTTTACCTTCTGGGAACACCTGCTCTTCAATTGTATGGGTCCAGGAGTCATCTTTTCCTTGTTCACTGTGTAGATGTGATACTGGCAGGGATAAAACTGTTCATATCCCTCACTGAGGTTAGAAGGAGCTTGACCATGCAAAAAGTCAGAGACCCAAATTCTAGTCTGTGTGACATCAGGGGTCACAACTTTACGTATCTGCAGAACAGGTCTCAGTATACCAGTTGTTATAACATTATTATATTATTGGGGGGAGGAAATAACAAACATAGAGACAGAGCTTTGAAATACTGGCCTAAAATGTAAGCAGCATCATTAAGGGAGGCATTGGTGTGATCTAGATGTCACCCGACGGGGTTAGGGTTTCATCGGAGCCAACTGCCCTGGATAGAAATGGAATGATTTCCCCAAGTCCAGTCAAAGTTCTTACGTGACATCCCTGAAAGCACAAACTAGGGATCAGTGAACAATGCTTTCCTCCTCCTTCTGAAAATGTGGTAGGATTTAGGGTTTTATGGCAACAAAACTTGTCTTTGTTAAGACGTGACTTGCAAAACAAACCCACATGGGGGAGTTGGCAGTTTCAAATGACAGTACTTTTTTTTTAATGCTGAAACAGCAAATGCTTTTTATGTTCAGATTTTTTTCCTTCTATATTTGTAGATTAAATTTACAACTAAGCAATATTCACTACTACAAACAATTAGACTCTTCCTGAATATTCTTCCAGTTGGAAGCTTCTCGGTAGGGCTGGGTTGGGGGATTGTGCAAAGGTGAAATCCCACAGCATGAAGGGTCTCTGTCAAAGGTCTTATCAACGATTTGGACGTGAACGTAACATATGGGATCAACAGAGCTACTAGGCTTCCCTGTCAGGAATCTATGCTTCTGGGAGAGAGGTAGTACCATTCTAACACAGAAAATTTAATTCATTTTTACCTTTTAGTAATGACTTTAAAGATGGTGATTTCATAAGCAAAGATTCCTGAAGACATATTTAAGACTGTGTCATAAAATCAAGCACGCAAACAAAATCACTTACTTTGTTTTCAGATGAATTCTACTTGGTAGTGCTCTCCTAGTAACTGAGATTTAAGAACAAACTCAGAACTCGTGCACACAGTGCCGATTTGGAACAGTTCCATACCTATCACTTTACTATATTTTAATGAAACCAGTTACAGATTGGATGATGGTTATGTGTTCTTTGGCTTTTTAAATACGCTTTTCTCTTGTTAAATCACCCTATGGCTAGGAGATCCCATCGTTCACTTTGCAAGAATGGTGGCAAATTCAAATGACACATATTAACTTTCTTTCTGATTCTGCGATCACAAAAATCTTGCAAAGATGCCACCTTGTGCTATCCTAAAGGCAGTTCAGTTAAAAAAAAAAAATTACTCGAAGACTTTCTTTTCTTTTAAAGAAGTGAATTGTCTGAGCTGAAATATGGCTTCCTGTTCTACTGCATCAGCTTTCTGTGTTGTTCTCCAGGAACAGGTTTACAAGTTCAAGTTCAGGTTTAAACTAAATAAAACACTCCTCAGGAGTTTATAACTGAGCCTCATTTACATGTGCTCCCTCTGAACTCTACCGGCCTCTGTACACTAGTTTCCAAGGCTTGGGGGAGGAATGTTTTACAGTTGGAATCTGTACTGCTTTCTCAGGCATTTTAGACTCAGAGGCCAGGCAACAGCAAGCTTCAGTTAGTATTAAAAGTTTCCTCAGATCTACTATAAAGTCAAAGAGAGAGGGGAAGAAAGACAAGGCCAGGCCTGGAGAACTGAATCTTCTTAATTTTCCCGATAAGGCTTTCGTGGTAACATTCCAGTTAAAAAGATTCTGGATGCAAATTCTAGAATTCCATAGTCATGACTTTAGATTTCTCTGAAATCATTTTCAACTCTTTGTGGAAAGTGGTCAATGCATACTTATTCTCTCCAAATATAAGACCTAGGGTTTGTGTAAACTGGTTTTCTGACTTGAAAAATACAGTTAAAAAGTGTTATGAAGATAAATGTCCCCAACTCAGAAGGGACTCCTTATTATGTTTATGAAAAAACCTAAGGGATTTTTGAGGTCAAAAAGATCTCAGGGATTTTCCAGCCAACAAAGTTACACTAGAGAGGAAGGAATGGCTATTTTTGGTTTAGAAGCTTGAAGGGTTGAAGTAGGGCTTCTGAGATGCTCATAGAAATCAATCTGGAGAGAACTGGTTTCCTGGCTGACTGAGATTAAGACTCAGTTTCCTTGCTAAACAAGGGTCCTGGAGTTCAGAGAAAGCAGTGATGGTCTTTGTGGACAGAAATGGAAGGAGAGCCGGACAAACAATACCAAGAACTCTGCCACTCAACTTCTCTGTGAATTTGAGTTTGGCAAGAAAGTGGGTACAGCAATAATAAACCAATGCTTCAAACACCTGAGTGTTACTCTATAGCATCTCGGCCCTGGAGCAGTTTCCTGATAGGTGAGCATACCCGGCATTGCAGGGTGTGGCATGCCCAGTACTCCAGCTTCAGCAGCTGCATCCCTGCACAGTGACAGGTGATAAGTCAGATAAATAGCTCAGAAGAAAGCACTGCTGTGGGGATTCAGAGAAGAAACTACCTGGCTCAGGGAAGATGGACTGAGTCCATCGTGAATCTGGTCTCAGTTTGTGCCTCTGATTAAGAACACCTTCCTAGCACCGTGGTTGTGAGGATGAAGTGAAATAATACATGAAAATATGGAAGCGTTTTGTCTTTTAACTTAAGTTAAACTAAGCTGTTAAACAAAGGTGATGCTTTTTTTATGTATGTGTCTTCCTTTCTGACATGGGGAAGACAGAAACCTCATCTCTATATGCTAGCCCACATAGCTTCTTGGCCTGGTACTTAATGGGCAGTCACTTTTCTTGGATAAATACAGTAACAGCCTGAGTATGCTGGCTATATCCTCTTTTCTCTCAATCTCTTGAACTTAGCCTAGCTCAAATGCTAGACGCATTAAGGATTTTTAAAAACCAAATTAAATGTGAATATGCGTCCAAATAAAACCCTTTGCTATGAACGTAGTAAGTTTCTTCTATTGGATAAAGACATGAATAAAAGTAGAATCCACACAGATGACATTCTGTAGAAATGAACGATAAAATTAGTTTCTTTGGGGGCGGCAGTTAACTTATGACGACTGAATGAAATCAGGACTCACAGCCCTGAGAGTTTCTCTGCCTTTGGCCAGGAACAATTGGCCAAGCTGCAGAAAGATAATAATTTGCATATGTGATAGTCTCTACTATACCATTGGTCACTCATTCCCAAATTACTGAGAATCACATGTTCTTTCCTTTGTTAGTTTTTGTTTCTCTTCTTTCTCATAAATATCTATCCAATTTTGACTCATTCTCCACTATCCTTTGAACTTCTGCCTTAAAGGTTGTTGCAGGAAACAAAGTAAACATAACTGCCAATGTCATTTTTTTTTTTTTTTTTTTAAGTAACTCTGGCAAAATGGTGGATGGGAGGAATTCGATACTCAAATGCTTTGCAGATTTTCCTGAGGATTTCATCTATCCATGCAGCTTTGAATTCTTCTGAAGACAAAATAATTTGATAGTTGACCTGACAGTTCAAAAAGTTTTACATTCATCAGTGTGTTGGTAGACTGATGCAGATCTAATGTTATTTCATTCATGCTGAATCTTAGGGCAAAACCGTAGTCTCATCCTTCAGCAATTGTCTTTTAGAAACAGAGGCCACCAATTTGGAAACATGCTTGTTGGATGGAGCTACATGAAAGGCACAGGATGAAGAGGGCAAGCAATTGCCTGAACACAAATTAGGCCCTTGGAGAAGCTGCCTTGTCTCTCCTGCACCCTTAGAGTTATTCAGTGGGTACCATGCCTTATCTTACTACGGAGCTTAATTCTGTGCCTGGTTCTTATTCAAAGCAAGCAGCCAGGAAGGGGTGCAGAGGGACAGTCCAGATTTGACATCACTGTCCCCAGAACTGAGGAACACTAGAGAATTCCATAAGCAGTGTCATTCTGCAGTTCTTGTTTTACAAAGGTCATTGTGATGCAAGGCCAAGGGGAAGAGCCATGCAAAGAGCGTTCCTGGAAGATGGTGGGGGTGGGTTAAGGGAAAGGATTATGTTATTAGGAGGGAGGGGTGAAGAGAATTTGGTACATCTTTAGACTTTGACAGGAAAAAATATTTGGGAAGAAGCCAGCAGAGAGATACAGCCTGGCCCTAGCTGAATGGTAATGATGGAACTAATAGCAACATTGAGAGCTATCCAGATACCAGAGAGAACAACTGGCAGATATTAAAATCATTATAAGATGTGAAATTATACCTCTTGCTGCGTCATTATCACTACATTTCATAATATTTGTCTAGAAAAGCACACAGAGCCTATCAGGTTAAATTAATCCTAATGATCAATTTCAGTTTTTATTCTAATTAAACGATTTCAATTTAATTAATGTGAGCACAGAAATTAGGCAAAATTACAGATGTAAATGTTGAACTTTAAATCAAAGGTCCTCCCTGCTCCCTGCCTCCTATAAAAGTACCTTAAAATATTTGCCTGTGAAAGTAGATGGGAGTTTTAACCTTTGTCTGCACTGTGAAGGACAGAAGTTAGAAAAATACGCCGCCGAAAGCTTCCCTAGAGCACAGACAGAAGCACAGGTTTAAAAACCACCCATGCACACCCACACCCACATGCACACAATACTAGGTGGTAGTGTGTGAAGATAAATTCTGCACGGTGAACTCTGGAAGTATATGCTTTTGTTCCTCAGGATTCCAATGCACTTGGGTCAGTCTAATGGATATTGAACTTCTGTAAAACACCCCTGTAAAATAGAAACTGTGCACCCATATCCTAAGCCACATATTAAACTACCAGTGCTTTCCCTCCCTGGTGTCAGAAACCCTGCCTCTCAGACCTGCTTTGCCTCTGATTAGCTGTGTGGCTTCACAAGTCGTTTCAACTCCCTGAGCTTGGGCCCTCTTGTTTGGAGGGGCTGTTTTATCAGAAGTATACACACTTTTTTCCAAAATGCACTTTAAGTCATATCTGAAAAATGATGGGATGTGGAGGTGACAATCTTTAAGAAAACTATCGGCTTCAGGATTCTGAATTTCTGTAACTTCCCAAAATACAAGCATCTTAAAATGGATTTGAACATGGCATGGGGTACCATGTGTCTGAGTCATCCTATAAACACCTTTAAATAACCTTTCTTCTCCCTTAATAAAAATTCAAAGGAGATGGGATCCAGAGCTCTACAAGCTTGAAGAAGAAAAAGGACCTGTAAATGGATTCTTTTGCTACAAAGAAAAGAAAAAGATGGCAAAAATATGAAACAGAAAAAAAGATAATGAAAAGAAATGCATGTTCTTTTTTTTTTTTTTTGTATTTAAAAAACTTGTCCTGGTGAATCATACTTAATAACAGGTCTGTAGTGTCATAGAGTCTTGGTCTTAGAAGAATGTTATATGCAGCGTAAGGTTCTATGTTATTTCTCTTATCCATAAGATAGCCACAACTTCTTTTCCCACAAAAAGCCTTCATCCACGAGCCCTCATCATGACTTGTTCACAATTGTATATGAGAATTATTTGACAGCAATCAATCCACTATTATTGTTTGGGGACATTAAAGGAGAAGAGCAGAGTAATTTAACAATATAGTTGATTAGTGTAATAGTCATCATTAAATTTAGTAGTAATAGTGGGATTTCTCCTTACCTTGGTTAATGATCATGGACAATTCATTTCTTGACTGCCAGTGGTAGAAACGGTTTTTAAAATATTAACTCCTGCCCCTTGGGAATGACACTTAGCCCATCACATTTAATTTTTGACGTTCACTGAACAGCATGATCCTAATCTTTTGATTTTATCATCTTAACTAGGAAACATTAAAATATGGATTGACTCCAGTTGGCAGGAATCTTTATGTTCTTTTCACTAAAGAAGCTATAAATCCAATGGTTGACCTTTTATTTCCAGGTCACAAATGACACCCACTCACTTTTGTCCATTCACATAGGATTTATGTTAGGGTCTACAGGTATAAGCCATGAAAGTTGAACTTTAATGAAATGTCTTTCAAAGATGTGCACTTAACCAAAAATGTCCCACAAAAAATTAGCGGATGGCCTTTTAAAAACATCTATTATATCTTCAGGTTCACTGCTGGCTTCAACTAAGTCTATTTTTCACTTGTAGTAAGTTTCTTTTAATAGTAGCATTTTTCTGAGGATATAAATTAGGCTTGTGTTTGGGATGATAATAGTACCTTAGTTCCCATTTAAGTTTCTAAACTGAAAGAAGATTTCTGAAATGTTCTCTCTACCATCACCATAATTCATCTATCTCCAGCTGAAAAATGTTCCTTGTCGTTTTTCACAGAATCAATTGTATTGATGGGAGGTGTTCTGTGTTGTCAATCAGGGAAATGTGATTTGATGGGACCCCAAAGCAGTGAGATGGGGGAAGGAATACCAAACCTGCTCAGGTCCACGCCATCTGAGTGAGATCAATGTTTCCCATAATACTCTTCCTGTCATGTAGCGCCCTGTCACAATTAATAATGTAGAAGGAGCTGATTAACTTAAGTAAAGTGCTCTCTGCTGTGTAAACACATAAAGATCTATGAGGCAAAAAAGGGGGGGGACAGGAAAGAACAAAACGTCATTTTTATTTTTCACGTGGAAACGTTCTCACTTTCCATTCTTCTCTTGTAACAATTACTGTACCAGCCATTCTGACGGAGTCGATAAATTGATTTGGGTCTTGATGCTGCAGCAAAGCAGACTGATCTGAGACACCATTATCTGCATTGGAGAGTGTGTGTGTGTGTGTGTGTGTGTGTGTGTGTGTGTGTGTGTGTGGTGGGGCTGCACTTTGGTGGCAGAGGGCAAAGGGGCAAAGTCAGGAAAGGCACATCAGCATTGTTCTAGATGGGAAATTAAGGCTCTAACACGGAGTTTCTGGAATGGACAGATGCATGCATGTGTGTGCGCATGTGTGTGCATGTTACGTGTGTGCATGCGTGTGTTGGGAATGGATGGAGAAAAAGAAGCCTTCAACTTGGCTAAAGGATGCAGCCTAAGTAATACAGTATGCACCACTTATTTAAGTCCCCGCGGTATTTCAGTCACTCACAGCCATTTGCAATTCAATGAGGATCACCACCCCATTAGAGCCCGTCATGTCAGCTGCGTATCTGACAAAAAATAAACATTCAGAAACTGTGCTCCTAGGTTCATAACTTGTTTTTTGCACTGGGATTTTTTTCTTCTCTCCCTCATCCAGCATAAAGTTTAATCGTTTTTTAATATGAAATTATACCATACATAGAAACTCTCCATATACATTCCTCAGTGTATTTTTCCTCACAACCAGAAACTGAAGCTGTTAGCTGAGCTTTAACTTGCTCCTTGGGAGTATGCTAAGTATGTTCTTAATAAATAAATATCATTCCACTAGCTAGTGAGAGAATTAATGGCACAGTTTATGGAAAATGGACATGGGAGGATGGAGGGAGAGACGACGCAGCCCAGGGGAAAAATTACCAGATTACCTCTGTGGTTCTCACCATATTAACATTTCTATGTCTCTACTGGCAATCACGGGTCCCTGGTCCCAAAGATGAAGGAGATGCATCCTGCCTCACTTCTGGTGCTGACAGAGGTTCTATTCTAAGGAGTGAAAAGGCAGCAGCACACGTCAGCTTTCCCTGTGCCAGGGTGGGGTGCTGGGGGCTTTACATTCTAACCATATTGAATTTTCACAAAACTCTAAGTGGAATGCACAATTAATTTATAATTTTAAAAATGTGACATCTAAGGGTCAGAAAGGCTAAAAATTACCCCAAGGTCACTGTGGAAGTCTGCTCAGGCTGCCATAACAAAATACCATAGACTGAGTGGCTTAAACAACAGAAATTTATCTGCTCACAGTTCTGGAGTGGAAGTCCAAGACCAAAGTTCTAACTGATTTGGTACCCGGGGAAGGTCATCTCCCTGGATTGCAAATGGCTGCCTTCTTGCTGAGTCCTCACGTGACAGAGAGCATGCTCTCTGGTGTCTTTTCTTTTCTTTTGGTTAGCTGCACTGCGTATCTTATGGGATCTTAGTTCCCCGACCAGGGATTGAACCTGGGGCCACAGCAGTGAAAGCACTGAGTCCTAACCACTGGACCGCCAGGGAATTCCCTGTCTTTTCTTAAAAGACCACTAAACCCATCATAAGGGTCTCACCCTCATCTAAACCTAACTACTTCTCAAAGGCCCCATCTTCAAATACTATCACATTGGGGGTTAGGGCTTCAACATATGGAATTGAGGGGGGGGGGTTATAATTTAATCCATATGAGTCATGTACTGAGATAAATCAAAATCAAGTCCATCTGGCTCCAAAGCTTCTATTTTCTCTACTATGTTATACTGCCTTGGAGAGGAGAGTACCTCATGACCATAGGTCTTAATGCTGCTACTACCTGTAAGATCTCAGACCTCATGCATGGTAAACCAAGCTAAGTTAAGGTTTCTTCACATATAGAGATCCCACTGTGCCCTTCACCTGCTTCCCATCTCCCGCAGAATAAAGTCCAAGTGCCTTATCATTGTATAAAGGCATGTATGTATTCACGACTAGACCCCGTTTAACTTGCCAGCCTCATTACTCAACATTCTCTGTCATTTACCTTACATTAACCAACATATGAAACAGAATTCTCTGAACACACACCACTGTTTCTCTGCATGTGCTGTTCCCCTCTCCTGGAATGGAACTATTTCTGTCTCCTTCCAAACTAGCTCATGTGAAATCTCCTCTAGAATATCTTCCATGAATTCCCTGCTTCTCCCCCAGGTTAATTATCTACTCTCTGCACTACCTGTAGATTATACATACTTCAACTGTTTCCCTTACCATATCTTACTATAATTTGTTTACTTTTCTCCTTAAAAGTCTGTGAGCAATGGATGGCAGGGATTGGATCATATATATCAGTAATACCCTGGTGTGGTAGTTACCAGGGATATATAGTATGTGCTCAGTAAATTCTGGTTTCTTTTTTCTCCCTAAGGACAGCTGGTGAGTGGGACAGATGAGCTAGGAAGCCAGATATTTTGACTCCTAGTCCAGTGCTCATTTTACTCTACCAAGATGCACTATGGTCAGTTCCCTTACTAGACCTTGCCATTGTATTGTCCTTCCATTCCCCCCACCCCTGACCCCTGGTACTACTGCTTCCCCAATACACATACATAACACTTGGCCATAGATGCACAGAAGGGAGATTGTACTTCAGAGGGGCAGAACCTGTGTTCCACGAAGGCTGCCTTAAACTTCCTTTAACATGCAGCATATCCAGCCTTGGAAGGCAGTGTTGGGCACTTCCCACATCGTTAAGGCAGAGCCACGTGGGCCCAAGGCTGCCCTGTGCTGAGAATGTTTGTGCCTGGGCTGCAGCTCCATTTAGCCCAACACATTCCGATTCTGGGGGTGGGGGGTAGGGGGGTGGGACAGGTGGCAGCATGTGCGGGGAAGGGAGAGTGTGAAGGCGAGGAACACGGGGCCAGGACAGCCTGTCCTAACCCAGTGTCCCAGCTCCAACCCAGGGATCCAGCTTATCACAAGATCATGTGGTTCATTAGTTAATGTGTAAAGCATTTGGAAAGTGAAAAGCCAATTAGAAGTGCTAAGTTACTTTGCCTCTGCTATAAAGGAAGCGATGTGAAGCCTAAGGAAAAATTCTCAGGCAAATATTTTGGGGGAAGCCTGCACTGTGGAATGTAACTTAATGAACAGGCTCCAATGAAAGGCTATACCCCCAAAACATAGGCCACTGATAAAAGAATGTGTCTTCGTCCTCAATAAACAAACAGGAAGGTAAACAAGCGGGTGTGGGAAAAGTGGCCAGGAAGAATCATTGAGAACTCACGTGAGATCTTTGAGAATCTCACATTAGACAATAGGCTCTGGCCTTGGAACTATGTGTATCTGTGGAACCTTCAAGGTCTTAGACTCATTAGAAGGCCTGGGAAAGCCTGTGTCCTAAAGGAACCTCTCCCAATGCGAACAGTCATTATTTAGAGTGCAGAAACATTTGGTAAAGCAAATTCTTCCCCGGTATGGGATTTTCACATGCAGGGGCTTTGTGGAAAGTGGGAACCCCACCTGTACTGCCTTCTCTCCTCAGAGCATGTAGCAGGGCCAATGCACTCATTTTCCTGTTCTCTGAACTCTGTTGACTCAAGCTCAGCAAAACCAGGCTCTTTTCTTTTGCAAAGGAAGCATCTGGTTCCAAGTCATAAAAGAGAAACCCAGAACCTATTGCTGACTGTTTGATAAGCACCTGGGAGGGCACGTGGAGGGCACTGTTTCCCAGAGTTCCCCTGCAATTACAAAGGCACATGTCCTTCAACGCAGCCTTTTCAGAGTCCTCGTTTACCAGAAGAACCTTGACCCAGCCCTGTGGGGGCTGGTCTGCAGAAAACTCCGGTACTTCTGCCCAAATCCTGGACTCCAACAGAGGGCTGAAATGAGATGATCACTGTACACTCATACATGCACACAGCATACCTGTCTCCTAGATGCACAGGGAGTGAGTGTGGAGGAAAGGCACTGGAAGGAGACAAGCAGCAAGAGAGGAAAGGAGTCAAGTGCAAGAACAGGAGTTGAAAACAGCATGAAACCTACCAGGGAACGGGGAAAAAGGAAGATGGGAGATACTGTTAACAATCTACCCACTATCTATTGCCCCTTCTTTCTGCAATTTTGTTTAGGGAGGACAATGTGACCAACCCTGGGTAATGAGTCATGATCATAGCCAATCAAGATAGTTTTGTGTTGGCTTTCCTGGCATCTTTTGCAACTAAAGATTAAAATGTGACCAGTTTTAGTCAATGAGACCCAAGTAGAAATTTGTTAACAGGAAACAGGGAAGGAATAAGGCAGGATCTTTGTTCCCTGATATAAGAGGAATAAGGGGGAAGGATATGGGTATGATGCCTGGAGCTGCAGCAGTCATTTTGCAGTCAGAGGCACCTGCTTGTGGATGCTAAGAATGGTAGAGCAGAATGTTAGAAAGAGCAAGGTTCCTGCTGGCAACATGTAGCAGCTGAAACAATGCCAACAACCACTCACTGACAGATTTCTTGCTATGTGAGAAAAGAAAACCTGATTGGCTGAAGCCACACTTAATTGGGTTTTCTTCTATGAGGTAGATACTTTATCACCTTCATTTTATAGATAAGGAAACAGAATTTTAAAGGGTAACATGTCCAAGATCACTCAGATAAATGGCACAGCCAGGATGTGAAAACAAGTCTATTGTACTCTACGATTCATGACTTTTTCCTTGTTCCCCTAAAGAAATCAGACCACGAGCGTCAAGAGCATTTCCCTTAGGAACCCTCCTACGCTGCTGGTGGGAATTAAGTTGGTGCAGCCACTATGGAGAACAGTATGGATGGTCCTCAAAAAACTAAAAATAGAGTTGCCATATGATCCAACAATCCCATTCCTGGGCATATATCCAGACAAAACTATAATTCAAAAACATACACACACCTCCTACGTTCATAGCAGCACTATTCAAAGTAGCCAAGACATGGAAACAATCTAAACGTCCATCGACAGATGAATGGATAAAGAAGATGTACACATATAGAATGGAATACTACTCAGCCATAAAAAAGAATGAAGTAATGCCATTTGCAGAAACATGGATGCAACTAGAGATTATCATACTAAGTGAAGTAAGTCAGAAAGAGAAAGACAAATACCATATGATATCATTTATATGTGGAATATAAAATATGACACAAAAATGAACTTTTATGAAACAGAAACAGACTCACAGACATAGAGAACAGACTCGGGTTGACAAGGGGGAGGGGAGAGTGAGAAAGAGATGAAGTGGGAGTTTGGGGTTAGCAGATGCAAACTATTATATATAGAATGGATAAATAACAAGGTCCTACTGTATAGCACAGGGAACTATATTCAATATTCTGTGATAAACCATAACGGAGAAGAATATATATATATAAAGAATACATATATATGTATAACTGAATCACTTTGTTGTACGGCAAAAATTAACACAACGTTGTAAATCAACTATATTTCAGTTTAAAAAAAAAGAGCATTTCCCTCAGTATCTTGAAACTTCCACTGACTGGAAACATCATTATCAAGACACATTTCAGGGCTGGAAATTTTGACAGCAGTTCTGCATTTGATACTATGGTTTTCTGACTTCACTGTAAGGCTACCATCAAATTCTGATCTAACTCCTCTCAGCTCTTTACACCCATTCACAGCTTCTTGTTTCAATCTTTCTCCCCCGCTTCATTTTCTATCCCACTTTTCCCACAATCCCAAGGGCTAATTAAACAAATACCAGACGTTTGGTCCTTTTTCTTCTTCCACGAAATCTAAAATTTCCTGCGAAATCTCCCTTTCCTCTTCCCCTTCTCCATTGCCACTGATCTCATTTAAGTACTGGAAAAGAAGCAAGCATGAAAGGAACCACTATTTATTGTGCACCTACTGTGTGCCAGATCCCATGTAAGCACCTTAATTCTTTCAACGATCATCAATTTGCTTCAACTAAGAAGTTTCCCCAAATCTTTTTGGAGCAAGGCAACAAACAAACAGAAAGGCTAAAACCAAACCAAAATATGCCATTAAACATGATGGGATCTCCGAAGTATTAAAAACTAAGGGAGAAAAAGGAGACCAGTACCTAGAACTGAGGCTCTCGCTTGGTTCAGAAGTGAAATTTGTGGCTGAGGACAACTAAAATGTGCTGCCCAAATAAAACTTGAAAGACAAAGGTTCTGTTTATTGAAAAATGTATTTTAAGCGTGTCTCATAGGCTGTCCGTGAGTCAGCTGCCATGTGTTTGTGAAGAGAACGTGGTAAGAACTTACAGGCTGGGGTGGGGGCTGGGAAGCTGGGGGAGTCACTACTGCCCACAGTAAGAGGGAGCAGATGGCAGGGGTAACATCTCCGCGAGGCGGTGCTGACTATTCAACACCTACGGCTGGAGCAGAGAACATAAGAGAAAAGAATGACCAGGCACTGCCTTTCCCCGCAGATTCTGGGGGGTACATTCATTTGCTACAGTTCTTGCCACCCTCAGAGACATGATTTCCCTTTGGGAAGTCTCCTCTGCCTTGGGGCACAATTTGGCTTAAGAGAAGAAATGGGGTGCAGGGCAAGGATAGATGTACCCAGTTGAATGAGGCTTTTGGAGTACCTTTAGGGCAGATGCTCAGTGGAAGAATCCACGAGATTCTGATCTTGTGGAGGTGTTGTCCTAATTTTGTCCTAACTGGATGGTTACTTTAGATCCAGCATTTGGTGGGCAGGTTCTGCCCATATCTACACAGTAGCACATGAGGACGCATACAAGTCCTTCCCTGATGGGGCATGCTGAAGGGAGTGTGGGCTCTGGAATCAGAAGCGGGTCTGTGTCCTGGCTCTACGAACCCCCAGCTATGTGGTTCTGGGGAAGTCACTTCCCTCTCTTTAAACCTCAGTTTTAAAATCTGTATAATGGGGATAATGATAACGGCTCTGCCTACTTCAAAGGGTTGCTCTGAAGATCAAATGAGAAAATACTTTGTAATCCAGAAAATACTGTTTAAATATGAGTTTAGTTATCAACTGAACAACAAATGCTATTATTTGTTGAGCATTTAACAGGTGTCAAGCATTTACTTTCTCTACACTAACAGAATTTAAGACTCAACACAACCGTAGAAGGTAGATAAATACAGTTATCACCATTTTACAGTTAATAAACCAGGCTAGAAAAATTGAATTACAAAGAAAAAATTTTAAAAACTATAAGAATTGAAGTACACATACTACTGCTAAGTGATGAAATAAAGCTCCAACCAAGATCTGAAAGGAAAGCTCACAGTCTCAGCTGCTCTGCTATCTGGGCTCTGGGCAGAGGCTGGTTGTTCTCACAGATGCAGACTAATGTCATTAGTAAAGGTCTTTTTCCCAGGCAGGATGACAGAATGAACTCAGTCTTGATTTCACAGATGCAGGCTAATAGGAAACTGGGGCAGGTCTTCAGAAGAACCAAGTACAGCGTCGGTCCTATTCCTTGATGTAAGAGGATGAGTCAATCTTAGACCATAAAGAGAAAACAGTCAGTAACCTTTCATTATAAATGGTTAAGGATGAAGACAGTATTCAGGAAAGAGAGCAGTTCTGGAGACAGACTGGTTCAAACCCTGGCTACCTCGTTTGCCAGGGGGCAAGTATACTCTTTGAAATTTCAGTTTCCTCATCTGTAAAATAGGGATAACAGCACCAATCTCAGAGGGCTCTGAGGTCTGTAGGGAGTGCAGGCACAGAACCCGGCATGCCCTGGAGCTTAATACAGAATGCCCATTTGGCCAATTAACTTTTTTCAAAGTTAGGAGTAAATGGAATTTTATCTGCCATTCCTCTCCAATCCTGGGAGTTTTCAGCTGTATGGGCTTGTAACAAAAATGCTCAGATCCAATTCTAACTAGAAGGGGGACGATATTTTTTATTTTCCTTTCTCTAACAAAATCTGAGTTTCCTGCCTTTGCAACTATCCAGGCTGCTCCTTGAACTTCTGTGTGGTACCTAACCTCCTACAGGCAGGCAGCTGGAGTCTGGGCAGGGAATGGCTTCAGCTAACTGCAGTGCAATCTCAAGCGAGCTTGGTGTCCTGGGTGAGAACATTACGCAAGAAAGGCTGTTTCTTGGAAATGAGGGACTGGGGCGGGGGGTCTGGCTGATATGCCAGCAGTGGGAAAGGATTCTAATTTTATCTGCTTGGTCCAGAGAAGACAGAACTCAGCGTGTCTCTCTACCTAAGATGGGATAAAGCCTTATCGACCAGCTCATGGCAAAAATTAAAAGTACAGGAAAAAGGTAAAATGTATAAGAACCAGAGCCATATCATCAGTCCAAAGTTAGACAAGGACAGAAAAACTATCTAGCGTTTTCTGTCCCTTCCACTCTTTGGAAAGTTCTTCTACTTAGCTCTCTGGTCTCAAAGCCTCTTGGGCAAATCCTTATTGTAACTGGTATCCCACTGCATTATTAACGTTGTTGTCATTACTATTATTTTTTACATCTGTTTCCTCTATTAGACTTTGAACAACTTGAGGAGAATTGTTATTCCCTGCCTTCTTGGGTCCTGGGAATATAGTCAGAAATGATGAGTGACTGATGAAAGGGACTTAGGAAGTTTTGCATTCTGCAGATTGCCCGAGCTTTGGTTTCTTAGGCAGAGTTTCAGGAATATGACACACAGAATGGCAACAGATCCAAACGCTCTCCATATCCACCACCTCCCTATGTTCCTTGTGCATCCCCACCAAAGGCAGACAGCGGGTGCTATGCCCATAATTTAGCTCTGCAGGAACCTCTCCAGATGAGCCGGTTTCCAGTACAGTGTGTGGTATGCGCATACATTTGTAAATTTCATGAGGCAAAGGGAGCCACACTGCTTGCCAGTCAGGCAGCTAAATGATTTATTAAGCAAAGGTTACAGCACCTGTGTCTTTTTGTCAACAAATCAGGCCCATGCCATGCCAAGCGATTCTTCTAATAACCCAAATGGTAATTTGGTTTTAAATAGCATTTCAGATACCACAATTCTGTTGAGGTAGAACAGCGATAGATTTGGGTGGCAGGGAAGAAATGCCTGTTTTTTAGTATTGTTTGCACTCATTTTTCATTTTAAAGAATTAGTCTTCATGGGTGTTCTGCAGGTTAAGCATTTTATTTGAACATTCTGATTAAACTAGAACCTGAAAAAAAATGAGTTCTTTGCTCAGTCCTTCTGTGTGGGAATTGGTATTTCTATTTATTACCTCATGATGAAATATTAACTTTTTTTCTCTAAATAAATGCCTCCTCTTAATGGCTCTCGTTTTCAGGGACCAGATTAAATTATGAGATGCAACTGAAATGGCCATTGGCCTTCTGCTGTTTGAGATGATGCCATGCTCTCCTATATCATTCAGTGGGCGTGCAGGGGACATTAATAGTGTCCAAAGTGAAGTAGATACTCTATGCCCCAGAGACTTTTCTATATGTTAGTATCAACTATCATGGTGGACAATACTGAAAAATAAGAGATTCAGGGTGGTCACGGTTTCTTAGAACAGATGGGTGTTCTAAAGGCTGTCAGGAGGTGGCTACCCCCCATGTTAATAATGAGCTACAAAATGGACGAGTATAAGGAAAACGAAAGGCAAATCATGATAGTAGCAGAGGTAGCAGACAAGTGATTCAGAAGAATGGGACAGATAACTTGGCAGGAATGTTCCAACAGAGCCAAAAGCTGGGATGAGATAGACAATGCAACTGGAAGGCGGTTTGAAAGAAAACTAGCTCGAGGGAAGGCTCAAGAGAAGGCAATTCTGTCTCAGTGAAGGGAGGAATTCTCTGGAGGAAAAAAGATAGACTGGAAGGGAAGGAGGAGAAAAAATGGCTTTCAATTATCCATGTTATCTTTTCCTACCAATCATTACAGATGATGAATAGGTGCAATAAAAGCCAATATTCAATTTTTCCAATTTACATGGAAAGAAGGCCATAATATATTGTTACGGGGAAGAAACAGCAGGTTACCCAACAGTGTATATAATATGATCTCATTTTTGCAATATATTTGTATGCATCGAAGCAGTCTGGATGGATTTAGACAGAAATGTTAACAGTAGGACTACAAGTGATTTTTATTATTTTTCCCATCTGTATTTTCCACAATTAACATGTATCACGACTGTAATAAGAAAAAGTCATTATTTTTAAACTTCCTTATGAATCATTTAGATTCAACCCGTATCTGCTGACTACCCACTATGTGTTGGACACGAGAGCACAAAATGACAGTGGGTTTTCTGGTAAACAGTCCACTCTTCCTGGCTGTTTTACAGAATTTTAGACTCTCAAGTGGAGAAAGGACCATGAAGAGTTTATCTAATGATTACATTTTAAAAATTGTGGTGAAATACACACAACATAAAATTTACCATCTTAACCATTTTTAAGTGGACAGTTTAGTGATATTCAGGACATTCACACTGTTGTGCAACCATCACCACCATACACCTTCAGAGCTTTTTTCATCTTATAAGACTAACACTCTGTCCCACCAAACAATAACTCTCTCTTCTGCCCTCTCTCCAGCTCTCGGCAACCACCATTCTACTTTTTGTCTCTATGAATTTGACTACACTAGGTACCTCACATAAGTGGAATCGTATAGTATTCGTCCTTTTGGGACTGGACTATTTCACTTTCCATAACGTCTTCAAAGTTCATCTATGCTGTAACATACTGCAGAATTCCCTTTCTTTTCAATTTTGAATAATATGTATGATACCACATTAAAATGGTATATACACAATAAAATGTATATACCGTATTTTGTTTATCCATTTATCTGTCAATGGATATTTGGATTGCTTTTACCTTTTGGCTATTGTGAATAATGCTGCGAAGAACATGGGTGTACAAGTATCTCTTGGAGACCCGGCTTTCAATTCTTTGGGGTATATACTCATGATTAGATTTTAGTGCAATCTCAGATTTAAAACCAGGGAATACGTCAGTGGTATTCCTGAGAGTTGAGCATCAGTCTCTGTTTGAGTATCTGCAGGGAAAGGTGCTCACCAGCCCATGAGGCAGTACAGCACAGTGGTTTGAGAGCATAGGCCTTGGAGTCAGACAAAACTGGGGAGGCATTCTTGCTCTGCCTCTCACCATGTGTGGCCTTGGGAAAATCAACGATCTCTTCAGATCTCAGGTTTCAAATCTATGAAGTGGAGATAATTATATATATCCTATTAGGTAGCTGTCAAGATTCGTTGGATAATGTACCTAAGGTACTCAGTACATAGAAAATGCTCAATAAATAGAGGCTATGTATAATCAAAGAACTCTCTTTTTTTTTTTTTTTTTTAAAGAAAGGTCTTATGATAAACTGAAAGCTGCCTACTTCAAATGTCTATTCATTAGCTGGAATTCTATCTGCTGGAAAAAACAGGGACCGTATCTAATCTGTCTTCTACAGGTTGATGTTTCAAGAGGTTTCTTTGGGGAAAAGGGAGACCATTTTATTTTGTATTTGTTTATGGATTTCTGTGCGGGATACCTCTCCTGCATTTATAAAGTTTACCTATCTGCTTGGGTGACACTTCAATTTTTACTTCTTTAAAGGCAGAAAAGAAAAGATTGTTTTTCCAGAAAACTTTTCCCATAATTCAACTAATACAAAGTTCATGCCTTATTAACAAAAATATTTATATAGAAAAATGCAAGCTTGCCTAGGAAATTACTAATCTGCAGGCCATGTTCAAATTATGTCTTAAAAAATTCCTATAAAAATTCCTCTTCTGATGTCCTCTCAAAAAGATTACCTAAAAATATTATTTTTATGATCTATATCTATATATGCCTACCACTTTAAATGGTTCCAGAAAGTAGTTCCTTTAAAAAAAAAAGAGTTAATATATATACCTAAATATTAAAATACTTAGAGCACACTTTTGTCTCAGGATATTTTTTTGGGGAAAAAGAGTAACTCCATTAGCGTGGTTTCTCATAAGACAATTGGGGATGGCTTTCTTCAAGCCAAAAGTGGCAGGTGTCACTGTGATAAAAAACATTTAAGCTGTTGTCTCTATGATGCCAAATATTTAACAGAAACCCAAAAAATTCAGTTCCAGATGCCAATACTGGGTCTACATGACATCATTCATACACATGCGTAGAAAATCTGGATTTTTAAGAATTGAATTTTTGTGGTCAACATCATGAAGACTCAGTTTCTGGGTTAAATAAGGCATTTGTGAAACAAAGCCATGTTGGAATAGAATACGTTTTGATTATAGAGAAACAAATTGAATGGAATGCAGGGTACAGTTTCAGTTCAGTGAATCACAGCTTATATAAAAATACTATATAAAATACAAAACAGGACATTTCCAAACTGCATTTTTGAGGTTCTTAATGAAGTAACCTGAGCCCACTGGTGCTTTGAGAAAAGCAATCATCCAATGTAAAGCTACTGTCCCCAGTTCTCCCCTTCTCATTGACCTTGATCATGTGAGTCAGAAGTACAATAAGAAATGCTCTTCTACTGTAATGCCTTTGAGGTAATTATTCAACTTCAAATTCACCAGTTAAATATTTGAAGGTATGGGAAAATAAGCAATAAACTTGAACAATTTTATGGGGAGTACTGAATAGGCGAAGTTAATCCCAGATGCCATGTACCTGCCAGTTTCAGAAGAAACAGCAGAAGTGGGAAATTCAAGAGTTAACCTTCTCCCTCCCCTCCCTCCTTCCCCTCTCCCTCTCCTCCCAGCTGCCTCCTCTGAGGCTGTACTTTCCGTGACCCTGCTTCAGTGTAAGGAAGGCTTCAGATGCAATGCTGTTTAACCCACGCTGTCGACACAGCAATAAACTAAAACCCTTCGCAGAGAAAGCAAGCGGACCCAGGAAAGCAAATCTATCTCGTTCATAAGCACCTGCTCATAGTGTTACAAACAAAGATGAATAGTTATAAATTAGGCATCTGGAGATTACATACCGAGGCGCATGCACAAAATATCTGGGAGAATTTTTCAAACACTGTGTTGAGAACCTCAAAGAGAAAATTCTTTATGTCAATTCTGATAATATACAGTCACATTCTGATTAGGAGATCAGAGAGTAGATTCTTCCAAAACTTGCATCTAATTCTATTCCACAGCTCTCTAAGTATCTTTATATATGCTACCTTTGAATTCCAAAAGTCTTTCACTGTTTCTCAATTAACAGCAGCTATTTCAAAACTTTTAAAAGAGATTCTTTCTCCTTGGCCTATACTAGCACAAAACACAACTATCTATTGAAAAACAAACTCTAGATGTCCTGGCATACTCTTTTTCAATCACCTACCTCAAAATATGACATTATATTCACATAATCCCCTCCCACCCCACTGGGGCCAGCGAAGCCAGTAACAAACACCTATTTCAGTACCAACACCAGCAACTTAACAGCGCTCAGGAACCCTTTCTTTTCCTTTCTCTTAGAAAGTCTGCCAGGTTCCTGGGGACCCTATAATGAGTACATAAGAGGGACTGGCCCCCCATTCCCTGCATGCACTCCGATGTCGCCGGCAGCCAGAGTATACTTTCCAGGTTCAATAGGGGCCTACTTCTGTCTGCTTGCACGTAGAGAGGCACAGATTCCTAAAAGAGGGAGCACACGCTATCCAGCCTGGGAAAATTTTCTTCCCATAGCAAAAGCAGTTCTGGCACAGAAGCCCTCCTCTCCTACCCCCTCAATACAAGAAGCAAAAATTGCAGGCACTGTTTTCCATGATTTCTAAGAACACATGGAAATGTGGCTGAAGGGCCAGGATGGGTAGGGGTCGGGAGGAAAGGGGACTGAACAGGGGCTGGGAAATGCAGCCTGTTGTGCCGAAAGACGAGTTACAATGCACCTGATGAATAAAACAAGCTGCACCACATACAGAAAAGATGAGAGCGGCCCACCTGTGTCTGTTGAGGGATATTTACAAAGCTTGGATCCCGTGGTCCAACACTGACG
Organism: Globicephala melas; assembly: GCF_963455315.2. Classification (NCBI taxonomy): domain Eukaryota; kingdom Metazoa; phylum Chordata; class Mammalia; order Artiodactyla; family Delphinidae; genus Globicephala; species Globicephala melas. The sequence goes on from NC_083314.1 coordinate 135,746,593, forward strand.
AATCGGTTTGCGGGGGAGGTGCTGGGTGTCGAGTAGGCTGTGAAGGGAAGGGACACATGCGTTCAGGAAGCAGCACGAGATTGCACACAGAAACAACACCAAAACACACAGTCTCCGAGCCTACGCGGCTGATTAACAAGGAAATGTGCAAACACTGTAGCTAGCAGAAGGATCTGGCTAGCAAGGGCATTTTAGACAGTCAAAAAGGGAAGGAGTGTTGGCTTCCAAAGACTGTTGGAATAAAACGATGTCAAATTGGTGCTCAGATGAGCTCTTTTCTCCTTCCATCATACAAATTAGAACATGCAGGACATTTGTAAAGTATACTTTCTGAGTTAAACATGAGCTCTGGGGTCAGAAAGAGATATCCTAGTCTTTAAAAGCACAGGAGAAAGAAATTAGGTAGAAAGGGGAGGAAAGTAGTTCATTTTACAACCTTACTTTTCACACTATTACCCTCCTAAAGATCATGAAATGTTCCTGTGCCTCCATCTCTAAATATGGAAGAGGAGTCTTTATAGAAGGGACTGGGTTCTCCAGAAAAGTGGTGGAAAACCATTTAGAGCACGCTGTCTTTACAGGCTCAGTGGGGCGTCTAGAATTTTATGATGCACAAAATGCTCTTAGAGTACTAACATTTGTAGTCTTCCCACCCTAGAACCCTTCTGTTCAGGTACAAACCATCAAGATCCCGTGTAAACCTGGAACCTCAGGTACCACACTTCAGCCAACTATCCTTTTCACAGTACATGAACGTTTTGTTGTTGGTTTTTATACTCATATTTAAGAGCTTCACTATAGTTTAGAGAGAAAAAATTCTGTGGTTCTGGTGTTTCATTGGTTCATATATCCAAATGAACATTTTGTTTTCTGGTGTCCTTCAATTCACTTCTTTACCACAAACTCCAAGGATTTATTCACATTCTTTCTTTACTAAAATTTTTAGATAGACTATTACTTAATTTCAAATTTCTTAACAATACTTGTAAAAGGCATAAGTTTTCTGGACTAACACGAGACATGCACCATCTAAAAGATGAAAATGATTTGCATTTCTTAAAAAACACAGATAACTGAGGGAATAATACCAAATTCATTTGCCAGATTTTCTTCCCCTTGTTGACATCATCTGCTTCTCTTCCTTTGATTTTCTGTTTCACAGAAAACTGCTCACACTTCTTGTTTCCCTTGTTAAGCACATCTAGACATAAAATTTCCACCAATCTGGGCCAAGTCCTATTGGTCATTAGAGCTAAGTCACCCACGCAGAGCTGTGATGGTCATGTGGGTATGGTTGTGTTAAATCAGCATGGAACAGAGGAGGAACATAAGGTTCCCCTGATGTCTATTATTAAGAAACTTTTTGTTGTTGTAGTATTTGTTTTAGAAGAATTCGTCCAATAACAGCTTTATATAAAGTGATCTAAACGTATGGTACACTGTACTGTCTAGCAACGTGAATCTACTGATTTCTTCCCCAGCCTATCCTATGTCAGATTAACCTGAACAGATCTGAGAAATACCTCTGCATTTAGCCGTTCTGTATGTGCCTCTCACTCACTGGTATGGGGGAAATTTGCTTTTTTAAAAAGCTCAGTAAAATACTCTTTATTAATTGTTTCATTCAGCCTATTGCTCTACTTTGATATGCTTTCAGAAGTCTCAACAGAAAGTCATGTATTGAAAATGATGTACTATAATTAGCTGGCAGTGAATTTACCTGCTTCTAGGGCACAAAGAGGATGTGGGAGAGATAAGGAGGAAGCTAGTAGATAAAATAACCTGTTAGCCGTTAGGAGGAAAAAAGTGTTTTTTCACATGTGAATAGGTAGGTAGGTTGAGAAGGAACAAAAAGGCATAAAGAGTAAGCTGAGGTTCTAAGACTAAATGACTGATGACAGATGCTGAACCACGAGGCCTTGGTTTGATGGTCCTAGCGGAGCAGTGTGTGCATGTCAGCCCTGGTCACTGCAGACACACAGCAGGATTTCCTATGACGTTTTTACCATACTGGTGACGTCAGAAACATGCATGCTGATTGATCCTAGGATACATGGTACTTTTTTTTCTTTTTCTTTTTGGTGTGTGAATATAGTTCTTCGTTGACCATACATAGCACTAAATCTGGAAAAGTGTGTATTACATCCCATTCTCTATCTTGACTTTTTTTTTTTTTTTTTTTTTTTTTTGCGGTACACGGGCCTCTCACTGTTGTGGCCTCTCCCGTTGCGGAGCACAGGCTCCGGACGCGCAGGCTCAGCGGCCATGGCTCACGGGCCCAGCCGCTCCGCGGCATGTGGGATGCCCCCGGACCGGGACACAAACCCGCGTCGCCTGCATCGGCAGGTGGACTCTCAACCACTGTGCCACCAGGGAAGCCCTGCCATTTTGAAAGTAGGGTTAGCATCCAAATAATTGAGCCGCTCAAAATTACCATGAGGCTAACAATTGGCTATTGTCCCTTCTTCAATCATGAGACAAAACATCCCAGAAGGCCTTTAATGCTCTCACAAGCTATTAAAACTTCTCCGAACTTTATTTTGGTTTTTAAAAAAGAGAGCAATGCTGAGAGAGGTGGTAATGTGTTTGCCTTTTTAAGAAAAGGATATTACAACTACAAAAATCTGAGAGTCTCTGAGTTCCATCGAATGGAACAAAAAGTGCCCAGGGAAATTTATTCTATAGAAAGTTGATTCTGGGAAAAATCAAGGACACAGGAAAAACAAGGGAAGGAAGAAAGTCTGACTCATCTTCCATTATTGTAGCTAAAATAGGCAGTGTTCACCTATAACAGGATGTAGTTCCAGAGATGATATGACATAAGTTGAATTTGATTTTCCTAAAGAAACAGTGGAATGAGGGAGTTATCCTGTTAAACAAAAGCCTCAGTTGAAACTTTTTATTAAAACAACCACATATACCATGGTGAATCAAGTACACATGCCCAGTTAAGAGCTTTCAACATGAATATAAAATCAAGTAAAGGGGGAGATGTGGTAATGAATTATATACAACTGTGTTTACTATGCTATTATATCACATTCATTATCTTTCTTAATTATAATTTTTGCCTATTTACAGCAGCAATAATCAAATGCTGCTGGAGGAGCTTCAGGACATCATGAAATCCAGAAAATAATTTTCTAGGAAGATTATTGTAGGCATTTTTGAGAATTCTGGAGGGAAGATTCAGGGGCATTTTACGATTTTCTGATAAAGTCAACAGGGAAATCAATTTGCTTATATAACCTCATTGTAAAAGTCCTCATGGCAAACATGACTATTAGAAATCAAATTATGATTGCTTGCCTGTTTCTGAAAAAGAAAGTGTTTGCTTTTTTTTAGCAGCCATTTTACCTACATGAGCAGTATCACCATGGACCATTTTCTTAACATTTTGAAAAAACATTCCTATAAGAAGCTTCCACCAGCTCTTATTTGGGCTAATCTGATCGTACTTTTTCTCTTTCTAACATATTTCTTCAGATTACCCAAGACTCTTAGCCTTAGCCCCAGGGGTAAGTACCAAAATCCCAAATCAGAATTTGATCCCATATCCTTCTGTGTTGCCCACTTACCATATGCACTGCTAATTCTATAATCCTTCACTTAGGCAGTACAAGTTGGGCCTCAGGATGATCAACTGGAAAAACGGTTCATGAACAGTTCTTTATATGCAGTCGGACCTCTGCGGATGCTGGAATCTATCTCTAGGGAGCTTGTGGGATGGGCAGGGAGAGTGGCAGAGATCACCCATTAGCCCTGCTCTTTACAACCCTGCAGGTGTTCCCTGGGAGAACTGCCTCTATGTCCTCAGAAATGGATGTAACTGACTGCCTGCAAGCCAAAGAGAATTCCAACTTTTGTTGTTCCCAGGTTGTCTGGTTTTTTGTTTGTTTGTTTGTCTTGTGTTGTTTTCCTGAATAAGAAGAAATAAGGGATGTGTCTGGATAGAGGAATCACGGCATTTCTAGATGAATCAGTTTTGAGTCTGTAACAGCCTTCACCCAACAATCATACCTGACCATGGTGCTAAGAAAGTGGTCAAATTGTTTTGAATAAAAGATGCTTGGAGTTTTCCTGTTTGGGGGAAAAAATATGACTGAAAAACAAGATATTAAGATATTAAAATATGTGTATCAATGTCAGTTGATGTTTCTTTAAGATAAAAATGGTATCAATAAAACTACTCAAATCTGACAAACTAGAAAATGTGAGCGCATCAGCTTGTTTTGAAAGTAGGCAGCCAGACTCAAGATCTAGTTCAAATTTAGCGACCCCTGAATTGCGTGTAATCACTGCAAAACAGGAGAGCGAGAAAATTTAGATAGATTTCTGTGTAGAGCTTGGGTGTGAAAGGAGAGCTGACCTTTGGACAAGCCCCCTCCTGTGTCCACAGAGCGGCTACCAGGAGGTTGAGTGGCCAGGTGGCCTGGGGCTGAACGGCCTGAGGATAGTGATGGCCAGCTCCTCTGCTGGGGAGGAGGAGGGGGGATGACCTGGTGAGGCACCTTGGCAGGAAAGACAATGTAAGACAGCTAGTGAGCTTTGACATTCTTTGTGTGTGTGTGTTGTGTGTGTGTGTGTGTGTGTATGCGTTAGATATTTGTCTTTTTTTCTTTTTTTAGTATATGTGCTGCCGAAGCGAGCACAGACATTTGTCTTTTTTTTTTTTTTTTTGCGGTACGCGGGCCTCTCACTGTTGTGGCCCCTCCCGTCGCGGAGCACAGGGTCCGGACGCGCAGGCTCAGCGGCCATGGCTCACGGGCCCAGCCGCTCCGCGGCACGCGGGATCTTCCCAGACCGGGGCACGAACCCGCGTCCCCTGCATCGGCAGGCGGACTCCCAACCACCGCGCCACCAGGGAAGCCCCATTTGTCTTTTAAAAAAAAATTTATTGAAATATAGTTGACTTACAATGTTGTGTTAGTTTCAAGTTTACAGCAATGTGATTCAGATATATATATATATATATATATATATATATATATGTGCCTATTCTTTTAAAGATACATTTCCATTATAGGTTATTACAAGTTATTGAGTACAATTCCCTGTGCTCTGCAGTAGGTCCTTCTTAGTTCTGACATTCTGAATTTACTTCCAGACACAGGAAGCAACAAAGTTCCCCAAACCCTGGCACAAAGTTTGAAGAGAAGTTTGTGATCTGTTTCATCAGAGATTCCAACTACGTAAAAGGAGGAAATACCAATTCTTCATTCCCTTAAACTCTACCAAGTCTAACCGCTGTGGTGCATCAAGGAAAGATAGTTTAATATATTCATATCCTCTCCCTCTCTCTCTCTTACTCTTTGTCTGTCTCTGTCTCTCTCTCGTGTGAACACTTCCTCTGTGCCAGGCTCTATGCTAAGTTTTATGGGAGTTAAAAAGATAAGCCAGACACACGGCTATCCATGAAATGTTAGAGTCTAGTGGGGAGAGATGAGTACAGAAAGTGAAAATATGAGTGCCTAAAAGTAATATAAATAAAAATCTTTAGGGTGTTAAAGGACAGAAAAGTGACACCTGGCAGGGGAACAGGAAAAGCTTTGTAGAGGAGATGGAGATGGCTGTGATGACGGGCTGTAAAAGATGTGTTGGTTGACAAGTTCAGATGGATTGGGGATCACAGAGGAAGCTGCATGAGCAAAGAAACAGAGTTGGGTAATGGGGATGTCAATCGCCGAGGGAAAGGAGAAAAGATGGGACATTGTGAATATCTCTGCCATAAGGTCAGGGAAGATAAAAATTTAAGGATCAGAGACTTGAATGTTTGAAAATGGAGGAGGAAAAGTCTATTGAATTTTTCCTTCAAGAGGAAGAAATAATTTATAAAATTATCAAAGATACCAGATTTCCATTCTAAACACCATTAAGACCGTTAGGCATCCTAACACTTTAAACCTTTCCCCTCCTATCTCAAAATCAGTATACACTTCACATGTTCCCTTGTGTTCAGAAACTCAGACATACTCACATGTGCAGATATCCCTTTAAAAATGCTAGTCAAAAATTCAATTTCATTCAGCTAGACTTACTGCCTGCCCAGGAATGTGCTGGTTACTGGACAGAAGCCATCCAAACAAGTTTAGGAATGCAGACTTGAACACACCACTGTGTCTTCAGACTGCAATTTTCTAAATGTTTATCAGTGACACCTGACGGTGCATGAGAACGCATTCAGTTGCAAACTGAAGCAGTGAGATGACTAAATACCTGATTGAAATAGTTTCTGCAATCTTAACTGCACTATCACATGTTACTAGTTTTTTAAAAAAGCCCTGTGAGAAAACTTTCATTTCTAGAAAAAAATGTGGAAGCTATTAGAAAATAGATTGGCTAATTTCTAAATGAAGTCCATTACAATTGAACTCATTTGGGAACTTGAACAGCACTATTTCTTGCCAGGTCACAGAAGAAATGCTGGAGGATATTGGAGTTTTTTTCCTTCGAAGAAATCTATGAGTATCGACAAGTTTACAGGGCCTGGGTTAGCATTATTAATGTAATTATACAGCCAAGGAAACACACCCTTTGTTGACACTTGAATCCCCAGTATTCAGAGGTTTAGAAATTCCCACATGAATGAATGGATATTGTAGTTTTCATCCAGATGTTTGGAATCTAGAAGATAACCACACTGAATTTCCATTACTTTGATCACATCTGTGCAGTCAGTTACCTCATTCTATTATCTCTGCAGATCTTTTGTCTCTACAAACAAGCTACCAACAACACAAAAAGACACAGCCCTCAGGGCATGAAATTAAAGCCTACTTATCGCTAGTAAATTATTACAGAATAACATACCCACAAGCCTTCTTCCTGAAAAGCTAATGAATTCGAACTTTAATATATTAGCATTACTTAACATGTACGGTAACAATTTGCATGAAATGTTTAATGTGCCAATAGTTCTCAAAAAATCATGAAAAGAATCAATTTAAGCAGATGGCTTTGCTCTGCTGGTCTCTCTACTTGTATTAGGGATCTTCATAGGGGGCAGGGGCTCAAGTGACATCATGATTTGGGGTAAAACGTACAGAAGGGAAGGTATAAGACAATTCATGTGTGCACACAGAGAAAAGGGGATCAGAGCCACTTGTAAACTGGAGGTGCTTTGACGTTATGTTACCAAAATCTGTGTGATAAAGAGGTACTCTACAATGAGTGTTTCCTGTAAACAACCTATTTACACTGCCTATAATATTCTTTTTCGTAATAACTTAAAGGATAGGAATACAGCCTTGTTTCAGTTCATTTAAATTTATTTCTAATAACTAATCCACATTCTATGTCATGTATTTTTACGTGTATGCCAGCGTGTTGTGCAACTGATAGAACATACTTATTGATCAGAAGCAACCACATAGACGGGTAGGCACAGGTGAAAGTAATATTAAAGAGTCACAGGGAATAAACCCTGGATTCAGCTGGGGTTTACTAAAAAAAGAAACGTAGATCAATAGATTAGATCCCTCCCCCTTGAAAGGCTTCTGCAGCCTCTCCAAAGGCAGTGTAACTTTGGAAAACCACTTCTGGGACTATATCCTCAACAAATACTTAAAAGTACATATAAAGATTTATGCTCCAAGATGTTCATTACAGCATTACTTACAAGTGCAACAAACTGGAACCAACTGATGGAATATTGCAGCCATTAAAAATGTTTTAATATAATAATGACACATGTTTATAATATGAAATAAAATGAATAAAATTAGTTTACAAAACTGTATATATATGTATGTATATGTAGGCACACACACACATATCATGATCAATTATGTTGAAAATATGCACAGAAAGTGATTATCTCTAAAGACTGGGATAATGAGTGATTTTAAAACACCTTCCAGTAATTCTTAATCTTAAATAAAATAAAGACAAACAGAACCTGAAAGCCCCAAGTAATATTTTTATTTTTACAGCAGTGCAAGGTAGTTAATAGAAAATGAATTTTAGAATCAGAAAATCCTGGATTGAATCCATTCAGTCTCTTACTAGAAATGTGACCTTGGCAAGCCAGTTAACCTCTCTGAGTGTCTCTATATAAAAAGTTCAGCATAGTAAATATTATTTACTCTAATACTCCCAGCTCTTTAAGGCTTCACCCACTCTGTGAATGTCTAATAGGCGACCCTCTCCACAGGAGCAATCCAGAGAGGGATCCCTAAGGAGAGGCTTAGCCAACAAGGTGGGAAATCTCCAGAATCCCACTGTACTTTATATTAAAACAGTTGAAGAAAACTGCTAAACTCATCCAATCAGGGACTACTGATTCCAAAATCTGATTAAGGGCATTACACCCTGAGATACCTGCCTTCCACCAATTAAAAAAATAATACTCAAACCTCTCAAGGGTTAACGTTATATCAGACTCAAATATAATTTGTAAGGGTGTAAGATGGCACAACTTTTCTGAAAAGCAATTTGGAAACGTGTATCAAGAGGAATATTCATACTGTTTGCACTAGTAATTCCAATTCTAGAAATCTAGCCTAATAAAATTATTCAAGTTGGGGACAAAAATATATGTTCGACAATATGCTGGACCATATTCCATAGGTTGGAACAAAAGTTAATGGTCTATCATAGGAGAATAAGTAAAAATATTTAAAATCACATTTCCTAGCTTTTTATTTTTTTATGAAGAAAAGGTGTAAAATACTCGTTAAGAAAATAACATACAAAATATTATATTCAGTAGGTCACAATCATATACACATAGACATGCACTGAAAAAATGGGGGAAAACCAGACCAAAATGTTAATAGTAGCTGGTTATAGGAGAATATGATTTTTAAAATCCTTTTCTGTATTTTTCAAGTTTCCTACACTGCCATTGTTATCTTCATGAAGAAAATCTTAAAACTCATCTGTCATTTCTGTCATCTGAAAAAGTAAAAAACTGAGGCAAAAATAAGACCTGCATGGGTTATGATAACCTAAATGAATGTAATCATCTATTGTCTGCTCTCTTTTGTAACTCACTCCTTCTTTACAAAGTTCATTTCTTCTCTCTTTTTTCCTGCTCTCATTCCTGTTTTTCATCCAATTCAAAGTACCCAAGAGTTTTTATTGGAATAATTTAAAAGTTCTTTGGGACTTCCCTGGCGGTCCACTGGTTGAGACTCCCCGCTTCCAGTGCAGGGGGCACAGGTGTGATCCCTGGTTGGGGAACTAAGATCCTACATGCCACGCAGTGAGGCCAAAAAAGAAAAAAAAGTTCTTTATGGTGTGTCTTAGGATTTTCAGAGGAAAGGTGTATGATATTATATCTTGAAACACGGTAAGTGTCCTGGTAGAGTAGAAAGCACGGGGCTTTAGAGTCCAACAGACCCCGATTTGAATTCTGGTTCAGTCTCAGTTTTCTCTTTTTAAAAAGAGGGCTAACGAGTCCAATTCTGCGGATTAAAATAACGATCAAGTGCAACTAAGGTAACGCATATGAAAATACCTATCGAAGTGCCTGATTTCCAATAATTATTTTTCTTTTTCCTTTTCAAATTTAGACATTAAAAACTTGGGTTGTACAAAAAGTAGAAGTACTCTGCAAAAAGTATTTATGAAAAATTATGACTTAAGATAGCATGTGTGCATCTGTATCCAATGGGTTCCTAAAGCAGAACTTGTGACCAAATAATAGCTACTGAGAGTGAAAATGCTAACTTTGTACTCAATTCCATGTTCTCTGTGAGGGAAAAAGAATAGTATTCTTTACCAGAAAGAGCACATATTTTTGCTATCACACCCGAAGTTCAGGTTAGGGCAACTAAAAACTAGATGTATAAAATTTGCCAAGGATTTTATGGACCACCCCCCTTCCCTGCCTCCACTGTGTGAGTTTTGGTCACTACAGTTAGTGGTTGGGGTATAAAGAAGAATTTTAGTTCATTGGACAAATACTTTAAAAATTAAACAAAGCATTATATTTGACATAAAAGGGGATTTAAAACTCAATAATATCTTTCATTCTCGTTGGGCAAGGCACTAAAGAACTACCCCCCAATGAATCAGTTTCCATCCTTCAACACACAGTCAAGTGTGTATATACATCCTCCACTCTATGGCAGTAGGTATTCTATACATACTTTTTCTTAGTGCTCTCTTTTGCTTACTTAATATAACTCAGATTATTCCATGAATTCATACAGACCTATCCTTACTTTTTCTTTTAAAAGATTTATTATTTATTTACTTCTTATTTTACTTATTTTTGGCTGCGTCGGGTTGCGGCACGCAGGATCTTCGTTGAAGCACGCGGTATCTTTCGTTGCGGCGCGTGGGCTTCTCTCTAGCTGTGGCGTGCGGGTTTTCTCTCTCTAGTCGTGGTGCACAGGCTCCAGGTCGTGTGGGCTCTTTAGTTTGCGGCACATGGGCTCTCTAGTTGAGATGCGGGAGCTCAGTAGTTGTGGCGCAAGGGCTTAGTTGCCCCGCGGCATGTGGGATCTCAGTTCCCTGACCAGGGATCGAACCGCGTCCCCTGCATTGTAAGGCGGATTCTTTACCACTGGACCACCAGGGAAGTCCCCCTACCCTTACTTTTAAAGGGTTTCTAATGTATATCATATTGGTGGATATGACTGGTGTTACCAATCTTTTATTATAATCACTGTTGCAATGAACACTTGATGTATATCTTTGCTCACATGTCCAACACAATGCATGGCTTACATTTAAAATTTATACACACACACACACACACACATATATAAATATATATAAAACAAAATTGTCCTCTGAAGAGGTTGAACCAATTTACAGTCCTCTAACAGTATAGGAGTGTGCCTGTTTCCCACACACTTACCAAGATTGTGTCAAGATCCTTTTTGATCTTTGCTAATCTGATAGGTAAAAATACCATTCGAGTTTTAATTTGTATTGCTTTTATGCTACATGAATGAGACATCTTTCAAATGTTTTCCATTTCTCTATGTTTATATCATTTTGTTGTCTTTCTGTTGGATTATTGGTCTCTCTTACTGACTTTAAAAAACTATTCAGAGGGGGGACCTTGAAGATGGCTGAAGAGTAAGACGCGGAGATCACCTTCCTCCCCACAGATACACCAGAAATACATCTACACGTGGAACAACTCCTACAGAACACCTACTGAAGGCTGGCAGAAGACCTCAGACCTCCCAAAAGCCTCAGAAACAGCAGATTAAAGCTCCACAATCAACTTGATGTACCCTGCATTTGTGGAATACCTGAATAGACAACGAGTCATCCCAAATTGAGGAGCCGTGTGGATGAAAGGCTCTTGGTGCTCCAGCCAGGAGTCAGGGCTCTGCCTCTGAGGTAGGAGAGCCAACTTCAGGACACTGGTCAACAAGAGACCTCCCAGCTCCACGTAATATCAAATGGCGAAAATCTCCCAGAGACCTCCATCTTAAAATCAGCACCCAGCTTCACTCAACGACCAGCAAGCTACAGTGCTGGATAACCTATGCCAAACAACTAGCAAAACAGGAACACAACCCCACTCATTAGCAGAGAAGCTGCCTAACATCATAATAAGGCCACAGACACCCCAAAACACACCACCAGAAGTGAACCTGCCAACTAGAGAGACAAGATCCAGCCTCATCCACCACAACACAGGCACTAGTCCCCTACACCAGGAAGCCTACACAACCCACTGAACCAACCTTAGCCACTGGAGACAGACATCAAAAACAGCGGAAACTACGAACCTGCAGCCTGCAAAAAGGAGACCCCAAACACAGTAAGATAAGCAAAATGAGAAGACAGAAAAACACACAGCAGATAAAGGGGCAAGATAAAAATGCACCAGACCTAACAAATGAAGAGGAAATAGGCAGTCTACCTGAAAAAGAATTCAGAATAATGATAGTAAGGATGATCCAAAATCTTGGAAATAGAATGGACAAAATGCAAGAAACAGTTAACAAGGACCTAGAAGAAATAAAGATGAAACAAGCAACAATGAACAACACAATAAATGAAATTAAAAGTACTCTAGATGGGATCAATAGCAGAAAAACTGAGGCAGAAGAACAGATAAGTGACCTGGAAGATAAAATAGTGGAAATAACTACTGCAGAGCAGAATAAAGAAAAAAGAATGAAAAGAACTGAGGACAGTCTCAGAGACCTCTGGGACAACATTAAACGCACCAACATTCGAATTATAGGGGTTCCAGAAGAAGAAGAGAAGAAGAAAGGGACTGAGAAAATATTTGAAGAGATTATAGTTGAAAACTTCCCTAATATGGGAAAGGAGATAGTTAATCAAGTCCAGGAAGCACAGAGAGTCCCATACAGGATAAATCCAAGGAGAAATACGCCAAGACACACATTAATCAAACTGTCAAAAATTAAATACAAAGAAAGCATATTAAAAGCAGCAAGGGAAAAACAACAAATAACACACAAGGGAATCCCCATAAGGTTAACAGCTGATCTCTCAGCAGAAACCCTACAAGCCAGAAGGGAGTGGCAGGACATACTGAAAGTGATGAAGGAGAAAAACCTGCAACCAAGACTACTCTACCCAGCAAGGATCTCATTCAGATTCGATGGAGAAATTAAAACCTTTACAGACAAGCAAAAGCTGAGAGAGTTCAGCACCATCAAACCAGCTTTACAACAAATGCTAAAGGAACTTCTCTAGACAAGAAACACAAGAGAAGGAAAAGACCTATAATAACGAACCCAAAACAATTTAGAAAATGGGAATAGGAACATACATATCGATAATTACCTTAAACGTAAATGGACTAAATGCTCCCACCAAAAGACACAGATTGGCTGAATGGATACAAAAACAAGACCCTTATATATGCTGTCTACAAGAGACCCACTTCAGACCCAGAGACACATACAGACTGAAAGTAAGGGGATGGAAAAAGATATTCCATGCAAATGGAAACCAAAAGAAAGCTGGAGTAGCAATTCTCATATCAGACAAAATGGTCTTTAAAATAAGGACTATTAAAAGAGACAAAGAAGGACACTACATAATGATCAAGGGATCGATCCAAGAAGAAGATATAACAATTGTAAATATTTGTGCACCCAACATAGGAGCACCTCAATACATAAGGCAAATACTAACAGCCATAAAAGGGGAAATCGACAGTAACACATTCATAGTAGAGGACTTCCAAATTCCTTCTACGAGGCCACCATCACCTTGATACCAAAACCAAACAAGGATGTCACAAAGAAAGAAAACTACAGGCCAATATCACTGATGAACATAGATGCAAAAATCCTCAACAAAATACTAGCACACAGAATCCAACAGCACATTAAAAGGATCATACACCATGATCAAGTGGGGTTTATTCCAGGAATGCAAGGATTCTTCAATATACGCAAATCTATCAATGTGATAAACCATATTAACAAATTGAAGGAGAAAAACCATATGATCATCTCAATAGATGCAGAGAAAGCTTTTGACAAAATTCAACACCCATTTATGATAAAAACTTTCCAGAAAGTAGGCATAGAGGGAACTTTCCTCAACATAATAAAGGCCATATATGACAAGCCCACAGCCAACATCATCCTCAATGGTGAAAAACTGAAAGCATTTCCACTAAGATCAGGAAAAAGACAAGGTTGCCCACTCTCACCACTCTTATTCAACATAGTTTTGGAAGTTTTAGCCACAGCAATCAGAGAAGAAAAGGAAATAAAAGGAATCCAAATCGGAAAAGAAGAAGTAAAGCTGTCACTGTTGGCAGATGACATGATACTATACTTAGAGAATCCTAAAGATGCTACCAGAAAACTACTAGAGCTAATCAATGAATTTGATAAAGTAGCAGGATACAAAATTAATGCACAGAAATCTCTGGCATTCCTATACACTAATGATGAAAAATCTGAAAGTGAAATGAAGAAAACACTCCCATTTACCATTGCAACAAAAAGAATAAAATATCTAGGAATAAACCTACCTAAGGAGACAAAAGACCTGTATGCAGAAAATTATCAGACACTGATGAAAGAAATTAAAGATTATACAAATAGATGGAGAGATATACCATGTTCTTGGATTGGAAGAATCAACATTGTGAAAATGACTCTACTACCCAAAGCAATCTATAGATTCAATGCAATCCCTATCAAACTACCACTGGCATTTTTCACAGTACTAGAACAAAAAATTTCACAATTTGTATGGAAACACAAAAGACCCCGAATAGCCAAAGCAATCTTGAGAACGAAAAACGGAGTTGGAGGAATCAGGCTCCCTGACTTCAGGCTGTACTCCAAAGCTACAGTAATCAAGACAGTATGGTACTGGCACAAAAACAGAAAGATAGATCAATGGAACAGGATAGAAAGCCCAGAGATAAACCCACACACATATGGACACCTTATCTTTGATAAAGGTGGCAGGAATGTACAGTGGAGAAAGGACAGCCTCTTCAATAAGTGGTGCTGGGAAAACTGGACAGGTACATGTAGAAGTATGAGATTAGATCACTCCCTAACACCATACACAAAAATAAGCTCAAAATGGATTAAAGACCTAAATGTAAGGCCAGAAACTATCAAACTCTTAGAGGAAAACATAGGCAGAACACTCTATGACATAAATCACAGCAAGATCCTTTCTGACCCACCTCCTAGAGTAATGGAAATAAAAACAAAAATAAACAAATGGGACCTAATGAAACTTTAAAGGTTTTACACAGTAAAGGAAACCATAAACAAGACCAAAAGACAACCCTCAGAATGGGAGAAAATATTTGCAAATGAAGCAACTGACAAAGGATTAATCTCCCAAATTTACAAGCAGCTCATGCAGCTCAATAACAAAAAAACAAACAACCCAATCCAAAAATGGGCAGAAGACCTAAATAGACATTTCTCCAAAGAAGATATACAGACTGCCAACAAACACATGAAACAATGCTCAACATCATTAATCATTAGAGAAATGCAAATGAAAACTACAATGAGATATCATCTCACACCAGTCAGAATGGCCATCATCAAAATATCTAGAAACAATAAATGCTGGAGAGGCTGTGGAGAAAACGGAACACTCTTGCACTGCTGGTGGGAATGTGAATTGGTACAGCCACTATGGAGAACAGTATGGAGGTTCCTTAAAAAACTACAAATAGAACTACCATATGACCCAGCAATCCCACTACTGGGCATATACCCTGAGAAACCCAAAATTCAAAAAGAGTCATGTACCAAAATGTTCATTGCAGCTCTATTTACAATAGCCCGGAGACGGAAACAACCTAAGTGTCCATCATCGGATGAATGGATAAAGAAGATGTGGCACATATATACAATGGAATATTACTCAGCCATAAAAAGAAACGAAATTGAGCTATTTGTAATGAGGTGGATGGACCTAGAGTCTGTCATACAGAGTGAAGTAAGTCAGAAAGAAAAAGACAAATACCATATGCTAACACATATATATGGAATTTAAGAAAAAAAAATGTCATGAAGAACCTAGAGGTAAGACAGGAATAAAGACACAGACCTACTGGAGAACGGACTTGAGGATATGGGGAGGGGGAAGGGTGAGCTGTGACAGGGCGAGAGAGAGTCATGGACATATACACACTAACAAACGTAAGGTAGATAGCTAGTGGGAAGCAGCCGCATGGCACAGGGATATTGGCTCGGTGCTTTGTGACAACCTGGAGGGGTGGGATAGGGAGAGTGGGAGGGAGGGAGACGCAAGAGGGAAGACATATGGGAACATATGTATATGTATAACTGATTCACTTTGTTATAAAGCAGAAACTAACACACCATTGTAAAGCAATTATACCCCAATAAAGATGTTAAAAAGAAAAACATACAAAACTATTTATAGTGCCTGGAGGGGTGGGATAGGGAGGGGGGGAGGGAGGAGATGCAAGAGGGAAGAGATATGGGAACATATGTATATGTATAACTGATTCACTTTGTTATAAAGCAGAAACTAACACACCATTGTAAAGCAATTATACCCCAATAAAGATGTTAAAAAAAAACTATTTATGTATTACATAATTTAGCCCTCTGCCACAGGTGTTGCAAATATTTTTCCCACTTTATCATTGTCTTTTGACTTTGTCTATGGTGTTTTTTTCCCAATGTATACATTTTTAATACTTTTAGAGCAGAACTTATCAGTTTTCTTTTCATGGATTCTGTTTTTTTTGTATTATTTGAAAGGCCTTTCTCACTCCAATATTCCACAAAAAGTTTCTCCTATTTTTTTCTTGGTATTTTAAGGCTTAATATTTCTATGTTATATTTTTGCACCACCTGGAATTTATTTTGGTGTAAGGAATTTTATTTTTTCTGGACAGTTACTCAGTCATCCCAATATACTTTACTGAATAATCCCTTTCCCTCTTCCAATAAGAAATGTCACTATTATCATATACTAAAGTACTGTAGTTATGTAGGTCTCTTTCTAATTTAGAAGACTATAAAAAGTTAAAATATAATGGGGATAGTAGCAATACTGACAGAAGAATAAATATCAATGTGGAAATAGAGAGATCAAAGTAAAATAAGTTCCCTGGCACTAAGTGACATCAGACAATAACTGAAGAGTAGATAAGAAAGAGTAGATAAGAAAGAGGAGTGAGTTCTTTAGAATTGTTCTGTATCCTGTCTGGTGTTGGCTGGAAGAATCTATGATGTTATAAAACTCATAGAACTGTACACTAAAGAGTGAATTTCACTGAATGTAAATTTTTTTTAAAAATTTAAAGACTAAAGGAATAGTGCAGGCATCAGTAATGAAAAACTGTTTTGTGAAAGGAAGCCGCTAACTTCTTTTTTTTTTGCGGTACGCGGGCCTCTCACTGCTGTGGCCTCTCCCGTTGCGGAGCACAGGCTCCGGACGCGCAGGCTCAGCGGCCATGGCTCACGGGCCCAGCCGCTCCGCGGCATGTGGGATCTTCCCGGACCGGGGCATGAACCCATGTCCCCTGCATCGGCAGGCGGACTCTCAACCACTGCGCCACTAGGGAAGCCCCCCCCTTTTTTTTAATTCTTTCTTGTCCTTATCCACTGGCTCTTCTCTGAAAGAGGAAATACAGTCCTTAGTCATTTAAAAATTGTGTAAATATGACATATCATTCACTGATTTGCTCTAAATTCAATTACTGATTAAAATTGTGTGTTTTACACATAAAAACGTGTTGGTGAAAAAGAGAGCTGTCATCATTTGGGTGAAAACTCAGAAAGTAATTCTCCTAAGCATTCAGCAACAGTTCAAGCTCTGGAGAGCAGTGGGGAATAAAGACAATCTGCCTTTAGCTACAGCTCCTGTTTGTCTACCTTTTTTGCTATTTTTGTCTTATCTACCTCCAGATCTTCTACTCTCTTCCTTTCCCTGCTAACAAAAGTTCCTCTCAGCAACAGAAGCCAATCCACACTAAAGTATAAATGACCAATAATATCTTCCTCTGTACTATTCCCCCAGGGTCTTCACTGCAAACATGGAAACTTTGGGCTCCGGATGCTCTGGCCAAGTGCATGAACTACAGGTTCAAAGTGGCTGGGTGTGAGTCATGACGCTGCTACCCTTGGCTGTCCGACCCTGAGAAAGTTACCTATATCTTCGTGCCTTGTCTTTCGCAGTTAGGGTATTTACTTTTTAAAGTACGTACTTCATAGCACTAATGTGAGGATTAAAACAAGATAATACATAAAAAACATTTTTTAAAGTGCTTGACACATTAATAAAAGCTCAATGGTTTGTTGTGTTATTAATTTCAGACGAGAGCAGACAGTTGTGCCTGCTCGGTAACCGAAAATCAAGTCCCATTGCTTTGTAATTTGGCTACAGTAGGAGCTAGTACCAAGCTACCATGGGATTATATAATCTTGGGAAAGTAACCTCCACTCTGGAATCTCAGTTTCCTTATCTATAAAATCCTGACCTCACAGGAGTCTTAGGAAGACGGAACGAGATAACATACATGTGTAAAGAGCTTTGCTAACCAAAAAGCATTGAACATATGTTAATTATTACACTAGGAAATTTCAATCCCCGTCAGATTATTATCTTTCTGGTTAACAGGTTCAAACTCATTCATATAATGAATATATACAAGATTCATCAGAGATATAAAAATAAAAAAGGGAACTTGTTATTACATGCTTCTAATTTAACAGAATTCTAGTTTTAAAAAATCACAAGTTCATGGCTAAGAAGGCATGGAGAAAATTGTTTATAAGTCTTTTATGCATTTTTAAATTGAGTTTTTGTGTTCATAATTAATTTAAAAAAGGAAAATATGCATGTTTTATCTTCCATCATAATTCAAAAGTGTTTCTTTCTTTTCATTATAATTCTAAGCTATGATGCCAATCTTCAGTTTCTTTTCTGGAAAAGTCCATTTTTATAGTATGTTCTTTGTGCCAACCTATTATAAAAAAAATTGAATCTTACAATGCAATTAAGAAAATGAATAGTGGATTTTGAATTATCATACCACAAACAGACCCAAATGTAATGAGAGATTTCTCCTATTCTGGAGCTGTTGTCCTCAGGACTCACAGGAATAGCCACTTGTTTTATTACATGTTTGCAAAGGAGTCCCTCCGCAATTAATGAGATGGTACATGTGGAAAAACTGAGTACACGGCAAACAACTGCAGTAGGTAGGATGTTATTATAATTGGTCTCACCAGTAAGATACCTAATAGGCATCTCCAAATATAACTTGGTCAAACCAAACTTCTGATCCCCACCCCTTGCCCAGAACTGCTCTTCCTGCAATTTTTCCCGTCTCCGTTTATGGCAACTCCGTCCTTCCAACTGCTCAGGTCAAAAACCTAGGAGTCATTGCTGTTTCTCTAGTGTTTTTTTTTTTCTTCTTCTCAACCCACATCTAATGTGTCAGTAAATCCTATCAGCTTTACCTTTCAAATATTTCTCACCACCCCTACTGCCCGGATGCTGGTACAGGTCATTAGCAACTCTTGCTTGCATTATTGCAATGGTGTGTCACCTCCCCTCCCCGTGTTAGTTTTCTCCATTGTACTTACTGGTCCCTAAATTACTAGTTTACTTATTCTTTAATTATTGTTTGTCCCCTCCCTCTAGCTAAGCTCCACAAGGGAAGGCGATTGTCTGCTTTGTTCACTTTTGCATCCCTTGCACCTAGAATAGTGGCTGGCATGCAGAAGACACTCATCATATGTATTGATTTTTTTAAAAAGCCTCTTAACTGGTCTTCCTGCTTTAATTCTTGCCCCCTGAAACCTATTTTCAACAAAGCCTTCAAAGAGTTTCCATTAAAACCTAGGTAGGGGGCTTCCCTGGTGGCGCAGTGGTTGAGAGTCCGCCTGCCAATGCAGGGGACGCGGGTTCGTGCCCCAGTCCGGGAAGATCCCCCATGCCGCGGAGTGGCTGGGCCCGTGAGCCATGGCCGCTGAGCCTGCGCGTCCGGAGCCTGTGCTCCGCAACGGGAGAGGCCACAACACTGAGAGGCCCACGTTCCGCAAAAAAAAATAAAACAAACGAAAAACCTAGGCAGTATCACTCCTCTGCTCCCCATCTCACTCAGAGAAAATGCCAAAGTCCTAACCATGGCCTGTAAGAACCTCCTTCCTCCGCACCCTCTCGCCCCCCCACCATCTCCCAGTCACACCCACATTCATCCACATTACCCCTCAGACCTGGCCTCCCCCTACTTTCACTCATTCACTCACTCTGCTCTCACCACACTGGCCTCCGGGTTGTTCCTTAAACATGCGGGCTGGACTGTCTGATCCTCCTGCTTGCAAAGCGCTTCCCTCTACAGTCTCATGGCTCACCCTCTCACCTCTGTCAGACCTTTGTTCAAATCTCCCCCTCTCAGACAGGCCTTCTCCAACCATCCTATCTAAGTTGTATCCCAACCCCACTAATCCCAACCCCTCTGTGCTTCATTTTCCTACGTAGCACTTATGTATCACCACCTTACATCACTCCTACCTATTAGACTTATTATTTTATTTATCGCCTTTCTTCCTTCTGTAAAATGAAAGCTCCGCAAGATCAGGGCTTTTTATTTCTTTCATTTCCTGCATAATCCTAGCATCTGGAACACTGCTGGCACATAGTGGATGGTCAATAACTATTTACTGAATGGATGAAGGAAGTGATAATCTCTCGCTGGGTATCTAAACCCAGTTAATCAGCGGGAATGGAACCCATCCACTGTGAATTACTCTTAACCAGTTATCCTTTCTATTTGTCATGGTATCCTAAAGAGATCAGGCATAGTATATCAATCTTTCTCCAAACGAGTCAACAGTATGAATGTCCTCCTTGAGAGACAGCAGAACTCTTATTTCCACCCTCGCTACTCTGTTTTTTAAGGCACTGGTAAAGATTTTTCCCATTAAAATCTATTTATTTTATAGGCAAACATGTCCCTCCCCAAATCTGCCTTACCCTGTTTTCCTGGCCACAGCTGCAAAGTTGCATACTGGTGCCAGAGGCAACTGATTAGTTTAAAAGTATATATTCTGCTTTAGGCTGGTATCCATTTGTATTTCATTATAAGAGCATATTAAAAATGATGTCTTGGACTTTTAACTGTCTATAGCACAGCACATCTGTCACCCCAGTTCATCCTGACAATCTACCTATGAGAGTGTGTAGAGCAAAGTATTATTCCAACAGACACAGGAGTCCAGGCCCAGAAAAGCTGGTAATATAGGTGATCCTGGGTATGATTTCCTACTTTTACTTTTTAAATCTTTTTTTATTGCAAGTCATCTTCCCTCAATAGGAAAGGCTGTCCTAGGTTATACAGTTAGTGTTTTTGAAAAAGCCTCAATTTCAGACATACTGTTGGGATACTGAACATCTGTACTTAATACTCTGTTGTGATGTTTCTCCTCACTAAAGTTGAGCTCTAATAAACTGACAAAGATAACCAGGATCCAACCATCCTGTGGTTTTAATTTCTAAGAAAGCACAGAATTTATGAAATATACTTTTGCTCTAAATTTTTATCCAGTGGTAATCCAATTTTAGACACCCCCTCCTTCCACCCACAAGCTGGTTTCTGAAGAGAAGTTCTACCTTCTCTCTCAGACTTAAAACACCAGAATGATATTCCTACTAAACAGCTTAGAAGTCACTCACTCCAAAAAAATCTTACCTGAGGCTCCGCATCTGGACCCAAATCCCTCCCAAGTCTCTTGTGGCACCTATGTGCACCCCTGTCCCAGTGTTGTCAGTGTGAGCTACCCGTTTCCCAGCTGTCTCCTGCAATAAATCCCACATTTCTTTAGAGCAGGGATGAATCATCTTTGTATCCCCAGGGGCTAACACAGTCCTTGGCACATGACGGATACTCGATATATGAAGGATGAATAAATGAATGAAAGAAGGTAGTTATCAAAGATGAATGTTAAGGAAGAGGGGTTACAGCACTCTTGGTATCTTTTCCCTCCCATACACTCTTGGGCCTCTCCACTCCCTCACTTATTGTAGCGATTGGAAGTAGACACTGGACGTGACTCGTCCCACCCCTTCCTCTCCTCTTTCCCTTAGGGAGACAGGTGCTGCCAGGAAGCACAGAGCCACCTGGACCTCCATCAGCTCTACACAGGAGGGCAGCCCCCTCCCATGGGAAGGCCTGCGGTGCTCCTGCACTGCCAGCGACTGGGTGGGTTTGTTTGTGTTTCAGCATTAGGAAGCACATTCGCCTGTAGCTAGAAAATAAATTTCCTAATAGTAGAGGTTATAGTCTAGTCTTCCATCTGATTTTTTTTCTTGTATTTTATTTATCAATTAGTTCAGAAATTGGGGCATGGAAGAGGATTTGTTGTGCAGGGGTTCTTAAATCTCTTCCCAATGTGGACTGGTAGGCTTTGAGATTTTTAACTTGAGAGGCTTCTCTTATGCTATAAATGACCGGTTTCCCAGAATATCACTGTCTTAATAATAAAGTAGAAGATGGTCAGGTGAGAATTGCTGTGAAACAACATATGACTGTGAATTCAGCAAACCCCAGAAAAGACCAAAAAGGCTAAGATTTATGATGATAAAAACCTTTCTATACCATCAGTAGGACCCTTTGTTTTGTCTACATTCCTAGAATTCTAGGATTCAAAAAGTAAGTTTCAAATTATTATGTAAATATCAAACTTTGGGTCCCCTTTCCTGATATTCTCTTTCCAAAAATCTCTAAACACTGTGCTAATGAACATGCAATCATAACCGGATCTGCCCAGACCCCCTCTACACTTCTTCCCATCATGTTGAAAGAATGCTTGAGGCTGGGCACAAGAGGACCATGGGTATCTTTTTATACAAGGCATTAGAGCCAATCCATGGAGTGGAGTCCGGGGAAGGGACCCAAAGGTATCAACCTGATTGAGGGACTGAGTAGCTTCTACATGTCCTACAGGAATATTTTTTCATTAGCCAAGCCTGGAGGCTTCCACTAGGTAAGAGTTTTGGCAGATAATAAAATGCTCCAATTTATCTGGTGGTAGTGCTTATGGTGGCTGATTTCACATAACCCTGCCAGCTAGGTATTATCACCCACGTTCTACAGATGAGGAAACTGGGGTTGGTAGAGAAATAGAGCTAGCAGTGTGAAAGGTGAGGGTTTGAGCCCCTATCCTTTAGACTTCAACAGCTAGCTGCCCAGGGTATTTCCACTCGTCCACAGTGCCTCAGAAAAGCCCCATCGCCGTTACTGGAAAATGCACTACAGATGCATGAGACATTGATGGTGGAGGTGAGGATATGTCTACACAGAATAAAAAGAACATCAAACAAAGCTTTTTGAGGGTTCTGCCAATGTCCTGAACATACAGAGAGAAGATGAACAGAAAAGTGGTACCCAGAGGCATGTACAGAGCACAGTTTAAGCACATGGCTGCCGATGTGTAAGTCAACATCCCCAGTGACTAGATCTAAATAGAGTTTGGAGATGATTATTTCTCTGACTCCTTTGAAGATGTTACATGAATACACAATAAGCAGGACAGGCCTATGAGCTTCTGCTTCTCAGAAGCTTCTTTTCTAAGCTGAGCTTCCAAGATGCTTAGAGCAAGCCTAGTTTGCTTCCTATGTCACTGGACACTCAAGAGTTTTCTCCTTTGTTGAAAAGTGTTGAACCACCTCTTACCAAGAGAGGTAAGCCTCCCCAGAATTGGCCCTAGACCCTCAATCTTTTTGCTATGAAACCAGAATCCATGCACAGGGCCACTCACTGCTACATGTGTTATCAAAGTGAATACGTACTAGATAGCCCAAAGCTCATCCATGCCCAAGAGAGACTCTAGACATTTGGGATTCAGTGTCACCAAAATTAAATCCAATGAACACAGTGTCACAATGTCACAGTGTCACAAGAGGCTCATTTTTTCTCTTTGGCTCCTTCCGTCCTGTACTCGTGTCCCCAGTGCTGAGAAGTCTGAATCATCCTTCATCCTTCACTATATTCATCCAAGTGGTTGTCCAATCCCAAAGCTTATGTCGATAAGACGTTTCTTCTTGTGCTCTCCTCCATTCAACTTCTATAACTGCTGCTCAAGTTCTTGATCTTAACACTTCTTTCGTGGTCTATGCTCATCTTTTCCTCAGTAGATTCCTTGCATTCAGCCTCACCTCCTTGAAGACCTCCTCTCCTTAGGGGCACTGTCACAGTTCCCATTCTTTCCTGTGCTTTGATCTCTCTGTAAAGCTTCAGAGAAGGTGGTCATCACACCCCCGTCAAGGTCAGGTAGTCCAACCATCACCTGGGAACTCTGCCTCCAGCTGTCACTCTTTTAGTCATTGTTTCAGGTACTAAGAAAAGCCAAATTTATGTGTTTAAGCTACTTCTATTCCCTGTCATCTTTAAAATATCAGGAGAGCTGTTCTCCCTCTAATTCATCAAGTAATGATTCCCATTATTCCAAAAGGTTTTGAAATCCTATACTGTCTGATCACATGTTCCCATACTTTTCAGAGACAAGCCAAGATTTCTTTTCTCTTTCCTTCCAGTTTCATCTTCCATCTCCTCCCTCTGCCAAGCCTAGCCACGCAGCTGCCATGGCTACTGGCTCTGACCTTCTGCCAGGCTCTTATTCTTCGCGAATGTTCAACGTACACACCTTTGAACCGGTTACTTTGATCTAAACTTTTTTTCTATTTGATGGATGAGGTGCATTAACCTTGGTACCTCATCACGTGCATTTCTCTTGGATTGTAAGTTACTGGAAGGCAGGGCTCTAAGAAGCATGAGGAACTCTTTCTAATAAGAATCCATAAAAGTAGATGCTGTTTGATGATCATGAGGATAGCATGCAAAGCCACTCAAATAATAGGCAAAATTTAATACTTCATATCTTGACTTCAGCCCTTGGCATGTAGTTACACCATTTCATCCACCCAAACACCCAGTCGTTTCCACACCTGATGTGGTTGGCAGCACCCTAGAGTGCTGTTTGCTCTGATCTGGTCTTGGTTCTACAAACTCATGCTACAGCCATCGCTGGGGATCGTGCCTTTCACTGAAGCCTATGCAGTGAGGGGCCAGGTGTAGGTGTGCATTCACGTGTGCAGAGCATGACCGGCGACCGGCGCCGCATCTCAGCCATACTTACTTGGTGAGGTGGGGGACGCTGCGCCTCCTTCCGCTGACGTGGTCGGAGGCTTTGTGTCTGGCACCGGCAGAGGCACAGGCCTGGCCATCGGTGGTGGCGGCGGTGGTGGCAACATGGGGGTGGGGAGGAATGGGTTGTGCACTTTGCCTTGGCTACTCCCGTTGGGCTGCCAGGGTGGGAACCAAACAAAACACGCACAAGAGAAAGAAGACACAGATAGAACCATTAGCCGCTTCGGAAAACAAAAGATTCCTTAGGCACCTTTCACATAAATTACTAAGTATTCTAGCTACTTGAATTCTTCCGTAAGAGCATATGGATGAAGAGCTGTGGGTTGCTCTTAAGGCATTCCACAAAAGTACAGTCTTAGGCACACATGCTCAATGCACTCTAAGCTTACCTCTTGAACGACTCTGACCTTCTTTGCATCTGATTCTAGAAAATGACCTGCTAACTTTTGCTTGGTATGTTTTGATTCTGTATTAACTGTGACTTTTGTCATCATTCTCATGATTATTGAATATTGATTTAATATATAAGTGTTTTATAGATTGTGGAATTATTCCATCATGTCTATTTATACAGATATAACAAAGTTTCCTAAATATGCATTTGAGATTAAAAAAATATTTTATTTTCACTCTTCAAAGTTGATATTATATAACATTTAATAAATATGTTAAGTGAACATAAAAAATTTCTTTCACATATTGTATAACATCAGGCACAGAAACTTTAGAATTCAGCTGTCAAAATTCTGCTAAGGAAAAATATCACTTCTAATTTTGATTTAAATTATATAAGCATATGCCTTAGGAGTCATATTTATCTGGCTGCCTGATGTTAGAACAACCAAGTAACAGCTCTTTAACAAAAGAAAAGTTTCCTTCTGAAGAAAGCAATAAAATCCATTTATTTTTGAGTTTTTCGAAACAGTCCCATGAAGGACCTGCCTTAAACCCTATAAAATTTTGATCAAAATGCAAAACTGGTCATTTGATAGTTATAGGGGATGATGTCAGGACTATTAAAAAAGAGTTAGAAATTTTAAAAGTCAGATGCTTGATGCTGGTGATCACTTCAGTTTTCCATGGCTTCCCAAGTGGCCTTTCTGCCTCTGGTCTTCAGTGACACTATTCAACCAACAATAACAGCTCCTACTTAGGATCTAGTCCTGAATCAAAATTCAGTTGCTGGCCCAGGCTTTTAAGTTTAAGCTTAGTAATTCTGCAGAGGAAGTATCACTGCCTCATCAACATTCACTTATATATTTAGTATTGTTCCTCAAAGACAATCTCATCCGACAGTCAGAATGTTGTGCTTTCTTGCCAACAAACTTGCCTGTGTGTCATTTCTGAGTGGGCTAAAAGTCCACAAGTGAATGCTTTAGAATAAGCCAAGCAAATGAATACACAAGCAAAAAGAAAAAAGGGTCCATATTGATTTGTTGTCTAGACAGAAATGTATCTGCTAACACATCACCAGACATTAGTCAAGGCTGCCTGTTCTGTCTCAGATATGCAGAATCAGGTATTTCTTCGAGGGAAGAAAATCGGTGATAGGGTCGTGTGATATAATATTCTAAATTAGGCAGTAATAATTATGGCCCATCTGTGGCTTCATTACAGTTATTAGGAGAAAATGAAAATCACATTTGGCTTTATGCTGGTCATTATTTCCAATTCATTGTTATTATTATTGGCCTTGGGATAGAGCTCTCCATTGCAAACATTTGGTTCTATATTTGAAATAAAATTTGTGATTTTAAAAAATCACTTTTACATTAGGAATATCGTTTCAAATTGTGATTTGGTTTATTTGAGAAAAAATGAAAACCTCCATTCGAAACTACTGAATACTATTTAGCTTTATACAAAGATAAGTGGGAAAGATAACTACTTGCAGAAATAACAAACTATAATAAACTACTTCTAGAATCTTGAGTTCAAGTACTGGTCAACTTGATGTAAAGTGTTAGAGGACTATTTTTTAAAAATATCAACTTAGTTGATCTGAACCATCTGTGCCCCCTCCTCCCCCTACCTCTCCCTACCACCCAAAATCATTATTTCAAACTATTTGGTCTTTCTATTTTGTTAACTGCGTGAGCCCTTGGGTTAGTATGCATGAGGTGGAATTATCTGCCCACAGACCTTAGAAGGTTACACAGTTCACCCTTGAGATGATTTATATCCATAAACTTGACAGTTGCGAAGTTAACACAAACACTGTTTTTAAACCCTGGCCAATCCCTCTTAGAGTAAGTTAACTTTCCCACAATCTAGAATAAATATGACATTTGCCTGCAGTCAGTCAACACAACATCAGAGCACAACGTCATATGGTCATAAGGTCTTCCCTTGTTATTTTTACGTTCGGTTAATATTTCTAAAAAATTGAAAAAAAAAAAAAAAGAAGTTTCCTTACATTGAGGAACCCCACCTGTCCAGCCTGCTGACCAGCATCAGGGCAGACAAGTTGGACAAACTCTTTCAGCGTCTCCTGAGGGTGATAGCGGATGGCTGGGTGGGAGAAGTAAGGCCCAGGCTGCTGGATGATGGGTGATGTTGGAAAATGAAGAGTTGATGGTGTCGCATGTGGACTTGCTGTAGGAAAAGAAAACATCAGAGTTAATGAGAGAAAGACTTGTTTTGCCACAGCTTTTAAACTGGATTCAACTTCCTTTTAAAATTTCTTCTCCTGACCCAATTCCTAGTAACTGCTCGTGTGACAGCATTTAACCCTGGAGAGGTCTGATAGATTTTCTTCCTTAAAGCTCTAAGACAAACATGGAGGCTAGATGAGGGTAGAGTTTCAAGCTGTCTTTCTATTTTCAGTGGACATGAGTTATAAAGGCATTAATAATCCTTGGTGAAGCTGAAGATTATTCATTACCTTAAGAGCCTTTTTAATGAAGCAGGCAATAAAAAATGTATTTGGTAGATTAGACCTGATTTAACTGACATTACATATGACAAATTCTAGTTTGCACATACGGATCCCCTTTCATGCTGAGATTTCCATAGACAATAATTCATTGTTAAAGCTCTTATACTCCTTTCAAGGAAATTTCTAGGGACTAATTCAGGATGAAATTTTTTGAAGTCTGTAGTAAATGATCACTTAATGAACCCATGCAATTTGGGTGCCTCACTTTACATAGAAGGTTTATGTTGCCTTTTTTTTTGGCCATTTCAAAGCCAAACTCAGAAACGCATAGATGTTAGTTATAGCAGGGGAACCCACAGGCTGAGTAGGTAGGCAGTGACCCCTGCTAAATTGTTGGCCCTCTGCTCATACAAACTGATGAAAGGCTCAGACAACCATCATTCCCTTATATTTGAACCCTGCTGAGTTTCACTGATACAGGAAGAAGATTACATTAGATTTAAAAAACGTATGTGAGGTGCTTAATAATCTTTCCTGGGAAGATTTCTGCCCTTGAAGTGGAAGGGTGATTCGTGAAGCCTGCTGAAGGGTAAGAACAGCACACGGGAAGGGCTGAAGACACTCAAACCAAGTAACGCCGAGATGGCGGCTCTCACTCCCCAATGAGGGCCAGAAAAACAACTGCCAAGTAAAAGCAGATGAGAGTATTTATTTTTCCTTTACTTTTTGCAGTTTAAATCTTTAAACTCAAGAAGGCCCTGCAAAGAGAAAACAAAGGAATACCTAAATATTTGGAAAGTAAGACTTTCCTAATATTGAGGGTGACTCATAAAACGAAGAACAACTAAGTGAGACTGGCCACACTTTCTACCACCATCCCATCTGTCAAAAAAGGATGCATCTCTATTGATCCCCGGACACGGGATTTTTGTTCCCTACTGTAGCTGTAGGACTGGAGCATTTTCTGACTAATAATTAGAGTGGCTAGGACTCTGAGGTTCAGAATGGCATCTGTAGTTTTTAAAGAGTAGAAATAGGGGTTTGGAGTGGAAACAAGAGTCCAGTCCATACGTTGCAGATGACCTGATGGGATCCTTTCATTCATGCAACCTTTAACCTATCCAAAAATATTCCAAGGCTCCTACTATGGGCTTGGGATACAACACTGAGACAATATAAAGTTTTGTCTTCAATCACATAATTGAGGGCATCTTGAACATAACCCATTCGAACTAGAATTCTTGTCACCTTCCACCCCTCATACTGGCTCTTCTCTCTTCTCCATATTAGTAAATAGCTTTTCCATCCATTTAATGATTCACTGTCATATCCCTCGAACAGTGTCTGGCACTCAGTAAATATTTGTTGATGGTTCAATGAATGATTAAATATATGAGTGGTACAGAAATTAATAAAGTAACCATACAAATAAATGTAAACTTAAAAAAATATTTTTAACCTGGCAAACAGCCAGAGAGCTTGTAGAAAAACTGGTAAAACTTCGGGCTTCATACACTGAATGGTAAATCTTGGAATCCATTACTGTCTGAGTTAAAATCTGCAGCTAAAAAGTTAAAGGGCTCTGGTCATCTCTTACTTTGCAAATTGTGCTTTAAAGAACCCAAGGAATTTTTTCATCTAATATGGTATGGTCATCTTTGCTGGTAGCAAGAAGCTTTGACCCAGTGCCGTGCATTTGACCGAATAGTTTCTAGTTAGAGCTGGAATGTGGCATCTCCCAAATGAGGCTGGGAATGTACTGAGCACAACAAAACGATACACTCAACTTTTACAGCATGTCAAACACAAAGGTGGCAACTCCATTGTCAAGAGTCCCCAGGAAGCAGACCTTAATGATAAAGTGGCAATGCTTCAGGTGCTCAATGGAAAGTGATGAATGATTGTGAGATTATGAAATTGTGGTGGCCAGCAGAGAATGCTGCCCAAGGGAAAAAATTCACTTGAGCAAAGACTAGACAGATAAAAGTTAGAGAAACCTGACAGAGGAAATAATTCAACAGGACCGTGGAATCCCTCCCTTAATTGTTAATAAGCATCCTTGCCCTCCTGTTGTTGCTGCTGTTGTTAAATATGTAAAAGAAAATCATTAACAACTTGAATGTAGACCTTAGTTTCTTTATTACATTTTACTAAAAACAATTTATTCACCTTTTTCCTGTGTCATAGAGTTTATTTTAACATAGACCTAAGAACACATGGTACTATATGGAGTTAATTCCACAATGGTTGATTTATAAGGATCAATTAATTCTTAATTAATACCAGGAAATATCATTTAGCCTGTAGATTCACATTAGACAACTGCTGAGTCTGCACTGCAAAGGGTCATCCTTCACAAACCCTACTTTCTCATGCCTTGGACATTCTGGTTCAGCCATTAGTCCACTGTGGAACTGGATATAAATCATTCAAGATCCTGAGCGTTAATTTCTTCAAACAGAAAACAGTTGTGTTACAGACATCACAAAGTACTCTTAAATATTATTAAATACCCACAATTTCTCTGGATAACCTGCTAGCAGCACTCTTTTCCTGAACAATGAGACTGCATTGGGTTCTTCCATTGCTCTAAAGCTCAGACTTAAGATTTCAGCCATGTCTAAATTTGGTTTTCCTCCTTCCCTATTTCTTGTTTTCTCCCTTTTATCTTGGATTAGATGTTTTCAGTGTGCCTAAGTTTTTGTCCAAGTAGTTGCAGATTATTTTAGAAAGTGTCACTGGGGTTAAATCAGTCAACAAATCATTCAATCAGCAAAATTCATTAAATGTATTTTGAGATGGTCAGCTCAGGCCCTAGAGAAGAGAAAATACCATTGTGAATCTGGCATGGTGCTAATGCAATGCAGAAAAAATGGTATGAGTCCAAATTTTTGACGCAGAAAAACATCTCTTATGGATGTGTGTGTGTGAGTAGTTGACACAATAAAAAATTAGAGCACATTATGTAAATGCATATTTAGATCCTTTAAAATGTGCATTATTTACTTGAGAGTCAATAAAGGCTTCTCTCAAGTGGTTACAGTTTATTGCAATGCATCCATCTGTATCCAGGCTGATGTTAATACAATTTTGTGTATTAAAAGGCACTACAAAATTGGCTGCTTCTGGGGTCTAATACCTTAGGCCAGGAGCAGCAGAAAGTGTCAGAAACACTCCATTCTGGATGGATCTCACTACTAGTTTAAACTTTAACCAGAGGCCAAACTAGTTTCAAACAACTGCTTGGGCTTTTCACAAAGAATACCAGTAGGATGGGAAGGAAGGAAATTTGATCAGGTTTCTTTGGCTGGAATGGCCCTGCCTACACGTTCTGAACAAAGTAGCCACAGTTAAAGAAGCAGAGACCCAGAATTTCCCAAAGCTGTAGGCTCAGTTATTTATTGCAAAATGATCATATTACTGGATACTTAAAAACAAGAAAGCAGGTCAGTCAGGTTGGTTTACCTGTTTGCACACCACCCACCCACCACCCCACACAGTGGCCCCGATTATTTAAAGGACTCTCCTGGTTTTAGCTTGAAAGAGAAAACGTTTAAAATTCAATGTGATTGAGTATATATATTTTTAACTTAAAAACATTCTTCCTTCTTTAAGGCAGAATTGATTAAGACTGGGGAAGGAGAAGGTCAAGGTCATTACTGTATTATTGTGTATGTTGAGAGACTTTTTTGTGGTCCAACAATTGATTCTCGGTCTGAGAGTCCACTATAGGGAGGAGGCTTTATGGACACATTTCTAGCTCAAAGAAGAGAAATATGCTCTTCTATTTAGCCCTGACATTGCCTTAATTCCTTTATTTCTTGTCCATGAACCACTGCAGACTCTCACGGACTGGACAGAGACTTGGATTCTTTTCATGTTAGCTTTTGCTTTCCGGCACCAGCCCTTAGATCCTAGTCTCTCTTTTATAGGAGGCTCCAAAGATAAGCTTTCAAGAGAGCAGTGCAAACAATAAAATCTAATCCTCCTTCAGGTGCAGCGTGCTCTTAAGACAGTGTTACACACAGCCTTCTTCCCTCACAGAATGAATGACCACTCCCAAGCCCTGGCACTTGCGAAACTTCAGTCTTACTGTTAATTGACACTGTCTGTGGCAACAGGTGAGATTCCAAAATGTTTCTTTCACTCTGTTAGCACCATTAGGAGAAAAAGCTACTCATCTGTCTTCAGTGGTAGGATGTTTAGACAAAAATAACCATTTCCATAAAGTACAAGGTGGCATTAAGAACTCCTGACTACTCGTATTTAAAAGTAAAGATTTTAATAAGGCAGAGCTCTAAAAGGAGCAGAAAGTGGAAGAAAAAAATTGTGCTTAAAAAAAAAAGGCTTCTATAAGGGCAAACGGAACCTGAGTTGTTTGGGTTGTCAACTACTATGCAGTTTGCTTCTTCAGAAATTCAAAACCACCATATATAACAACATGATAGCCTACCTAAAGCTGAGAAATCTATCTTAATGGTCCATGGCTATAATTTATAAATCATGCATGAGTCAGACCTGCCATTTATGAAAGCCTAGAAGTTTGGAGTTATGGGATTTACTTTAACAGAGACACAAGGAACGAGGAATTGGCAATGGTTTTCAAGCCTTCGGGAGGTGGAACCTTTTCTAAATAACAAACCTGTGACTCGAGCCAAGGTTTTCAAAACATATAGTACTCATCTTTAACATCACCGAGAGGCATGCAAAAGAACCTGGGTATGTCAAATAAGAGAAATATATGACATCACATGACTTGCAAAACACCAGTATTTTTATATTATTGCTACCAAACAAAGTAACTTGCTGTTACAGTAGATTTCCAAGATAACTGATATATTCTATTCCATTTGAGTTAAGGTAGAGGTTCAGGGTAGAGATCAAATTCCAATATCTTTTGGTCTGTTTTTAACCAAAAAAAAAAAAAAAAAAAAATAGAGAGAGGGGTGAGGGGCAGGCCAAGGTCTTTTAAAATTTTAATTTAGATCAATTTTAGCTCTTGAAAGACTTTTCTTGCTCAAATGCCCTGGTTTATAGTCTAGACCAGGGGTTGGCAAACATTTTCTGTAAAGGCCATAGAGGACACAGTTTAGGCTTTGAAGGCCTCATGGTTTTTGCTGCAATTACTTGACTCTGCCACTAAACGCAGGAGCAGCCATAGATACTACATAAACAAATCAGTGTAGCCATGTTCCAATACAATTTTATTTTAAAAAACAGGAAGAGGGCTAGATTTGACTGGTGGGCCATAGTTTGATGGCCCCTGGTATAGACCCACATAATTCCTGTTCACCCTCCAAACACCTGCAACGCTCTGCTTGTGAGTTGTGCACCAGACAATCACCATTCCTTCCACCTCTTCCCTACCAAACTGCATCCTTGTCCCAGCTGCCCTTTCTGCTAGAGCCTCACCTTTTTTGAAGGCTTCCAAAGCAACCTGCTTGCCATCTGTATCTCCACGAACTATCCACTGTCACTCTTTGATTGCCCCTTTTCACCATTATTTAACATGCCTTGTGTATGTGCTGGTTTCCCACATCCATGTGTATATCATGTCAAATTAAACATATGAGTCAGAAAAGTAGTAGATAACCGACAAGGACCTACTGTGTAGCACAGGGAACTATATACTCAATATTTTGTAATAACCTATAAGGGAAAAGAATCTGAAAAAGAATATATTTATATATATAAATTTATATATATATATGTATATGTATGTATAACTGAACCACTGTGCTGTATACCTGAAACTAACAGGATGCTGTAAATCAACTATAGTTTAATAAAAAGAAAAGAAAGGAAAGAGAAGAGAAGAAAAGTAGAGTGATATAAGGACCATGGTCTTTGGAGTCAGATAGACATGGATTTAAATTTTAGCTCTATCATTTCCAGCTGTGATTCAAGTTTCCAAGCTTCTCTCAGTTTGCCATCTGTATAATGGGGCTTACACTTCATAGATTTGTTTTGAGGATTCAATGAGACAATGTATATAAGGCATATGGAGCAGCTCCTGACCATACGGTTAAGTGATCATCAATAAACAGCTTCTTTTACTTGTAATACTATTATAGGTAAGGATGGGTATGGGGATGAGAAATGACTAAATTGGAATTTGCTCCTATGTGCTAGGGACCTGTTCAAATCGTAGAATACACAGGGGGAAGAGAACAGTGGAGTAAGGGGCACCTGTTGCCTATCTGTCTCTTGGACAAATGAGTGCATAAATATTGATAAAAGAGTATGAGCTAACAATATGGATATGACATGAGGGTCTTGAAAAAAGTTCCATCAACAACAAAATGCAAAACCAAAGCAACAGAAGCAACCTTGATGTAAAAGTCATAGATTCCATAGAAACAATGACTGTAAAGGCTCTTTTTGGATGAAATACACCTTGAATCCCTACCTTTGCTTAAATCTTAGACTCTGAGACTTAACCTAGAAACTTAGAACTATGGGGCTATTTCCCTCTAGACTTTATTTTTTACTTAGACCTATAATCCTTAAGTGTCCATCCTGACCTCCCCCTTTACCATGTAGACCCCTGCTACCTAGGTACACTTCTGACCTAATCAGATTCTGAGCATGGCCTCGTCATAGCCTCATACAATGGAGATCTCTACCACTGCCCTTAAATGTCCCACTGTGTTAGTTATTGGGAGTTGCTTATCAGAGAGCCAATATATGTTAACTGCTTAAAAAGTTTTTTAGAAGCTCTGGGGTACTTTTTAGGAAAATTTTCTAGTTAGATAAAGAGACTTGGGTTTTAATTTTGTTGCTGTCTCTACCTGGCTTTAAATGTGGGCAACTTCTCTCTCCTCTGGTTCTTTCATCTGCAAAATGAGGAGTTTGAACGAAACAGTTGCTGAAGCTCATCGAGCTTTAAATTTCAATGAAATTCAGTCTCTGGGATTACATTTACAAATCACAGTACAACTGATCCATATGTAACAACACTGAAATCTAAAAAATGTGAAACAAGGGAGTATGTGGGGTTTAAAAAAAAATTATTTTAATTTATTTATTTTTGGCTGCGTTGGGTCTTCGTAGCTGCGCACAGGCTTTCTCTAGTTGTGGTGAGCGGGGGCTACTCTTCGTTGCGGTGCGCGGGCTTCTCATTGTGGTGGCTTCTCTTGTTGCAGAGCACGGGCTCTAGGCACACGGGCTTCAGTAGTTGTGGCTCGCGGGGCTCTAGAGCGCAGGCTCAGTAGTTGTGGCGCACGGGCTTAGTTGCTCCGCGGCACGTGGGATCTTCCCGGACCAGGGATCGAACCCGTGTCCCCTGCATTGGCAGGCGGATTCTTAACCACTGTGCCACCAGGGAAGTCCCGGGAGTATGTGGTTTTTAAAAGAAATTATTTTTTAAACGTTTCTGGGATATTAGGTTCTAGGGTATATCTGGACTCAGTCTCTAGGAGCCTGTGCCTTTGGGAAGGCTGTGATATTTAGAGTTTTAAAAACCCTGAGGGAATGTGCCAGTTCAAGCTCTGTGAGATAGAGGCCCAGCCTTTGGGTCCTGACAGGACCTCTTCTCTGAATAGATCATACTTGTGCATGCATCCCCTAAGCTGCCACGACGGCTAATGTGCAATGCATTCAAGTGCCACAGAACAGCTGTGATTATTGGAGATATGAAGAGTGACCGGTTATTACGCAAAGTTGACAAGACTTCAGTTCCATGAAGGGAACTTGAGCTTCTACGTAATATGCAAGCAATACTGCGAGTCAAGAGATGAATAAAAGAAAAACATTTAAGGAAAAAACCACCACCATAGATTGGATGATCACAGAGGTTAACAGAAACAGGCAGAGAATGAATTCTCAAATGACCTGTCGGAAGGGCAGTCCCGCAAAAGAGAATTTCAAAAGTAAGCTCCGTGGAGGTTCTCTAGCCTATGCGAGGCCTACCAAGTCCTGGGACCGGCGCTGTTTGGGAGTCTTTGCTGGCTGACATTTAAAATAAAAAAGGCAAAACCAAGCAGATAAACAAACAAACCCCACAACAAACAAAGCTATGATTGATTCACGGCCTTCCCCCCACTGCCCCCGCCCAACTGGCAGGTATACATTGCAGTTCAAGCCCCTGTTTCTGAGCAACATGATTACTAAGGCACAGGTTTCAAAGTAGCCTCCTGAATTCACCCTACAGGATTTAGGGATTTATCCTACTGCTGGTAGATTTCTCACAAGGGGAGGAAGTAGGAGAAGAATTGGTCCAGGGTTTGAAGTCAGGGTACCAAAGATTTACCCCAGGCTGGGTATCAACTAGCTCTGTGTCAGCCTCCTATGCACCTTAGTTTCCTCTGCTGCAAAATGGAAATTGTATGTCTGAATGGTTTTTAGAGCTCAACTATTTTGGGTTTGAAATCATTCACTCCCTATGTGAGTCTAGGAAAAGTTATGTAACTTTTTCAAACCTGCATTTCCTTGTCTGTAAATTGGGTAAACTGGCACTAATTTAAGAGATTTTCCCGAAAATTAGAATTATTTCTAATTCTAGGTGCCTAGTACATAGTGGGCTCACACCTTTAAAATGAATGTGCTGAGAATATATTGTGTGCCAGACAGCGTGCTTGATTCTGGGCTATTTATTATTCTTAGAGTTGTGTTTTTAGGATAAATTCAGATATACGAAAAGTAATCAGGATCATGCAGTGCCACGTGACAACCTGAGATAACTGGGAATCAAGACTTGAACTGTTCTCAACTGTTTGCATGGCCCTGGAGGTCCCCGGCATGGACTAAGTGTCACTCTTCTAAGACCGGGGTTTGACCTGTGCTCTGTAAGCTCCACCTGCAGCACCAAGTCACTTGGCTGATAGCAGAGCCAAGCCCACTGCCTAGCACACAGGACAGCTTTGCTCTTATCTCCTGTACTGGACAGCTCTCAGTTTTGGCTGCCCAGCAGTCTTTCACCCTTTCTTCTGGAAACAGAGCTCTAATGTTTCTTTGGGTAACTATCCTTCCCTCCACCTCAGTCTGTCATTAGCCTAGACTTTACCCTCCCCCCAGTTCTGTGGGTGGGCAGGTAACCCAGGCCACACCAATGAGAAACCCCGTTATCTTTTTTTTTTTTTTAATGTCCGGGAAGACACCTCTGGGCCAGAGGCACGGGGAGCCCCACTCATGGCACCAGGCCTGGCTGCAGGGCCCCCCAGTATTGCTGTTGCTATGAGGGCGGGGGCCAGGGATTGTCCTGTGGAGCCACTGTTCACTTGCGTGGGGGACCCTTCCTTTCTTCCGGGGTGTGCTCAGCTTCTGCATGTCCTGGATCTTGTCCAGCAGGCCAGAGACGGAGGCCTCAGTGGGTTTGTAACAGTCCACCAGGAGCTCCTTGACCCTGGCAGCTGGGTCTCATCACTCTCCACATCCAGGAGTTCACCCACAGCAATCTCCAGCTCCAGGATCCCCTCTTCCTGGTAGTTGTAGAGGCCAGGGAGCTGCTCCAGGATCCACTCCTCCAGGTTGAGGCGCTTCCGTAGCTCCTCGAGGTCATACTTAGCCGTCACCTTCCCTTGGCACCTTACTGGGCCCTCACCTGCAGCCCCAGGGGGGCTCTGAAAGCAGACACTGCCACTGCCCAGCTTGGGGGCCAGGACCGCCAATGCTGTGCCCCCTGCGGGGTGGCTGTCCACCTGGCAGCTCCCTCCACCCCATTATTTTTTAAACATAAAGATTATTTTAAAAGTGAGCAAATGACCCAAACCAGGCCAATCAGAGCCATAAGCATCCTACTCTAGGGAGTAGGACCGTCCCTAGATCTCTTGTGGAACAGCTGTTCTCTTTCCCTTGGGATTGTTACATTGGTGGGGATTAAGTCTGGAGCTGCTCATATCATCAGTGCCATGATCTGAGGAGATTTAGTCTATGAATCAAGTTCACACAGAGGACAGCAGAGCTGAGAAAGATAAAGATATAGATTTCTGAAGGTACTGCCTGAGCGTCTGGATCCAGCTCTACCTGAAGCCACAAACCCTCTGACTTTTCGGTTACATGAACCAATCCATTATCTCCTTTTGGGGAGACTGGAGGGGTGATTAAGCAATCTGGCTGGGTTCTTTCACTTGTACGAATATTTCACTCGAAAGGGTGCTTATTAACATGTCTTCTGTTCATTACTGGGTATGCAACAATTCAACAACTCTTATTATGGTATTCAGGAATTTGAGGTTTCAGGAAGATCTAGAGATATCCCTCAGCAATACCAAGGTTTTCTAAATCTGTATTGTATGCCAATAGAAGGGACCCATACAACCTGACACAAATAAATCCAAATTCCCACAATCACTTTAAATACCTGTGCTATGTGATCCCTGCTAATTCCCCTCTCATGAATCTCATCCGAGCAATAATTATTTGTTCTTCTGTTCTACTAGGCTGCAGGGGCAGGACTGGCTTGTCTGGTTTGCTCATTAGGGCCTAGCACAGTGCTTGGAAGATGATACATTCTCAAAAATTATTTGCAGAATTGACTCTCATAAATAACAATGGTGCTTACCTCCCTTTCTTTCTAAAGATTTTTTTTTGATGTGGACCATTTTTAAAGTCTTTATTGAATTTGTTACAATATTGCTTCTGTTTTATGATTTTTGGTTTTTTGGCCGCGAGGCATGGATCTTAGCTCCCTGACCAGGGATCAAACCTGCACCCCTTCCATTGGAAGGCAAAGTCCTAGCCACTGGACCGCCAGGGAAGTCCTGGCACTTATCCCTTTAGCAAGAGCCATGCCTGAATGAAGACAAGCCAAAGCAGTCTTCACCATGGCAATGGGCTAATCATCATGGAAGGGGGTTCACCTGCCTGATTGGGAAGACCACCCCCCCCCCCCCGCCGCGTTCTTCTAACCACACAAGAATAATGGGATGGAGTAACCAGGCTGTCTCACTTCCCTGAGGCCCCATCTCTTCTAGGCTATGAGGCTCCTCCCAGTGAAGGGAAAAAAAACACTCCTCTGGACCCACAGGAGCAGATAAAAGAGAGAACTGGGGATGGGGGGTGAGGAACGAGGGAAGTGAGAATCCTTTCAAGAGAACCACACAGAAAGACAGCAAAAAATGATATGGGGATGGGGGGGAATCTGAGACAGTTAACATTAAAATATATATATATATATTTTTTTTTGGCTGCATTGGGTCTTCGTTGCTGTTTTCTCAAGTTGGGGTGAGCAGGGGCTACTTTTCGTTGTAGCACACGGGCTTCTCCTTGCGGTGGCTTCTCTTGTTGCAGAGCACGGGCTCCAGGCGCGTGGGGTGGCTTCTCTTGTTGCGGAGCATGGGCTCTAGGTGCGTGGGCTTCAGCAGTTGTGGCGCACGGGCTCAGTTGCTCCACGGCATGTGGG
Organism: Globicephala melas; assembly: GCF_963455315.2. NCBI lineage: Eukaryota > Metazoa > Chordata > Mammalia > Artiodactyla > Delphinidae > Globicephala > Globicephala melas. The sequence continues at coordinate 135,785,386 of NC_083314.1, forward strand.
ATCTTCCCGGACCAGGGCTTGAACCTGTGTCCCCTGCATTGGCAGGTGGATTCTTAACCACTGCGCCACCAGGGAAGTCCCTGAGACAGTTAACATTTAGTAACATACTAATAACATATGTGGCCCTTTCCATATGTCATTTCACTTCCTCCTCCTATTAACACCTTAACGTTTTGTACAGGTGGGAAATTAAGAGACCAGCAGAAGATGGGTGACTGGCACAAGCTTATGCAGATCCCAAGTGGCTGGCCAGGATTTGCATTCTATCTTGGCTGACTCTACAGCCCATGCTCTTTTCACTGCACTCTGCTGCTCCCATTTGAATTATTTTTCAGAGGTCAAATGGCTTATTTCCTTTCATGATATTTCCCTCATAGGTCCCTTATTACCGTAATACAACCTGGCAACTCTGATGTTCCTCACATGTGTTTTGTGCATAAGAAGAATGAATTGTTTGGGGTTGGGGGAAGCAACTGCCATTTAGTACTAAGAAATATGGCAAATGTAAGTTTACTGTGGAAATACACATTTTAAAAAACATTCCATACACGTGAGTGGTTAAATACGCTAGTTTCAACAATACAAAGGATGCAGCGTGAAATGGGTAACTCTCCGTGATCCTGCAGCTACATTAACAGGACTGTACATTCCCATTTCGAGTATCAGTGCTCACCCCCCTTTGCCTACATGGATGATAAGCTGATACTACATAAACATTGTTAAAGCTACAGTTCCATGCTACAGTAATTCACTTAACTTTAACATGATTTATGGTTCTGTCAATCGGTGAGGTTGAAAACCCTGTGCTGAAGCTTAAATGTGAGCTTCATATTTAAAATAGCAAGTGTGTGTGTGTGTGTGTGTGACAGAAGAAAACATTTCATATAGAGAGGAGATACAAGTCCAATATTGACTTTTTATTCTACTCTGAAAAAAGAAAAATAAAGAATGAATCTAAACATGGAATCAACATTATATTAAGCTCAACCAGAAAGACCTGGGAGTTTATCTGATTATGTGATTTATAGTACAAGTGATACCCAGAAGTCTCATCAGTGACATAATTCCAAAGAAACCTTGCTCAGAACCCACGCCTTCACTGTGGCTGCATGTGTGGATCTGTGGTTGGGGGGCGGGTAGGGGAGTGGAAGAGAGGGAGGGAGAGATGGAGAGATGGAGAGCAGCTTCTTTTGTCCACATGAGTTTAAATCTGGGTCCACGTGGTTAATCACCCATCACCCTATTCTCCTCTCCGGTGCTCACCCGGGAGGCATTTTGCCTCTTTAAGAGATAAGGAGCCAATTGGTCTTACTGCTCTAACCTGTCCTCGTTGGGACCACATATTAACAGATTCCACTGCAGAAGAGCTCTCTTTAGAAGTTTGCTGCTGGGATGACAAATTAACCCAGCAGGGTGTCCCACACATCTACCTCAGTACAAATTATTAGTGTAATAGAGCTTTTAGTTATGCATTTATCTAGTAATTATTGAACGGTTACACAAAACCAAGCTGAGCGCCACGGCCCTTTATGAGGCTCGCTCGGTGGGTGGCCTTCCAGTTCATTTAGGATACCAGTTCACTTGCAGACAAATTAGCTAAACAGCCTTCTCCTTTAAATATTTTCCATGTCACAGTGAAGCTCTTTACAGTACAGTAAAGGCACAGTTTTAATTACATGCTTCCTGACTTTTGTTTAGTTGTAGTTTTGAAACATTTGCTCGAACTGTTTTTTCCTTTGGCTGGGCAGTAATAGGTGGTTGTAAGTATCTGGCTAATGAATTTAATAATTTCCGGAACTGGGACTTAAAGGGCCTTTGCTAAAAAGCTGCTTCTCTTTACCATCCAGTTCCTCCAAAGCCCATCGACAACGTTTCCCATTAGGCTGGACACCAGCACTTGAGCTAACCTTGCCCCGTGTTCACAAGCCCTCTTACTCTCTTTTTAGTGCTCCTCAAAGCTCGTACTTGTTAGGTCTGTGATGCCTGCATTTGGAAGTCAATTCTGATTGTTAGAAAGACAATGTAATGTCTTCTCAAATGACACACTACAGTAATAAATAAACACCTTGCATCTGTTGGCAGATTATTTCAGCGCCTTGTTAGCAACAGGTACTTAATTGCTTCTCATTTTCCTGAGATGATTCAATTGCACTAAACCAGGAGAGACAAATTAGATTCAGCTCCACTGAAAGGAGCACCAGCGTGTTCCACAACTAAGTTAAGAAGTTTTCCTAAGAGGCAAAGAAGTTTGCCAATATGATACGAGAATGCTAAATGAAACTATTGCTTAGGTAGAGGGCCTATGTCAAGGAAGGGTGCCATGGTTATGAGCGTGACGAGGCGCCAGGGACTATTCCTTCTTCAGGATCCTTAGTTTGGGCAGACGCATTTCTAATACCATAGAAAATATTCCATAAAAAGGGGATCAAATCATTTTGAGCTCAGCATTTCTCTTAATGCCCATGAAAGTAGAAGTTCTTAATTAAAACCAAGCAAACGTATGTCGAGCATTCATTCACCATGCTATGCATCTCCCTAAATGTTGCCAAATACACGCACTTGAATATTGTATTATTATCACACATGGGCGATGGAAAGAACTCCCTATTATTCCCGAACTTTCTGTTTGCTTTCAATCAAATCCATGTTCTTATTCATTTATTCAACAAATATTTATTGAGTGCTTTCCTAATGCCAGGCACAAGGCTGAGGGATACAGGATATCGGGAGGAAGAATAAAGAATGGTCCCTGTTCTAATGGGCCCTGCCATCTAGTGATAACTGCTGCCTTCCTGTGGTACCTCTCCTTCCTTCCTCCTCTATTATTGTCTATGAGTCTCCGCTCTTCCAACCTTTCCTGGTGACCTGAACTTCCTGGAAGGTTATCTTAATTCTCATAATTCTCCGCAGTATATTTTTCTTGGCCAAACTGGGAGATGTTAACTTCAGACCCTCAGATGTCTCATCACTAAGAGCAAGATCCCTGTTTGGGCCACGAGGATCATGGACTTAGAGAGGTTTAGAGAGCATGTAAACGTCTGAACAGAAACTGGCAGGATTCTTTGAAAGCTGCACAATAAATCTTTGGTTTATGTGGCTATTGTTTTAATACATCTTGTGCATGTTTTCGGAATCAGGGCAATTTGATTTCTAAACTCCCTTCACATGTATGTGTGTATAAATATGTATGTGTGTGTGTGTGTGTATATATATATATATATATATACACACACACACATATGTATGTATGTATGTTTTGACCCATAAAGAAGTGGGGCTTTAGCCCTGCGCTCACATTTTGTATGTCTGGATTCCTCAGTACTTAGCTAAAGCACGACTGCTGTTGCCTTGCACGCTTACGACTAGGAGGTACTCTGTCTGAGAACAGGGGTAAATCACGCTTGTTTGGACTCGCCCAGTGCCGAATGCCACGGTAGTCCTCTATCAGGTTGCCCCCGACCCTGACGGCACCCGGGAGTCCCCATCACAATAATACAACGGCTGGCTTTCTTGTCTGCCCTCCACCAGGAAGTAAGCATGCTGAGGCCGGAATCCAAGCTTCTCTTTTTTACTCTATTAAGCAAGTAGCAGAGCACCTTGTACACTTTAAGTGCTTGATAAATACTTGCAGAACGGGTCCCCGTAATGAGAGTCTGCAAGCTAATTTCAATATTCAAAAAAAACAAAAAAAGCCAAACTGACCTCCAAAGTTGTCTTTGAAGTGACTCGCACCTACCAGAAACCCTGCGTTTACCAGTAGCAAGGATTCAGGGGCTCATAAAAAATGTCAAGTGATCTGTTTATGGCTGTTATTAAAAAAAAACTCAGTGTGATAACGCGGGTTATGTCATGCTTATCGAAAGATCTAAATGGTTATGTCATGTTTTTGACTAATAAAAATTGTGCAAACAAACTAATTGTTTAAATAAATGCAGTTGATTTCTCCCAGCTAGAGAAAAAGGTAGAAACTGCTGATATGGTGAAAAAGGCACAGCACTGGAGACTAGATTTCTAGTCTTAGCTCTGGCCAGCTCAGATTTCACATTTCTATGAGTAATGGGAACTATGTTGCTGACTGCTAGCCAGCATATTTCTCCCCTATTTACCTACTTCTAAAGCCCCAATTTTATACAGAGCAGCAATATGCTCAGCTATAAGACCTAGATTTTCCAGCCTCCCTTGCAGCTAGAGGCGATTGTGTGGCATAGCTCTGATCATGCTGTGTAACATTCTATAAAAGGTGGCAGAATGAGCTGGCGGGCACTTTTTGCCCTTGTCGGTTCCCTTCTTTCTGCTTGGAAGGCAGATGCATGGCAAGAGGGTAGTGGCCATGCTGTGACCATGAGGTCACAGCATGAGGATGAAAACGACCCATTAAAGCATGGGTAAAAGAAGAAATCTCAGTCCTTGATGGTGCTTTGGTGACACCATGACAGTCCTGAATCATGTATTTGTTTCTATATGAGAAAACTACAACCTGCTTAGTCCGACTTTCAGTTACTTACAGCCAAACACATTCTTAGTGGATACAGGGAAAGGATTAAACCAGAAGATTCTCAGAGCACTATTCTGAAATTCTATGGCTCTAGATGAAGCTCAATCAGTGCTTATTTGAGATTACTCTCAACTTCTGCCTCACAACGTGTATAGTGCAGGCCCCTCCCTGCTTCTCAATCCCGAAAGCACAGAGTTGCCTTACCTAGTGCTGAGCATTTAAATTAAGTATCATTCATTATCTTGTTTTTGAAAATAGCAGACTTTAGGCAGAAACGTAAGTTTCAAGAAGACAAACTTTCAAGAAGTTCGAAAATATCTCTGATGAGTACTCCAAATAATTATCAAAAAGAGTTAGGCTCTTCTAAATCATCAGGCAAACCTACAACTCTTAAAAAGGCAAAAGGAAGAAAAAGGATTTTTTTCTCCATTATCATGACTAAGATAGATTTTCATGATTAAATACTTTATTATGGTTGAAATTTTAAGTACTGGTAAAAGAAAGTCTCTGAAAGCCCAATCGCTCAGCTTGAAGTACACAGTAATTGTAATAATGTATAACAAAATACAAATGCCCTTACTGAAACTTCATCTCTTCCCCACTCCCTAGGACACTGCATAATTTTTAACACCTTCACCTAATTTTAACTACATAGGTGGCAAAGTATTACCCCCATGATACAGATGGCCAAACTGAGGCCACAAGGTTAAATGATTTATCAAAGCCATAAAGAAAGCTAATATCAGAGAAGGGATTCATTTTAAGAAACCACATGTCTCTACCTTCACAAGGTAAATAGGAAAGTGATTGGAATAGCATAAACTAAGAAAAAACATAGCCTTTAATAGCAAAGCCTTACTTCATAATCTTGCAAAAGCTTTCTTTGGATGAAAGGCCATCGTTCTTCCTCATCTTTAACATTCCTCATAAAGAAGTACTATATAAACTATTATCCTTTGTCACCCTTTGTTCTTCTGAAGCAATGACAATCTGTCAGTGTCAGGGAGGGGATGAATGTCTCTTGTGTACCTTTATGTGCAACTTGAGTACTTTTTATTCACTCAAGCAATATTTGAGCATATTTGAGCATTGTGTATGAGACACAATGAAGATACCCAAAAGCACACATTAGAGATCCCTCCTCTCAGAGGTTTTGCTCTAGAGGAGGGACAAGACATGTACATTAACTAACAAAGCAAGACCATGTCGGTGGAGGGAATGTGCAGGTGTGAAAGTCTCCCGGAGTCTGTGGAGTGTGAGATGATGGTGGCCTGGGTGGAGCTGAGCAGGTTTCGGGTAGAAGGTGGTACCCAAGCTGGTCTTAGGTTGGGCAATATGTGGACAGGCAAAGGCAGGAGGACAGCCTGAGATTTTCAAACCCTGGATGAAAACGGGTGATTTAATTGTTTGTATGACCTGAGTACATACTCTACTTCCAGGCACTGTGCTATGGACTGCAAATACATGATTTCCTCTACTCCTTAGATAATACAATTCTCTTGAGGTTGAGATTAGGATCTTCAATTTATAGATGAGGAGCCCATGGCTCCAAGAAGGAAAGCTACGTGCTAGGTTCTCACAGTTGGTGAAAGTGGTAGAGACAGGATTCAAATACCAGTCCATTCGACCCCCGAAGTTTTGCACTTACCCACTCCCTTCCAGGCTCTATTTTTCTGCCTCAGCTTTACAATCATCAAAGAGAGGTTTCCTTTTTAAAAGGTGGCCACCGAATTTCCAAACATAGATAATTTTTGCAGTGAAAAATGGGGTCATTGTTTTTTCAGGGAGGAGACCTTGCTTTTCTGTAACTCTGTTAAAATACCACCCTTGGCCTGGGCACTGAGGTACGTTACAAAGCTACTGTTTACTAACTGGTGTTTGTCTCATCAAGGTAGTCCCCTGAGAAATTTTAAGGAAGGCAGCAGAAGCCTTGCAACCTAGGTGCTATCCAGAGGTGACTATACCATGTAATTCTGAACAAGAGTGCAGTAAACAGCCTCCCCAGTGCCCCAGGATCCTGATAAAGGACACACCTTTCTCTTCTTCCTTCTGAAGTTGGATCATCTGTCAGGATTTTCTAATGATTTATCATTTCAGACTGTGGTAACTCCTTATAATAAAAAGAACATGTGCAGTTGAATTCTCCTTTATGTCCAATGTCTCATTTATTCCACACTGGCTCCCTCGGTCAGACTCTCCTCCTTTAAATCCGGCCTCATCTTCCTAAAATATCAACTCTTACTCCCAGATGTGATGTCATTCCAAGCATTAGCTTTCCAACTAGTTCAGAGAAGAATAACTGGGATGATGATACCTGTAGCAAGTATGTCTTAAATAATAAGCACCTGAATACCAACCTTTAAAAAGGTCTTAGCCCAAGAGTGTCGCATGTTAGTCTATCTCAATTCTGTGATGATGACCACAAAGAGGCTGCTGAAGTATTTCATCTCAACTACCCCACTTCCCTTCACCAGACCACTAAGTGGGGCAGGATGCAATAAGAATGGGTACCTGAGTAGATTTCCCAGAAAGGAGAACTGAGGATGCTGGGAACCATCTTGAATTCTGGTGAAAAAAAAAGAATCTTTGGAATTCCATAATTCTTAAATTGAGCATCTTTCTCTTTTCCACATAAACAATTTCATGAGTATGAATAGATCAAAACTCACTGTCCTGTAGGCTAAGACGGTCCCCTCTGGTCCAACCCAGTGTGGGTCATTTTAGCAAATGTGATTGTTTAGCATGAAGAAAGCACCCAATCATGGCACCCACAGTAACTGCTAGAATCATTTCAGTAATTTCTAGAACTATGGTCTTACGGCAAGACACACAGAGGGCATTCAGTATTTATTGAATAAATGATAACATATGCACATTGCCTTGTGCTCCTCAAAGCGTCTCTACAAATATTGTTTTATTGTAGTTTCTGTATAAGCATATGAGGTTGGGAGAAAACATTCATTCAGCAGTAGTATTGTTCCCATTTTATCGATGAGGATATTAAAAAATTCAGAAGGTAAGTGGAAAGGGAAAGAGGCAGCTTAACCAACTAACCTGAGTGCTGACATTGCTGCTTCCCAATTCTTATCGCCCTGCTGTGCCCATGAGTCTTTTCTTTGTTTGGAATGCCCTCCATTCATGTAAGCAACTTTTAAGATTTGACTTCAATGTTATGTACACCTTGAAGTCTCTTTATTTGACATAAAGTGATAAGTAACAGTGCATTCCACATCATCTTCTAAATGCTTATTTTCCTGCACTAGATGATATGCTCTATGAGGACAGAAACCACTGATTTCCCAGTGTCTGTATAGTGACAGGTACTCATTAAATCCTTGTTTAATGGATGAAGGAACCTCCATAGTTCCCTCCTCTGAGGCCCTACAGAACTGTCTGCTTTTCACATTAATTTACCATTTAGAATGTTAACCTGACCATAATAAAGATGAGAAACGCCACATGCCTTATCTCCCTGAGACCAAAAATCTTCTGACTAAAAGGGCTTTGTATTTCTTACTTCGCACCACAGTTTCAATGCTTAAGGAATGTTGACAACGAGGAAAATATCATACTGGCCCATTTAAAGAAACTCATTCTGGGACCACATAATCCCATTCAGATGCAAGGTTTTCAAGTTAGGAAAAAATACATATTTAGCTTCTCTGATTGTACCACACACACTCTCACACACAAGTGAAATAATTAGGGATCTTGAGAAAGTTCCGTCAATGATCACAAGATGTTCAAAGATGGGGCAAGTGAGCAACCATAATTGTGGAGAGAGAAACTGCTTCACACAATAGTCAGAATACTTATTTTCTTCAGTCTGATTTCTGCACGTGTGCATTGGCCAGCCCTCTCAGCTGCCATATTTCCCTGAGATGCACACAGAGTATTCATAAAGGGATTCAGATTTGTGGCACTCACATTGAGATTAATGCAAGAAACATCAGTTTCCCCAGGCGTATGTCAAAGTAGACAAGAGACCATAACTTTCTAGGATGTTTTATGATACCAGCTGGTAGATCACAAACCTACCTAAACGAAAATCTGATGGGAGAAAGCAAACGTGGTTACAATTATTCGTACTCCTACTGTGGGAGTTTCATAAACAAACTAATAAATATTTTCATCTTGCAATAAGATCAAGTTAAGTGATTTGCTGACATTCTCTTGAGGTTTAAAGCTTGTCTTTAATGTGAAATACAAATCATATTTCTTGTGGACACATTTTAATAATAAACTTAAAAGCACATGAGACAAAAATAATGAAAACATTGCAATGAAAACCAGACAAACTATCTACCACTTCAAAAGGAGGGAATGAAGATGGCTCGTCAACACAGTGATTGCAGACAACCTCAATGCAAAATGCCACATATTGAAATCAGGTTTCAAGGAAAGGGAATCAGCAGGGGTGAGAGAATGAAAATAAGCTATTGCTTGAAAAGAGGTAATTGACTACACAAAAATAAACTACCTAACACACGCACACAAATACACACACATTCACGTGCATGTGATCCCCTCGTACAATTTGTAGGACAGGTTTGATTTTCCTTTAATTCAAATTACCTCCCACCTCTTTTCAACATCCCACCAGCAAAGAAACAGGTAAGGATCAGGGTTTGATGCCAAACCTCTTGGGTCCCTACAATTCCAAAGCAGCCCCCGAGGATAAGAAATTGGAACACTTGCTGCCTTTAGGACCACTCTGGGGGAGCCTTCATTGTCTCTCATTTTGCTACTCTGGTCTCATGTCTCTCATTTTGCTACTCTGGTCCCAAGGTCATGATCTAAGCACAATCAAGGGTGCCTGTGGAGCAGCTCACCTCTGGGTCCTGTAATGACAGGTCGGTGATGCTGTGTGAATGCCGTTCCCAGGGAGGAGGTCTGCGAAGGGGAGGGGCTGCTGAAACCAGACTTCTCCGACTTCTTCAGTGTGGTTGGAGATGGCATTCCTGGCAGGAAGGATGGATTGACAAGCACACTTAAATCACGGAACAACAGTTTATGCAACCTAAAAGATTAAACTTAAAAGAATTTAAAAAAGAAATCTACCTGTAAAGGGAAAATTTGTTTTGAATTGGTTTGAACTTGTCATAGGAACAAACAGGTGACAGAACGGTCCCCTGATATCAGCATAGAGCTGATTTCAACTTACTCTCCTAAATCACAGTCCATTTGGGGGTTACTGATCTTCTCTAATTATGGAGCACCACTTCCCCAGTGCTTCCTGAAGTTGTTGTCTGAGCCAGTGGCCTTTCGGACCCTTTGTAAAGAAGGTTATAGAAGCATATGAGGACCTCATATGCAATCATCTTATCTTGCCAGTTACTTTACTTCAGTGTCAAGGCACTCTCTCCACATTTTATACAATTTAGCTATTTTAACACTTAAAAAACCCTCATCAATGGTAACTCAGTTGCTCATCCAATGAATAATTTATAATAGAAAAAAAAGAAAAGGTAAAAGTTAAAAAATAAAAGTTAAATGGTTAAATAAGGTATAACCAATGCAAATAACACTGTAAAAGAATTATGACAATGGAAAGATATTTAATGACATGAAATAAAGACATGGAAAGCGATTACAAAATAGGATATTATACAATGATGCCATTTTAAAATGTATTTCTATGTACAGAGAAAGAACTGGAAAAAATATGCATAAACTATAACAGTAGTTCTCTCTGCATGTTGGATTTCAGTGATTTTCACTGCTTCTTTTTGCTTACTTGTTTTTTCTATGATGAATATGTTTTAAGAAAATAAAAGCTTGTTTTTTAAAAAATAGTATTTTTACTATAGTCTAAACTTTTCATAGCATTTCCAGCATAGGAAATGCTTTGGGAAGAAAATAATGGGAAAATGGTCCCTTGTAATTACTGCATCTGTAATGTTCTCGGCAACTACGCTGACACACACAACTAGAGGCATCTATCAGTTTGGTAGGGTGCCAATTAAAACAATGAAAACTTGGATATAAAAATAAAGGAAATGACTCCTAGTCTCCACATCACAGGAAAGATTTGGGCTCTTTTAAATTTGCAGCACAAAATTGGTCTGATTTCATGTTAAAAGAACCAAATCTCATTTTACTTATACATATCTACATGTATTATGTTCTGCCTATGACCAGAGAATTATTTGGGTGAACTGGAAAAATAAGTAATAAAAATAATAATGATATTAGCATGTAAACGTTACCGAGTACTTGCTAAATTCCATGTACTATTCTAAGCACTTTATAGGTATAGATCTGTTTAGAAATTTAGTTAGTTTGTCTAAACATGTCCTTGTTATTTCTAATCACAGATTTCCTTAATGAAATTCTACAAGACAACCTTCAAGTGTGACCACAGATTCTATAAGGAGAGAGACCAGGTCTGCTTTGCCTGCCTCTATTTTCAGGCTATCTAACAAAGAGTCTAGAACATATCAAGTGGCCTGAAAAGATATGTAAACTACCTGTACAGTTCTCGGCTTTATCTGTGGCTTTACTAAGAGATGCCTGGACAGAGCAAAACTTGGGGTATTGACACCTAAGAAAGAAACAAATTGCAAATCGGCAAGCACATTTGCATAGTCAGACATAAGGACAACATGAAGTGGCGTGTGATTTCACACGAGCTAGACAAATCCAGATCAGATCCGTTCTACAGATCAATATGTGTGTGATTTGAATTAGAAGCAAGTCACTAAGTGATTTAGCTATATTTATTTGCTCGCTGAATCAGTAACCAAAGTCAAGGCATGCCAATGTCCTAACATCCTTAGGATGAATTGAGATTTTGGGTCAACGTTCATTACAAGTAACCTAACCTAAGGTATCATCATGTAATTACATCACAGGAGAGATTTCAAATTAAAAAGTGAAAGGAAAGGAATAAAAAGCTCCCAAATGTAAAGAAATCTCCCAATTCATTCAAAACTCTTCTGTGCAAGGCAATTTTTAGGCTTCCAACCAGTCCACTGATTTAAACTCAGTCGAATGCCTGAATTATGTGTCATGGAACAGAAATAGAATAGAAAATGAAAATGTCAAAACTTTTGAGATGGCAGAATTTTTTTCAGATGATGGAATTGATGATGAAATGCAGTATCTGAACTAATCTTATTAAAGAAAGCAAATGGCTGGACTCAAGGAAAAGTCATTTCTTTGAAATGTTCATGTTTTCCAACCCATGCAATTCTAAATACGTCAGAAATGTTGACATGATTTAAACCCACCACTTAACGCTTTTAAAAGGGGAAGTGGAAGTCAAATATAGACAATTAGCATCAAAATGCTTATCAGGTTAGTAAATGGATTCAAAATGATCAAAATTTAAATCCTCTTTGAAAGGGTTAAAGAGAGAAGAAATACTTTCTGCATACAAGAAGAACAAGCCAAACTCTGTATAATCTTCTAAATTTATCACGGTCAAGTAATATGAACCCCAAGGCTGTCATGAATCTCAAAATTACTTTGTGTTTTCAATTTTTAAAGACTCATATTGAGCATGTTTCCTTATTATTTACTTATATTTTCTCCATATGCATAATGTATGTTTTGGTTAATTTGCTTTGTATACTTAATTGACCAAATGAAGTTTTAAAATGCTAGTCAACTGCTTTATGTTTAAAGCTAGACAACATTAATCCTGCCTTTTATTTTTGAAACCAAAGTTGGTTTCTGTACGTTACTTTAAAAAGAAACTCTTTGTTAAAATTTCTTTTACCAAATAGCTATGCACAACTGTTACACAATTACTGCAAAGATTGACTGATTGGCTTTCTCTTAATGAGTCAAAATTTTGATTTAGAACTATTTTTTAGAAGTATCAGATTTTTAAAAAAAGATTATAAAGTAATGCTACACGTTTTTCTGGAACAAACCAAGTATTACTTCAAAGTTCCTTTCAATATGTAAAAATAAAGAATTATATAGAATTGGAAGCAGAAATTTACCATAATGTTTATTTTCAATGGGACATTCCTGGAGACCTTCAAGATGGCGGAAGAGTAAGACACGGAGATCACCTTCCTCCCTACAAATACATCAGAAATACATCTACATGTGGAACAACTCCTACAGAACACCTACTGAACACTGGCAGAAGACCTCAGACTTCCCAAAAGGCAAGAAACTCCCCCACATACCTGGGTAGGGCAAAAGAAAAAAAGAAAAAACAGAGACAAAAGAATAGGGACGGGACCTGCACCAGTGGGAGGGCTGTGAAGGAGGAAAAGTTTCCACACACTAGGAAGCCCCTTCACTGGCGGAGATGGGGGGTGGCGGACGGGGGAGCTTCCGAACCACGGAGGAGAGCGCAGCAACAGGGTTGCGGAGTGCAAAGCGGAGAGATTCCCGCACAGAGGATCAGTGCCGACCAGCACTCACCAGCCCGAGAGGCTTGTCTGCTCACTGGCTGGGACAGGTTGGGGCTGGGAGATGAGACTCCGGCTTCTTCAGAAGTCAGATCCCAGGGAGAGGACTGGGGTTGGCTGCGTGAACACAGCCTGAAGGGGGCTAGTGCGCCACAGCTAGCCGGGAGGGTGTCCAGGAAAAAGTCTGGACCCGCCTAAGAGGCAAGAGACCATTGTTTCGGGGTACGAAAGGAGAGGGGATTCAGAGTACCACCTAAACGAGATCCAGAAACGGGTGTGAGCCACAGCTATCAGCGCGGACTCCAGAGACGGGCATGGGATGCTAAGGCTGCTGCTGCAGCCACCAAGAAGCCTCTGTGCAAACACAGGTCACTATACACACCTTCCCTCCAGGAGCCTGTGCAGCCCGCCACTGCCAGGGTCCCATGATCCAGGCACAACTTCCCCGGCAGAACACACAGTACGCCTCAGGCTGGTGCAACGTCATGCTGGCCTCTGCCGCCGCAGGCTCGCCCCGCATCTGTACCCCTCCCTCCCCCTGGCCTGAGTGAGCCAGAGCCCCCAAATCAGCTGTTCCTTTAACCCCATCCTTTCTGGGCGAAGAACAGACGCCCTCAGGCGACCTACATGCAGAGGCGAGTCCAAATCCGAAGCTGAACCCTAGGAGCTGTGCGAGAAAGAAGAGAAAGGGAATCTCTCCCAGCAGCCTCAGGAGCAGCAGATTAAAGCTCCTCAATCAACCTGACGTACCCTGCATCTGTGGAATACCTGAAGAGACAACGAATCATCCCAAAATTGAGGCAATGGACTTTGGGAGCAACTGTAGACTTGGGGTTTGCTTTCTGAATCTAATTTGTTTCTGGTTTTATGTTCACCTTTGTTTAGTATTTAGAGTTTATTATCATTGGCAGATTTATTGATTTGGTTGCTCTCTTCCTATTTTTTAATATATAGATATATATATATTTTTTTTCTTTTTCTCTTTTTGCAAGCATGTATGTATATACTTATTTGTGTGATTTTGTCTGGATAGCTTTGCTTTTACCATTTGCCCTAGGGTTCAAAGTCTGTCAGGATTTTGTTGTTGTTGTTGTTTTTAGTATAGTTTTTAGTGCTTGTTATCATTGGTGGATTTGTTTTCTGGTTCGGTTACTCTCTTCTTTCTTTCTTTTTTTTTATTACTTTAAAATTTTTAATAATCATTTTTTATTTTAATAACTATTTTATTTTATTTATTTCTTTTTTTCTCCCTTTTCTTCTGAGCCATGTGGCTGACAGGGTCTTGGTGCTCTGGCCAGATGTCAGGCCTCTGCCTCTGAGGTGGGAGAGCCGAGTTTAGGACACTGGTCCACCACAGACCTCCCGGCTCCATGTAATATCAAATGGTGAAAGCTCTCCCAGAGGTCTCGATCTCAACGCTAAGATCCAGCTCCACTCAATGACCAGCAAGCTACAGTGCTGGACATCCTATGCCAAACAACTAGCAAGACAGGAACAAAACCCACCCATTAGCAGAGAGGCTGCCTAAAATCATAATGAGGTCAAAGACACCCCAAAGCACACCACCAGACAGGGTCCTTCCCACAAGAAAGACAAGATCCAGCCTCATCCACCAGAACATAGGCACTAGTCCCCTCCACCAGGGAGCCTACACAACCCACTGAACCAACCTTAGCCACTGGGGGCAGACAATAAAAACAACGGGAACTATGAACCTGCAGCCTGTGAAAAGGAGACCCCAAACACAGTAAGTTAAGAAAAATGAGAAGACAGAGAAACACACAGCAGATGAAGAAGCAAGGTAAAAACCCATCAGACCAAACAAATAAAGAGGAAATAGACAGTCTACCTGAAAAAGAATTCAGAGCAATGATAGTAAAGATGATCCAAAATCTTGGAAATAGAATGGAGAAAATACAAGAAATGTTTAACAAGGACCTAGAAGTACTAAAAAGGAAAGAAAAAAAATGACGAACAAAACAGTAAATGAAATTATAAATTCTCTGGAAGGAATCAATTGCAGAATAACTGAGGCAGAAGAAGAGATAAGTGACCTGGAATATAAAATACTGGAAATAACTACTGCAGAGCAGAATAAAGAAAAAAGAATGAAAAGAATTGAGGACAGTCTCAGAGACCTCTGGGACAACATTAAACGCACCAACATTCGAATTATAGGGGTCGCAGAAGAAGAAGAGAAAAAGAAAGGGACTGAGAAAATATTTGAACAGATTATACTTGAAAACATCCCTAATATGTGAAAGGAAATAGTTAATCAAGTCCAGGAAGCACAGAGAGTCCCAAACAGGATAAATCCAAGGAGAAACACGGCAAGACACATATTAATCAAACTATCAAAAATAAAACACAAAGAAAAAATATTAAAAGCAGCTAGGGAAAAACAACAAATAACATAAAAAGGAATCCCCATAAGGTTAACAGCTGATCTTTCAGCACAAACTCTGCAAGCCAGAAGGGAGTAGCAGGACATATTTAAAGTCATGAAAGGGAAGAACCTTCAACCAAGATTACTCTACCCAGCAAGGATCTCATTCAGATTCGATGGAGAAATTAAAACCTTTACAGACAAGCAAAAGTTAAGAGAATTCAGCACCACTAAACCAGCTTTACAACAAATGCTAAAGGAACTTCTCTAGGCAGGAAAAACAAGAGAAGGAAAAGACCTACAATAACAAACCCAAAACAATTAAGAAAATGGGAATAGGAACATACATATCAATAATTACCTTAAACGTGAATGGATTAAATGCTCCCACCAAAAGACACAGACTAGCTGAATGGATACAAAAACAAGACCCGTATATATGCTGCCTACAAGAAACCCACTTCAGACCTAGGGACACATAAAGACTGAAAGTGAGGGGATGGAAAAAGATATTCTATGCAAACGGAAATCAAAAGAAAGCTGGAGGGCTTCCTTGGTGGCGCAGTGGTTGAGAGTCCGCCTGACAATGCAGGGGACATAGGTTTGTGCCCCGGTCTGGGAAGATCCCTCATGCCGCAGAGTGGCTAGGCCCGTGAGCCATGGCCGCTGGGCCTGCGTGTCTGGAGCCTATGCTCCGCAACGGGAGAGGCCACAACGGTGAGAGGCCCGCGTACCGCAAAAAAAAAATAAAAAGAAAGAAAGCTGGAGTAACAAGTCGCATATCAGGCAACACACACGTTAAAATAAAGACTATTATAAGAGGCAAAGAAGGACACTACATAATGATCAAGGGATCAATACAAGAAGAAGATATAACAATTATAAATATTTATGCACCCAACATAGGAGCACCTCAATACATAAGGCAAATGCTAACAGCCATAAAAAGGAAATCAACAGTAACACAATCATAGGAGGGGACTTTTAACACCCCACTTTCACCAAAGGACAGATCATCCAAAATGAAAATAAATAAGGGAACACAAGCTTTAAATGATACATTAAACAAGATGGACTTATTTGATATTTATAGGACATTCCATCCCAAAACTAAAGAATACACTTTCTTCTCAAGTGCTCTTGGAACATTCTCCAGGATAGACCATACCTTGGGTCACAAATCAAGCCTTGGTAAATTTAAGAAAATTGATTTCGTATCAGGTAGCTTTTCTGACCACAACACTATCAGACTAGATATCAATTACAGGAAAAAATCTGTAAAGAATACAAACACATGGAGGCTAAACAATACACTACTTAATAACCAAGAGATCATTGAAGAAATCAAAGAGGAAATCAAAAAATACATTAAACAAATGACAATGAAAACACAACGACCCAAAACCTATGGGATGGAACAAAAGCAGTTCTAAGAGGGAAGTTTATAGCAATACAATCCTACCTCAAGAAAGAAGAAACATCTCAAATAAACAACCTAACCTTACACCTAAAGCAATTTGAGAAAGAAGAACAAAAAATCCCAAAGTTAGAAGAAGAAATCATAAAGATCAGATCAGAAATAAATGAAAAAGAAATGAAGGAAACGATAGCAAAGATCAATAAAACTAAAAGGTGGTTTTTTGAGAAGATAAACAAAATTGATAAACCATTAGCCAGACTCATCAAGAAAAAAAGGGAGAAGACTCAAATCAATAGAATTAGAAATGAAAAAGGAGAAGGAACAACTGACACTGCAGAAATACAAAAGGTCATGAGGGATTACTACAAGCAACTCTATGTCAATAAAATGAACAATCTGGAAGAAATGGACAAATCTTAGAAATGCACAACCTGCCAAGAGTGAATCAGGAAGAAATAGAAAATATGAACAGACCAATCACAAATACTGAAATTGAAACTGTGATTAAAAATCTTCCAACAAACAAAAGCCCAGGACCAGATGGCTTCACAGGCGAATTCTATCAAACATTTAGAGAAGAGCTAACACCTATCCTTCTCAAACTCTTCCAAAATATAGCAGAGGAAAGAACACTCCCAAACTCATTCTACAAGGCCACCATCACCGTGATACCAAAACCAAACAAGGATGTCACAAAGAAAGAAAACTACAGGCCAATATCACTGATGAACATAGATGCAAAAATTCTCAACAAACTACTAGCACACAGAATCCAACAGCACATTAAAAGGATCATACACCATGATCAAGTGGGGTTTATTCCAGAAATGCAAGGATTCTTCAATATATGCAAATCAATCAACGTGATACACCATAGTAACAAATTGAAGGAGAAAAACCACACGATCATCTCAATAGATGCAGAGAAAGCTTTCAACAAAATTCAACACCCATTTATGATAAAAACTTTCCAGAAAGTAGGCATAGAGGGAACTTTCCTCAACATAATAAAGGCCATATATGACAAGCCCACAGCCAACATCATCCTCAATGGTGAAAAACTGAAAGCATTTCCACTAAGATCAGGAACAAGACAAGGTTGCCCACTCTCACCACTCTTATTCAACATAGTTTTGGAAGTTTAAGCCACAGCAATCAGAGATGAAAAGGAAATAAAAGGAATCCAAATCGGAAAAGAAGAAGTAAAGCTGTCACTGTTGGCAGATGACATGATACTCTACATAGAGAATCCTAAAGATGCTACCAGAAAACTACTAGAGCTAATCAATGAATTTTGTAAAGTAGCAGGATACAAAATTAATGCACAGAAATCTCTGGCATTCCTATACACTAATGATGAAAAATCTGAAAGTGAAATGAAGAAAACACTCCTATTTACCATTGCAACAAAAAGAATAAAATATCTAGGAATAAACCTACCTAAGGTGACAAAAGACCTGTATGCAGAAAACTATCAGACACTGATGAAAGAAATTAAAGATGATACAAATAGATAGAGAGATATACCATGTTCTTGGATTGGAAGAATCAACATTGTGAAAATGACTCTACTACCCAAAGCAATCTACAGATTCAATGCAATCCCTATCAAACTACCACTGGCATTTTTCACAGAACTAGAACAAAAATTTTCACAATTTGTATGGAAACACAAAAGACCCTGAATAGCCAAAGCAATCTTGAGAATTAAAAATGGAGTTGGAGGAATCAGGCTCCCTAACTTCAGATTATACTACAAAGCTACAGTAATCAAGACAGTATGGTACTGGCACAAAAACAGAAAGATAGATCAATGGAACAGGATAGAAAGCCCAGAGATAAACCCATGCACATATGGTCACCTTATCTTTGATAAAGGAGGCAGGAATGTACAGTGGAGAAAGGACAGCCTCTTCAAAAAGTGGTGCTGGGAAAACTGGACGGGTACATGTAAAACTATGAGATTAGATCACTCCCTAACACCATACACAAAAATAAGCTCAAAATGGATTAAACACCTAAATGTAAGGTCAGAAACTATCAAACTGTTAGAGGAAAACATAGGCATAACACTCTATGACATAAATCACAGCAAGATCCTTTTTGACCCACCTCCTAGAGAAATGGAAATAAAAACAAAAATAAACAAATGGGACCTAATGAAACTTCAAAGCTTTTGCACAGCAAAGGAAACCATAAACAAGACCAAAAGACAACCCTCAGAATGGGAGAAAATATTTGCAAATGAAGCAACTGACAAAGGATTAATCTCCCAAATTTATAAGCAGCTCATACAGCTCAATAGCAAAAAAACAAAAAACCCAATCCAAAAATTGGCAGAAGACCTAAATAGACATTTCTCCAAAGAAGATATACAGACTGCCAACAAACACATGAAAGAATGCTCAACATCATTAATCATTAGAGAAATGCAAATCAAAACTACAATGAGATATCATCACAAACCAGTCAGAATGGCCATCATCAAAAAATCTAGAAACAAGAAATGCTGGAGAGGCTGTGGAGAAAACGGAACACTCTTGCACTGCTGGTGGGAATGTGAATTGGTACAGCCACTATGGAGAACAGTATGGAGGTTCCTTAAAAAACTACAAATAGAATTACCATATGACCCAGCAATCCCACTACTGGGCATATACCCTGAGAAAACCATAATTCAAAAAGAGTCATGTACCAAAATGTTCATTGCAGCTCTATTTACAATAGCCCGGAGATGGAAACAACCTAAGTGTCCATCATCGGATGAATGGATAAAGAAGATGTGGCACATATATACAATGGAATATTACTCAGCCATATAAAGAAACGAAATTGAGCTATTTGTAATGAGGTGGATAGGCCTAGAGTCTGTCATACAGATTCAAGTAAGTCAGAAAGAGAAAGACAAATACCATATGCTAACACATATATATGGAATTTAAGAAAAAAAATATATCATGAAGAACCTAGGGGTAACAGGAATAAGGACACAGACCTACTAGAGAATGGACTTGAGGATATGGGAGGGGGAAGAGTCAGCCATGACAAAGAGAGAGAGAGGCATGGACATATACACACTACCAAACGTAAGGTAGATAGCTATGGGAAGCAGCCGCATAGCACAGGGAGATCAGCTCGGTGCTTTGTGACTGCCTGTAGGGGTGGCATAGGGAGGGTGGGAGGGAGGGAGATGCAAGAGGGAAGAGATATGGGAACATATGTATATGTATAACTGATTCACTTTGCTATAAAGCAGAAACTAACACACCATTGTAAAGCAATTATACTCCAATAAGGATGTAAAAAGAAAACCAAAAAAGAAAAAAACAACCTAACCTTACACCTAAAGCAATTTGAGAAAGAAGAACAAAATATCCCAAAGTTAGAAGAAGAAATCATAAGGGTCAGATCAGAAATAAATGAAAAAGAAATGAAGGAAACGACAGCAAAGATCCATAAACTAAAAGGTGGTTCTTTGAGAAGATAAACAAAATTGATCAACCATTAGCAAGACTCATCAAGAAAAAAAGGGAGAAGACTCAAATCAATAGAATTAGAACTGAAAGAGCAGAAGTAACAAGTGATACTGCAGAAATACAAAGGATCACAAGCAATTACTACAAGCAACTATACGCTTATTGGACAACCAGGGAGAAATGGACAAATTCTTAGGAAAGCACAACCTTCTGAGACTGAACCAGGAAGAAATAGAAAATATAAACAGACCAATCACAAGCACTGAAATTGAGACTGTGATTAAAAATATTCCAACAAACAAAAGCCCATGACCAGCGGGCTTCACAGGCAAATTCTATCAAACATTAGAGAAGAGCTAACAACTATCCTTCTCAAACTCTTCCAAAATATAGCAGAGGGAGGAACACTCCCAAACTCATTCTACAAGACCGCCATCACCCTGATACCAAAACCAGGCAAGGATGTCACAAAGAAAGAAAACTACAGGCCAATATCACTGATGAACATAGATGCAAAAATCCTCAACAAAATACTAGCAAACAGAATCCTACAGCACATTAAAAGAATCATACACCATGATCAAGTGGGGTTTATCCCAGGAATGCAAGGATTCTTCAATATATGCAAATCAATCAATGTGATACACCATATTAACAAATTGAAGGATAAAAACCATATGATCATCTCAATAGATTCAGAAAAAGCTTCTGACAAACTTTAACACCCATTTATGATAAAAAACCTCCAGAAAGTAGCCATAGAGGCAACTTACCTCAACATAATAAAGGCCATATATGACAAACCCACAGCCAACATCGTCCTAAATGGTGAGAAACTGAAACCATTTCCACTAATATCAGGAAAAAGACAAGGTTGCCCACTCTCACCACTCTTATTCAACATAGTTTTGGAAGTTTTCACCACAGCAATCAGAGAAGAAAAACAAATAAAAGGAATCCAAATTGGAAAAGAAGAAGTAAAGCTGTCACTGTCTGCAGATGACATGATACTATATATGGAGAATCCTAAAGATGGTATCAGAAAACTACTAGAGCTAATCAATGAATTTGGTAAAGTAGCAGGATAGAAAATTAATGCATAAAAATCTCTTGCATTCCTATATACTAATGATGAAAAATGTGAAAGTGAAATTAAGGAAAACACTCCCATTTACCACTGCAACAAAAAGAATAAAATTCCTAGGAATAAACCTACCTAACGAGACAAAAGACCTGTATGCAGAAAACTATAAGACACTGATGAAAGAAATTAAAGATGATACAAACAGATGGAGAGATATACCGTGTTCTTGGATTGGAAGAATCAACATGTGAAAATGACTCTACTACCCAAAGCAACCTACACATTCAATGCAATCGCTATCAAACTACCACTGGCATTTTTCACAGAACTAGAACAAAACATTTCATAATTTGTATGGAAACACAAAAGACCCCGAATAGCCAAAGCAATCTTGAGAAAGAAAAACAGAGCTGGTGGAAGCAGGCTCCCTGAATTCAGACTATACTAAAAAGCTACGGGAATCAAGACAGTATGGTAGTGGCACAAAAACAGAAATATAGATCAGTGGAAAAGGATAGAAAGCCCAGAGATAAACCAACAGACCTAGGGTCACTTTATTTTTGATAAAGGAGGCAAGCATATACAATGGAGAAAAGACAGCCTCTTCAATAAGTGGTGCTGGGAAAACTGGACAGCTACATGTAAAAGAATGAAATTAGAACACTCCCTAACACCATACACAAAAATAAACTCAAAATGGATTAAAGACCTAAATGTAAGGCCAGACTCTATAAAACTCTTAGAGGAAAACATAGGCAGTACACTGTATGACATATATCACAGGAAGATCCTTTTTGACCCACCTCCTAGAAAAATGGGAATAAAAACAAAAATAAACAAATGGGACCTCATGAACCTTAAAAGCTTTTGCACAGCAAAGGAAACCATAAAGAAGATGAAAAGACAACCCTCATAATGGGAGAAAATATTTGCAAATGAAGCAACTGACAAAGGATTAATCTCCCAAATTTACAAGCAGCTTATGCAGCTCAATATCAAAAAACAAACATCCCAATCTAAAAATGGTTAGAAGACCTAAATAGACATTCCTCCAAAGAAGACACACAGATTGCCAACAAACACATGAAAGGATGCTCAACATCACTAATCATTAGAGAAATGCAAATCAAAACTACAATGAGTGTCACCTCACAGCAGTCACAATGGCCATCATCAAAAAATCTACAAACAATAAATGCTGGAGAGGGTGTGGAGAAAAGGGAACCCTCTTGCACTGCTGGTGGGAATGTAAATTGATACAGCCACTATGAAGAACAGTATGGCGCTTCCTTAAAAAACTAGAAATAGAACTACCATATGACCCAGCAATCCCACTACTGGGCATATACCCGGAGTAAAACATAATTTTAAAAAAATCATGTACCACAATGTTCATTGCAGCTCTATTTACAATAGCCAGGACATGGAAGCAACCTAAGTGTCCACTGACAGATGAATGGATAAAGAAGATGTGGCACATATATACAATGCAATACTACTCAGCCATAAAAATAAACTAAATTGAGTTTTTTGTAGTGAGGTGGATGGACACAGAGTCTGTCATACAGACTGAAGTAAGTCAGAATGAGAAAAACAAACACTGTATGCTAAAAGATATATATGGAATCTAAAAAAAAAAAAAAAGAAAAAAAATGGTTCTGAAGAACGTAGGGGCAGGAAAGGAATGAAGACACAGATGTAGAGAATGGACTTGAGGACACGGGGAGGGGGAAGGGTAAGCTGGGATGAAATGAGAGGGTGGCATGGACTTATATATACTACCAAATGTAAAATAGATAGCTAGTGGGAAGCAGTCACATAGCACAGGGAGATCAGCTCAGTGCTTTTTGACCACCTAGAGGGGTGGGATAGGGAGGGTGGGAGGGAGACACAAGAGGGAGGAGATATGGGGATATATGTATATGTATAGCTCATTCACTTTGTTATAAAGCAGAAACTAACACACCATGGTAAAGAAATTATACCCCAAGAAAGATGTTTAAAAAAAAAAAAAAGGGACATTCTCTCCTATTGATTGCTATAATAACCCAATGGTGGTAAACAGAATAGGAGATGAATTTCAAGAAGATTTTTGGCTTGCCATTGGCTTTCTAACAAGTAGACTTTCTGAATTTCTCTCCAATTAGCCATTTTTCTAAGCTAGCTGAGTCATTTCAGATAGTGTTCAATGGACAAAGGCAACAAATGTACATGAAATTCTAGTCTTTCAGTGATTCTGTTCCCTGGAGGCAGTTGTGAGTGAAAGTACAGGCCAAATACAGTATTCATAAAGATTCTGTTAGCTTCATCATTGATATTTGTGGTACTCAGATTTCTATGAAGATCCCAAAGTTCCCTGCCACTTGGTTGCATACTTTGTATAATCCCTTCCCCTTGAATGTGGGTGGTACCTGTGAATAAAATGGATGTCATTCTTGTGATTAGGTTGTTATTTTGCCAAGGGGAAAGAACTTTTGTGAATGTAATTAAGGTCCCTAACCAGGTGATTTTGAGATAGTAAAGGATTATTATACTGGGTGGGCCTGACTTCATCAGATGAGTCCTTCAAAAGAAGCATCAGGGACTTCCCTGGTGGCACAGTGGTTAAGAATCTGCATGCCAATGCAGGGGACATGGTTCGAGCACTGGTCCGGGAAGATCCCACATGCCGCAGAGCAACTAAGCCCGTGCACCACAACTACTGAGCCTGTGCTCTAGAGCCTGCGAACCACAACCACTGAAGCCTGCACTCCTAGAGCCCGTGCTCCACAACAACAGAAGCCACCGCAATGGGAAGCCCATGCGCTGCAACAAAGAGTAGCTCCCACTCGCCACAACTAGAGAAAACCCACGCACAGCAATGAAGATCCAATACAGCCAAAAATAAATAAATAAATTTATAAAGAAGTAAAATTTAAAAAAAAAAGAATTAGAAGTCAGAGAGATTCTCTTGCTGGCTTTGAAGTAGTAAGCTGCCGTGTGATAAAAAGGCCTGTGAGAAGGTCACATGGCAAAGAACTGTAGGGTCCTCGAGGGACTAAGTGGGGCTGTGGCTGACAGACAGCTTTTAAGAAAGCTGGGACCTTAGTCTTTAAGCTACAAGGAACAGAATTCTACCAACAATCGCAGGCATGTGCAAGAAAACCCTAAGCTCCAGAAAAGAATGCAACCTGGACAAAATTTTGATTGCAGCCTTGTGAGTCCCTGAGCAAAGAGACCAGTTAGCTGTGCCCAGACTCTTGACCCATGGAAACCATGAGATAATAAATGTGTGTTGTTTTGTTTTAAGCTAAGTTTGTTGTAATTTGCTATACAGCAATAGCAGACTAACATGATATTCAAATACAAGACTATTGTTCATGCTAGGAATGGGTGTATTAGAGATGCCTACTATGCACTAATTAACCTCTAGACATCCAGAATTTTCCATTATTTTTAGCAAGTCTGTCCTAGCAGTGAGGTATTCCATTAGCCTACACTCACCCAGAGAAAATGGTAAGACACCTTCTTAGGAAAGAGGCTAATAAATAGTGATTTCCAATGGTGTAAACACTTTCTATTTCCTCCTGATTCTTTCAAGAAACATCAATAATAAAATGAGATCAATGATATGAAAAAATTCAAAACAATTCTTGAGGTCTCCTATAAAAAAATCAAGGGGTTTTTGGGGGGAGGGGTACTTTTTGCTGCAACCTGATGTAACAAAAAGAATACACAGGGGAAAAAGTCATAATCAATTTCAACTCCCCCTCTCACCCAAATCATGAGATTTACGAAACACTTTGATCAAGAACTTTACAGTTACAATTGTGAAGCAAATCCTACAGGAACGATAAGAAAGTACAATGCTGTTCTTTGCTTGAGAAAGCTTCTAAAAGGGGATATTTTTTAGGAGTCAAAGGAGCTACAGTATTAATGGGAAGGGGGGAAGGGAGAGATCACAATAAACTATAATTATTCCAATGACAATGGAACAACATGCTGGATTTTTAAAGAGGAGGTGACAAGTCAGGGTTAGTATTTATTTTGTTAGAGGACTTAGTCAAACATCCACTGTCCTGTGAAAATGATCCCTGGTTAATGCTACTCAGGACAGCAGGACCTTATCTTGTCTGTTGTAGGAGTTTGCGTGATGCAATTTCAGTTGTCAGAGAAGATTTAACTGGTATATGTTTCTTTCTTCAAAGTATCAAAGTCAAGAACAGAAAGGTTAGGGGACTTCCCTGGCAGTCCAGTGGTTGAGACTCTGTGCTCCCACTGCAGGGGGCATGGGTTCGATCCCTGGTCGGGGAACTAAGATCTCACACGCCTCGTGGCACGGCCAAAAAAAAAAAGGTTAGTTTCAATACTGTTCATTTATAGTCACTATCTGTTTGGGAGAAACCAGCAAACTCTGCACTTTCATTTTAAAATCTAATATATAAGCTGGTTAGAGAGGACCACAAAATGCTGTTTAAGTTCGTCTGTTCATGTTTGACTTCAGACATTCTTCTGTTTGCTGTCACGATCGAATTCCCAATGACCTATCTTTACCGCTTTACCAGAACAACTATTACACTAAACCTAAAGGCTATTGGAAGCCTTCATCCACCGAGGGGCCTCAAGAGAGCCAGGAGGCAGCTAAAGAGATGGTCATCAAATTCCTACATATTGATCATTTCCAAAAAACAAACTGAGAATAATAAAAGCCACCTACATAGTAGGAGTACCTACTATGTACCATGTACTTACAAATCCTTACATTTTCATCTCAGAATGGTAGGTATTACTATCCTACCTATCTATAACTTTTTAAAGAGGAGAAATGTCACAGAAAGTAGATATCAAGGATGTCAAACAACCTGCTCAAGGTCATACAGCCATTCTTTGCTGTACACCTGTAACTAGCACATCATTGTTAATCAACTATACTCCAATATAAAATAAAAATTAAAAAAACAGATCATACAGCCATTAAGTGATAATTCCAACCCAGGTCTCTCTGGTTCTAAAGCTTGGATATTTTGTAAAATACCACACTCCCTCATGTAGTTTCCCTTGTATACTATAAAAAGTGTCCTATTTAAGTCAACAAAATATATTCATAGTTGAAGTTTCTAACATGGTTATCCAAAGAAAAAAATCAAAGGAAGTTTATATCAGCTGCAAACGAATATGCGAAAAATAAAAACAATTCTGAAGTACAGTACTAGGAATCACCTTGTCTTACATACCAAAGGTTTTTCTTGGCCTTAGTAGGAATTAGTATTTTTAAAAATATACTCAATGTATTACCAGTAATTCTAACACAGAACCTCCAAAGGAAAAATATCACACAGACTTAGAAGAAGTCTTCTAATAGATAACGACCCAAAGATGTTAAATTGTAGAAGAGTAAATACATTTAATATGTACGATAGGCCGCTTGCCTGTTCAACGAGTGGCTTTCTCTACAGCCTCCTGCGAATGACAGCAGAAGGAACACAATTTTTCTAAGAATCATTGACATCTTCCAAGCCTAGTCTACATGATAATGCGGAAATACCTCATGTAACCAGAGGTAAAGTCTAACACACAATTATTAAGAATTCAGTAAGTCTTGACATTAAGGGAGGCCTCTGAGCTACGAACATCAGTGTCAAAGTAGGCAACTAAGTTGAGGCATTTTACTCAGAGGAAAGTGCAGTTGTACAGAAACTAAGGGAAGTATTTCAAGGAAATGGCTGTGATGGATTGCGGTGAAGGCTGTTGAGAGGTCAAGTATAATGAGAATAAATGAGCACCAGGAGAGTGAGGCCCATGGAATATGGGTTAGAATGGCTGGCAAAAATCAACGGGAAGGGAAGAAGCAGGGACAATGGTTGTAGTCAACTCTCTCATAAAACAGGTCTGTAGAGGGGAGCAGAAAATTAGGGTAGTAGCTGTAGGGAGCTGGAGGGAAGCAAAGCAGAGCTTTCTGAAGATGGGAGCCAATAAGGCATGCTGGCCTTCTGATGGGCATGTCTAGCAGGTGGGCAGAAGGCCATGCTTTGGTGGGAGGATAATTGAGGGAGCAAAGTCCCGGAGAGGGTGAGAGGTCACAAGATTAGTAGGGGGAGGAGCCAGGATTTGAACCCAGCCAGCCAAAACTCTTCCTCCTTTCAGTGTACTGCTCCACCCAGATGCCTACTTCTGAAAAAAGGTCCCATTATCTATCTATCTTACTGGTATAAACAAGCTGGTTTAAAATAGAGCTCATTAAGGGTATGGAAATATTTTTCTCCAGCCTAAATGACATGCTAACTGCTGTCGTACTGTTCTCTGTACATTTGGGCCTTCAGATTCCCCTATACCTCCAGGTCTAAGTGTGGGGAATGGATACGCCAGTCAGGTCTGTCAGACTAATTGTGCCGGCATAAACTGCAGTGCCATTTCTCAAGCACAGGATGAAAACTGAGGAGCAGTACCATATTTTGCAAGTCACCTACCACCAGCAAATTTACACTCAGACTCATGGCTTCCAGATGCAGAGCACTGCCCCCTCTCTAGCAGCTGCCCCCCGGGCAAGAACTGGACCTTCCTAGGACCATTTCAGCTATACCTTATGATGAGATCATCTCCAACCACGATGCTAAATAAAGGCTGTGCTTGGACAGATTAATCCCACAGTTAAAGGACCATTCTGTTCCTGGGGTATCAACACATGCTGTGTGACAGGAGGAAGTAATTCAAGATACTGTATTCATCTTAGATTTGTGTCCTAATGATAAAATCCATTAGGGTTCATCCTAATGTAATTTATTATGATTAACACACTCAACAATAAAAAAGTAAAACATTCAGACTATTTTGACTTTTAACCTTTTTCAGTGAATAAAAATGTTTTAAAATCATTTTTATGATGGAGAGAATGAAAGTTAATACAGCTTCTGAGGTTTATCCTTCTTGTTCTATATGCAACTATTTAAAATGAGCTAAAAGGACCCCCCCCCCAAAGAATTACCACATCATAAAGAAGTTCAGGTAATTTAAAAGGCTTGGACATAAGTGATATCTTCAATTTTTAAAAAATGGGAGAATGAAAAAAAAAAAAAATGACAGGGCTTCCCTGGTGGCACAGTGGTTGGGAATCTGCCTGCCAATGCGGGGGACGCGGGTTCGAGCCCTGGTCCGGGAGGATCCCGCATGCCACAGAGCAACTAGGCCTGTGCGCCACGACTGCTGAGCCTGCGCTCTGGAGCCTGTGAGCCACAGCTTCTGAGCCCATGTGCCACGACTCCTGAGGCCCGTGTGCCTGGAGCCCGTGCTCCGCAACGGGAGAAAAAAAAAAAAAAAAAGGGAGAATGGAGTAAAAATTATATGGATTATTCAGGAGAAAAGAAATGATGAGTTCTCTAATGTATTCCAAATGTTCACTTGTAAGTGAAAATTTACAACCAGAGAGAGTAAAAAGAATAGACACAAGGAAAACGTCATACAAAAAATCTAGTTCCCATAAACAGAGCTACCATACGACACAGCAATCCCACTCCTGGGCATATACCCTGAGAAAACCGTAATTCAAAAAGAGTCATATACCACAATGTTCATTGCAGCTCTATTTACAATAGCCAGGACATGGAAGCAACCTAGGTGTCCATCAACAGATGAATGGATAAAGAAGATGTGGCACATATATACAATGGAATATTACTCAGCCATAAAAAGAAATGAAATTGAGTTATTTGTAGTGAGGTGGATGGACCTAGAGACTGTCATACAGAGTGAAGTAAGTCAGAAAGAGAAAAACAAATACCGTATGCTAACAATATATAAGGAATCTAAAAAAAAATGGTTCTGAAGAACCTAGGGGCGGGGCAGGACAGGAATAAAGATGCAGACGTAGAGAATGGACTTGAGGACACAGGGAGGGGGAAGGGTAAGCTGGGACGAAGTGAGAGAGTGACATGGACATATATACACTACCAAATGTAAAATAGATAGCTAGTGGGAAGCATCCGCATAGCACAGGGACATCAGCTCAGTGCTTTGTGACCACCTAGAGGGGTGGGATAGGGAGGGTGGGAGGGAGACGCAAGAGGGAGGAGATATGGGTATATATGTATATGTATAGCTCATTCACTTTGTCATACAGCAGAAACTAACACACCATTGTAAAGCAATTATACTCCAATAAAGATATTTAAAAACAAATCTAGTTCCTTGGCCAACAATAAAGTCTCATGACTTTTTAGGGGATTTCCTCTCCTTTCAGGGTAAATACAGACACCCCAGTGTCAGGGTTAAAATTTTAAAATTGCATTTCATGCTCCATATACTTACGAGTTGGAGATTCCCTACCCATCCCGTCTTCCCCCTAACCATCTCATCCTTCCATGTGTTCAGGGAAGGATTGATTTTGGCTCAACATAGCAATCACACACATTCACAGAGGACTGAGAATGAAGAAGAAATTACTGAGAAAACCAAACGATTTTCTTGGTATGAAAAATAAATATAGTACAATATAACATAATGTTTTATTCATTCTGCCTAGATACCCAGATGAAAAGTAAAAAACTCAATCATACATATGTTTGGTTTATATCTGCCCTGTCCGATATAGTAGCTACTAGACACATGTGGTTACTTAAATTTAAATTAATTAATATTAAATGAATTTAAAAATTCCGTTGCTCAGCACAGCCACATTTCAAGTGCTCAATGGCCGTATCTGGCTAGTCGGTACAGTATTGGACAGTGCATATTTAGAACATTTGCATCACTGCAGAAAGTTCTATTCAATAGCTTTGGTCTATATGCCACCAAATAACATTTCTAGCTTTTTGGTCCTGTTGTAGAACAGTAGATAAATCTTACTTTTATATATTGTCTCAGCATGTTTAACCCTCTTTTAAGTTGCAAAAGCAAAATATATGCACTATACAAATACAGAATTGTATAAAGGGGAAAAAAACAAAAGCTCTTTCCTCTTTATGTTCAACAACCTGGGGGTAACCCAGTGCTCAAGCTTGGTAAATATCCTTCTAGATACTTTTCTTCACCTACAATATTCATTTAGATAATGTGAAGTTATGTGTTTATTAAAATACGTTCAGTCTGTGTGTTAAAACATGATTGAAATCTTGGAGTTTAAGGTTCCTACTGGTAGAATTTAATTTGTAAGAGATGCAGTCTGCGATGTTCCATGCTTGGGATGTGCCTGCACTGGGAATCTATTAAGTCCTAATGTTCCTTGGATACAAGCAGAGCACCCATCACCTCATTTAAAGTAAAATTTGAAACTGATGGGAACATTTCATAGGGGAAAAGAGCAATATAATTTTAGGTCTCTTCAAATTGCTTGAACTGTGAAATCAAGTAATGAACACTAGAAAAGGTTCTGTCAGCTAGAATCTCAGCTTAGTGTAGTCAGCATTTTGTTGCTAAACCTTATTACGGCAAAGTATTTGATTTTTCATCTCTGCACTCTGTTCATCCCCACAAATAAACTACTTTGACCTCCACCTGTTACTTAGTGAAATCTGCCTCCCATCCTTCAATAACCCTATTCTTTGCCTTCAAAGGCCTTTGAGTCGTTGAGAAAGTGGGGAGGTAGAGCCGTGCAATGAACGGAGCGGATACCCCTTTATAACTACGCGGTAGTTCATAGTTCAGGCTAGAAGCCCACAGAGCAAAAGGAAATGGATTTTTTAAAAAGGCAATGCCTGTGGATGCTGAAAGGGGGCAACACATTTCATCATTTTAACATTAAATTTTTCACTGAGACACGTTCTCTCTCGAGCTCTTGTTTAATGCAGAAAACGTCTGGCTTCTTCCTTATAAGAAAGCCTCTCTCTAAAAGAGTCACGCCTTCATTTCAGTGAGATGAGCCAACAGGTCATTTCAAAGCTTCAAAATACTTCAAGTAGCTTTGTTATTCTGATAGTTGGCAAAACGAAATGAACTGCTAACCTCAAATGCAGCTTTGTGGATGCAAAAGGCCCACACTATTATTAAACACTACTAAGACAAACAAAAACATAAAATCAAAAGGAAATAGCTGTGCACAACTACGTGAGTCATTTTTGGAAGCAAAATGACATATTAGAAAAGAGTATTCTTTGTAAAGTTGCACTTCTGATTAACGCTACATTCAACAGAAGAGACGGTGTCTGTCTAATTACGTTGAACACTTAAGAGACGGTGTCTATCTAATTACGTTGAACACTTAAGAGACGGTGTCTGTCTAATTACGTTGAACACTTAAGAGACGGTGTCTGTCTAATCACGTTGAACACTTATCAGAGACGGATTAGCAGGATGTTTCTTCTCACTGTCATTCTTTGTGACAATGTAATGATAGATCCATTTACTTAGGAGTGCAATTATTAAAAACTGTGCTGTCTTCTTAACTGTCTTCATATCTTGGAAATATTTTATTAAAACTTACTTGTCTGATGTGAAGGATAAATGCTTGGCAAAGCTTTTCACATCAATTAAGTAGATGAGTTAGTTCCATTCAGTCACAGCCTTTGTTGAGTGTCTTATGCAAGTCTGCTGAAACTTGATCACCATAACACTTTTATATTGGAGTTTAATGATTCACCCTTTTTTCTCCTTGTCTTATTTGTCCAAATCCTAAAGTTTGGTTTTCACTTAAACTAAAAACTGCTCATGGCCGACATTTTCTCTGGAGTCATGATTTAGCACTTCTCCTTCATATTCACACCTTTTTTTGGAACCCAGCACAAGGATCCAATTTTATACAGACAACTCCCCACGGGCCAGTCAGAATGGGATGCTAGCAACGTACCATCTTTTGCATCTTTTTCTACTAGGATAATTAACTCTATAGAGTGTTTATTAGGAAAAGGTCTTTACGCACTATAAAAACAAAAGAGCAAACTACATTGGACCCTTTAAGTAGGCTGGCTACACCCAA
Source organism: Globicephala melas (assembly GCF_963455315.2). Lineage (NCBI taxonomy): Eukaryota > Metazoa > Chordata > Mammalia > Artiodactyla > Delphinidae > Globicephala > Globicephala melas. The sequence goes on from NC_083314.1 coordinate 135,817,501, forward strand.
GCCAAAGGACTATCTTCATATGTATCTAAACAGACAAAACTAGGTTCCTCTCCTTTTTTTCGTTCTACTTACCAACCCTCAAATGACAACTGTCACCAATTGAATGTGAAAAACAACGAAATATCCGTACTGAATGTAAGTTGCTGAACCTCTCCCACAAGGGAGAGTTTATTTCTCTGGCTTTGGTCAACTTCAGACAACTATCAATTAGTCCAAGGGGGCAGATAATGACATTTATAACAAATATATCTCTGCAAAAGTCTCTAAATATGTGGCTAGGATATAAATTTATGTGACCCAATATAATAATTATGTTATAAAGATTTTTTTTTTAAACTAAAGGCATGTTAAGGCTTCAGTGCCAATGGACAAACTCATAAAAATATCAAGCACATCAAAAGGGGAAAAGTTACCAGTTAAGTCTTTTGAGGATACGATTTCTTTTCTGAAGAAAAAAAGAAATCACCCACTGGCAAAAAGAACTCTTAAAATTAGAAGCAGGTGTCACTGCTATGAAGTGATAAATATCAAAGAATAGCTGGCCCTGAAAAGTATTCTTATGCATCCCATACTACTTTTAATCCTCGCACGTGTATTTTGACATCAGAACATGAAGCGCTGCTTATGTAAGTCCCTAAAGAGTGCTAAAACATGAGAGGTGCTGCACAGCCATTTTGAAAACCATCTCTTCGCTCAGGTTCACGAAATGGCTGAAAGGCAGATGGCGAATTCTAACTGGCATTAAGTCACAAGCAATCATGATATCCTAGAATTCATTCATCTTAGAAGCTAATCACAGTGAAGTGATTTCTGGGTTGGGATAGCTAACGCTGCAGAATAATCTGGTACTGCAGAGGACACTTCAGATTAGAAATGGATGTTGGGTTCCATTCCTTGAATTCCTAATGACTTGAGTGCAAGGAGGCAAATGAAAACTTTACCTCTCATTAGATACAAAGTGGAAAATCCCTAGAGGTTGGCATGTTTCTTCAAAATGAAGGACAATAAGATGTTTGGACCACATTAAAATCCGGAAAGGCTGGAGCATCATCTGAATGAACATTCACAGCTGTCTGTGAAGCCCTTCCCCACAGTGGCTGGAGACACTGGACCACAGCACAGAGTCCCTTACTCCAAACAGACCAGAGAACGAGGAACCAAAGTAACCCAGTATTTAAACATCAAAAGCTTCAGAGGGGGATTTTTAATTGCTACAAAAGGGAGATCAGTAATACTTTACTCTGAAGAGGCAACTGCATAATTGTATTGAAATGGGTTCAGTTATTTTATCAGGGTTTAATATTTCATCACTTAGAAATAAAGTGACTTTTTTATTCCTAAAGTTTTCTCCTATTTGAGAGACATACTTTGTGATTCAGTGCAGGAAAGAACCCCTCTCCGTTTTAGTATTTGGTGGGTTGTTCAGGAATCCATCAGGAAACAGTCCCTGATTTACTACGTTGATGTGAGCGTTTCTCGTAATCTTCTAGGATGTAATTCACCCATCATCTCAATATGGGTGTCATATCTTTGATTAATTGATGAGTTTATGATGTATTTGAAATCCTTGGATGGATGGAGTTGGATAAATAGGCATTATTGTAATCCTCCGCCGAGCAGGAAAGCGACTGGGGTGTGCACAGCCACATCAGAAACTGCTGCACAGCACGGGCAGAAAAGCTATTCCCTCCTGAGACCTGCGTGCACCTGAGGACTTCTTTCCTCCTTTTCTCTCCCCATCCCCATAGAAAGCCCCTTAATTCTAGAGCATGAAAAACCGATTTTATTAAAAACACTGGTGGCCAAACTAGAGAGAACTTTATTCCCATATAAACTGACAGTGTCATACTTGATTATTTAACATTTAAATAGAATCATCAGTATGTAGGACCGAGAGAGGGAAGTAAGTCTGCAAATAGTATTATTAGTGATCTGTATCACTTTTACAAATTGAACATATATGTACATATACACGTTATATCTATACATATATGCACATATTTGTCACATATATATGTATAAATATATAGCTACATATATAAAAATATATACAGATAGCTTAGAACAATGTATGGCCCATGGTAAGTGCTCAAGAAACATTAGCCCTTTCTAATAAAACACTTATATATTTAAATTTTCAGCAGCATTCCAATGACAAAATACAAGTAAATTTATCTTTTATTGTTAATCAGATTGTGGTATTACTCATGTCTATGAAATATCTACATTGTGTTCAGAGGAAGTAGGAACACTTCTTTAAGAAGTATTTTTTCTCTTTATATCAGAGGCTAAAACAACATTCTGTTTGAGTTCTACAAATATTTATTAGTATTTATTAGATAAATAAAATCTGTTAGACAAAGGAAAATCAACACAGGACATTCTTAGGTAAGTCTGATTATCTATCTATCTATCTATATCTTTTGTTTCTCCTCTTCCAACTACACTTTCTGGTTACTTTTCCCTTTGGTGAATTTAATCTCAATTCAGAATAATTTTGTTTCCTCTAAGTAAATATTTGCTTAGATTCTGCCCATTTTCACTATCTACAAGTCAGAACACTGCTTTAGGAAGGGGTTGAGTCCATGGATGCAGAAAGCTGTATCTTTTGCTGCAGGAGGATGGCATTGCCTTGTGTGCTTCCAGAGTGTTTCCTAGCACATCAGCATTCTACCTGCTTCTCAGAGATAAAGAAAGAGAAGACTCTGATAGTATGAAAGGAAGGAAACAGGGACCAGTGTTCACTGATGTTCCTTTAATAATGGAATGGCTGATGCATCTGCTGTTTCAGTTACAGCAGAGGATGGTGGTCTAAGCCCACGAATCAAACCCTAACCCACGTGACCCTTAGCGTACTCGATACCTTGCAGAACTGGGTATTGGTTTAACCAGTTACCTGTCCTTCCTTCACTGGGCTAGAAGGTTTGTCTTATCTAGTTTTATATGCCCTCTACCATCTTGCACAGTGCTTTATATATAACAGACGCAGACATGTATACTAGGGTTTCAATTTAATTTCATAATATCTTAAACTCACACAGCACTTCAGCATTTTGAAAAAGGGATAGCTAATATCTGTATAAAGCTTTATGTTTATAAGTATACTTTACATTTATTAAAAGTACTCCTATGTCTGGTGTCGTGCACAGTGCCTTTCACACAGCTGGTGCTTAATAAATGGTAGTTCCTGTTTTTATTATAATCTCATCTGATCTTTTCAAAACTGTGAGTTAGGAAGGCCAAGGTGTTTTATAGAACCCAATGTTGACATATGAGGAAATGAAAAATCAGAGAAGTCGTTTGCTAAAAATTCCAGGCTTGCTCATGACAGAAGCCAAGAATTGGAGGCTTTTGAATCTTAATTGTACTTTTCTCCTCTTTATAATACATGCTACTTTTCTCTTATTTTCTCCCTCCCCAGCAAGCCTATGAAGATTGTTGTGGCTGGAATGAAATTTGCTTTTTTTTGGCTGCATTGTGTCTTCGTTGCTGTGCGCGGGCTTCCTCTAGTTGCAGCGAGCAGGGGCTACTCTTCATTGAGGTGCGCGTGCTTCTCATTGCGGTGGCTTCTCTTGTTGAGAAGCATGGGCTCCAGGCGTGTGGGCTTCAGTAGTTGTTGCATGTGGGCTCGTAGTTGTGGCACACGGGCTCTAGAAGCACAGGCTCAGTAGTTGTGGTGCACGGGCTTAGTCGCTCCACGGCATGTGGGATCTTCCTGGGCCAGGGATCGAACCCGTGTCCCCTGCATTGGCAGGCGGATTCTTAACCACTACACCAGCAGGGAAGTCCCTGAAATTTACTTTAAAGCTCCTCCTTACAATGTGCTAAATAAGGCCACTCAATGAGCCAGCTCTTTGCTACCTAAGACTCGGGCTGTACTGAAGACGGTGATAGGAACAGGGGAGGGAGGAAGATTTCCTGTGTAAACCTAAGGTATAGGATACATTTTTCCTTCCTTCTTTCTGGCATACTTAACACAGCTTCATTTTCAAACGTGAAATAAAAAATTTGGCGACTCGGGTAATTTATTTACTCAGATAAGACCAGCTGAAATGCTGCATCTGTTTTCCTGGGAGCTTCTGTATTCACGAAATCGTGCATCTGAGTTCTCTGACGCAAGTGGAACTGTGCTCATTCACTCAACAGATGTACACAGCACTCTGCTTCCTGAGCACTTTGCCCTCCTCAAAGGACAAGATAAGACATGTGTGGTCCCCATCTTATTCTTTATTTAGTTATCCAACAAATCTTGGTTGAATGGTTACCATGTGCCAGGTACTATAACAGGCTTCAGGTATACAATGGTCATTTTTTGGACCATGTTCTACCATATCTACGTATTTGACAAACACACACCCACACATATATAGTGTACGTGCACGTATGTGAGAAGAGTATTTCTTTTTTTCTAATAGGTAACGTTTTAGACTCCAATTACAATGGGTTGTTTTAGCACCCCTTTTTTGGCTTTAAAAAATAGGCTTGATAAAGAAAATTCAGATATTTTTGAAGGGTAGTTAAGGAATGCTCATTTTGTAATATAGCTTTCCTTTCATAACACCTTATTTGGATGAAATTTCTCTGCTAAAAGAGGGTCACTAAAGAGCAGGAACCCTTGTTACTGTAGTGGTGCTCCCTGGTGCACCAGCCTCTAAGAGCAAGTGTCAATACTAAAGAGCTAATGGGAGACAATGCTGTCACATAATGATGATTTCCCACTGCTCTATAAATGTAGAAGAAAAGCCAAGACACTGATCCTATGGCAGTGTTCTGTAACAGTGACTCTTCCTATTACAGCAGGAGATTGTGGGAGATTTAATCATTTCCCCTAATACATGCCAGTACAGCTGAGTGTCCATGATCGATGTATTACTGTTACTAGTCTGCTGCCTTTTTATTGGCATTGATAATGGGGCTCTGCCTATGCTTCTCAGCTACAAGTTTATGTTGGCAAACTTCCCCCACTCCTACAACCGATGAATGACTGTTGACAGTCAAATTAGGACTATCAGGGTTGGGAATCCAAGTGAACTTATTACGGAGTATTGAAAACTACAATGAACCAACGTAAGTCTGCAAAATCCAATTGTGCTCCTAGCAGTTGTGACACTGAACTCTGGTTCTAAATGTCCTGGGCTGCTGGTTGACGAGATGTTTACCAAATATTCTTCTACAAATGCCTTTAAAAATGTATTTCCTGACTTCATAATTGTGATAAGAATAGACAGTATGCTATCACAGTGCTTAATTTTAACCTTCAAAAATGAGGACTGCTAAGCCTTTGGGAAGAAATCTATCTCTGAAAGAAGTTTATCTCTGAAAGTTTTTAAGGAAAGGACTACAGCTAAACTTACTACTTACCAAATTTGACTTTAAAACTTTTCACTGAACTGTTTAGAACTTCCAGCATCTTGGCTAAAGTAATGGTGTCTGTTAATAAGGTTTTACAATCACAAAATAATTGAAGGCATGCTAGAGTTCTGAATATCTTCCTACAGGAGAAAAATTAAGGAGTAAGAGGCTCCTGTTTTCAAACAGAGAACTAAGTTTCACTGAAAAAGTCCTATAACTTCATGTTTTTTCACAATAAAAACTATCTTTAACTGTGCTGAAATTGACTGGTATGTATGTCTCAAATGTGGAAAGGGGTGCAACTCAGTAATCCATGAAGCCCACTGAACCCTCGGATGAGTCAATTCTGGGGACACAGACAACCTGAGAAGTTTCACAGGACAGCCGCAAAGCTGGCTTGCAAGATATATGTATCTTAGAAAGAAAGGTATATGAAGAACACTTAAATTTATATATATACCAATGACTGAAAGGCTGAGAGACATCATGTCTCACTTTCAAGTCTGTGAGCGTTTCTCATTTGGGTTCCAATGGAAACCCAGTTTCGTTGCCTCCTTTTGAGGACAGTGTCCCTAATTCTAAAGTCAGCTCTCTCCTTTTACTCCAATAGCATTTAATCCAACCACCATGAGCTGGGTAGGGTTTGTCTCTCTCACACCAGTCAGAATGGCCATCATCAAAAAATCTAGAAACAATAAATGCTGGAGAGACTGTGGAGAAAACGGAACACTCTTGCACTGCTGGTGGGAATGTGAATTGGTACAGCCACTATGGAGAACAGTATGGAGGTTCCTTAAAAAACTACAAATAGAACTACCATATGACCCAGCAATCCTACTACTGGGCATATACCCTGAGAACCGTAATTCAAAAAGAGTCATGTACCAAAATGTTCATTGCAGCTCTATTTACAATAGCCAGGAGATGGAAACAACCTAAGTGTCCATCATCGGATGCATGGATAAAGAAGATGTGGCACATACATACAATGGAATATTACTCAGCCATAAAAAGAAACGACATTGAGCTATTTGTAATGAGGTAGATAGACCTAGAGTCTGTCATACAGAGTGAAGTAAGTCAGAAAGAGAAAGACAAATACCGTATGCTAACACATATATATGGAATTTAAGAAAAAAAAAATGTCATGAAGAACCTAGGGGTAAGACAGGAATAAAGACACAGACCTACTAGAGAATGGACTTGAGGATATGGGGAGGGGGAAGGGTAAGCTGTGACAAAGCGAGAGAGTGGCATGGACATATATACACTACCAAACGTAAGGTAGATAGCTATGGGAAGCAGCCACATAGCACAGAGAGATCAGCTCGGTGCTTTGTGACCACCTAGAGAGGTGGGATAGGGAGGGTGGGAGGCAGGGAGACGCAAGAGGGAAGAGATATGGGAACACATGTATATGTATAACTGATTCACTTTGTTATAAAGCAGAAACTAACACACCATTGTAAAGCAATTATACTCCAATAAAGATGTAAAAAAAAATTAAAAAGGGAAAAAAAATAATTCTGATGATACTTCACATGATTAAAGAACATTAATTTTAACAAAGGACTTTGGCATTTGGCACAGAAGTTCAAGTTCATCATTTGATTGTTGTAACTTTGCGACAGAGATGGGGCAGAAACAACAGTGCCCATCTTACAGATGGTGACTGACAATGGAGGAAATTTCGTTTGCCCTTGAAGACAGGGACTTGACGGGGTCATCTTGTAACTACTCTGTACTGTACACAGTCAGCACTTAATAAAGATTCAGTGACTTGGCTCGACTTGAACCATACTGATTAGATGACCAGCTCTTCTTCTCCATGCACTTCAAATGGAGGAAGATGAGAGAGGCAGAAGAGAGAAGTTTCTTTCTTGTAGTGAGGTATGAATCACTGTGTGAGGGTACCATCTTCTCTGATCTGTCTGAAAATAGGCTAGATTTCTATCTATCTAGAAGAGTGTTAAAGGCATTCCTACTTAAAGTAGGGAGAAAGCGTGGGGGAGCGCAACACTGAAAGTTCAGGGTGCCGCTAGACAAGGCAATGATTGAGTGGTGAGAGCCTACATAAAGGAACAATCAGAGCAGGAGCCTAGATCAGGGCTTTTCAATCCCTAACATTGTGTAAGTATCACTCAGATATCTTGCTAAAATTCTGTGGGCCTGGGTAGAGCCTGAGATTCTGTATTTCTAATAAGCTCCCAGGTGATGCTATGTTGCTGGTCCTCAGACCACACTTTGAATAGCAAGATTAGACCTCACGTGATACAGATCTCATAGTGTCTCATATGGGTGTTACTTATGCTTGTATAAAAGAAAATTTCACGTGGAAATCTTAAAATTTTCAGACATAAATCAGGAAGGCTACATAAAACATTCTATAAAGATTCACTATTGGAATTCTTTTTTTTTTTTTTTTTGCGGTACGCGGGCCTCTCACTGTTGTGGCCTCTCCCGTTGCGGAGCACAGGCTCCGGACGCGCAGGCTCAGCAGCCATGGCTCACGGGCTCAGCCGCTCCGCAGCATGTAGGATCCTCCCGGACCGGGGCACGAACCCGTGTTCCCTGCATTGGCAGGCGGACTCTCAACCACTGCGCCACCAGGGAAGCCCTACTGGGATTCTTGATATAGAGCTTGTGATAACGAATTATCTTTTTTTAAAAAAAGTATTATCTTAGAAAACAATAAAGTATTATCTTTTACAAAAAGGTTTGATTCACTTAAAGGGATACCCTTTAACGTGAGGAATACTTGTAATAAAATTTGATAACACTACCACTTGTCAACAGGGCCCATGGTTGAGCCTTAGCAATTGTTTTGCTTACTACTTGCTAATAATTGGATTTGACTGAATAACAGCCTACAGATTGAGAATATAGTAAACATCAATTCTGAGAGAATTACGGGTGGCAAAATCTGCTTTCAGATTTATGGAAAGCACCCAAATTCCCTGCTTTATAGGCTTCATTCATTCACTCAATCAACATTTATTGAGTACCTATTATGTGGCAGACTGTCACGGACGCTGGGGGTACGGCAGTGGAAAAGACAGACTCAGCCCCACTGCTCAGAGTGTATATTCTAGAGGGAGAACATATGATAACAAGAGATAGTGGTATGAAGAAAGGGAGGCAAGCAGGGTTATGAATTACAGGATGATGCAAGAGAAACAGCAGCTATTTCAGATCACTAGAAGCCTCTGTGATAAGGTATTATTTGAACAAAGATCTCAATGCTGAGGATTGTTTGACTTTATGGGCAAAAAATGGTAGATATTTCACTTTGTTAACAGTTAATACCGTTTGCTCATATATCATATCCTATGCGTATTTAATAAACCCACATTCCTTCTCTGGCCTGGGTGCATGACAAGGGTTTGGGATAAGGAAAGTGGGGGATTTTTCAGGTCTTTCTGATGAGTAATTTTTAAAAATTTTTAATTGTTATGCTTTATATTTAAATACAAGCTCAGGACATAAGACCTTAAAATACAAGCATAAGTGCTTGTGGTAAAAGAGGTTATTTGTCTTCTGGGTACAGAAGACAAAACTTATACTCCGAAATCAGATTTAGGTTGAAATTTGGATTCAGGATCCACAGGTTTACTATCTCTGTGGCGCTGGGCAAGTCACCTAATTTTTTATAATTCTCAGTTTCATCTCTACAGAGGCAAGCTCATTCTACTTGCATGATTTAGGGCAATTAAAAAAAAACAAAAAAACCTGGTACACAGGAGGTACTTAAACAATTTATAACTATAATCATTACCATATATATGAAAGCACCATGTGCAGCGTCTGACCCAGCGTAGGCGCCTGCCTGTTGGTTTCCTTCCTATTTATTTGCATTATCAGTTCCTCTGCAATTTTTCATTTGTACAGATAAACAAGAGTTGATGGTATGTGCACTTTTGCTTGATAGAATTTCATAGGACTCATTTCATCAGTGCATGATTAGCTTCAAAGCTTCGAATCTAACCCAGTTTTGAGATAACTGGGAAACGAAACTAAGTGGAAAGAACAAATGCAGCATTGTAAGAGAAGCAAAAGTCAGCCTGAGGTTGTCTGATGTTTTTAAACTAACATCATCTTTAATCTCTTATGCCCCTCTTCCCAGATAATAAGAGCTGTGCACTAAAAGTGCTGAGATAAACTAATGGGGAACAGGATACTACAAAAGACATTTGAAAGAGCCCATGTAATTTACTGCATGTCTGGTTTGTTTTACTTTCCAAAGCCTTCCTGTTGCTCCAGGAAATTTGTCTCTTCTGGCAACCTTCGGCCCTCTTTTGGCCGGGGAGCACTGAAAAAGCATTTGAGGGCAGGTAAACAAGATGCAAAGCTCTCTGAGTGAGGAATAAGTACAGGCCTTGCTTCCTGGGTCACATCTGAGGCATAAACAAAGTATCCTTTAGTACTTGCTTGAGAGAATTACCCCAAATGTAGGCAACTACGAGGCGGCTGGTGCCTTCAGATATACATAACGCCAAACACGTTCTGAAGGTAATTTACATGCGTGAATCACTAAAAGCCTCCTACTCAATGAACTGTACCCCTGGGGAAAAGCTATGCAGTCCCAGATCAGTGTGGGAACAACAGAAGGGTGTCCTCTCTGCCAAAAAGGGGATTGGGCTGGATGGAAAATCCCCAAAAAGGACCATCTGGCAGCATAAATTATCCATTTAAAATGGCTGGTGTGAGTTAATGACACCAAAGTCACCACGAACATGTACAACATCCTTCAGCTGAGTTTTAATGTCCCATCAGGCCATGTTTCAATTATGACTTTCTATGCTGAATATGGCCAAATGTAAATTTATTCACTGTCCTCCCCCACCCCCTGCACATATACCATGAAACTGCATTTTTCTGTAAAGAAATAGGGATAGAGAATGGAGCATCAGTGCAGGAATACAGTATAATTATGGGGGATTTCTCTAAAAATATAATTTTTTTTATTAGAGAACCCCCCTACAAATATACACTTATTCTCTCTCTCTCTCTCTTTATATATATACATACACACACATATATATGTATAGTATATACAGTATATTATACTATATGTACATATATGCTATATACATATAGTATAATGTGTAGTATTATTACTATATATATATTTTATATATATATATCCTCCCAAAAAGGATTTAGCCATTAAATTTTAGTTATTTAATGACCACAAAGGATATAGGTATTCAGATGTTAAAATGTATGGTCATTTGAATCGTAACATGCAGAGAAGAATAGAATTACTCTGAATAAAAGAGTCACTAGGTCAAGGTACTCTATATTCAACGTACTCCCACCTCCCCCAGATAGGCCCCAAAGGAATCGACCTTGACAGGACGGGCTTACGGTGGAGGAGCTTCATGTGCATCGACACAATGAAGCACCTCGGTCTGTATAAAACCACATCAGTATGACCCTCAGGCACAATGTCCCAAACTTATATATTTTGATTCTGATTTTCACAAAAGCAGGTAAACGGGCCAGGACTTTAATTGGCCTTTTAAAAAGAGTTCAAAGAACATTTAGATCTGCAAATTTTTTAATAGCACATAAGCTCCTCATTGGCACTGTCCTGAGGTCGCGCTGATGATGCATTTGGCAGCCTGGGTGGTCAGCATGTTCATTCAGGCCTGGGTGTATTTCTTAGTTGCTTTCAGCAAACTGGCATGAATATCAGTGTGGAGTGAAGCTGACGTGTGGCCTTTGTAGAAGACCCGCCACACCTTGAATGCTGTGTTGATAACACTTAGAAAACGGCAGCACCAGAGGCTAATTCCCCATCCTTGCGACTCCCATGTCACCACATAATGATCTTCTTCTTTTTTTTCTTTTAAATAAGCTTTATTTTTTTAAAACTCTAGATTTACAGAAAAAAATGTGATGACAGTACGGAGAGTTCTCACATACCCACACCCAGTTTCCCCTGCTACAGACACTTTTCATCACTATGGTATGTTTATTACAATTAGTGAATCAATATGGATACATTATTGTAAGTTCACACCTGATTCCCATCTTTTCAGTTTTTACCCACTGTCCTTTTCCTGTTCCAGGATCCCATCCAGCACCGCACACTACATTTTGGGGTCATGCCTCTTTGGCCTCTCGAGGCTGTGGTAGTTAGTCAGACGTTCCTTATATTTGATGACCTTGACAGTTTGCAGAGTAGTGGTCAAATATATTGTACAGTGAGTCTCAACTAGTATTTGTCTGATGTCTTTCTCATGGTTAGTCTGGGGTTATATATATATTTTTTTAATACAGCAGGTTCTTATTAGTTATCTATTTTATACATATTAGTGTATACATGTCAATCTCAATCTCCCAATTCATCCCTCCACCACCACCACCGCTTTCCCCCCTTGGTGTCCCTACGTTTGTTCTCTATGTCTGTGTCTCTATTTCTGCCTTGCAAAATGGTTTTTCTATACCATTTTTCTAGATTCCACATATATGCATTAATATACAATATTTGTTTTTCTCTTTCTAACTTACTTCACTCTGTATGACAGTCTCTAGGCCCACCCACATCTCTAAAAATGACCCAGTTTCGTTCCTTTCTATGGCTGAGTAATATTCCATTGTGTATATGTACCACTTCTTCTTTATCCATTCATCTGTCGATGGGCATTTAGGTTGGTTCTATGACCTGGCTATTGTAAATATTGCTGCAATGAACACTGGGGTGCATGTGTCTTTTTGAATTATGGCTTTCTCTGGGTATATGCCCAGTAGTGGGATTGCTGGGTCATATGGTAATTCTATTTTTAGTTTTTTAAGGAACCTCCATACTGTTCTCCATAGTGGCTGTATCAATTTACATTCCCACCAACAGTGCAAGAGTGTTCCCTTTTCTCCACACCCTCTCCAGCATTTGGTATTTGTAGATTTTCTGATGATGCCCATTCTAACTGGTATGAGGTAAGACCTCACTGTAGTTTTTTGTTTGTTTTAATTAATTAATTTTATTTTTAAAATTTTGGCTGTGTGGGTCTTTGTTGCTGTGCATGGGGTTTCTCTAGTTGCGGTGAGTGGGGGCTACTCTTTGTTGCAGTGCGTGGGCTTCTCACTGTGGTGGGTTCTCTTGTTGCAGAGCACGGGTTCTAGGCATGCGGGCTCAGTAATTGTGGCACACGGCCTTAGCTGCTCCACAGCATGTGGGATCTTCCTGGACCAGGGCTTGAACCCGTGTCCCCTGCATTGGCAGGCAAATTCATAACAGCTGTGCCACCAGCGAAGCCCCCTCACTGTAGTTTTGATTTGCATTTCTCTAATAACTCATGATGTTGAGCAGCTTTTCATGTGCCTTTTGGCCATCTGTATGTCTTCTTTGGAGAAATGTCTATTTAGGTCATCTGCCCATTTTTTGATTGGGTTGTTTGTTTTCTTAATATTGAGTTGCATGAGCTGTTTATAGATTTTGGAGATTAATCCTTTGTCCATTGATTCGTTTGCAAATATTTTCTCCCATTCTGAGAGTCTTTTCATCTTGTTTATAGTTTCCTTTGCTGTGCAAAAGCTTTTTAACCTTCATTAGGTCCCATTTGTCTATTTTTGTTTTTATTTCCGTTACTCTAGGAGGTGGGTCAAAAAAGATCTTGCTGTGATTTATGTCAAAGAGTGCTCTTCCTATGTTTTCCTCTAAGAGTTTTATAGTCTCTGGTCTTACATTAGGGTCTTTAATCCATTTTGAGTTTATTTTTGTGTATGGTGTTAGGGAGTGTTCTAATTTCATTCTTTTACATGTAGCTGTCCAGTTTTCCCAGCACCACTTATTGAAGAGACTGTCTTTTCTCCACTGTATATCCTTGCCTCCTTCATCATAGACTAGTTGACCATATGTGTGTGGGTTTATCTCTGGGTTTTCTATCCTGTTCCATTGATCTATATTTCTGTTTTTGTGCCAGGACCATATTGCCTTGATTACTGTAGCTTTGTAGTATAGTCTGAAGTCAGGGATTCTGATTCCTCCAGCTCCGTTTTTTTTCCCTCAAGATTGCTTTGGCTATTCGGGGTCCTCTGTGTCTCCATACAAATTTTAAGATTTTTTGTTCTAGTTCTGTAAAAATGTCATTGGTAATTTGATAGGAATTGCACTGAATCTGTAGATTGCTTTGGGTAGTATAGTCATTTTCACAATATTGATTCTTCCAATCCAAGAACATGGTATATCTCTGTGTCTGTGTCATCTTTGATTTCTTTCATCAGTGTCTTATAGTTTTCTGAGCACAGGTCTTTTACCTCCTTAGGTTTATTCCTAGGTATTTTATCCTTTTTGTTGCAGTGGTGAATGGGATTGTTTCCTTAATTTCTCTTTCTGACCTTTGTTGTTAGTGTATAGGAATGCAAGAGATTTCTGTGCATTAATTTTGTATCCTGCAACTTTACGAAATTCATTGATTAGCTCTAGTAGTTTTCTGGTGGCAACTTTAGGATTCTCTATGTAGAGTATCATGTCATCTGCAACAGTGACAGTTTTACTTTCTTCTTTTCCAATTTGTATTCCTTATATTTCTTTTTCTTCTCTGATTGCTGTGACTAGGACTTCCAAAACTACGTTGAATAATAGTGGCAAGAGTGGACATCTTGTCTTGTCCCTGATCTTAGAGGAAATGCTTTCAGTTTTTCACCACTGAGAATGACGTTTGCTGTGGGTTTCTCATATATGGCCTTCACTATGTTGAGGTAGGTTCCCACTATGCCCAATTTCTGGAGAGTTTTTTATCATAAATGGGTGTTGAATTCTGTCAAAAGCTTTTTCTGCATCTATTGAGATGATCATATTGTTTTTATTCTTCAATTTGTTAATATGGTGTGTCACATTGATTGATTTGCATATACTGAAGAATCCTTGCATCCCTGGAATAAACCCCACCTGATCATGGTGTATGATCCTTTTAATGTGCTGTTGGATTCTGTTTGCTAGTGTTTGGCTGAGGATTTTTGTATCTATATTCATCAGTGATATTGGTCTGTAGTTTTCTTTTTTTGTAGTATCTTTGTCTGGTTTTGGTATCAGGGTGATGGTGGTCTCATGGAATGAGTTTGGGAGTTTTCTTTCCTCTGCAATTTTTTGGAAGAGTTTGAGAAGGATAGGTGTTAGCTCTTCTCTAAATGTTTGATAGAATTCACCTGTTAAGCCATCTGGTCTGGTCCTGGACTTTTGTTTGTTGGAAGATTTTTAATCACAGTTTCAATTTCATTACTTACGATTGGTCTGTTCATATTTTCTGTTTCTTCCTGTTTCAGTCTTGGAAGGTTATAACTTTCTAAGAATTTGTCCATTTCTTCCAGGTTGTCCATTTTATTGGCATAGAGTTGTTTGTAGTAGTCTCTTAGGATGCTTTATATTTCTGCGGTGTCTGTTGCAACTTCTCCTTCTTCATTTCATATTTATTGATGAGTCCTCTCCCTCTTTTTCTTGATGAGTCTGGCTAATGGTTTATCAATTTTGTTTATCTTCTCAAAGAACCAGCTTTTAGTTTTATTGATCTTTGCTATTGTTTTTTTTGTTTCTATTTCATTTATTTCTGCTCTGATCTTTATGATTTCTTTCCTTCTACTAACTTTGGGTTTTGTTTGTTCTTCTTTCTCTAGTTCCTTTAGGTGTAAGGTTAGATTGTTTATTTGAGATTTTTCTTGTTCCTTGAGGTAGGCTTGTATTTGTATAAACTTCCTTCTTAGAACTGCTTCTGCTGCATCCCATAGGTTTTGGATCGTTGTGTTTTTGTTGTCATTTGTCTCTAGGTATTTTTTGATTTCCTCTTTGATTTCTTCAGTGATCTCTCGGTTATTTAGTAACATAGTGTTTAGCCTCCATGTGTTTGTGTTTTTTACATTTTTCCCCTGTAATTTATTTTTAATCTCATAGCATTGTGGTCAGAAAAGATTCTTGATATGATTTCAATTTCCTTAAATTTACTGAGGCTTGATTTGTGACCCAAGATGTGATCTATCCTGGAGAATGTTCCATGAGCACTTGAGAAAAATGTGTATTCTGTTGTTTTTGGATTGAATATCCTATAAATATCAATTAAGTCCAACTTGTTTAATGTATCATTTAAAGCTTGTGTTTGCTTGTTAATTTTCTGTCTGGATGATCTGTCCATTGGTGTAAGTGAGGTGTTAAAGTCCCCCACTATTATTGTGCTACTGTCGATTTCCTCCGTTATAGCTGTTAGCATTTGCCTTATATATTGAGGTGCTCCTATGTTGGGTGCATATATATTTATAATTGTTATATCTTCTTCTTGGATTGATCCCTTGATCATTATGTAGCATCCTTTCTTGTCTCTTGTAACAGTCTTTATTTTAAAATCTATTTTACCTGCTATGAGTATTGCTACTTCAGCTTCCTTTTGATTTCCATTTGCATGGAGTATCTTTATCCATCCCCTCACTTTCAGTCTGTATGTGTCCCTACGTCTGAAGTGGGTCTCTTTTAGACAGCATATATATGGGTCTTATTTTTGTATCCATTCAGTGAGCCTGTGTCTTTTTGTTGGATCATTTAATCCATTCACATTTAAGGTAAATATCAATATGTATGTTCCTATTACCATTTTCTTTTTTTTTTAATATTTATTTATTTATTTATTTAATTTATTTGGCTGAGCCAGGTCTTAGTTGCAGCTCCAGGGCTCCTTAGTTATGGCTCCAGGGCTCCTTAGTTGTACAATGGAAACTCTTAGTTGTGGCATGCATGTGGGATTTAGTTCCCTGACCAGGGATGGAACCTGGGCCCCCTGCATTGGGAGCGCAGTCTTATCCACTGCGCCACCAGGGAAATCCCTATTACCATTTTGTAAATTGTTTTGAATTTGTTTTTGTACGTCCTTTTCTTCTCTTGTGTTTTCCACTTAGAGAAGTTCCTTTAGCATTTGTTATATAGCTGGTTTGGTGGCACTGAATTCTCTTAGCTTTTGCTTGTCTGTAAAGCTTTTGATTTCTCTGTCAAATCTGAATGAGATCCTTGCCAGGTAGAGTAATCTTGGTTGTAGGTTCTTCTCTTTCATGACTTTAAATATATGGTGCCACTCCCTTCTGGCTTGCAGAGTTTCTGCTGAGAAATCAGCTGTTAACCTTATGGGAGTTCCCTTGTATGTTATTTGTCATTTTTTCCTTGTTGCTTTTAATAATTTTTCTTTGTCTTTAATTTTTGTCAATTTGATTACTACACATATCAGCATGTTTCTCCTTGGGTTTATCCTGCCTGGGACACTCTGCGCTTCCTGGACTTGGGTGGCTATTTCCTTTCCCATGTTTGGGAATTTTCAGTGATAATCTCTTCAAATATTTTCTCGGGTCCTTTCTCTCTCTCTTCTTTTGGGACCCCTATAATGCAAATGGTGTGTTTAATGTTTTCCCAGAGGTCTCTTAGGCTGTGTTCACTTCTTTTCACTCTTTTTTCTTTATTCTGTTCTGCAGCAGTGAATTCCACCATTCTGTCTTTCAGGTCACTTATCCTTTCTTCTGTCTCAGTTATTCTGCTATTGATTCCTTCTAGTGTATTTTTCATTTCAGTTTATTGTATTGTTCATCTCTGTTTGTTTGTTCTTTAATTATTCTAGGTGTTTGTTCCTTAATTCTTCTAGGTCTTGGTTAAACATTTCTTGCATCTTCTCGATCTTTGCCTCCATTCTTTTTCCAAGGTCCTGGATCATCTTCACTATCATTATTCTGAATTCTTTTTCTGGAAGGTTGCCTATCTCCACTTCATTTAATTGTTTTTCTGGAGTTTATCTCGTTCTCTAGTACATAGCCCTCTCCCTTTTCATTTTGTCTGTCTTTCTGTGAGTGTGGTTTTTGTTCCACAGGCTGCAGGACTGTAGTTCTTCTTGCTTCTGCTGTCTGCCCTCTGATGGATGAGGCTAGCTAAGAGGCAAGTGCAAGCTTCCTGATGGGAGGGGCTGGTGGTGGATAGAGCTGGGTGCTGCTCTGGTGGGCAGAGCTCAGTAAAACTTTAATCCATTTGACTGTTGATGGGTGAAGCTGGGTTCCCTCCCTGTTGGTTGTTTGGTCTGAAGCAACCCAACACTGGAGCCTACCTGGGCTCTTTGGTGGGGCTAATGACAGACTCTGGGAGGGCTCACACCAAGTAGTACTTCCCAGAACTTCTGCTGCCAGTGTCCTTGTCCCCACGTTGAGCCACAGCCAGCCCCCCGCCTCTGCAGGAGACCCTCCAACACTAGCAGGTAGGTCTGGTTCAGTCTCCTATGGGGTCACTGCTCCTTCCCCCTGGGTCCTGATGTACACACTACTTTGTGTGTACCCTCCAAGAGTGGAGTCTCTGTTCCCTCCAGTCCTGTCAAAGTCCTGCAGTCAAATCCCGCTAGTCTTCAAAGTCTGATTCTCTGGGAATTCCTTCTCCCATTGCCGGACCCCCAGGTTGGGAAGCCTTACGTGGGGCTCAGAACCTTCACTCCAGTGGGTGGACTTCTGTGGCATAACTGTTCTCCAGTTTGTGAGTCACCCACCCAGAGGTTATGGGATTTGATTTTATTGTGATTGCGCCCCTCCGACCATCTCATTGCAGCTTCTCCTTTGTCTTTGGGTGTGGGGTATCTTCTTTGGTGAGTTCCAGTGTCTTCCTGTTCATGATTGTTCAGCAGTTAGTTGTGAATCTGGTGCTCTCACAAGAGGGACTGAGCGCACGTTCTTCTACTCCACCATCTTGAACCAATCTCCCCTAAAGATCTTCTTATGTGTCTCTTCCACACCCCCACTGTGAATTCCTTGAAAGCAGGAGCCATAGCCTTCCCATTCATCCTTGAGTTCCCAGAACCAGGCATAGTTCCTCATCATGAGAAAATTTCCCAGTGAAGGTGTGAGTGAATGAATGAATGAGTTGGGTGAAAAGATTAGGTAGAAGTAAGGCAAAGTGAAATTTCTGCATTTTAGTAAAGTGAACAAGATAAAGGAATCAGACAGTGGGGCCTGAGGTTTTGTTTTGTTTTTAATTATCATATAGCAAAACTGCCTGGGGGTTCAGGAGTGGAAGGCATACTTTTCTATGAATGTTAACACATGTATAGATTCCTGTCCATCACCACCACAAACAGGATACAGAAGAGTTCCATCATCCCCCAAATCTCCCTTGTGCTATTTCCTTTTTAGTCACACCCTCTGAGGATTCTCTTTTGATATGTTAGAGAGGAGAGAAAAAAGTTAAGATTTGAAGATGAAGGGGTTCAGAGATTTTCTTGGCGCTTGTCTGTTTTTGCAGGGAATTACTCTGAGGCACGGGTTGGGGAAATTTTTTCAAACTTACTGTACGAGGTGTGATTCACAGACAGGTTATGTATATTACCTCATTTAATTCTCAAGAGCACTGACATAGCTATTATTATTGACAGATTATAAAAATGGGGACAATTAGTTTCAGAGAGGTTAGGTAATTTGCCCATAATCACACAGCCAGCAGGAGCTGGAGTCAGGATTACACTCTGCCTGTCTTTTTCCAAAGCCCACTCTATTCTCTACAGCATTTGACTTTGCATATCGAGGAAGCCACTGGAGAAGATTTTCCCTTGCCCATGTGGAGGTTAGACACTGAGAAAAGTTTCAAAAAGCTTCTGCTATCAGAATTAGTCACATTACTCAAGACTCCAGAGCCAAGACTGAACTACCCCAGGAGGTTAAACTAGCAGTCATCATTTGCTTAGTCCATGAAAGAGGGGCATAAAGATAGCTGTTCCTTTTAAATAGAAAAAGAATCATGATGAAATCCAGTAACAGGAAAACATATTTAAAAGTCTCCTCATTTTATAAAGATCCAAGTACAAGCTATGACACAGGGAACCCATCCTACATTTCTAATGTCATCAACGTAGTTGAAAAAGTTGATAGATTTTTATTTTGATTATTAAAAGATAAAACCAGACCCAAAAGGCAATTAGCATAAAATGAAAGCGAAGGCAAATGGAACGCTGGATTGCAGTGTAGGTGAAAAGATGTAAGAGTAGAAAACCCTACACACCATTCCCAGTCTCTCTTCTCAGTTAAGTGGCATCCTTGCGCTACCACCCTTTCATAAAAGCAGCAGTCAGGTACAAACACGTGTTCACGTGGAAAAAGTCCACTGCTCTGAGCTTGCTGTGTTCCCTTTATGCCTGGCGTGGACTCCCACGCATCCTGGACTTTACAGGGGCAGCTGCAAGCCCAATGCCCAGCCCGCTTACCTGGCTCCACTTCATGCCACCCGCTGGACTGACTTCCGCTCCCCGGGGAGCGCCCTTGGCCTGTGTAAAATGGCTCTTCACCAGGACTGTCCATTTCATCCTCCACAGACTTGAGGCGCTTTGTGGAGCTGAAATAACAAACGGGTACATGTTTAAAAGTCATCCAAAGCACCTTTCTCCTGGACATGGCATCTCTGGTGGAAAGAAAGGCAAGGGAGGAAGCAGTTGGGTAACTCAGTGTAGTTCATGGTCTCTCTTTAGGCTCTTGTTCAGTTCAGTGAGTCACTGGATGTGGAACAAAGTCTTGGGTCTTGGTTGTCCCAAGTGTCTGGGTTTGATTTTTATTGTCACTCAAGTTTCTGCTGCTCCCCACCTCCGGTTCCTTTTTCCTTTGAGGAACGGGTGGCTGGCTCCCGCTCCTGTCTCCACCTGGAAGAGTCAGTAGTAAGCTCACATTTGCATCTCCTAGAGCAGTGGCTGGGGCGTAGCCGTCAGCAATGTCCCTAGACATCAATTCAGTCCCTCCTGGTACCCCAGAAAGGAGAAAAATCAGGGTGCATGACCCTTGAAGAAAAGCTCGGATTGCTGTTTGTTTTTTTGCCATGTTTTCTCATCTTCCATTTAGATTTGTTCATTTAAAAAATACTTATTGCACGGTGACAGCAGTCCAGGTACTGATCTAGGCACTAGAGATAAAACAGTGAACAAACAAGATAAAAATAGAAGGAATGGGCTTCCCCGGTGGCACAGTGGTTGAGAGTCCACCTGCCGATGCAAGGGGACACGGGTTCGTGCCCCGGTCCGGGAAGATTCCCACATGTCGCAGAGCAGCTGGGCCCGTGAGCCATGGCCGCTGAGCCTGCGCGTCCGGAGCCTGTGCTCTGCAATGGGAGAGGCCACAACAGTGAGAGGCCCGCGTACCGAGAAACAAAGAAGGAAGGAGTACACTTCCTTGTGTGAATAAGGGACATGGAAAAAAGAGTGACCCAGTGACTTTTATGCACTTTCTCTACAACAAAATTACCAAAATGAAATTCTATGCCATCAGGGTGGGGATGTTTTAGTTTTGCATAGGTATGGTTGGGACATTTCCAGAGTATTTTCTACCAGTTAAAGGGCTGAATTTTTTTTCCTCCCAATTTGAGACTTCAGGAGTTAAAAGGCAGTGAAATGGTACATGTTGCTAATGTTGTTCTCATTGTGTTAACTGATTATGTCACTAACATACCAGAATTGGTAGATTTCATACCTGGTGCAAGTGCTTGTTGGGAAATCTCTTCCTCCTGTGTCAGGGTACAGAATTTTTAATATGTGTTCATTCATCAAACACTTATTGTGCACTTCCTGCATGCCAGGTGCTGTGCTAAATGCTGCTATATTGAAATAAATCAGACATAACCCCTGTCTCCATGGGGTTTAGAATCTCATGGATGAAGACTGAGAGGTAAACAAAATTGTGCAAAGAGAAATACAGGTATGATGATGGAACCACACAGAGGTTATAGTGGGTTCTTTGAAGGAGTTAGGAAAAGTGATACACAGGGAACGTCAGGAAAGGCTTCCCATAGGAGATGGTTCCTGAACTGTCTGTAAGAGAGTGTCAGGAGATGGGGCAGAAAGAAGGACAGGGCAGAGACAGGCTGTTATTCAGCTGATGCATCCCTCAGGCAGCCATTCTGGATTTTAAAATACTGAAATACTTCTTTCCCAGTTGGCAAAGTGCCATTGTCCCATGCCCCATACATTTCCCCCAACCTTGTCATCCCATCTTTGCGCCAGAACGGACTCATGATCCCAAACCTAAAGGGTTAAGGTTTGGCATATCGGGGGGCATTCCAGGACTTCACACTGTGGCAGGGCAGGTCTGTCCTAACTGGTATGCTTGAGTCACACAGGTTATCTGCTAATTTGAACATGACTCCAGGAGGGAGGTGCATATCAGGCACTAACATCACCATGAGCAGAGTGTGACACATGCAGAGAATTGGCAGGTGTTTGCTATGGCTGAAGTAGTAGGAAGGGCAGAGCAAAAGAAGGGGATAGGGGTGATAGAAGATATTGTATGTCTGGACTTTATCCTATAAGCAATGGAGACTCCCTGAAAAAGTCTAAACAGGGAGTGACATCAGAGTCATCTGTTAGAAAGGTCACTCTGGTAGTTGCACAGATGATGGCTTCTGAAAAGCAAAGGGAAAAGAAGGGGATGGAACCTTCCCCAGGGAGAGAGTTAAGAGGCTACTGCAGCAACCTGAGTAAAAAAATGCAGAGGACCCAGTTCAAGGTACGAATTTCTAGTTATTAAATTTGGCATTCCAGGATTCTTAGTCTTTAAAAGTTCTATTTTCATTAAAGCCAGACCAAGGAAAGCAACGTATCTGTAGCATGCTAGCTTAGTACCCAAAGGAAAAACCTTTAGTAGCTTATTTAATGTTCTTTGCTTGGCTTTCCTTGAAGTTCAATGAAAAAGAGCCACTCAAAGAACTTTTCTGTATTTTATGTAAAACTGCATCTAACAGAGTCCTTTAGAAAAGGATATACACACAAAAATTCCTCCTAATGCATAAAACCAGAAAAAATATGGTCTCTAAATGAATTTCTACTGTTTCCTTTTATTAGAAAATGCACGTTATATAACCTAGCGTTTCCCCTTCTTGCCTTGGCAACCAGGAATTTCGGGGCTAAACGTAAGGCATAATTCTGGGTTCACGTTCCTGATATAATAATCTCTCCTGTCTTTCCATATGGTTTCTGTCCCTTCTATATTTAATACTATCTGCGGTGTTTTTAAATTGAAAACTGCTTGAAATAATTTTGGAAGTTGGAAGAATACAAATTGGAAAACAAAATAAATATTTTCCTTACGTTCCTTGGCAAATAAAAGGTAAGACATGCATAGTCTGATAAAACTGTGAGATCTGTGGGGAAGGAGACTGTCAGGTTTTTTGTTTTGCTTTTTTTAATCTCTAGTGCCTATCACAGTATCTCTGACTAATAACAGATGCTCAAAAACTGCTGGACTGGGCTACAGATTTATTTATTTATTTATTTATTTATTTATTTATTTTTTGGCTACAGATTTAGAAACAGTCATATGAGGACTTGTGACAAGGATTCGCCCAAGTGTCATGACTCATGAGATCCCACCCAAAAGGCCAACTTCACTGCCCGTCATTCTCCCACTATTAAGACTTTTCTGAGTTTCTAAAGCTTTTGGTTTCCTTGGTGTCCTCTACTAAGACGCAAATACTCATGCAGTTAATAAATCCTAAAGGTGAACGAATCTGTAGATATTAGCTGACCCCTTAGTTTGAAAGCAAGGACTGTCAAGGGTTGATACAGGATAAATGTTTGGAAGTGGAGACACAGGTTGGAGGAGAGAACAGGGTGCAGGAGGGAAGGAAATTAGAAGTGCCAGGAGGGACGAGTGGAGGGCTTCCAAGACAAAGGTTACTGACTTCACAAACTTGGCAGTTGATTTATCTTGATGAAGTTCTTTGGGATTAAAAAAAGTATACACTATCCCAATTTTTACAGTACCCTTCTATGATTTTGCAGATGTTTACTATGAAGGGTTACAGAACCTACAGTTAATGCTTATCAGCCTTCTTTATTTTTTTAAATTTAGAAATGAATCAGTCATTAATTTTGGTTTCTTGCTCTTGACTTTCTAACACACTGATTCTACTCTCTCAGAAACATCTGAGGGACCCTGGAAAGGACCAGTAAGATCTCTATGTAAGAGGGAGGATAAATACTCTTCCAAGCAGTCTCTCTTGTGTGTGGAATTTGTTTTGTTCCTATCAATTCTACCTAGAAATGAAGGTAAGACTACTACCTTCATTTCAAATATTTGCTTAGTTCCTACTACATACAGAGCCTAGAAGCTTTACCCTGTCCCCACAAAACAGCAAAACACATCTTTCCTGAGCGTTCCTAGTGCCCTGAACTGCCAATCTCCATTCATTTGTTGGTCTCTACCTCGAGATTGCAAAGCTCCTGTACTTGACTTTATATCCACAGTGCCTAGGACAATATCCTTGGGACCTAATAAATGTTTGTTGCTGATTTAGAAGACTTAGACACTGTTCTCTGAGGGATTTACAGTCCAGATGGGGAAGCAGGACCTGTACATACCTCAAAGATTATAATAATAATAATTCAAAATAGTAAATGCTAAGTGTCCAGGAAAAGCAGAGATGCTGGATATTCCTTTCTGGGGGCTTCCCATTCTACTGTTCCTTACTAAAAGAGAGAGCCTCATTCCTAAGAGGATTCAGTGTGAAAAGAGCATGGTTTTAAACTTCCAACAGACCTGAGTTTGAATGCAGACTCTGCCATTTACTTGGTCTGTCACCTTGGGCAAGTTACTTAACTTCTCTGAGCTCCAGGCTGACCCACTGTTAAATGGCAACACTGTCTATATTGTAAAATTACTGTGAAGATTAACTCATATCAGGGATGTAAAGCACCTAATACAGTGCCTGCCACAGAGCAGGTGACCAATTAATAGTGGCACAGCATGAACAAATATTGATTGGTTGATGAACTTTTCTATATGTAAATCTGGGGCATTCTTCTGGGCACATTTTCTCACCTGTACACAGATAATTCTGCTGAGTCTATATAGTTAAAGAATAATTTTAAAAGAAGCATCTTAGGAGAGCCTAATGTGAGCGAAACAAACATATTACCAAGTTATTAACTACTGATGCTGTTTATAATTAGCACCTTATCAGGGTTAGTTATTTGCAGATTATAGGAACAACACTAGCCTTTTAAACAACATTAATAACCAGGTTTCCACACAGAGAATCACAGCAAAAGGCAACAAAACAGCTGGAGAAGTTGAAGGGTATTTGGGATGTCCATGGTACATACGCAGCACACATATGAAAAACAAATAGCCCATCAACTTTTAAATTAATCACTGACCACAAGTATTTGCAAAGCTCTTTCATGTTGACTGAGTGCAGTTACACCCAATGTCTCTTCCATCAGCAAACATTCAAAATCCTCAAAATGTATTAACATCCAAATGTGTTCACAATCATGTGTTCACAATCTCATTCTTTTATTATAAGTGTTTTTTTCGGATTGGAGACTTTTTTTTCCTGAGGGGCTGATACCCCAGTGAACTGAGGGGGACATTTAAACAGCAAGAAAGATGATGGTAGAATCTGGTGGTTATATTTAAGGAATAACTGTTTCTTTAACTGTCTTCAAGGTATTGGTAATGACTAAGCTGATTTTTTTTTTAAGTAATGATTAAATATATGTTTAAAATATGGTTAAAAGTCAAGGTAAGAATGAATCTCTACCATGGAAAATTTCTATCATCTGGCCATTGTTTTAGATCCTAAAACTCTGGTACTTGCTTGAGGAGGAATATACCTTTGTCAAACGTTTTTCTGCAAAGTACACAAACATTAAAGATTGTTCTGCACCATTCTTTTCTTTGTTGTCACAGTCCAGTGCTAAAGCCAATTTGTAAAAGAATACTGTGGGTTTAAATGCCTAATCCCTTTCCCTCTGGTACAGGTTATCTAGAGACAACAGGATCTTGCAAAATGCTTCATTTTGATTTTGGCTTTGTGACCTCAAGGGAATCAAGAACCCCAGAATTGTTATCTGGTTATGTTCTTTTAGCTTTGCTCTTTTAAAGGTCTCCCAGTGTTAACAGTGTTTATGATCTGGCCTCACACTGCTGGGGGACTGCATTTGCTTTTACATCCTCACACCAGGATACCAAGTAGGTTGCATCTCACAGAGCAACTCCAGTAGACTGGATTTTGAGACCTGTCGGGGCTCAGTAGGAAAAGAGCTGGGACTGAGCTGTAATGTCTGTTGTGGGCATGGAGACTGGGACTGATGTCACCAGTGTCAGCTTTCTGCCAAACAAGCCCAAACACACCCCCTTTTCCCTAGTCAAGGCTTGTCCTTAATTTCCTGAGAACCTGCTATGTTCATCATCCATCCTTCCTCCATGCCTTTGCTCGTGTCTCCACCCCACCCAGAACACCATTCCTTTACTTTCCATCTCACCAACCCCGACCAGCGCTTACAGTTTATAGCTGAGCACAAGTCACTCTTTTTGGATAAAGCTGTCTTTAACTATTTTCAGCCTATGCCACACAATTTTTCACTGACTTGTGTGTGTGTGTGTGTGTGTGTGTGTCGTCTGTGTATGTATACACATATATGCATGCTCCACATGCATTTGCTTTCTCTCCCCAGTGAGACTGAAAATCCACTGGGGCTGAACGCATTTCTAGTATCTTCTACTAGACACACTGCTAAGTGTGTAGCAGGCCCAGAATTAAAATCAAGGTATGTAACTATGAATTATGACCACTTTGTGAGCCATCAATCAAATTACCTGGTAGAGGATGTGCTGGGTAACGACCTCCTCATTGCTCCCGGACTCATGCTGTAGTATGAAGAACTTTCTAAATCTGAGAGAGAAAAATTTGGGCCAGTTCCTGCAGCTATTGGTGCTAGAATTAAAAAAAAAAAAAGGAAAGAAATATCAGGTAAGTTCTGTAAATAAAAGACCAATGAGAGCATATTTCAGTGTCGCATTTAACACATTTTATTTTTGAATTTATACGGTAAGGTCATCAAAAATAATCAGTAATGAACTCGGACCTTAAAAGAATATTGACAATAAAAATCATCTACATCGGAAGGGCATATTTATTTTTACTTTTTTTATAACATACCTTTTCATCTTTTCTCTTTTTGTAATGGTAAATTGTCACCAAGGTTGCAACATTCCTAGATGCTTTTAACAAAAATACCTCCACGTTTTGGTCTGAAACTTTTCTTAAATGACCAGACAAAATACTCCCTGGGCTTTTCTAACTTTGTCTGATCCTGAGAGCTTCCACTCACCTGTATTTTGGAATTAGTTCTGAACTGCAAATTCATCTTTCTAGGCCACTCATTCCCAATTTCTTGCCCTGAGGAACGTGTGATTTCTCCTTACTCCAAATCACCTCAGCACCCTGCATACATCTTTACTTTACTATTTGTCCCACCTTCTAATGTAAGGCAGGGTCCTCAAACTATGGTCCCTGAGCCATAATTTTTGTAGATAAAGTTGTACTGGAATAGCCACACCCCTTCATTTACATACTG
This sequence comes from Globicephala melas, assembly GCF_963455315.2. Lineage (NCBI taxonomy): Eukaryota > Metazoa > Chordata > Mammalia > Artiodactyla > Delphinidae > Globicephala > Globicephala melas. Next base: position 135,844,191 of record NC_083314.1, read on the forward strand.
TCTCTGCTTCCACACTACAACAGCAGAGACAAGTAGCTGTGACAGAGACCATATGGTTCACACAGCAGAAAATATTTATATAGAAGAATTTGCCGACCTCTGATTTAAGGGACTGTTAAAAATAACTTTGACAACACATGATTTTCAGAGCTGACCCTTGTGGGAGATGTGATTCTCTGTACTTTTTTATGTCTTGGATATCCTGTTTACAGGAGTAGCTTAATAAATATTTTCAAATGAATAAATAACATCTATCAATCTTGGAAAACAATTCTGTGTAAAATCAGTGATGTAACTATATAAGTGCAAATAATCTGTTCTTTTGAAAGATTACACAAGGTGGGAGCAATAGATGCATATATTTCTGTATTGAGGCATTAGTTTGAGAGTTTTAAGCCCATAGAAGTGGATATATAAATAAATTAAATAGAGGCTCATATCCATAAGAAGAAAGGATAATTAGGAAAATCATGAACCAGGGACTTTCATTCTTTCAGCAAATGATTACTGGGAGTCTGCTATTGCTAAGAATTGTGCTGCGTAAGGAAGGCACTTAAATGAATGACATGGTCCCTACCCTGAAACAGCCCTAGAGAGTGAGGCTGACAGATTAATTTCAGTACAGTCTGATAAGTCCTTTGCTAGAGTTATTCCTCAACTGATATGCCTGCACAAAGTAGGTATGTAACCCAGCTGAGGGATAAGAGGTTCAAGGGAGTAAAAGGGCCTCAGTAAATGTGATGCCTGTTAAATGTTATGGAAGAATGTTAAAAGGACAAGTAGGATTTACCCAACTGAGAGGAATGGAGGCATTCTAGGCAGAGGGAACAGCATTTATAAAGGTAAGAGAACAGGGCTTCCCTGGTGGCGCAGTGGTTGAGACACGGGTTCAGGGGACACGGCTTCGTGCCCCAGTCTGGGAAGATCCCACATGCCGCGGAGCAGCTTGGCCCGTGAGCCATGGCCGCTGAGCCTGCGCCTCCGGAGCCTGTGCTCCGCAACGGGAGAGGCCACAACAGTGAGAGGCCCGCGTACCGGAAAAAAAAAAAAAAAAAAAAAGGTAAGAGTACATAAAATGTGATTGGATTTCTGATAACTTGATATGATGTAGTATATAATACATGGGGAAAAGAGGGGAGATTTAAGGTCAGGTCATGAAGGGTAGGTAGGTTTCTTTAAGGAACATGAATTTGAGTTCAGTCGATTCCCAAGTTTATAAGCTATTAAAGGACTTATCACACTCCACTATCATTGGGGACTTTTGGGTTTATATTGCTAGTATCTAATACAATCCCTGACACCAGGAGGCAGTCAGTAAGCATTGGTCAAATGGAAGTGATTGTTAGTCAAAGGAGAACCAACAAAGTATAGGAATGCTGTCATCAAATTTGCACTTATAAGCTAGACACACCACCTGTCAGGAGGGTAAGCTTGGAGTGGGTAGGTGTGGCAGTTAAAGAATATAATCAGTAAAACCGTGGAGGCCAGTGGAGTTCATTTAAATAAAAGAAGATGGGGGTGTGGTCTAAATTCAAGGGATAGAAAGGAGCCTGGTGACCGCTGTTTAGGAGTTAGAATTGAGAAAATGTACTGACTTCTTGAGTGTGGTAATAATGGAAAAAGAGGAGTATGGGATAATTCCCAGGACGGCTGCTTGGGAAACTGGGTGAATTGTGAAGCCATAATAAAACTATGGAATCAAGAAAAGGCATGAGAGGACACAGCAATTTCTAAAATAAACATTTAGTTGTTTGATTAATAGCAATGGCTAAACCTTAATCGCAACTATTGTTATATAGAAATAGTCACCGCTAAGAAATAGAAGGCTCTGAAATTCACATATACTTTCTGAAATTCAGACACATTTCTCAATGACAGGCTCTATGGAGGAAGGCCTTTACTTCAAAAACAAATGGTTAGGCTTGACAATAAGTGTAAAGGGAGTTCTAATTAATAATTTTGCTAGTCGTTCCCAAATTTGCTTTTTATATTAAATTTATTTACATAATCTCCCCTTTGATTTCATAATATTTTATGTCTGAAATAGGCCATGGGGTGTGGAGGGGATTGCTCTAATATCGGCACGGACCACCCATTACCCCTTTTAGCAACATGGCATATAATAGGTGCTTAATGTTTGTGCCATCATGGAGCTTAGAGATTGGCATCTCTCGTTAACTAAAAAAGAGGATAAGGCTAATCAGTATCATGGGTCTGGATTTAGATTTGCTTCACAAGTTTCAAGATGGGGTTGAGGCTTCCGCCGGATGGAGCGCCGTGGAAACTGCATGACCCCACTCCCTCCCTCTTGGAAGGAAAAACAGAGCAAGATGTGAGTGAGATGGACTTGACTCCACTGAGAGAAGTCTGAGGCCTTCCACCTATTGATGAACATCCAGCTGCTCTTCCATTTAACACTTTATCATGTTCTACCCTGGAAAATATCTTTTACCTTGCTTATATTTTTACAATGTCAAGGGAGCCAGAACAGGTGAAGGAAGAAAAATACATGCGTGCATGTGGTGTGTCTACTTCTCAGAGAGAATAAAAAAATAATGAAGCCCACAGAAATGTTCCTTAACTCGCCTGTATATTTACTTCCTGTGATCCATTTAGTACACTGTAGCTATAATCTAAAAAAGAGCATCCAAATTCTGCCTTCTTGAAAAGAGTCTTGTAAGGAAACATCACCCGGTGCTGTCTGTCTGTATGTTTGGCATGAATGTCAGCTTATTGGCGTGGATTCTGATTCAGTGATACTGTGACAGCCAAAGAGAAAGCCTTATATCTGAGTGTAGAGGTCAAAGTATCCTTGCAATGGGTTGGGTATTCTCAGTGCCTCTAATCTGAAGAACAGGAATAGCCTTGACAAGTAACTAAGAACTCAAAAGGTGTACTTTCAGCAGGCTTTTCTGAGTACCTAGGGGGCCATGTTTTGAGAAGCACTTTATTATCTAACTTAAGCCTCAGAACAATCTTTTCAGGAAAGGTACATTTTCTAGCTGGGGAGAACTAAGCCCTGGAGTGAGGTTAAATCACTTGTCCTGGATCAGAGAAAGGCAAGAAAGAGAGAGAGCCAGGATTAAAATTCAAGGATGTCTGACCTCGAAACCTGTGCTTTTCCTGCTGCAGCACCCTGACTTTCATGTACAGTATTGGCCTTAAACTTGAGATGCTAAAAGGGTATGTAGTATCTCTGTCCCCACAGGGTTTACAACCTAGCAGAATAATAAAATAATACCTGAATATCTAATGCAAGGCTGAATGTGTTAAATCTCATAGGGAAAATGAAAAGAATGTGTTAGGAAAGTTCAAAGGAGTAATAGATCCCACTGGCTTGTGGGATCAGAAAAAGGGTTATACTCCAGGAAGGGTGGGTGCTTAAGCTGAGGCTTCAAGGATGGTTGGGATGTAAAGAGGCCCAGAAGGAGATAGGAGAGGGTTTCTAAGCAAAAGAGTACGTACATTAAGTTTGGAGGTAGGAGGTAAGTGAGTGATCTGTGGAAACCATGACATTTTCTGAGTAGCGGGGTGATAAAATAATTGTTGAATCTGACGAATGTTAATGTAATGACAGCATACAGAATGCGCATAAGGGGACCAAGACTCCGGATGTGGGGAAGTCAGTTGGTAGGTTGATTCTGGAGTCCTGGTGAAAGGGAATGGAGACCTAAACTACACTGTCAAGGAAGAAAATAGAATTTTCACAATTGGTATCTGTCACCTCTTTCTGGATAGTAAACAGGTATAAAAGACATGTTTCTAATTATACACTATGGAAGGGCATAAACGAGCAAATGATTATACTATTCTAATAAATATAAAATATCAAAAAGATGTATATAACAAAATGTGCTTCTTAGCTAATGATGGTATTACATCCTTTTTGCAAATTAGGGAAATAAGTTGTCGAGAGAGGGTTAAATGATTTGTCAGGTGTCTGTCCAGGATGTCATGCTGGGCTTCTGAAGCTAATGACTAACTTCCTGCTGGTGTGGTGCAGAGATTTATAGCCACTGCCAGTCAAACGTGGGGATGTCAAGGAAGGACTGGACCAACGACAACATTTCCTGTCTGCTCTGTATATTGTGAAGCCTGATTTTGCTCCATGTGTACTTGACCATAGGCTTCATCATTCTTTAATTAACTCATACATAAGATTTTCTACCCAACTAGATTGAGTGCAATTTGAGCTCTGTAAAGATAGACATCCCAGGGCATAGAAAAAGTGCTGGTCAGGGCCTGGGAGAGATTGTTTAGAGTCCAGCTCTGCCAATAACCACCTGCAGAACTTGGTTAAGTCACTTAAACACTTTGGACCTCATAATTCTAATATTCATTATGATAAAAATGAAAATTCACCACCACTACCACCAGCACCACCCATCACTGCTACAGCTATCACCATCACAACAACAAGGACTAACATTTACTAAGCATCACTTTGGGGCAGACACTGGGCTAAGAGTTTTCAGCACCTCATCCTATTTAATCCCTACAACACCACTAGGAAGGACTGAGGCACAAGGAGGTTTAGTAACTTTCCTAGGTCATGAAGTCAGAGGCCTTATACCAGATGGCCTTTAATCCTACAGATCCCACAGTCTCTTTTATGTTTCCAAACAGCTGATGATCAGTAAATATACTTTGAATTAAGAAGAGTAAATAACTACCCTCCCTCTCCATTTGTACCCCCTCTCCCAATCTTTAAGCAGTGCAAAATGACACTTAGAAATCTGTAAATACACATAAATAGTGAGAACTGGCTCTCCAAATCTCTTAAGCGGCACTGAGATTACTCCAGCCTGAAGTATTTGTGGACTTTGTTGCACCGAGGAGTTTTCCTCCAAAGGTTAAGGTTGGGCATAGAGTTGCTTGTAGTAATCTCTCATGATCTTATGTATTTCTGCAGTGTCAGTTGTTACTTCTCCTTTTTCATTTCTACTTCTATTGATTTGAGTCCTCTCCCTTTTTTTCTTGAGGCGTCTGGCTAATGGTTTATCAATTTTGTTTATCTTCTCAAAGAACCAGCTTTTAGTTTTATTGATCTTTGCTATCGTTTCCTTCATTTCTTTTTCATTTATTTCTGATCTGATCTTTATGATTTCTTTCCTTCTGCTAACTTTGGGGGTTTTTGTTCTTCTTTCTCTAATTGCTTTAGGTGCAAGGTTAGGTTGTTTATTCGAAATGTTTCCTGTTTCTTAAGGTAGGATTGTATTGCTATAAACTTCCCTCTTAGAACTACTTTTGCTGCATCCCATAAGTTTTGGCTCATCGTGTCTCCATTGTCATTTGTTTCTAGGTATTTTTTGATTTCCTCTTTGATTTCTTCAGTGATCACTTCGTTATTAAGTAGTGTATTGTTTAGCCTCCATGTGTTTGTACTTTTTACAGATCTTTTCCTGTAATTGATATCTAGTCTCATAGCGCTGTGGTCAGAAAAGATACTTGATACAATTTCAATTTTCTTAAATTTACCAAGGCTTGACTTGCGACCCAAGATATGATCTATCCTGGAAAATGTTCCATGAGCACTTGAGAAAAATGTGTATTCTGTTGTTTTTGGATGGAATGTCCTATAAATATCAATTAAGTCCATCTTGTTTAATGTATCATTTAAAACTTGTGTTTCCTTATGTATGGACAACCTGGAAGAAATGGACAAATTCTTAGAAATGCACAACCTGCCATGACTGAATCAGGAAGAAGTAGAAAAAATGAACAGACCAATCACAAGCACTGAAATTGAAACTGTGATTAAAAATCTTCCAACAAACAAAAGCCCAGGATCAGATGGCTTCACAGGCAAATTCTATCAAACATTTAGAGAAGAGCTAACACCTATCCTTCTCAAACTCTTCCAAAATATAGCAGATGCAGGAACACTCAAAAACTCATTCTATGACGCCGCCATCACCCTGATACCAAAACCACACAAAAATGTCACAAAGAAAGAAAACTACAGGTCAATATCACTGATGAACACAGATGCAAAAATCCTCAACAAAATACTAGCAAACAGAATCCAACAGCACATTAAAAGGATCATACACCATGATCAAGTGGGGTTTATTCCAGGAATGCAAGGATTCTTCAATATATGCCATTCAATCAACGTGATACACCATATTAACAAACTGAAGGGGAAAAACCATATGATCATCTCAATAGATGCAGAGAAAGCTTTCAACAAAATTCAACACCATTTATGATAAAAACCCTGCAGAAAGTAGGCATAGAGGGAACTTTCCTCAACATAATAAAGGCCACATATGACAAACCCACAGCGAACATCGTCCACAATGGTGAAAAACTGAAACCATTTCCACTAATATCAGGAAAAAGACAAGGTTGCCCACTCTCACCACTCTTATTCAACATAGTTTTGGAAGTTTTAGCCACAGCAATCAGAGAAGAAAAGGAAATAAAAGGAATCCAAATCGGAAAAGAAGAAGTAAAGCTGTCACTGTTTGCAGATGACATGATACTATACATAGAGAATCCTAAAGATGCTACCAGAAAACTACCAGAGCTAATCAATGAATTTGGTAAAGTAGCAGGATATAAAATTAATGCACAGAAATCTCTTGCATTCCTATACATTAATGATGAAAAATCTGAAAGTGAAATCAAGAAAATACTCCCATTTACCACTGCAACAAAAAGAATAAAATACCTAGGAATAAACCTACCTAAGGAGACAAAAGACCTGTATGCATAAAATTATAAGACACTGATGAAAGAAATTAAAGATGATACAAATAGATGGAGAGATATACCATGTTCTTGGACTGAAAGAATCAACATCGTGAAAATGACTCTACTACCCAAAGCAATCTACAGATTCAATGCAATCCCTATCAAACTACCACTGGCATTTTTCACAGAACTAGAACAAAAAATTTCACAATTTGTATGGAAACACAAAAGATCCCGAATAGCCAAAGCAATCTTGAGAACGAAAAACGGAGCTCGAGGAACCATCAGGCTTCCTGACTTCAGACTATACTACAAAGCTACAGTAATCAAGACAGTATGGTACTGGCACAAAAACAGAAAGATCAATGGAACAGATAGAAAGCCCAGAAATAAACCCACGCACATATGGTCACCTTATCTTTGATAAAGGTGGCAGGAATGTACAGTGGAGAAAGGACAGCCTCTTCAATAAGTGGTGCTGGGTAAACTGGACAGGTACATGTAAAAGTGTGAGATTAGAACACTCCCTAACACCATACACAAAAATAAGGTCAAAATGGATTAAAGACCTAAATGTAAGGCCAGAAACTATCATACTCTTAGAGGAAAACATAGGCAGAACACTTTATGACATAAATCACAGCAAGACCGTTTTTGACCCACCTCCTAGAGAAATGGAAATAAAAATAAACAAATGGGACCTAATAAAACTTCAAAGCTTTTGCATAGCAAAGGAAACCATAAACAAGACCAAAAGACAACCCTCAGAATGGGAGAAAATATTTGCAAATGAAGCAACTGACAAAGGATTAATCTCCAAAATTTACAAGCAGCTCATGCAGCTCAATAACAAAAAACCAAACAACCCAATCCAAAAATGGGCAGAAGACCTAAATAGACATTTCTCCAAAGAGGATATACAGATTGTCAACAAACACAGGAAAGAATGCTCAACATCATTAATCATTAGAGAAATGCAAATGAAAACTACAATGAGATATCATCTCACACCAGTCAGAATGGCCATCATCAAAAAATCTAGAAACAATAAATGCTGGAGAGGGTGTGGAGAAAAGGGAACACTCTTGCACTGCTGGTGGGAATGTGAATTGGTACAGCCACTATGGAGAACAGTATGGAGGTTCCTTAAAAAACTACAAATAGAACTACCATGTGACCCAGCAATCCCACTACTGGGCATATAGCCTGAGAAAACCATAATTCAAAAAGAGTCATGTACTAAATGTTCATTGCAGCTCTATTTACAATAGCCTGGAGATGGAAACAACCTAAGTGCCCATCATCGGATGAATGGATAAAGAAGATGTGGCACATATATACAATGGAATATTACTCAGCCATAAAAAGAAATGAAATTGAGTTATTCGTAGTGAGGTGGATGGACTTACAGTCTGTCATACAGAGTGAAGTAAGTCAGAAAGAGAAAGACAAATACCATATGCTAACACATATATATGGAATTTAAGAAAAAAAAATGTCATGAAGAACCTAGGGGTAAGATGGGAATAAAGACACAGATCTACTAGAGAATGGGCTTGAGGATATGGGGAGGGGGAAGGGTAAGCTGTGACAAAGTGAGAGAGTGGCATGGACATATATACACTACCAAACGTAAAATAGATAGTAGTGGGAAGCAGCCGCATAGCACAGGGAGATCAGCTTGGTGGTTTGTGACCACCTAGAGGGGTGGGATAGGGAGGGTGGAAGGGAGGGAGACGCAACAGGGAAGGGATATGGGAACATATGTATATGTATAACTGATTCACTTTGTTATACAGCAGAAACTAACGCACCATTGTAAAGCAATTATACTCCAATAAAGATGTTAAAAAAAATCAAAAAAACACAAAGGTTAACGTTGGGGAATTGTCTCTTAAGATGTTATTCCTAAGTCATTTATCCTCCTCCCCCCACCCTTCTTTCCTGTCATGAGTAGAACCTAGTCTTTGTGTCATTTCTTAATAAACTGTTTGCTATTAAGGAATCATTACAGTAATGTGGGCTATTGGAAGAAAGGGGTTACTTTAGTAGCCAACCCTCTTAATGACCTGCTCTTCTGTACACATTAGTAGTTGGATAAGGTTGTGGTTATTGAACTTCTGCCATCCACCAGAGACAATCTGCTCGGGCTTGCATTGCTGGAAAGAGAAGATGATGGGAAAAAAAAAAAACTCTTATCCAAAATTTCAAGCTACTCTGCCTGGGAGACGACAGTGCACTGAGTTCACAACTTGTTCAATGCGAATCAGTGGGGAGCATTAACTGAATGACTAGTGCGGCCAGCCTATGGCTAATGGCACATCTTCTCTGAGAGGCTGCATTCAGTTGAATTCACCAAATATTTATGGAGCACCTTTAATATGTCAGGCTCTGCTCCAGATGCTTGAGATCCATCAGTGGACAAGATACATAAAAACCCTTGCCCTCGTGGGGTTTACATTTTAAAGATTAACAGTCATAGCTGGTCTTTCCTCAAATTTGCATGGCAACTAAAGAAGATGGAATATTGGCTAATAGGTATCCCCCCAAAAAGAGTATCAGGATTTAGTACTGGATTTCCAACTTGTAAAATAACTATTAAAAAAAAAAAGAGAGAGGTTTATTTCTCTCTGGATTACATACTCTAATGTACTGACTGAGACTTTGGGAACTTGTACTTTAAGACTGGGGGGGAAAACGTCCAACAACAGCACACAGTTCTACGGGCCCAGCACAATTTAGTGTTGTTTTGCATTCTAGCGGCACAGATCTTGTTAAGAAAGTCCATGTCACTGGCACAAAAGGAGTGAACATGGGAAAATACTTGTTCTTCTTTCTATCAAAGGCACAGTTGTAAACGCACAATGCTATGAAAACTCAAGCAAATCTGGAATCATCGTTAAAGGGAATTAACTTGGAAAGTAATTTGTGGCAAGAAAATTCAACTCCTTTGTTATCTTCCTTTTACCGTAATATGCTTCCTGAACACTGCTTATGAGAGAGGGCTCTTAGAAAGAAAAAAGTAAGTATAGTAAAATTAACTCATTTTATCAATTTGTGCTCTCGGCCAGAGTTTCCTGACTGTGGCTTCGAAGGGCTGTAAAACTGATGAATTTGCATGGAAAAAGAAACCAGTGTAAGTAATTTGTATAAGAGGGAACACGGACATAGACTGCTATAATTCAGACACCCTGCAGATAGCAGACTGCTGCAGTGTGAGCAGTTATGGATTAGAAAAATGACCACACGGCAGTCAGTCTGACTTGAATGCAAATCATAAAGGTACTTTCTCTGCAGCTTCTACGCCACGGTCTTCAGCAACTCCTTTGCCAAGCAGATTTCTAGTCTGTAAACCGTGTGCTGATCTCCTTTCCCCACTCTTCCATTCTGAAAGCTCTGACCCAATGCAGGCTTGGAGTATGTTTTTCCAGAATGGAACATAAAAGAAAGGCACTGAACCAAAGCAAGGGTTTCCCTCTAGGTGAAAATGAACTTCCCTGCTATTATAAGATTGAAGCAATGTTTCATTATGAAATGTGGCATTAGGTGCCAAAAGCAGCGAACACAGAGCACTGTTTCCACACATTCACGTTTTGAGGACACAGGGTAAGGATTATGTAAATTTGTGGTGGCAAAGAAGGTAAATAGAGGAATTTTTATTTCTAAAACAATAATTTCCTTTTACAAAAATGGGAACCATTCACTGATACCCTCTTCCTCCCCACTATGAGCCATGAAGATGGTTTATCTTTGATAGATAATTACTGTGAGTTCAATTTGTAAATAAAGCGTATTCAGGCACTTTATCGCCATAAAGTCCAGTCCTGGATCTCAGTAAACTTACATATCTACTCTACAAAGGAAAGAACTGTCTCCTACTTATTTCGGTATTCTCAGCACACAGTGAAGGATGCTTCATATACTCACATGCAACAAATGTTTACTGAGTTGAACTAAAATTATATGAGCTTGTTAATGAAAGATGGTGAAGAACTAGTACTTACCGAGTATTTATTAAGAGGCAGGCAATGGGATAGGTGTTTTACCTGAATTATCTCATTTCATCCTTGCATGGGGACATGGAATATGCACTTGTATTCTTCTCATTTAGAAGTGAAAAGGGAGCTATGAGGTTAAGTAACGTGATCAAGATCACACGGCTAAACATGTGACAGAGCAGGGATTTGAATCCAGATATCTCTAGATACCTGCCCAAAGAAACAGAGGGGAAACCCACATTTCTTGTCTCCTTGTCCTTCCTTCACCATTGGTTACCGGGGAGATGAATTCAGTAAGATTTAAATAGAGAAATATTTATCACCTACCACTTAACTGGCAAAACAAATATCTCCTCTTCCTCCTTCCTTCTTTGTTTTTACAGGTCTTTAGAGTGGCAGGCAGTGCTTCACTGGGTGAAGGGCCTGACACCTGGTCCTGCAGAGCAACCCACAGCGGGGTGAGCGATGCTGACAGATCTCTTGCATTAGTGGCTTCTGCCTTTGGGACTGAAATTGATTTTCTGCATTTTAGAGTATCATCTCTTCTTAGCTTTTTGGTTGAGGTCAAATGTGGTACCCGCTTAGTATATGATACAGCTTCAGCCATGGGATTAAGTCTTCTCTGACAGGGAATAGATATGATAGCCTAAGAGGTCTTTTCACCACAATGATCTATAAACCAAGGATGGGCTTCTAAACATAAGCCCCTTAACCAAGAGTGCACTGGGACTATCTGACCATTAGCAATTAGGAAACCAAACTATGTCAACAGAGTCCCATCTCAACAACCTACAAATCCAGCTGTCTGCAATACTTCTCAATATTTTCACCAAGAACTGTTTAATTTTTTCTCTCCTCCATCTCTTGAAAAATTCTGGGTGCTAATATGTCCTCACACCAGTCACATACTGGATTAACTCAGTTTCCAGTATTTGACCTAGTATGTGGCTTTTCTGAGTGTGAACCCCCTCAATCTCATCCTAGACATGCCTATAGGGTCATCAGCAACAGTCTTTGTAATCATTAAGAGTTATAGTGAGGGGCTTCCCTGGTGGCGCAGTGGTTGCGAGTCTGCCTGCCGATGCAGGGAACACGGGTTCGTGCCCTGGTCCGGGAAGATCCCACATGCCGCGGAGCGGCTGGGCCCATGAGCCATGGCCGCTGAGCCTGCGCGTCCGGAGCCTGTGCTCCGCAACGGGAGAGGTCGCAGCAGTGAGAGGCCCGCGTACCGCCAAAAAAAAAAAGAGTTATAGTGAGGACAATATATTCCAGCCAAAATCTCAATAATATTTGCAGTCTTCTTGTGTCAGGCTTTTGGAAAGCCCCCAAATGCCTTTTAGTTCCCCAATGTTACCTATTGGATATGAATATCTGCTCTTTAACAACTGAGGCTTATGAGTGCATAAATGAAGATTTACTAAAAACCAACTGGCAGTAATGACCTCCAGCATACTGGAATTTTTACATCCATAATGTAAGAGAAAGCAAAATTTTCAAATACTATAGAACCAAATACTTCGAAAAACTCTGATAAAAATAACCATGGTGTGGCTGGCCACTTAAAAAGTTGTCAACGTGTCAATGTTAGACCGAGAATTTTTAAACATCTTGTTATCCATTCTATACCCTGGAAGAGAAATTCCAAGAATAATGCAGAAACATAGGCTTTGGCTGAAAACGTGTGGAATAAGAAGTTTCTGGCTTCCTAAAGCAGATGAATTAGATCTAGTATTGGCATGCTCTTTTTCTATTGGAATTACTAACTCTGAAAGGGTCACTAGAATGGTCCTTGCAATAAATTGATTTTTAGAACATGAATTCTAAAATCAGTCCTTCTTAATTTATACACACACACACACACATTTTTTTTTTTTTTTTTTTTTTTTTTTTGCGGTACGCGGGCCTCTCACTGTTGTGGCCTCTTCCGTTGCAGAGCACAGGCTCCGGATGCGCACGCTCAGCGGCCATGGCTGACGGGCCTAGTCGCTCCGCAGCATGTGGGATCTTCCCAGACCGGGGCACGAACCCGTGTCCCCTGCATCGGCAGGCGGACTCCCAACCACTGCGCCACCAGGGAAGCCCCCCACACACATTTTTAATAAATTTGCTGATAGTGTGGTCAACTCAAGGATCTGCTGAGTGAAAGATCGAGGACAGAGGCTTTGTTCAATAATAATCATAGTAGTTACCATTGTTGAGCATCTACTATGTGCTAGACTCTTGACATTTTCTCACTTCATCCTTGAAACACTCCTGAAAGGTGTTTTTTTTTTTCTTTTTTTAAACATCTTTATTGGAGTATAGTTGCTCTACAATGGTGTGTTAGTTTCTGCTTTATAACAGAGTGAATCAGCCATACATATACACATTATCTCCTTATCTCCTCCCTCTTGCGTCTCCCTCCCGCCCTCCCTATCCCATCCCTCTAAGTGGTCACAAAGCACTGAACTGATCTTCCTGTGCTATGGGGCTGCTTCCCACTAGCTATCGATTCTGAAATCGATATTTCCAGCACTCAGACTTAGATCCAGCACACAACTGGTACTTAATAAATCTTTGCTGATTGAATAAATGATGGTTACCTATCAGGAGAACACATCTGAGAGGGGTTAAATGTTGCCCAAAGTCACTTGGTAAGGCCAGATCCCCAAATCTGTTATCCTGGACTATTTTATGATACCATTACGCCATCTTGCATATAGATTTTATAAATTATCCAAAGAAAAAATTACCTAGAAAAGATGAGAAATAGACAAATATATGAAAAGAGATCGTGATAACAAAATAGTATGTACATCAAGGTGTTATGTGTTTTGCTTCTCCCTGAGTCAAACCTTTACAATAAAAATGTTCATAGTCTGGTAAATTTAGTAGGAGCTTCAGCTAAGAAAAGAAAACAAGAGGCCCTCTAAATCTTGCTATGAGAACTCACTGCCAGCTCTAACCAGGAAGCCTGTGGGGGTACGAGTGTAACAGAAAGGACAAGACCTTCATGCACAGCATTGGCTGATGGGTCTGCTGATGTCATAAGCTTGTTCTTATCATAGCTCTAATTTCAGCCGACATGGTGGTCATAACACGGCTGACAGAGCCCACACCAAACACAAGGTATATGCACATTTCAATTTGTAGGTAAGGGTGGGAACACCTTCTACTTTACGTGGCTCTTTCTCTAGTGGGTGAGGAGAGTGGGACAGAAAAAAAATATCATGTTTGGCCACACATACTGTGAGCCGGGATTCAGAAGAAAGAGTAGTTGACGAAAATTTCTGCTACTGCCAGTTCATTTCATTTGTTGCCAGCTTTACTGTCCAAATATTCACCCCAAATATGTCAAGAAAATTAAAAGAAAAAAAATGATACAACAAAACATCCTTTTGAAGTAATTCAATTTCAGTATTTATTTTGAAAATTTATTGAATTATAGTAGAGGAAACCCACTAAATTAAGCCAGCCAGACTGGTATTTTTCTTCCTAAGAGTATGGCAATATTTATTATTTTACCTCTCCATGAGGGGTTGATTAAAACTAGAAAATAAAACATTTGCAATGTCATAATATATTCAGAATAAGGTGGCTTAGACAGGCAAATGAAAAAATATATAGGGCCAATCAGTATTTTCTATTCCACAATGTAACAGATTTTCTTGAAAAACTGCATTCTGGAGATAGGCATTATGATTTTTTTAAAGGGACTCCTACTCTTTTGTCTGCTGCACACGATACCCTTACTCTGGAAGAGGTGCCATTGACTTCTACAGATAGAAAATGTGTGATGTTCATTTTAAAATTACTAGTAGAGCCTGCTATTGACCATCTAATTATGCCGAGTTCCATTTATAAACATAGCTAACCACTAAGTTTATGGAGACTTTTTGTGCTGCTTTAATAGGATATTGATCGAGAGCATAGTTTGAGTGGACTGCCATTGAATTGTATAATAGCAAACAAGAGGCAAGGTCACAGCCACTGTTCATGCTAGGGCTGCAGTGTATTTTTTATTATAATCTTTTTGTTTCTTCCTTTAATGCTCAAGCCCAAATGGTTTCTTTCGAAAGGAGAGCTTGCGTAAGAATATAACCTTATTTTTAAAAATAATTTCCAGTGCCATGATCAAAGGTGAACCAACAGGCCACCTATTCAGAAAAGAAAGTTTCAAATCTATTCCACAACAGAGACCTAAAATCTGGCAAATAAACAGCATCCCAAAGGACTGGGACATCCGGAATCCCTTATCCTACACCAGTTTCCTCATGAGTCCTTCTCTGCAGGAACGTTTCGTAATTTTCAAGTTTGGGCTTGTCCCTACCAAAGACCTTCGTTTCCTTATTGCACCGTGGAGCTGAGTTAATTCTGTTGTAGTAGCGCCATCATGGCAGGTTAGACTATTGACAATAGTTCCTACTAAATTGCCGGTCAGAAAATCCAAGGGTGTGGATGTGGGCCCCCAGAGACACACAAAGGACCTAGAGACTTCAGAGAGAATTTTACAAATGAACTGCAATCTGGATCTTCATGACAATTCTCGTGTGAGAATCCAGAAAGAGTGCACATTTCTAAGGCAGAAAACAGCCACTAGGGTGCCACCTCATGCCAGGCTGAGGCATATGCCTTGCTCCATTCACTCCCACTCTCCATTGACAAACAACTCGGGAATCCTGTAGCCACCCAGCAGCCTAGCTTTGTGGCAGAGCCAGGACGATTCAGCTGCTGGATTTTAATAGATTCTGCAGCAATGCAACAGGAACCCAAAATCAGTCTGGGTAACTGAGAGTGGTTTTCACACCCAAAGACTCTAAGGCTGGCCACAGTGTGCTGAGAACCCTGGCTTTTCAAAATTCCAGGGCCATGAAATCATACCCAGCCACGAAGTTTACTTAACCCTTGCAGCCAGCTCGGGTGTACAAACCACTGCTAGAAAATTAGAACCCGTCAGGCCAGAGTCACAATGGCCTGTGTGTATTTGCGGTTTTCCTCTTTCCCAGTGAAGTATTTAAGGTTTCAGAGTCACTCCACCAACTTCAAATAAAAGAGTCAGCACTTTAGAAGGATATGGGCAGAAGTAGTGGATTTTTTCGGGAGGATTTTCTGGGTGCATACCAGGAAGGATATTTGACAGCCTCAAAAGCACACACTTTGAGGAAAACACTGGTGCAAAATAAACAAGAGAGGGTGCTGACAGAGAGCTATCTAAGCAGCATCAATTTAGCCACCAGTAGAGTGGGCTCTCTTTGTAGCAACTTCATGGGAAAGAGACCCATCTGAAAATGCTTCTAGAAGGCTTTGTTTTAAAATGCAGCATCATGTAAGAGCCATTTCAACAGATGGTTCCTGTCTCTTTCCTCACAGTCTTATGCTAAAACAACTTTAATGATTCTGAACCTCATCGTTAGCACTTATAAACCCCCTCCCCCAGAGCAGAGAAGACTTCTCTCTCTCTCTGGCAACGTGTCTAGTGGTCTGTATGTCGCCCTCCCTCCCCCGGAACAAAGTAATAAATAACTAGAACTACTTTCAGATGGTCCTAGCACATGGGGGAAAAGGTAGGAGGAGAATGAATATACATTTACTTTTATGCTACAGTACTCTCTTTGCTGCTAAGAGAAACAGAACTCTCCTTTCTTGCCTTTCACAGAGCCTGGATGATGCAAAAAATTAAAAGGTAGGCAGGCAGAAGGTAAGGGTAAGAGGGGAATTGGTGGGAGACCGCAGCAGGAGGCCCTGATTCCAACAGCCCCGGGCATCTGAGGAGGATGATTTCATGTCAAGCAACCTTGTCGCCTGACCCTTCACCTCTGAATGTGCAAGGCTAAGCCAGTAGCTTTCTCTTGAGTTTCTCGGCCATGGCCACCCTGTAGTAACACGATTATAATCAACAAACTTAGCACAGTTATTTCAGTGAATCCTCATGAGGAAATACTGAAATAGCATCTCCCTCCTCTATTAAATTTGAAAGGAGGAAAACTAAAAACAGAAACGAACGGGAAACCTCGGGAATGTCAATATTTGTATTAGCAGATTTAAAAACTGAATTCGAAAGATCCAGAAAGAGGGAAAATTTTCAAGCTGAGGCCACCATTAGTGTGAAATTTCTGGGCCACGTATGTGGTCCCAGGTGTGACTGGGGGGACTGGGTGGGGCTGGGACAGACAGGAGGAAGTTAAGAAGAAATGGGCAGCACGGTGGAAGAAATTCTAAGACACTGAGGCCATTAGAAACATCCAGGTGAGAGGCTAAACTATGAGAAAGAGTAAAAAGATCACTTGTTGGGGGAGTGGGAAAAAGAGTAGTAGGAGCGCACGTGATTTGTAAGGAAGTGAGACTATTCCGTATGGTACTGTAATAGTGTAATAATATGATACTGTAATAGCCTATTCCGTATGATACTGTAAAACATTTGTCAAAACACATAGAATGTACAACACAAAGGATGAACCCTAATGTAAACTACAGACTTGAGTTAATAGTAATGTATCAATATCAGCTCACCAATTATAATAAATGTACCACACTGACAAAAGATGTTAATCATAGAGGAAACTGGGGAGGAAGCGATATTGAGAGTCTATTCATTAAAAAAAATCAAACCTGAAAACAAATCCAGGAAAAAAATTGTAATTGAGTATTTTACTTGTTTTGGTTTACCTGAAAATCATGTAAACGTTTTGTTTGATGCACATATTAACAATTGAAAAGTTTATCAACTCTCATAAGAAATGATAATTTAATAAAAGCACAGAATCTTTGGATCGTTTAGTTCTATAATGCAGTTATAGGAGAGGTCATGACAAAAATGTCTACAGGCAGCTAGCTGAGTACAGTAGAGTGAAAAGAGCAAGTTTCTTAACTTTGAGCATCACCGACTCCTTCATCTATAAAAAGGGACAATAACAGCAACCATGGGAGGACTGAATGGTGCCTAGCACAGTGCCTGGTACTTGGTGTCTGCTTGATAAATGCTGGCTACTGTAATTTTTCATAGGTTACATTATGCTCCTACCAGGGCTAACGTCATGCATTTAATCAACTTACATGCCAGTTAGCTTATTTCTATCTCAAGGTTACAGAACGCACCCCAGCCCCACTTATCTGGAAAAAGTGTCCACTGCACCTCTAGAATGGATGCTTAGCTCTTCTAATGTGGGGAGGTGGGCAGTGCCGTAAGGAATGGTTAAGGATTTTGACTCCATCATACGGTCTGAGTGTTACATCTTTCAGAAAGGTGTGTGGGTGAGGAAACACGAGCTGGGGGACCCTTCCCTCATCAGCCAAGGCAATCTCGAGACACAGACCCTGAACAAACCTGGATTAAAGATCTGCAGGAGGGAGGGGGCTCTGGATGGCAGTTTGGCCAGAAGCCATGGTTGAGCTGACGCAGCCCAGTCCCACTCTTGCCAAACAGTTGCAGTCAGCATGAGGGCATGTGTGAGTGAGTCCTAGAGCCATTACACAGCAGTGTACAGAATCGAAAAGCATTCAAGGGCCGAAGGATGCTCGCTATGCCAGGCATCAGCAACACAGCCCTCTAAACAGGGACAGGAAACAAACCAGGTCCCTCTGTAGATTCAGTGTGTGGTCCGGCCATACCCCCTGGCAATCTCGAAGGCAGGTTGAGAATTCCCTTGGCAACCACGTGTGGTAGACTGAATGGAAATCTAGTCAAGTTTGGAACTGATAAGGCTTGGGATATAAGACCTTAAAGGGACACAGAGACAGTGGAAGAAGGATGAGATCCTGGGGATGGTTCTGAGCAGTGAAGGCCTTCACATACAAACCCCCAGGCCTCAGGACACTGACGGTAATGAAGACTAAATGTACGTATTACAGCAGCAAGGGTAGAATTAAAAAGGTCTTGTGCACCAATCTTAAAAGGGTTTTCTTTTCACTCATTAAGACTATGATTAGATCCCAGTAAGGGCTCTATGAATGAATATATGCCCCAGTAATGCCATGAGGACAGTTATACTCTAATACATATACTCTATATTACTCTTATTATTAAAATTGCAAGAAAAATGTACGATGATGATCACCTTTTAAAGATCTTAAAAAAGTAAAAATATATACATACAAATGCATTTTTATTTGTCTACGGCAAATAACTGGGTCATCGGCTGTGCTAGGGCAGTACGTATCCTCCAAGTTAACAAGGCAATCTTCTCTCCAGCTCGCTGGTTGGTACTCTAAGCACACTTCATCTTATGGCAACAACTTCGCCATTCCAAGTCATACCTCGCTGCTCATAATGCTTCGTTCTTTAGGGTTCTGACCCCTACACCAGCACATCCCAGCATTAACCAAGGGTTCCCGACTGTAGAACTCTAACACCCATGGTTACCTGCCTGCTGTTTTCCCTGTATAGTCTCAGGTTGTAGATTTCTTCAAGTTCCTTTGGGCTAGTCTAAGAGTACAGATTGCAGTGCTATACAGACTTAGCTTAACTTTTTACCCACTTGTTTGACTTTGGAAAAATGACTTAACTAGACCCTCGATTTAACTCATTTGTAAAAATGAGAGTAATTTCTTAATCTCACATGTTTATTGCAAGGATTAATTTTATGTAACATACATGAAAGCCTAGCACAGTGCTTGGCGGATAGACTCTCCCTCCACCCTCAGATCCCCTGCCCACACCTTGTATCCCACTTTCTGGATTTTTAAGAAATAAGAACAGACAAGAACCTGAGCCTGTGAGATCAGGATGGCTGGGCTTGCTTGACCTGACATCTTGTCATGAGATTCACTTGCTTACTCGGTCAAGCTTGCAAGACTGTAATACAGTGAATGGAGGGTATGAACTTGAAATAAAAATATTTATTTTTACTCCACCTCATTCCACAAAGAATTTGATGCAGCTTGAAACCAATTTCAACAATGTAAATTTTATCCACCAGTGGTATTTTGAAGTTGAAGGGGGATAAAAAATAAAATTTTAGGGCTTCCCTGGTGGCGCAGTGGTTGGGAGTCCGCCTGCCGATGCAGGGGACACGGGTTCGTGCCCCGGTCCGGGAAGATCCCACATGCCGTGGAGTGCCTGGGCCTGTGAGCCATGGCCACTGAGCCTGCGTGTCTGGAGCCTGTGCTCCGCAACGGGAGAGGCCACAACAGTGACAGGCCCACATACCGCAAAATAAATAAATAAATAAATATAAATAAAATTTTAATATTTAGTATAATTTTCCTTGGTATTGGGACCTAGAACACCATAGTCATTGTAGATACACTTTTTTAATGTTAGCCAGAAACTTTTATTTTAATCCATTAAGCACAATAGGCACAATGCCTAAGGCCTATGATCTTTTCAAGGCCTGCAAAGTTGTTTGAAGTGTGATGAAAATTATTATTATTAGTTTTTTGAAGTATAATTGATGTATGACATTATGTTAGTTTCAGGGGTAATATAGGTAGGGTTTTAAATAAAAACAAAGATGTTTTTGTGGGTAATATAGGTATGGTTTTAAATAAAAACAAAGAGTGTGTGTGTGTGGGGGTGTGTGTGTTTACATGGGGTGGAGGGAGGGAGAGGGAGAATCCTATACTTTCTCCTTGGACTGTCTGGATTATGTCATAGCAAAAATACAATCAATGACCCTTTGATCAATGGAACAGGGTGGTGACAGGTACTCTTAATTCACTGTTGTTGGTGATTATTGACAAGCTAGTAATGATCATGCTGCACGGTGTCACTCATGCTAAGGGCATTAGCATTCTTTAAAGGTCAAAAACAAATTCTTTTAAAACTCAGAATTTCTTAGAAATCCAGGAAGCCTCAATTTTTTTAAAACAGGTTCACACTATAGACTAGGGACTATGTGAGACACTCAGGATTTCAGTTCTTTCCCTGTGTCTCACATTAAAATGATATTAATTTTTCCTGACTTAAATTCTTGGCTGTCAAACAAACTACGTGGCAAAATTCTTCCAGTGGGAGTATGAAAAGGAGATTCTGAAAGGTATTTATGTCTTTAGGAGGCCTAGGCAAAAGGTAAGCACAAACCCAAGGCAAATCTGTACCAAATCAAAGCAAAATTATACTTACTCTGTGACACTCTTACTAGCTCAGTCACACTAAAAACCCCTGATGTGACAAAACTGTCCTGGAAGCCCAAATGTCCTGGGGAAACAAAAACAAAAGAAGCGAAGTGTCATAAATAGAAGACATCTGACAAGAGAATTTCAAATATTAGTTTCATTGTGATCAAAAAATGTGAAGTGTAATTTCATATTCTGCTCTAGTTAGAGTCACGTAGGAGGGTAGAGTCATTTAGTTACGTAGATGGTTTTTTGGTTTGAATCTTTGAATCTGGAGCTTATGGAAAGCTACGACACAACAACTGGGTGATTTTTGAAATGGTTAAAAAAAAAAGTTCAACAGGAAATCTGAAACAAAAGACGATTTAAAATAAATGGTTACCTTGGCTGACCTCTGAGACCTTCACAACCGGGATGAAAACAGCCTACCTAAGAATCAGCTAGGATAGCTAAATTCCCTAACAGTTTTTAAACATTGTTCTCTAAAGAAACATCTGATCGGGATTAGCTATCCATTCCTTCAAACCAAACAAGATTTAAAGATGTTCCCCCTTCATTTCTACAGGCACCATAGCGTGAATCCTTAAGAAGTCAGACTGCAAAAGACAAGCCCCAACCCTTGAAACATAAACACAAATTCTTCTGAGCACAAATAAAACTTTATATTTGTTTTGAGACAAGAGTTTTTTGTGGAGGGGTGGGTTGAACCTTATTTTTTGAGAAAAGATAATAAATTAATTGTTCAAAATGACTTACTCTTTGATTTCTGTATCTGCTTTATTTTTGCTGGATATAATTTCCTTTAAGATATCTGATATTACATCTAATTGTCAACTGCTTATTTATTTTTATGGTATATACAGGAACATATTTATAAATGGCAAGGAATACATAATTTATGAATGTCATTTCCCTCTCTGCCTCCAAAGTCTTCTGATTCTGAGTCTCACAGGTAGCATCTAGTTGAGGGATCTGTTTATAGGGCTAGTGTAATCTGCTTTAAAATTAGGGTCAAGGAAAAGTAGTGGGCTGAAGGGATTTTTTTTTAAAATAAGTGTTCTTTGAAATAAGAAACATACTTTTAAGAAACGCAATGTAAGAAATAGGACTAGTCTGAATGTACAACAAACAATCAATAAATAAGGTTTATGTTATTGATAAAAGCAAGATTTCACCCACTACTAAAAGGAAGCAAGTTTACCTGTGGCATAGTTTATGCACCAATAAATTTGTTAAATATCATGCACATAAACACATGCAAAAAAAATCACCATGCTTTGTAGAATTATAAAGGGACCTACAAATTATTCTTTTTCTTTTGGTTACATTGGACTTTTGCATAAGAAACATGTTTTGGCTGAGAATTAAAAGACAATTTTCAGTCAATTTTGATATCAAACATACAATCTATGATATTTTAGATGAAGCGGCTCTAATTTTTAGAATATACAATAATCATAACTTGCTTTTTTAAAATAAAATGGCACGATGTGTGGTGACGGATGTTAACTGGACTTTATTGGGCTGATCATTTCGCAGTACATACAAATTGAATCACTGTGTTGTACACTTGAAACTCATAGAATGTTTATGCCAATTATATCTTAATAAAAAAAAGAAAAACAGAATCATGTATATATACCACAATTTTTTAAAAAGGCAAAATTCATTTGAAGAAGGGCCTAAGAAATTTCACCTCTTAAAACAACCCACACCCAGGTATTTAGTTGACTTCTACTTGGTAAGTGCCTGAGGTGTTGTCTCTTGGGTTAAAAGAACTGAGAAGTAAAAATAAATAAATAAATAAACAAGCAAATAAATAAATAAATATTTCTAACAAAGTCTTGGCAAAACAGCACAATATCTCTTTCTACTGTGACAATGTTAACATCACATTTACCCCACAGACCATAACAAAGGAAATCCAACCACAACGTACATTAAATTTGACTTAAGACCCATATAACAATAGCAAGGAAATTCAGAACTGAGTGGGAAAATCTGGGTTGATCTCCAGCTCTTGCTCATCTCTGTCTGCGTCACTTGCTTGCGGGCTGATACTTGTTTCAGTTCCAACCTGTGAAATTCCTTATTTTAAGGATGACTTAAAATGAATTTCTGAACAGAGTGAATGTGAACGTACTTTAATCCTGCCACCGGAAAAAGCAACCAATCTATTTTGAAAACTTAGCTTCGTTTAGCATAAGGACTTGGGAGGGGGAAACCTGAGTGTTCATCCATTCAAACCATCATCCTCTCTGGATTGTTCCTTTTCTTTTGTCCACCTCTTAAATACTGGTGTTCTCCAGCATCTGTACTCATCTCTCCTTATATATATATTCCCTATGTTATTTTCTTTATTTCCATGATATCAGCTACCAAGCCTGACTGTGATATTTGTGAAACTAGAAAAATGTTTGCTTGCTTCACCACTGTATTTAATACTTGGGACACAGCAGTTAGTAAGTACATATTTGTTGAATCAGTGCATGAATGAATCTATAGGCCAATGACTCTCAAATCTTTATCTTTTGCCAAGATCTCTCTCCTGGGCTCCAAACCCATAAATCAAAATGTTTATTAGATATTTCTATCCAGATAGCCCACGGGTATCCTCAGACCAAACATGTCCAAAGCCGAGTTCCTTTTCTTCTCTCCAAAAACCTGTTCTTACTCTTTTGAATTCCCTACTTCAATGAACCATCCACTGTTCACCTCATTTTCTGTTTGGTGTCATCCCTGAATCTCGCCTCTTACAAACACTCATGTCCAACCAATCTCCACTGATTCCATTTCATACTGTTTCTTCACTCCATGTATATCTCCATCTCTCCCTTCCAACTGTGGCCCTGGCTCTTCCTACTTCTCACCAGCATGATAGGACAATCTCCTACATTCTCTGTCATCAGTCTTGGCTTCTCCTCTCATCTGCTCCCCACTCTGCAGCCAGAGCTGTCTCCCTGATGGGCAAATCTGATGATTTATTCAGCAAATACTTCTTGAGCACCTCCCGTGTGCCAGGCAGTGGGCCAAGGGCTTGAGACACAGTCCCTACCTTCAGGAAATTTACAGTCTAGGATTAGACACAGCTGAAAATCTAAAACAAATGAATTATTTTTAAAATTATAAAGGGAATAAATAATATGAAGGAAACAAATAAGAAAAACTTTAGAAACAGTGGCCAGGGAAGGTCTCTCTTAAGAGCTGACATCTGAAAGATACTAAGGAGACAGCCCGGAAAAGAAGGAGGAAGAGCTCTTAAGGCAGAGGGACTGGCATGTTCAAAGGCCCTGAGGTAGAAAAGAACAAGGTGTTGAGGAATCTGAGATAAACGCAATGTGTTCAGAGCTCACTGTCCTGTCAGAAATCTTGCAAGAGCCCCACAGAGTGTTCAGGGTTTAGTACAAACTCCTTCACGTGGCGTACGACCTCCACACCCCCTCCGTTTTCCTCTTCAGGCTCATTTTCTATCTCTTGTCTTTCTCTTCCAGCCCTACCTCTTGGCCGAAAGGAATACATGCTCCTCCCTGAAATGCCTTGTCCTTCATACCCTTTGTTTGTCCACCTCCTACTTGTCCTTTAAATCTCAGCTTTGTTGTCATCTCTATCAAAAACCTTCCTGGTTACCCCCACTGCTGGCGAAGACTTCTTTTCTCTTTTCTCAATATTCTCCTGGTGTACTAAGCTCTAACCTAGGACTTAGCACACTGAATTGTAATTTCGTCTTTTTCTCACATTAGACTGTGAGCCCTCTGCGGGGAGAGAGTGCATCTTCTGCGTCTCCAGCCCTTCAGGTCCTAACTCAGTGTCTGGTATGCAGTACGCACTCCAGACATGCCTCTGAATGAACACAACTCAAATTGGGTTCAATATGCTTTCTTTCCTTTTTTATAAAAACGTTAACAGAACTTCTTATTTCTGTCTCTTTTTCTCTCTCACCTCTAGCAATGAAATCAAGCCAACGTGCACCTAAAAACTATTAAAATAAACTATCAAAATAGTTCCTCCCAACTAAACAGGACAAGGACAGGATGGGCAAACCACTTAGACAAAGCTTCCAATCGAGATGGTGCTATCCGTTTCCCTGATGAGAAATGTCTGGGGTTGTCCTAGTGTTGTGATTATGGTTAATATTTTTGGGAGACCAAATAAAAACACAGATAAAGGGCAGCGTTATATAATGGACATAAGGGGCGGATCTAGTCCCACACTAAAGCTAGGATTTTGTGTCACCCTGAAAGTCACTGCAAAAATAACAATTGGATCCTCCTTTCCCTTCCAGCAACCTGCCTCCTAAAGCCATTTTAATAGAATATGTGTAATTTAGAAGATGAAATATATGTCAAGGTACAATAACCAGAAAAATAACAATAAAGAGTAGAATTACTTCACAAACTCTGAAGCCACCATCCCTTTACAGTATCATGAGATTATCAGATTGCCTTGACTATTTCATGTTTATAATAAGTCCCCAAGGAAAGGCCAGTGTAAACACTCCATGTAACTTTAAATGACTATGAAACTGGTTTTGTTCCTTCACCAATTATTTGGAAACCCAGTGATGAACTCTAGAAGAAGATAGCAACGAGAAATGAAACCTGAGAAATGATGGAAAAAATGACACAGCTAGCGTAATTACTAAGCAAACCTGAGCAGATTAGTATTTCGTTCTTACTAACACAAACCAAATCACAAAAATGACTTTCAGGGAAATAACACCCATCTTGATGTTCTACTTTATTGCAAGATGAGAGAAAAACAGAAAAGGCAATAAAAAGGCAAATTCAAGTACGTAATTCAGAATTCAGACGTTAGCATTAAAAGATCTTCAGATAGAAAGCTGATTAAACATTCCCAAAAGGTCCCAAGATTTATGTTTTGAATAGGGCCTCTCAGAAATGAATGCAAAACATATACTTTCGTTAAGTATGTCTCAGGTGAAAAGCCGGACTGCACACTGATCTGACTCTCTCCAATTCTGAACTACTGTTCAGGAGTAATTGCATAGGACATTGAAATAAGGAGCAGATTCTTTCTCATTTTAGATAAAATGGCTAAAATAGTTCCCTCACTGAAGTCTTGTTCAATGAATTTCCAATTACAGTACAGGTTTCAATACCTGGAGTCAGTCATACTCACAGTGGGGAGAGATTAGGCTTTCCAGAGAGGCAGAAATATAAAAAGCTAAATTCTGTTATGGGTGGTTAGGAGAAGCATCTCTCTTTACCTTGATGATATCAGCAGTTATTATGGAAAATGCCATTATATGGGAACCAAATCTTATCTCATGAAGGGACTGCACATCTATCTACCTCTTAAAGGAAAAAAAGTTCGATTTGCAGAGACACAGGTAACCTTGCAGAACCTTCACATGTTGGGGAAGGAACAGACAAACCATCTGGAGGGCTGGTCTTTAAAGAAAGTTGAAATGCCCATGAAACAGAGTTAATGTATCTGAGGAGGAAAGTTTATACATGAGGTGGTATGTTTGTTTGTCCTGTTGGAAGAGCAAAAGCTCTCAGCTCTAAATTATCAACCTCATCTGGCCAGTAGATGTAGGCCAACTGCAGTTCACAGGTCATTTCACCACAAAGAATGTACAGCCTGCCTTCCGTATAGGGGGTTCAGAATCTGTGGATACTGAGGGCCAACTGTGCCATTTTACACAAGGAACTTGAGCATCTGAGCATTCTGGTATCCACGACGGTCCTGGAACCAACATCCACGCATATGGAGGGACGAGTGTATCTCTAGTCTGTTCTCCCACGGTAAACATGGTCCCGTCACTGGTAAGCCAGGCCAATGTCTGGGACTTTTCATGCTTGGGTCTGGGCTCCTCAAAGAGAAAAGAGCTCCCTCAATGTCAGGCCATCTACATTCCATAAGTACTTGGGACTGTCTGTGACATGAAGACCCTGAGCTAAATCCCAAAGACATTGCTCTCACAGAACTCACGTTCTCCTGCTCCTAAAGAAAAGTTGACCTCATCAACTGTTCCTCCCTGGAATTTTCATTCCTCCTTCGGTGAACTCCCCATTGGCTTATGAGCCGCGTGAAGCGAGGGAACGTGGCTCCTTCCTCTTCCCCGTCCCCCCAGTTCAGTCCATACTTAGCAGCTGTGCTCAATCAATACTGTTGAGTAGACCTTCAGCTTGACGTGCCTTCTGTCATAGGCTCTTTCTCTTTATTTGACAGTGATTTGTTTTCCTGTTGCCCTTCAGCACTCCTACAACAAACCAGGTGAGAGCAGGCTGTGTCTCCTGATCTGATGATGCCCACAGGGCCCAGCACAATCTCTGCTTCTAGGTGTGTAATGAATATTGATTCAGTGATTCAGATGAGCGCCTTGAGATACCCTCATTTAGTAGCCCTTTAAAGCACAATGTAAATTATTTTAGCTTACGTCCAGTCACATTTTCCTTCTATACTTGTATTTTGGAGTATCTTAGAAAACAGGTTGTTGTTTTTTTTTAAGGTGGGGTGGAGGTATATTTCTACTGATCCATTAAGCCCGAATTTTAATAGTTTGGTCTGCAGACAAAGACAGAGCCCATGGGATGGGAAAGCAATAAGACAGAGGAAGCTGGGACTCTGAATGATGGTGTGAAGTGGAACCCCCCTGCCAACTTAGCCTGTCATCTGGAACAATTACAAAAAGAAAAACAGATTTTAATGTACTTTAACCACGTATTTTTTTGGTCTCTGTTATAGCAGCCTAGTACTTAACCTAACCAACATAAGTGCCAGTCTTTCCCTTTTGAATTGAAAGTGCTACAAATTAGCAGCCCAAGGGCCAACTTCAGTCTGCAAACACATTTTGCTTGGCTAGCAGAGTACTAATTTTTTTTTTTTTTTTTTTTTTGCATACAAAGGTTTTTAAACTGAGAGCGAGCTTACAAATATACCACACTCCCCAGTACTCTTGATTGTATTTTATTTATTTAAGTGTTCTGTAAGGCCCTTCTAGGCAAAGAAATTTGTGACGCCAGCTAGGTATCTTTTCTCCACTTTAATCTACTAGCACAATAGGGAGAGAATGCATGGATGGTTGGTGTGTTTTGTCTGATAATAAAGCCATCAGTATTTCATGATTTCTTCGAGAGTTAAGTTTAGATTTCTTAGCTAGGTATTTAAAGCCCTTCAAAATCTGGCCTCTAATACACCTTCTCAGCATTTCAGGTAGTAGTTCCAATACCACCCAAATACATACTCTCTGTGTTGCAGCCAAGATGTCCCACCTGCTCTTCTCCAAATACTGATATGTTCCATCCTCCATATCAGGGTTCATATCAGCACTTCCCAAACCGTGCTATGCAGAATAGTCCCCCAAAATGCTCTACCACAAACGAATTAAAAACAAAGACACAAATACATATTAAATAAAGATTTCCACAGTAAAATAAGTTCAGAAAACATTATCACACCCACCCTTGGAGAATGATGAGGAAAAATTACATATTAAAGCCTCTGAAAGTTCCTGCAATAAACAAACTTTCTTAATATCATTTAACTCACGATTTCCTAAATACTTTGACAAGGATACCATTTGTTTTTTGGCAAATGTTGTTCTGTTAATACACTATTCTGCTCCTTTTCCTATTTTCCCCATTTGGTTTATGTACCAATGTGCCAAGGGGAAAGCAGAATCTGAACTCTCTGAGCTTATTAATTAACACATTTAAGGCAAGGCTCAAGGATATTCCACGTCTTAACTTGCAATCACTTTAAAATATCTACATTAGGGAAATGGATCAAGCTGGTAACAGGTATTATAAAGTTAAGCTACCTAGCTGAAAAATTTTTCCATAGAACAACTCTAGGTAGCATTAATTTTCATCAAAACCATAGCTTTCATTTATTCAGTATTTACTACGTGTTTGGCACTCTGCTAAACACTTTAGTCATATTAGCTCTAATTCTTCCTGCAACTCTGTGTAGTTGGCAATATTCTGATTTTACAGAAAAGGAAGCTTAAGCTCAATGAGGTTGACTTGCCTAAGGTCACACAGCTAGTGGCAGAATTAGGATTAGAACACAGGTTTGTTATCTTTATATAATGAATTTTATTGCATTTTAATCCAACAAATATAATGCTAGAGACTTGATTATCCAATCTAGCCCAGAGGCCTTATCACATCTTTTTACCAATTCCTGCAGTTAATAAGGGAAGAGTAGTATTTCATTAAATTAAATTTCATGGTTCGACTTTACATAAAGAGGGTTTATGAATCTGAGTTACAAGTGATTAAGCATTTAATTAAAGGACTATGTCTAATAGATATCAAAACGCTTAAATAAAAAGTGAAAAAAGATTTTTACCTATTTGTATGTTTAGAAATACTGGATGCATGACATCACAGAATGAACTGGAAATGAAGGGATCTTAAAGATCATTAGTAATGGAGTAATCATTGTGTCATAAAGAATTTTAGACTAATAAAATAATGAGGTTTCGTTTTTAAAAAATAATTCATTAATATGTTTGCCTTCCTATAACTTCACCTCATTAGCCCCTGGAACAGGCAGAATAAATGTAATCTCCCTTCCATTTTGCTACCCTTCAAATATATGAAGACAGTCCCTGAGCCCCGCTCTCTCCCCCAGGCTAAACATTCTTCCTTTCATTCTTTTGTCATGTCAGCAAATTAATTTTCCCGTTGCCCCTAAACATTTAGAATTATACATATATTATACCTATAATAAGCAGAAATAGATATTTTGCAAGTGGACCCAGCTACAAATTAGCTTTGTACAAGAACAGAGAAACACTTGCTTTAGGGAATTTTTTTTCAAAGCACCGTAAAAAAAAACAAATTTTTGCTTCATGTTAGAAAAAGTAAGTTCCAGTATATTAGCATAATAAGATTAGTATTTTATAAATATTTGAAAATTAATGTTTTGTTTTGTTTTTTGTGTGTGTGGTACGCGGGCCTCTCACTGTTGTGGCCTCTCCCGTTGCGGAGCACAGGCTCCGGATGCGCAGGCTCAGCAGCCGTGGCTCACAGGCCCAGCCGCTCCGCGGCATGTGGGATCTTCCCGGACCGGGGCACGAACCCGTGTCCCCTGCATCGGCAGGCGGACTCCCAACCACTGCGCCACCAGGGAAGCCCAATGTTGTTATTTTTAATGCATCATAAACTTAAAAGTATTTCATAATTAACCTGGTTTTGAACTAAAAGGGATTTTTAAGCAACCTTATTGTTTCTATGTTCTGAATCAAAGTTTTCTCTAAACTTGGACAGTAACAACTGTTAATCTGCAAACAGATCAAGCTATTTGTAATAGCTTCAGTGTCTGCTTATAAACTCTTACATATACTAGAGAAAAAAAAAAGGAAATGCATTCTCTGAATACATCAGAAACTGATTATCTTAAATGAAACAGACATGAAACTGTATCACCCGAGGGCTACCCTGGTTTATGGATGTAAAACAGAAAAAAAAAAAAATTAATGCCCATCATTCTGTTCTTCCTTTTTAGGTTTAATTCTCATTGCTGTGAAAACATTCACAGAGAGCCCTCTTTGCTAAACCACCTGAGGACACATGCAATGACAAGGAAAGAAGATGACCAGGGGCCATGTGCTAATTTTAAGACACTTAACACTGATTTTGGTTCACCAAGGATGGAAAGAAAAATCATTGATGAACTGAAGCAATATATTTTAAAAGAATTCTTGCAATGACTTGTCCAAGACTACAAAAAGAAAAAAAAAATTACAAATAGGTAGGTCCCATTTTCTAAATATATAATAAAATTAGTTAATGTTTAGAACCACAAAATACAAAGAGCTTCCATCCTTTTTAAAGTCATTTTTTTGTGCAATTCCTACTCACCCAGCAATTACTTAGCTACTGATGCCATAATTCACAGCATTTATTAAATTATAGGATCTATATTATACATTTCTGCAGATACCACGGCATGCCACAAATTGTGCAGGCCACTAGACTTTGAAGTTCGCTGGCTCAGCACAAACACAAAGTGTTTTAGAAGTAGCAGAAAATTCTTTGTGAAATATAACAGAATGAATTAGACTGTTCAGGCCATGTCGTGTTAGCACAATGGGGGAACACTTTTAAGACTTTAAAGTCATGTAATACAATTCTAGCCTGGATTTTTCTTGTTAGAAAAAGTAGAATGGGAGTGATTGGAAGAGAAAAGGGCCAATATTTGACAACAGAAATCAGCATAACCTTTTAACTGCAGCAGCCATGGGTGACTGCCCTTTGACCTTGAAAGATTATGTGGGATTTCAATGACAACAGCTGGAAGTGAGCATGTGTGAATGGAGAACACAGATCTGAGGCCTGGTACAAAAGGCTGCACAATCTCTGCCCAGATCAGAGTGCTGATTAGAAATTGTTTCCTGGTCCTGGCTTAATAGAGTGTGATAATGAAAGTTTTTTTTTTTTTTAAATTCTTCCAGCAAGAAATCATTGGTAGATTTCTTCCATACCTACTCTCCCCCTTCAGCCCCTCAAATCTTCTGGGCTTCTATTTATAACAGCCCCATCTTTCTTAAGGACATAGTTAAAAACAAAACTTTGTTTCACAAGATACCTCTCACAGACAAAATTTCTTTAAGTTCCTGACTTCTTTTCCTGAGTTTTAAAATAACCTCTGGCATTTCACGCAGGGTATCATTATTTTTTGTTTAAGGATCTGTCATACATACACACACACACACACACACACACACACACCCCACACATGCACACACAGACACAACTTAAATGAGAGTTCAGTGAAAGCAGGAACTGTATCTATCTCATCTTTTTAATTCCACCATTTATACAGTGATTAGCATATGGTGGGTAATCACTATATGTATGACAATGGAACACAGAAATGAAGTATTTATTCTTATCCATTTATTCTTTTTATTCTTCTTGGGATATAAAGGTAGGTTCCCACACAAACATTTAATAATATCACCTTTTTCTTCAACAATTTTTACATATAAATTAGCAGTTTTTTGTTACATCTTTAGGTATGTTTACTCAACAAGAATTTATGAAAAAGATGAGTTAATTACTTCCTTTCAAAGATAAGGTAACTTAACTTAGTAGATATAGAGATTTGACTGCTTGGTGAATGTGGTCATTTTGATCCATAAGACTCTCAATGAATGACATTCATTGAGCTGAAATGTACATAAACTGATGCAGGTGCAATCTCAAATTTCTATGCGGAATCCCCATACTTGCTGACATTGTTCTGAAACCACCCGAACGATGCCACATGATTACTGAAAGGACACTGAGTTATGACTCATTTATGTTGTTTTGGTTTTACCATACACTCTATCTTACCTTCCATTGCTCTGGATTTTGCTAATTTCTCTAGCTCTGGATTTTGCTAATGACTCTAGTTTCTACATCAAATGAGCAACTCCTTAGCTTCAGTAGAAGGGAGTCTTTCCTTTATGCAAATAATACCCTGACTTGGGCAAAAACCAACCTGGCTGTGCAGCGTGAGACAAGCAGAGGCTGGTGAAATTGACTTCCAAAGCAGACATGCGTTGTCTGCCTACATCCTTCTATAGCAACTCTAGATGTTATTCCAAACAAGCCACGGGACAGATTGTTTTTCAGAACAGACCGAATCCATTTGCTGTTTCAAAATTCTATAAACAGAGTATTAAGGAATTCAATTCCCACAGCAACTATATGGGCGTTGGCTTCAGTTTTATGGGAGTTTCTGCCAAGCTCACATACTTGTAGAACTATTGGTTTAGAGTGTCCTTTGCAACCCAGAGCAGGAGGGATCATTGTTTGTGATCTCAGTTCACTTTAAGGACTGGGTCTTGCTGGTGACAGGTACACATGATAAATGTTCCAGAAGCCTGACCTAATTTCCCTTGAAGTGAGTGTTTTGCTAAGAACATTCCCTCAAAGTGTCAGCTTGCAACCAAGGATTCAAACCTGCCAGTGTCCATTCTTCTTAGCGAGTTATTACCATTGCTTTGAAAGTTCACTCAAAAGGAAGCTAATTCTGCCTCACTTATCAAGCTTCTTCGAACTTACTTTTGCACTTAAATAAGTTATATATTTAATGTAAAGTAAGTAATTATCAAACATACTCAGTTTCATAGTTTTTAGTTGTTGGCGATCAGAAAAACAAAACACTGTGGGCTAAGTATAAACCAAGGTGAACTTGCAATGTGTCTTTTCTCTTGTAAAGGGATCAATGTGGCAACATGTTCATTCATCTTGTCTTTCAAAAATTATATTTGCAAGGTATTATTTACATATCATATAGTAGTAGGGAAAATATTACAGAAATCAGAATCCCAAATGTCCTAGGCCTCAGTTTCTGTAGTTGTAAAATGGCACTAATGGTTGTACCTACTTTAAATTTGCTGCTAGGAATAATGAGATAATGTATTTAAAATATTTGGCCAAGAACCTAGAACACAGAATGTGTTCAAAAAATGATAGCTATTATTATAATAATAAATCTCTTCTTTATATCTTAGATGTTGATCAGATAGAAAAATTTTAAAAGAAACCAGTAGAAATAACTATGTTCTTTTGATGTGGAATAATAAATAATGTAATATCCATATAAAAGTTGTGTATACAAATAAAAATGATATAATTTTATTTATAATGAATTCTTGAGTGGAAATGAAATTATTTTCTAAAGCAAGCAGCAAAAAACTTATTAAGAACAAATCCTCTAGCATTTCTCAGGTTTTTCTAAAGTGAGATAAAAGCAGTACTTAGTCTCCCAATTGTTCTAAATAAACTGAGTGCAAATTTTAGGAATCTGATTCCTATATTTACTTATAAATATATTTATTCAGAATATTTGTAAAAATATAATTATTTATAATTCCTAAAATAATTTTAAATATAGATTTATTCTTTAAATGCACCTTAACTATCTACATGGGCCGAGCATTATCCTAGGTATGGGGATACAAATTTTGGTTTCATATCTTGGGGGTGATAACTATAGAGACTCAACCAAGAAATAGACCCTAGGTCAATTTTTTTCCAGTAGATCAAGTTTTACCTAATTTTTCAATAAACAATATTTAGGAGTATTTAGAGAAAGAGAGAATGAAAAATGGCACACTTATTTTGCCAGTTACATTTTACTTTTTTAAAGAATTTTGGTTTGCTAAAAATTCTTATTGGTAACTAAATGCAAGCTGCATGTTCTAGAAAAGAGGTATTTAAAAATCTAATTTTGTTTTTCAGTATTTTTCAGATGAAAACTATTTAAACTTTTTTAAACGTTAAAATCCTTTGGATGGCATAAAAATGCCTACAAAATAACCAATATTAACATCAAATGTAGAAATACCTTTTTGAAATGAACTACCCTCAATCCAGAGCCTCCAACCTTCAGCTCCTTACTTCAACATAGACAGAGAGCCATCAGAAAGCATCATCAGAGGAAGGGTCTTGATTCCTTAGAGCTTTAAATCAATGCTAAAAGAATCTGTCCTTTTAGGCAGAAGAATGATGAACATGTTTCCCTTTACTGACCTTGATCACTGAAGCCCTTCATGAGGCAGGCCATTTCCTTGATTTTAGGGAAAACAACCTTTGTATGACTCACAGAGTAACCAGGTACGTCTTAGACCTGGCTTTAGCTAAGCCAGAGCACTGAGTTCTTCTTCGAATTTCTGCAGTGTTTCTCCTCAGGCTTATCAGCATTTTGAGAGGGATTCCTTCCAATGTCCAGAACTACCTTGTATGCTGTGTAGGACACTTAGCATCCCTGGCCTCCACCAACTGAATGCCAGCAACATTCCCTCCTTGTGAGAACCAAAAATGCCCTCACACGTTTTGAACTCCCCTCAAGGGGGGACATTTGGTCCTTTGGTGAAAAATATTCTCTAGTGTATAAACACTGTCTTACAAATCTCATTAGGTATTTGATACTACGTAATTTTGCCCTCTACTTAGCTGACTTATTTGTCTCTATAATTAGAATGCAAACTCTTGTAAGCCAGGGACTGATTCTTACAATTCTTTTGAAATTTCACTTCCT
This sequence comes from Globicephala melas, assembly GCF_963455315.2. Taxonomy (NCBI): domain Eukaryota; kingdom Metazoa; phylum Chordata; class Mammalia; order Artiodactyla; family Delphinidae; genus Globicephala; species Globicephala melas. The sequence goes on from NC_083314.1 coordinate 135,878,930, forward strand.
CTTCAGTCCTGCCCTCTACCCCTCACCCTTATCCAAGTATCTACTTCGGATATTACAGTTAGAATTTGACTTTTTAAAATTTTATCAGTAATACTGTAAGTTTTGTTTTGTTTGGGGGGCTCTCATATATATGGTCCATAAATATAAAACATATTTTGGCCTTTCTGGAAGAGTCTTGATTTCAAATATTGGCTCACTGGTTTGTATGTGTACGTGAACATATTGGCCAAGCCTCTCTGATCTCCTCTTGTTGCCGAGAAGATACATTCACTGTTAATAAACTCCCAGGAACCCCACAAATAGTTTGTTTGTTCATGACAGTGTCACTGTACCTCAAGTCCACAGACTCTACAGAAATATGAAGTAACATGTAAAGCTTGAAAATAAACATTCATTCTGCTCTCTGCTCTCAGAGAAAGGATGTAGGTGAAATAAAAAGAGACAAAGGGCCAAAATGACCCAAGTCCCTGTTGCTAGCACCAAACCAACTACACTATGAAAATAAACTAAACTAAGCAACAACAGGTTACATGCTGTCAACCAACCAGGAATCGCAATGACTGCCTTTGTCTCAAATGTTTGTTTTGAAGGAGGGCAGCTCCTCCAGCTCTCTCATTTTCTTCTTTAATCATTCTGATACTTTACTGAATTTTTCCAAAAGTAAGAGCCAAGGGCAGCTACCCAGTACCTGTGGCATGGAAGTCCTTCTGCTTTGTGATCACCAAGGTGCACTCCATTAGCTCCTTTCCTACCCCTAACACTAGGGGAGCTACAAAATCTTCCCAGGTTGCAGAACAGTCACAGGGCAGGTGGGAGCCCTGTGTGCATGCATGCATACCTGTACATATACGTACGTGTGTTTAATTTCGTTTACTCCCTCAAAAACCAACACAGAGAAAAGCACTTTCTTTTCAGATGTAAACTGTCAGGGGCATCAAATAATATATTTTTGACTAATGTAGGCATTTCAGGTCTTCAATGTCACCATTAGCAACAATACGATGAGGGACATGATTTGTGGCTAATTTGTACATGGAGCTCTTCTGGGCACAGCTGGTGAAGCCAACAGCATTCTGCTCTGTTACATAGTAAATCATTTGACAAAATCAGTAAGCTCAATGGCCAATTTCTGAGGTTCCAGCTACTATCAAAAGGGTTAGGGAGAAGTTAAACGTAGTTGTTGTTGTTGTTTTAAGGTGCTTTAATTATAAACCTAAAGTTTTCTCTACAGCCTGATTCATTAATTCAACAAATCTGTTGATGCCAATCTATGAGCTAAGTCTAGGTGATGAATTTGGAACAAATATTAACAAATTCCCTGTCTTCAGTTTAGCAAAAATACCTTTCAAAGAAGAGCTAGTAAGAAGACTGGATTCACCTCTGCAAGACCCAATTCAAATGTCATCACCTTCTGATTTCATTTCTGTATCCACAGAGCATCACAGGCCTCTACATTGTAGGCTCAATAAATATTGACAACTGTCTGAGAGAAGACGAGAGTGTAAGTGATCAAACTTATGGGGATCAACAAGGATAACCCTATGGGTAGGGAGCCAAGTGTATATGTTGGCAGCAGGGGAGATGGCAAGTATTACTGTAGATAAAGGTTGTCTTTTTAAATTTAATTTAATTTATTTTTTATACAGCAGGTTCTTGTTTATACATATTTTATACATATTTTATCTATTTTATACATATTAATGTATATATGTCAATCCCAATCTCGCAATTCATCCCCCCACCCCCCTCTATCCCCCGCGCTTTCCCCCCTTGGTGTCCATACGTTTGTTCTCTACATATGTGTCTCTATTTCTGCTCTGCAAACCAGTTCATCTGTACCATATTTCTAGGTTCCACATACATGTGTTAATATACGATATTTGTTTTTCTCTTTCTGACTTACTTCACTCTGTATGACGGTCCCTAGATCCATCCACGTCTCTACAAATGACCCGATTTCGTTCCTTTTTATGTCTGAGTAATGTTCCATTGTATATATGTACCACATCTTCTTTATCCATTCATCTGCTGATGGGCATTTACTTTGCTTCCATGACCTGGCTATCGTAAATAGTGCTGCAATGAACATTGGGGTGCACGTGTCTTTTTGAATTATGGTTTCCTCTGGGTATATGCCCAGTAGATAAAGGTTTGAAAGGATGATAGGGCCAAAATTTGTAGAGTTTCAATAAATTTGGACAATATTCTGTAAGTAATGGTCAGTCTTGAATCATAATTTAATGTATTATTATTATTACTAGGGGAATGTTGCCCATAGCTTATTATTTACGTTTATAAGACATGGTTCTCATTCAGTTACCAGCTTTGTGACCTTGAATAAGCTAATTAAACTTTCATTCATTTATCCAGACAACATATGTTGAATACCTATTTGTTCCAGGCACTATGGGAGTCATTCGGGTGTATATCTTTGACCTTTAGGTACTTGCAGTCTAGTCGGGGAGGCAGGCCAATATTGGAACAATTACAACACAACCTGATAAAGGCCCTGGTAGTAGAAGCAGACTCTGAGAGCACAGAGGAGGGTCCTAGACTAGTCTGGGAGGGTTTAAAAAAAGGCTTCATGGAAGGGAAGTGATGTCCTGTACCATCCCCAAAGACCAGCAGGATTAACACTGTGAGGTGGAGGAAAGTGGCACAGTTTCTTTGTGGGCAGGAGAAAAACAACAGGGTGACGCTAGCGAATGTTTACTGAGTGCTCACTGCGTGCCAGCTATTCTTCTCAGCTTTTCATGTGCTACTTTCTTACAATCTTCCAAGTGCTATGAGGTAGGTACTCTTCTGTCCTCATTTTACAGATGAGGCAATCGAAGCACAGAACATCATCTAAGCCAAAGGTCACAAAGATAGTAATTGACAGAGCTGGGATTTCAACTCAAGCAATCTAACTGAAGAACCCATGCTCTCAACCACGGCACTGTCCGTAATTGCATGGATAAGAATATCTACTCCACAGGCCCAGGCACTGAGAAAGGGCTCAGCAGATGACGACATGATTATAAGCATCACTGTCATCAGTGTATACATACAAACCCCTGATCTGCAGATCTGACCACAGTAGATTTCCCTCCCACCAGATGGTGGACTCAGTGGATTCTACCCAAACTGAAACTCCAGATTTATAGTCAAAGGGAAGTGTCCTTCACCAAACAACCCCGGGGGAAGGTTAATTCTTCCACATCAGTACCACTAAAACCACGAGTTCTGAAAACAATTTGTATCCTTTAACACCACTTCCCTCTTACATCTTCACCATACATATGATTTTGATCCATCCTTGACTACTACTTAATTTACTGTATATTTGTTCATATGTGCAAGCTTAAAGCAGGGCCAACTTAACAGTGGAAGCTGTGAGTTAGCTGTCACTCGAGGGACAGAATTATTCTAAAAGTTACAAGTTTTTTTTTTTTTCTATCAGTTGAGACTTTGAATAAACTTTATTGTAAAGAAATTCCGATTTAAAATTTTTTCAAGTAAAAATGTTGGGGAGGGGACCAACAGTGAATTACAGAATGCCACTAAGAACCACAATTTCAGAACTCACGTGGCTTTGCCATTCAAGTTAGGTAATAAAGAATTCTAATAAAGAACAAGCTTGGAGCAATGCTGATATCTATGTTTTCACCTGAGAGCCCATTAAGGGATGTGGACACTGCATTTACAAAGGTCTGATGTAGACAAAAGATGAAGGAGATTATAAATTTCTTGCTTGGCCACGGTTCACCTCCATGAACTCTGTTGCCCAACACTCAAAGTGCAGGCCAATTGTGTACCCACAAGTTTACGTAGTCAGGCTTATCATTATCAGATATTTACTGGGTTGCCAGTGATATAAAGAATGCAGGCGTTACTGTGCAGAAGAGGTAACATATGGCTCTCCACACCTGGATGGCAGCCAACCTCTAGACAGAAGTGGGCTGCCTCTCTTCCTCAGGGAGGCAGCATAGGACAGAGCCTAGGCCTTGCTGCCAGGCAGACGTGCACTCAGATCCCAGCCCTTCTCCACGTGCGCAAGCTATGCAAACACTTTGAGCCCCAGCTTCTTATTCTATTGCTGGAGCAAGGATTGCATGAAATAATGCAGAGACCCCAGCATAGTACCTGTAGACATGGGAGACCAATGCAGTGGGTACCATTTCCTAATATTAAGCTGATGCTATGCCTACGCACCTAATATTTCAAAGGCGATTCCAAAGGGATGAGACTGAACAGTCTGGCAGGCCCTTTCTTTTTTTTTTTTCCGCGCGGTGCTCCCACCGTCGCGGCCTCTCCCGCTGCGGAGCACAGGCTCCAGACACGCAGGCTCAGCAGCCGTGGCCCACGAGCCCAGCCGCTCCACGGCATGTGGGATCTTCCCGGACCGGGGCACGAACCCGCGTCCCCTGCATTGGCAGGCGGATTCCCAACCACTGCACCACCAGGGAAGCCCCAGGCCCTTTCTTAATGGGGACACCACTGGCATTTTAGGAAAGTTAGTTCTTCATTAGATGGGAGTATCCAGAGCATTATCAGGTATTTAGCATCCCTAACTCCCCCCTTTATTATTCCCCATACACTAAAGGGCAGTAAGATGCTTCTTCCCCAGGCATCTTCCCCTCTACTTGTCACCAATACCCCCCAAAGCATGAGCACTACCTGCTCCGTTGAGCTTGGTTCAAGTACTGAAGAGCTCCTTAAGAGTACTAAGCTTGCAGTAATATGATCAAACAGAATGTGAAAATGGCAGTTCTAACTGGAAGGAGGTTGAGCCCCTCCACTTCCAGGGGTCTTTCCCCTACATCAGTACCATGGTCTCATCCTTGTTAAGGTCTGACTTGTTAATAAAGTCTGATACCATACCTGTACTACAGGAAATGTGATCACCAGCCCAGCACACTAAAGAGGTTTCCAAAACACAAAGAAACACTGAATGGATTAACATTTCACCTGAAACACATCTAGACTGAGCAACTCCAACTGGGTCTTACTTTGTAAACCATCTCTGTTCCAGGAAAACTCTAGGCATTCTTCTGTGTTCAAAGCAAATGGACTTAAAAACAGACTTCCACTGTATTAAAAAGTAAAAAGGAAGCAATTGCTTCTATCCATGCAATCATTCTAAGAAATAGAAAAGAAGGAGGGCTTCCCTGGTGGCGCAGTGGTTGAGAATCTGCCTGCCAATGCAGGGGACACGGGTTCGAGCCCTGGTCTGGGAAGATCCCACATGCCGCGGAGCAACTGAGCCCATGAGCCACAACTACTGAGCCTGTGCGTCTGGAGCCTGTGCTCCACAGCAAGAGAGGCCGCGATAGTGAGAGGCCCACGCACCGCGATGAAGAGTGGCTCCCGCTCGCCGCCACTAGAGAAAGCCCTGGCACAGAAACAAAGACCCAACACAGCAAAAATAAATAAGTAAATAAATTTATTTAAAAAAAAAAGAAAAGAAAAGAAGGAAACATCCACCTAAATTTCCTAAAGAAAACCGTTGAGGTTTTCTTTCACCCCTTGAACTGAGAACTTGGACCCAAGTCTTTACATACATAAACCTTCCTGTGAATTTTCCTGGCTTTCTGTCTCACAGATGAAAGCGAGATTAAAAAAAAAAAAAAGATTTAAATCATGAAAAGATTTCAGTAAGGAAGAATCATGTATAGATTTGTGGGTCAGGGAGCTTTTTCAGCGGGTGAGGGGGGCACTCACATTTTGCCCAAAATAGAAGATAATGGATACTGATACTGAAGAAAGAACTCAAGACTCTGAGATTTGGAGGAGTGAAGCCAGGGGCCACGAGTTAGCCATCTCTTCACATTCAAGCCAGATGAACCCCCCTGTAAGGACTGCCTGGCCCTGGGTTCCACATAATTAACATAATGTACAGTGTCAGAGCTCAGATGAAAGCAGTAAAGGCCTTGTAAGGAAAATCAGAGAAAAGAGGAGGAAGATGGGGAAACTCTGTAGAGAATTCACAAAGAGGTAATGAACATTTGGTCTCTCTTCTGGTGATCATGCAAATGGGAAATGGTTTGAGAGCCAGGCCCTGCAGTATAGATTTACTAAAGAAGAGTGAGATGGGTCTCTCACGGCTTCTGTAAAAATGCAGGGTTGGAGGACCTTTCCATCAACATTGATCCTCCATCACTCACAACAGTTAAGTGTGGGTCCTACCTGGAATACAGCATGGAGTGTCACCACCAGGGCTCCTGAATCAAGACAATCACAACAATAACAATAGCAGGAGCACCAACAATGATCGTTTATTGAAGACTTACTAGGTACTTGACACTATAGCATAAAAAAATTTGCGAGTCAGGCGTTGGCTTCTTTGCTTCCTAATGGAAAACTGAGCCAGAAAGTTTGATTTGCTTGAGGTCATATGGTAAGTAAAAGACAAAGCCAGGATGTCAACCTATAGGATTCCAAGCCCATCTTCTTCCCACAGGGACACCCCCCTCATTACGCCACAGCTCGCCTTTATGCAGAACTACAACTTACTACACCACCCCCCACCAGCTCACTAACATAAGATAGTCCCATGTTACATATAGCCTTGAAATCATGAACTCGAATTATACACACCTGGGAAGGAAATCTCATCTCATTCATTTTAAAAATAAATCTTTGCTCTTTCCTGTAGTGTAACACTGAGACCTCAAGTAGTTCTTATTATCAATGATGATGATGATGTCCTATGGATTTTTTTCCATTCATTTAATCCCTTGACTCAAGCAATAAGATGGCAAAGCATATGAAAAACTGCATTCATTGTTTTGTTAAAGATTGTCACTACCACCTGCTTTCTACCATTACCAGAAAGAAAATGTGACTTCCTTCTTCTCTGTCCCCCTCTGCAACATTCATACAGAGATAACCTGGCTGTTACTGCATTTTTCCAGCTTAAAAATTTAAAGCCAATAAATCCCGAGTACCACCAGGTTATTCTGCTAGACTTGTCCTTCATCTGGTTCAGCTACAGAAGGGGATAATGATCTGTCATAAAGGTAAATTCATTACCACGAGATAGTATCATCATACTCCTACTGCCATTTTCACAGCCAGCCACACTCTCTCTGCGATGCTGTATCTCGGTTCTCCAGGGAGCAGTTTACCTCTGGCATAATAATAATAACAACAACAACAACTAACATTTATAGGGAAGACAAGACTGCCTATATTTTCTAACTCTTGACAAAGAATAGCTCCCAGTTCTACTTCAGATGCATCGGAAAATCTGCAGTCTTTAAAAGATGCCTATAAATGGATCTGCTAAAGGTTCATAAAAGTTTCGCTATCACAAACAGGTGACTCAATTGCCAACTTCCTTGTGCCAGGGAAATACTCACAGTGGTATTACTCCAGAGCAGCTTAATACAAACACAAAAAGGAAACACGATCACATGCGGGTCCTGGAAATGATTCTTTATAGACCACTGGCTGATTCACTTGGGCATTTGGCGCACTTATCCAGGTGACTGGTTTTCATCGCGGTTTAGAAAAATCCCATTTTCTGGTGTTGGATTGTGGTATGGTTATTGTAGAATGCCTAGATCCTTCCATATTCATGCCACCCCACTGGATTTTTTTTTTTTTCCTAAAGACACGGCTGTAGGCTAAAATGGGTAATCTACTCTCCATTAATGAACCCAGTGCTTTCTGGACGCCTCCTGTATGCACAGTACTGTGCCTGATATGGTAGAGGAAGGCAAGATGAACCGGACAAGATGGGCCCTGAGGAAGACACACCAGGGCAGGGTCGTTCCCCAACTTTGGCATGGGGCAACTCTTCTTGTATCCTGAGGGTTTTGCATTCCTGGGTGTGCAGGACAGGCAGTGCCCGGCTGTGCACACCTGGATGTGGAAAAACAGAGAATACTTGCTGATGCTAGGGAACAACTCCTCAGAACTCGCAGGCCAAAACCTGGGCACTGCCTGTGTATGAGGAGGGACTGGTGCTAGTGAAGAACCTCCACGAACTAGGTGATTCGGGCCAACATCATTTTGTGGGGAACCTAGTCATCAATCATGGTAAGTGGTAAAGAAGAGGCACGTGTGAAAGAGAAAGTGTTCTAGAAACAAAAGCCAAAGAAACAACGAAACGCTACACCAAACCCTACAGAACTCTATACCAGATCCCTATCCAGGAGCGATCCCGGGGTTTGAGGGTGAGAGGTGAATGGCCAAAAGGCAGGCAGAGCGCCACGGAAGTGAGAAAAGCAAAGAGGCCAACGAATGAGTCCCTGAAAACACTCAGAAGACAGTGTCTGGCTAACAGAAAGGCAGACCTTTGGAGCCAGGCGCCAGGTTTGAATTCCAGCCGTAGCCCTTTCCAACCTAAGCCTCAGAGTCTGCATCTGCTAAATGGAACTAATTCTGCCCATCGGAGGATAAAATAAGGGGGAGCCTTTTCATTTCCACCCCATTGGAGGAGCAGGTCACTCCGGGTTTGGCCCCAGGATGTGCAGAGGAAGGATTCCTCAAACGCTTCCATGGGGACTTGTAACAACTGTCTGGGTTCTCAGATTATCTGCCTAAAAGGTCTGCACGGATATCAGATTTCATGAGTCTTCTTGCCACAGACACCGCTGCTAAGTAGAGTCTCTGAGGTCTAACTTGTGATTTCTCTGATACTTCTTTTGTCGTTTTGCGCTGCCCCTCAAAAGCACAGAGATGTCTGCCGGGCCAGCCAATGGCCATCTTGTGAGTAACGGAGGCTCGGTGAGGTACCCTCGGCCTGTCGGGCCCTGGAAGCAAGCTGCCTTCATGTTATCCTCTGCCCCCACAGCCAGTTTCAGGAACTTCTGGTTCCTTCCACGTTGCCACTCTTTCTCATGCCCTCCTCTCCCTTTTCACGTTGCCTCTGCTCTCCATCTCCATCTCTCTCCTCTGGTTCTCCATCCTATCTCCATTTTCTACCTGCCTGCTCCCCTCCTCTCTCCTTCAAAGGGGTTACTGCTCCCCCCTCGCCCACGCCCACCATGCATTTTAACATCCACAGCATTCCCACCATTTCCCCTTTGCCCTGACTTTACACTCTGGTATTTTCCTTTGCAGTGGGAATTTGGACAAGGGACCAGGAAGTGTCAGACTTGAAAAGCCCAGAAATCTACTTAAATTTCATTGTGACAATCATGGCAGTTACAACTAACATTTGATCTACAGCCTCACCTGACCCCTGCCGTGAGACAGACACTATTATTATTATTATTCCCATTTCCAGATGAGATTAAGAGACCTGGGCAAAGATGCAGTTATTCATTGGAGACTGGTGACTCCAAGTTCGACTTTCTCCTCGCACCTTTCCTCATGCTGCCTATCAGGAAGGAGGCAAAAGCCTGTGCCCCGTTTCAGTTCTCTCTTTCCTTATTTATTCCTCATAGATTTGAGCGTCTCAGGAAACAACGGTATCCACTTACCAACAATATTTCTTGGGATGCTAGGCACTTTCACCTCTCCAGTCCTACCAGCGATCAGCTTGTAGATAGAGGGTCAGTTGAAGGTCAGCTCTGGGTGCTCTCCGACCAACCATCCTTGATGCCTCCCCAAGGGTCACTCCCCCAAGTCCTGTGTTCCTGAGCAGATCCTTGTAAGCTCTATTAGAAAAATCTCTCAACTCAGAACTCCCCATATTTTCTGTCTTTTTCACAAACTTCTAGACCAGCAGCTCTTTGAAAAGGAATTCATACGCTCATTCTAGCTAGAGATTTAACCAAAGGAATTTTAGGTTAAACCTAAGGCTTAGCACACTTTTACTTTAGAGGTCAAGCTCAAATAAACTCAGAATAGAGATAACGGAGCTTAATGCTGTCACCATGATCTCTTATCTGGATTACTGTAGTAGTGCCCTAATTGGTTTCCCTTCTTCTGCCCTTGACTCCTACAGCCTACTCTCCAGGGCACAGAGATCCTATCTCTCCCATGCTCAAATCCTGCCCATGGCATCCGTGCGTCGAGAGTAAAAAGCCAAAGTCTGACAACAGCCTCAGTGCATCTCAGAGTGTGATCCCTGGACCACAGGGATGGGGTACCAGCTGCATCGCATGGAACCTTGTTAGAAGTGCAAACTTCTGAATTAGACGCTCTAGGGGGAGTGCCCCTCGATGTGTGTTTTAACAATAGTCTTCCGAGTGATGGTGGTGCTGCTAAAGTTTGACAACCACTGTCCTGCATGAGCTGCCCTCATCCCCAGCCCTTTACCGGAGTCCCTCTCCTTCTACTCTCCTCTTCACTCCCTTCATTTCATCTTCACGAGTCTTCCCCCAGATAGGTGCCTGTCCCACTCCCTCACCTCCTTCTCGTCTTTGTTCAAATGTCCGCTTCTCAGTAATGCATGTGTGGCCATCTTTTTTAAAACCCAAACTACTCGTGACTCCCCACCCCACTTCCTTTCTTAATTTTTCTCCACTTCTAACCAGATGACACACTCTACATTTTTCTGATTTATGTTTGAATTCTCTGTCTCCATCAACTAGAATATAGTTGGGGGGGGGCAGGGTTTTAGGCGCTTTATTCACTGATATATCCTGTGCCACTAGAAAGGTGTCTGGCACAAAGTAGGTACTCAATACATATTTATTGAATGTTGAAAGGAGGAATGATTGTTCTATCACTTAGTAGTCACGTGACCTGAGCAATGTGTTTAAGCTCTCTGAGCCTCAGTTTCCCCCCCCAAAAAAGAGGATTAAGTAAGATGAAAAGCCTACAGTACTCAGATCATTTTAGTCACTCAATTAAAAGTAGCAATTCTGATCATCAGAATAGGGGAAAAAATGTACTTCAATCAATATCTTTAGAACCAAGTGAAAAGTAATAGTTTGAACTTTTAAAAGCATTTTTACAGTCTGGAGAACATTTGGAGGGGTAGTGGCAGGGCTAAAGATACATTTCCCTTTCTAGAAACAGGTTGTTGGGAAAAGGAATAATCTTCCTGTGTTGAAACTGCTTTCCCAAAAGGCAGCATTTTGATGCATTAAGAACAAAGGAATTATAAACATACAATTTAATTATCCCTCAAAAACAAAATACATATTGAATAGGAAACACATTGAAAACTTAGATTTGTTTGTAGCTGTTTTTTCCAAAATATTGCAATAAAATGTTTGGGAACATCTAATAAAACTAATATGCAGCTGGATTATCCTGCCCCCAAACTAATTTATGCTGATTGCAAGATAGGTCGCAAGGTCTGCATGCTTTATTTTTGATGCATTCATTATAATTGTTACTATGGACGAAGACTAAACACAAAAAATAAAACATCCTGTTAGGGAATGATCTACCAAACACACACCACATGTTTTCTCTTCCATCATTAGTCTAAGGGGGATTTCCACAAAACCGAGGTTCTTAGGAACTAAGCTTTCACTCGTCATTGCTGCGTATTCCCACTTAGTCACCGTCTTGGGACCTCCCAGTTGTTCTCTGATGAAATAAATCTGAAGTTACACATTAAAAAATGACTGAAGCCAGGAATTAGGGGAACAAAACCCTCTTTTTGTACTGTTATGCTTAACAGTATAACATCAGGCTATATGGCTCAGCAAGTTGTTAACATGACCACACTCCATGTGGTTTCTACTAGGAGCGAAGACTTTTCTAGAATCCCCATCCCAAGTACCTAGGTGAGGATATGGGTACCAGCCCGCACCTTTCTGCCATGAATGAACAGGGTCAAAAGAAAATCTGATCACTGCATGAGGAAATGGCAGTTGTCAAAATACACACCTTTGCACTACCACTTTATCCCTTGTGTAAACAACCCTTTTAGTCCTAAGCAACAGTGGTGTGTGCGTGTAATACTGTAAGTGGAAAAGTTCTCTCTCAGAGAGTGCTCTGGATGAAACTCAACGGAAAGGTCACCAGGCCAGAGGTGACTGCGTACTGCCAACAAGCACCTTAGGAAGCGGCACTGGCATTTGCTTTTGTAGGTGACCTGGCTTGGACAGAACCTACCCTGTCACTCCCCTTGAAGAACCCAGAGTTCTTTCCACTTGGGAAAAGTGCATTCAGACAAGAATCTGATATCAATCATTTCTATTTGGAGAAGAATTAAATCAGCGTGTGCTCACTCTCTCTCTCAAAAGGTTCTGCATTGAGTCCTGTTTTCCTTTAACCAACAATAGACTTGATCTACTGCTAAATGAATCTTCAAGCAATTGGGGAGAGACTTGAGAGAGATTTTTTTTTTCCTTTTTTTGGGGGCTACATTGGGTCTTCGTTGCTGCGCGTGGGCTTCCTCTAGTTGCGGTGAGTGGGGCCTACTCTTCGTTGCGGAGTGCGGGCTCTAGGCATGCAGGCTTCAGTACTTGTGGTGCATGGGCTCTAGAGGGCAGGCTCAGTAGTTGTGGTGCACGGGCTTAGTTGCTCCGCGGCATGTGGGATCTTCCCGGACCGGGGCTTGAATCCGTGTCCCATGCATTGGCAGGTCGATTCTTAACTACTGCGACACCAGGGAAGCCCAAGAGAGAATATTTTAAAATACTTAAAAAATAACCACAAGGGCAAATACCTGTTTCCCCCTACATCCGGGCAAGAATCATCTTTGAGGAGCCAGTTTCTACCCTGAAAGGCAAACTCTGCTTTTTTTACTCTGTGACGTATAAAGATCCAGTCTTTCAGCAAATATCAGTTCTTAAAACACATCAATGGGAAATTTAATCAAAAAATTAGTTGTGAGAAACATTTAAAACCATGTGAAGACATTGAGACCTACCTACTTCCATAGATTTTTGTAAAGATCACAATGTCAATTTCTCTAGCTTTTGTAAATTTTCTGATGGATTAGAAGCACGTTCTGTCACTGATTATGCCAAATAATTTTCATGAAGTTAGACATTTGCATTAGTTTCTCAGTTTCTAGTTAGTGGACCCCAAAAGAAGCTATCTTACCAAATCCTCTATTGCATCCATGTCCTGAATGCCGCTCTATCCCTCAGAGTCCTACTGCTGAAGTTCCACATGAAAAAGCATTACAACTAAGTGCCATGAAAATCTTTCTTCCATTGAGGAACTGGTATGTATCATCTCATAGGTAACGAGAAGCACATAATTAATCATGTGTATTTCTCTTTTTCCTTTGGCTGCGAGGAAGTTCAGAACCAAGCTTATGGCTCAATGCTATTAACTATGTAGAACAGTATAGTAGAATCTTTGTTCAAATTTAATTATCTTTCTACTTTGATTTATATTATTTTCCAATCCTCATTTTTTACTTGAATATATTTTCCATTTTACTGTACTTTTTCTTTGTAAGTAAGTCTTCCAATCTTCATAAAATGGAAGTTCATATATGTACAAATTACATATATACAATCCAGACACATACACTCATCTGTAAAGATTACAATTTTACTAGTATATTTTCATGAGAAAGAACGATTACATGAAACAGAAATAAAATTGGCTGTACTGGATTATTCATTGTAGAGAATTATTTTAACAAGTTCAACAAATCTCTGTGGGCTATCTACCAATATACAGAAATAGCTATATCATACTTTAATGGCATTTTCTGTAATATTATTTTACCTAATACAAATGTGGATTTAGAGTTCTTGGAGTCTAATTTCTAAAATGCCTTATTCTCAAAAATTTCAGACAGGTGTCAATTTTTCAAAATTCAATATGCTTATTACTCAGACTCTACTGAAATGGGTTTAGATCTATTTGAATATCATGTAATTATACTTAGAAGAAGATCTGCAAGATATCCCATGAGATGATGCATAGGAAAGTGTTTCGTAACACTCCAGGGTATAATACAAATGTTAGCTATCATTGCTGTTACCCATAGCATATAAAATATGATCATCAGAGCTGAACCATATTTTACTGCTAAGAATGGTGATAACTGCGAGACAGCCATAAAAAATAAGAAAAATCATTATTTTAAGTCATCCTTAGTTCATTTGCTCATTGAGAGGACCTTTAATGGGACTCTACAAAATAAGAGTATACACAAGAAACCTCAGATATTTGAAAATTCTTTGATCTCATGAGAGTGGGACTCAATATCTAATGTGAAAATAGTCTTCATATGAAACTGAAGGAAAAACCTAAGTGATGAGAGAGAAATAAAATCTTAGTGAAGTTATTTGCCTGTTTGTTCCTTTCTTTCTGGTTATTAAATACAACTGAGCTATTCACTAATAATCCAGGAAGCAAAGAACTAAGACATTAACCAGCTTGTGTTCCAAACTAAAAGGAGGTTAAAAACACAGCATTGTAATACAAACACAGCTTATAAGTACAGCGTGTGTACCTACTGTTCTGCCATTTAAACTTTGAGTAGCTGTACAAACAAGTCTATCTTGAGGAAACAGACTGGGTAATTTTCCATTCCGACTATTTGAGATTTCACCAAGAGCTTCAAACTTGCAGAAGTCTGTGTTGCCAGACATTTTCTTCAAGTTCGTTATCTATAGTTCTCTCCATTAAGATTTCCCTTTAACAAAAATGCTTTTCTTAAAGGTCATGCTTTAAGTGAAAATTTTTCTTGTACAGACATAGAGATTAAATTAAAAAGAAAAATTAAAGAGGTAGTGGCCTGATTTGGGGAACGTAAGTTAAAACTCTCTCCTCCATAGCCTAAGCCAGACCAAGATCGAGCTTTCAAACACTTGTGTCTTTTCCAAGTTCAGAGGCAAGTTCAAAAGATTGAAGAGGAAGGGAAAATACTAGTCAATGAGAAGATCAAGATGCAAAATTGCTGTAACAGCAGTAAATGCTAACAGTGATCTGAGGGATCTTTAGAGCCCTTTGATACAGGATGGGAATCTGTAAGAGAAGGAAAACTTCAGCACTCGGGATGTAACTAGAGAAGCCCATCTTCTCTTCGCTTCTATAAACTCACTGGAACACTCAGGAACAAATGTCAAGCAATGGGAAAAGCTCTATTATATGATTATTTTAGATATGCATTAAAGTATAATTTCATAACCTTCAGGTCTCAAAATTTTCAAAATACCTGTTCTACAAATACAAGTGAGTACTTTCTTAGTGTGATTTTTATTGTGAAGAATATAAACTGGATCTTGTTTCCAAATTAACGCAGCCACGTTGAACAGAGGGCTTTTTCCCACTGTACTGTAAGTTATCAATCACTAAAATAAAGTCCAGTTCACTTAAGATAGGCAATGAGGTATCAGAGTATCATTTTAAATTAGTGGTTCCCATTTTTTGAGCACTAGCTACATACTGAGCACTATACTAAGCACCTTTTATGCATTATTTCATTTAAGACTGTTTTAATAACCATGGAGTAGGTACTATTACTATCTCCAATTTACAGAAGAGTAAATCAAGGCTCAGAGAAGAACAGTTACTTATCCAAGAGCATAGCTAATTAACGGCTGAACCAGGAATGGAACACAGTTTTCTGGGTTCCTAATTCAAGGCATCCTCTAACGCTCTGACTGGTTGAGTGATGGAGTGGGGTTAAGTGAAATTCTGAAGATAGTAGTGAGTCCACCAACATGTGTGGACTGATAGGATCTTTGATTTACACTGCAGGGAGAACCTCAAAGGGGAGGCTAAAATATGAATGTCATCCCTGTAGATGCTATGCCTTCCATCACCCCTCATTTTACTTTGCACAAGTCATACCAGACTACGGCTATTTTCAAAGTTCACCACAAACTTTCAGACCACACAGTGACTCTGGTGGCTATTTCACTGATTTGAACATGCCTCTTCCTCTTTCCTCCTCACTCTTCTTCTCTGCTGGGTGAAATGTAACTTTCCACTCCCTGTCTCTAAAGTCTGAATTAAAGCATTCTCTCTTCTACATCCTCAGAGCACTTTGTCTGCTTCACTCTTAGAGCATGTAGCATATTTACCCTGCATTATTATTAGGAGCATACATGTCTATCAACTGCAGGAAAAAAGTATGTCTCTTAAAGGACTGCATCCAAAAATCGTGGCATCATCTGTGTATCTTAAACAGCACCCTGAACACAGCAGGTACTCAATAAGTGTTTCATGTGTAGTTAAAATAGGAAACTCAGGTTCCACTACTACAAACACTTCTATCAAAGAAAGGACTATTCCCAAAGGAACTAGGGAGTATTTTTGCTCACTCTTCTTTTTGAAAGGCTTTTTCAGACAGCCAATCACCATTCCAAGGAAGGTAATGGGGCTATTTTTCTGTTTAGGAACCAGTGGTTTAAGTAATGTAAGCTATGGATCAGTGGTTTGCAATGATGGGGCTGATCGAAAGACAATCACACTCAGCACTGCTAAGGTTAATGGCATTGCCTCTTATGGAGGAAATATAAAAGGGGAAGATAGGGAAGAAACCAATAAAAACATTTACACACACCTTTAATGGTATGCAGAGTAGAACCCGCTTAAATGAATACCAACTAATGAAAACATCTTGAAAAGTGAGTGATTTTTACAGAAACCTTTTATCTACAGGTCCTATATTTATAGAGCAAACCTTTTAAATGAATACAGGGTAGAAAAGGAATTAAACTAGTAATTGTTGTGCTTCACTGTGGTTCATATAACTTACATCAGGCCAGTGAAATGAACGAACCATTTAACAGAAGAGGCTCTTCTCCACCAATTCATGTCATATATGTCAAAGTATAAGTAAGAGCTTCCTCAGCAGATACCACAGAGGAAAAAAAAAAAAAAATGGTCTTGGCAACGGCTGAACCTTGTTTGTTCTGCTGCACCTCTATGTGGGCAGGGTCGAAGACTTTTCTGAGAAGGGGAGGTGAGAGAATTTGGTTCAACCAGAAAAATGCCTGAAAAGGCAAATGTATCATAGCCCTCCCAATAAATACTGGATGTTTTTGTTCGATGGAACATTATTTTCTTTTTAAAAATAAACTTTGATGTCGCGAAGACACAAATATTTTGTGGTCAGGAATTATCAGTGGGTAGAAATGGAAGCTCAAGAGCAGAGATAAAAGTTGGAATCAGAAAATGCTCAAAACTACTTTCTGAACCTTGGAGATAATTCATCAGGGAACTTAGAGTCTATGCTTGATAGATCTTTCAGACCAGTGGCTTAAGAATGAGGACACTAATACTTTCTTTTAAGACCACTAAATACACATAAGAATTATTAGAAACAACTATATCCCTATAACTCTCACCATCTAGCGAAATCTATCGATTTGCCAAAACAACAAATACACAGGGTTAGAGCCTATTTTGTCTCGGAGCTGTTGTCCCAGAAAAAGAAAAGTTTACATAAAAGCCAACTAAAAGTGGATTTAAATGCCACTGGGGTGAATATATTCAATGCAAATAAGAAAAAACGTCTGAGGAGTCAAGGGAGTTTAAGATCGAATAAACCTGAGTCAGTTTGAAGTCAAACACTGATACACTAACATAGTCTGAAGATTCCTTAGATGCATTCTGCCAGCTGGAATTTCATCAGCAACTGTGGGTTTCACGTATCTATTTTTTTAGGCTATTTGACGTAATTTTGGATGCCTACCTTTTAAAAAATTATCTTTGAAAATTTCAGAATTCCAGCCTAGTTCAGAATAGAGGGTAAAAGTGGTGCCACGGTAAATGCAGAAAGAATACCTCTCTGCAGGTGAAGGTACTCATGGGGGTGAAGCCCTGTGCCAAATGGTAAACTACGCTGCCCATGGAAAGGGGCGTTCACTTCCCACGCAGCAGCTCTGGGACCATATGCACTTGAAAATGAGTACTGTTGGGGTGGAAGGAAAAAACTGTGGAATATACTCAGTGGCCTCCCAGCATGTTTCAGAGAACCAGGGATGGAAATGAAGGAATTCCTGATGACCTGAAATTATTACAATAGCTCATTTTATATATGGCTTGATTGCCCATAAAGTGCTTTCAGATACATTATCTCATTATATCCTTACTAAATCCTTGGGAGGGAAGGGCAAGAATCACCTAGTTCCATTTCACAGATGAGGAAGATGAGACACGAAGAGGTTAGTTCTCTTCCAGGGTCAGTTACAGTTCGTAAGTGTGGGAAGTCCAGGTCTGAATGTTTCAAAAACATTTCACAGCCAGGCAGGTGACAAAGTCAAGGGTGTCCCATCCCTCTTCCACCCATGCACCTGTCAAAGCTCAAATCACAGGACTTCACTCTTCCTTCCAAAAACCAACTTCCTCCAATAAAAGTGACTATCAAGCTCATTATTTCTTCAAATTTTATGCATGTTCTTTACCCTAAAAGATCGTGAGAAAGAAAAGTGAACTAAGAGACCATGTCTAATATTTATGCTTTTCCACAGTTTGATGCTTGTTAAAATCATATGAGCTGGCCTTTCTTGTCACACACGCTCACACAGAATCCGCTTCTATCTTATTCTTGCTTTCCTTTGCTCTGCTCAACCTCTCATCGCAAAGATCCCTTCATGTCAAAGTCAGCTTTGCCAGGTAACATGCCTTTATCTCACACTGTGACTAGCTACAGCCAGCTCGGCCTCTTACAAGATTTTCCTTCAGAGCGTGGAAAGCTGACAGCTGTGGGCAGAGGAGGATGGCAGTGATGGGGCACAGAGAGAACCATCAAATGTGGAGCCTGCAATGCCGCCAGCCCCAGCCAAGTCCCAGGGAAAACCTTCCCTCCCTGACCGGCAGCAAACTTTTCATGCCTCACCATAAAAGCACCTTGCTGTGTCTGCTGTGTCCCGCGTATCAGAGGCTGCTACCACAATCCAGCAAGCAACACTCTAAGCTGCTTGATGGCCATCTAAGCGCTGAAACAGGAGGATATGGGCTGGGAACTACACGTCCTCAGCAGAGGCCCACCGAATATGGATCACGTCACGTATAATCTTTCCAGCGACAGACTTCTCTGGAGAGCTCGTGCTGCATGCATACTACACCAGACAAGAGCAGTACCGTAAGGCATCAGATAAATCAGATAAATATCCACACACACTATGTGGTAGGCACTGTGCTAAGTAGAAAATGGCAAATAGGAAGGGATAAATACTCCTTGCCTTCATGGAGTTTACAATCCACTTTATAATGATGTTGGCCTTGCAGACATTATTCCCACAAATAAACGTAATATTAAAGTTGCCAAAATTTGATTCAAAATACTAAGTGAGTGACTTTCAAATAAACTTTACAACTTGTTGCCAAATTAAAAGAACGGCTTCAATAGCCTTTCAAGTAACCATTTGATTTCAGTCTATTTGTGGGGAAAAGTGTAAGCCTAAGAAAAGTAGAGTAATAATATAGTAGAAACAATGCTGGACGGGGGACTGGGATATTCAGGGTCTCAGGTCTATGGCTAAACTGTGTGTTACCTGAGGCGCATCTCTTTACTTCTCTGGGTTTCCAGAGAAGTAACTCAGGGATCTCCAACCTCCAGGCCACAGACCGGTACCGGCAGCATTAGATTCTCATCGGAGAGCAAACCCTACTGTGAGCTGCGCACGCGAGGGATCTCAGTTGCGCGCTCCTTATGAGAATCTAATGTCTGATGATCTGAGGGGGAGCTGAGGCGGTGATGCTAGCACTGGGGAGCGGCTGTAAATACAGATTATCATCAGCAGAGAGGTTTGACTGCACAGAGACCATAATAAATCAACTGCTTGCAGAGGGCTTCCCTGGTGGCGCAGTGGTTGAGAGT
Organism: Globicephala melas; assembly: GCF_963455315.2. NCBI lineage: Eukaryota > Metazoa > Chordata > Mammalia > Artiodactyla > Delphinidae > Globicephala > Globicephala melas. The sequence goes on from NC_083314.1 coordinate 135,898,509, forward strand.
CTGCCTGCCGATGCAGGGGACACGGGTTCGTGCCCCGGTCCGGGAAGATCCCACATGTCGCGGAGCAGCTGGGCCCGTGAGCCATGGCCGCTGAGCCTGTGCGTCCGGAGCCTGTGCTCCGCAACGGGAGAGGCCACAACAGTGAGAGGCCCGTGTACCGCAAACAACAACAACAAAAAAAACCCTATCAGTGAGTGGCAAGTGACAATGAAGCTGCATCTTACAGAGTAGACTGGACATAAGCAACACACTTCGGGTGTCACTGTCGCCCATCACCTCCAGTTGGGACTATCTAGTTGCAGGAAAACAAGCTCAGGGCTCTCACTGATTCTGCATTATGGTGAGTTGTATAATTATTTCATTATACATGACAGTGTAATAATGAGAGAAATAAAGTGCACAATAAATGTAATACTCTTGAATCATCCCGAAACCATCCTCCCCCTGTCCCGGTCCATGGAAAAATTGTCTTCCACGAAACCAGTCCCTGGTGCCAAAAAGGTTGGGGACCACTGCTGTAACTAATGCCTGGAACAGTGTCAGGCATCCAGCAGATGCTCAATAAATAAATGTTGCTTGAATGGATGAACATAATATGTGAAGATTTAGTGTGACTATCTCTGTGGTTCTCTGTAAACATCAAGAAGTTGGAAATAAGAACAGTCAAGCAACATATATTCATTCATTTTTTTTATACCCCCAAATGATGCACTAGTAAATACTGTCACAGGGGCTAAATGGCCGGCAGGAAAATGTGGAGCTAGGACTGCTTGCAATACTTTCTCACTGCATCCCTCAAGCCTGAATTTTGTGACAATTTAAACTCAACAAATAGCCTTTTTTCTGATTTCAACCCAGTAGGCTAGTTCCTTGGCTAGCAAATTCACAAGTGCCACGCTAAGCCCTGTCTTCAATATTTACAGAATAAAAGGGAATTTCGATCTTAGCTTCGGGTGCATCCGGTTTTGACAGCTTGGAAATGTCATTCTCAGAGCAAGGACTTTTCACACGCACAGAATTCTACCTCTAACTGTTCTATAAATGCAAATGCAAATATCCTGGACCAGAAAACCTTGAGCATCATGTTCTAAGAATGTTCGTGAGATTACATGAAGTTCTTTTTAACTGTATTAGTTTCCATCCAACATCTACTAAATTGAATTAAAGTGGGGGAAGGCCTAAGTTCGAAAGGTGGATGCCAAAGGAGTCACATTTTAATTTCGACTCTGTCTCTCATTTATGGATGCTTTCTAGCTGTCAGACAGGCAGCCTGCAAGCTTCACTCCGAGGGAGACATAGCAGATGACTGGCCATCCAAGAATTAAACATGATGTGACTATGCTGTATTAGAAACTGTTCAGAAACACAATGCCTTAGCCAAACTGAGTCTAATGTGGTGGGTCGAATGCTCTTTTTGCTTAATAAGGATGCTACATCTTCCCTCTCACACATACAGAAGCTGTGAATCCCATTTATTATAGTATCAAGAGCACCAGCATTCACTGATTAGGAAAATGTACTGGTGGTACATTTCTTATTAATAAAGGAGACCCCCCCCCAGGAACATCAATTTGCAAAATTCAAGGAAATAAGATATAGTGAAACTCCTCTGCATTAAGAACTAAACAGGAACAAGAAGAAGCTCAGAGAGGAGGGGGGAGGGAGAAAAGAGAGGGCCATGGTAACATGGCACAGGCGCCTAAGTGTTTTTAGGGACAGAGTTGTGTAAAATCAGTGTGAAGTGGTTTGTGTGTTCTGAGACATAACCTAAGTGCTCCCTCCCCAACCCCGTTACCACGCAACTTACCAACCTCAGTGACTCACATATGTTCTGTGTGTGCACAGAACAGAAATATGGAGAAGGGGCTGATCCCAACATCTGGAGCACAGTCCATGGAAGAGAGTGTTGTATGGCTTGAGAGATGATCTATCACTTAAACTAACTCAGCAAGTGTAGGAACCAAGAGCCAGAAGGGAACTGTAGCCTGAAAGCCCTCCCAGAAACATGCAGAAATCCTGGGCTGAAGTTTAGATTTCTTCAGAGTATGGAATGGGGGTTCTGAGCTCATTCTAAGAGGCAGGGAAGCCATAGGATAGCACAGCCATAGCATAGCATACCATACATATGCTTCAATATTTAGGTCAAATGTTTAATAAAGCTCTTCTATAAACACCTATAACGATTGCTGCCTCTTGCATAGCTCTAATCATGTGTACCTTCCTCCATCATTGGCCCCAAACACTATCTAAATACCTTCAGGAGATCACAGTCACAATTTATGGAAAATACCTATTTAAATATCCATCTCCCGTGATAGAATATATATCTGGTGAGCATTGGGTCTGCATCTCATTTATCTTTATATTACTATTGCCTAACGCAAGGATTAGCAATATATGTATAATTAAGAAAGAATGAATTGGAAGAGGGTAGAATTACTTTATTCCCCTTAAAACACTTTAAACTCCTAAAATGGTGGTTATCAGAAGCTGGGGGTGAAAGAATGGGAGAGATGTTATTTCAGGGTGCATACTTGAAACTAGTAGGTAAGTCAGTCCAGGAAACTTAATACATAGTATGGTGATTACAGACTACAAAACTATACTATAAACATTAAACTTGCTAAGAGACTAGATCTTAATTGTTCCCAACACTAGAAAATGATAATTATGTGATGCCATAGAGGTGTCAGCTAATGCTACAATGGCAATCATATATATATATATTTTTTTGCGGTACGCAGGCCTCTCACTGTTTTGGCCTCTCCCGTTGCGGAGCACAGGCTCCGGACGCGCAGGCTCAGCAGCCATGGCTCACGGGCCCAGCCGCTCCATGGCATATGGGATCTTCCCGGACCGGGGCACGAACCCGTGTCCTCTGCATCGGCAGGCGGACTCTCAACCACTGCGCCACCAGGGAAGCCTGGCAATCATATTTTTGCAACGTAAATGTATCGAATCAATACGTTTTATACTTTAAACATACACAATGTTATATGTCAAATGTAGCTAAGTTTTAGAAAAAGACTTTTTCACAGATACAGAGAACAAACTAGTGGTTACCAGTGAGGAGAGGAATGGGGGGAAGGGCAAAATAGAGATGGGGGTGGGACAGACTTCAAACTCCTGAGGGCAAGAGCCATTCATACACTCATTTGCTCACTTATTCATTCTCTCCAAAAATATTTATTGATTGCCAGATACTATGTTTGGAATACAACCCAAACATTAATTTTCTCCCCCAAGGGTGGTCTCTCAAAACACATATTAGGGGGCCCAAAGAAAACACTGGGGTTTCTACTTATTTTTATGTTGCATCTTCTAAAAAATAATGATGAATTTGTTATTAACAGTGCCATCTCCCTCATTTGGTACCTATGTCAGATGGTCACGTGTCACCCACGGTACATAACAGTATCCCTAGGAAAATGTGGAATTCTGCAGACCCTCTCTTATTGGTTTAATTTTCATCACATTATGACGTATTACTCTATTCATTTGTTGGTGTTCACTTAAAATAATGGATGGATTATCTAGTTTTAACTAATTTACCACCACTATCCCCACCACTGTCATTCTCCAACCACATGTTTACGATTTCCCTGGGAAGAAAGGACAGGACATAGAGAAAATACATTGAAATAGTACAATTATTGTACTAATAATACAAATCACTTGAGATTATTACAGTTGCTGAATGTAAAGCATTCCAAAACCTTTCAAAGCACCTCACTATCCATTATCTGTTTAATGGCAGAGCCTTCCCCAGGAAGACAAAGCAGCATTTCCTCCGCCACTCCCTAGCTGTTGGCCATCAATCTGTGCCTCAATGTCCCTGAACCTCGTTTTCCTTATCCTCTACCTCTTAGATTAGGACAAATTAAGACAACATAGCCAAACCATTTAAAGTGCCTAGTGCCAAGGTCAGTTTTCTCACCTCTCCTAGTGATGGACAGAATCCACACAGAAAGAGCTCTGAACCCAGAACTCAAATGTTCTACACAATTATGAATGATTAGGCTAGCCATACTTTGTTAAAATCTTATATTCTAAAAGTATGATTTCCTGGGTCAATTTATGCACAGAAGTGCATACTTGGGTCTCCTACTTTGAGCTGCTTTTCTCATTGGCCCTCACTATCAATTCCGCTCAGAAAGAAGTGAGTTCAACAATATCTGTTGAAAGAATGAGTGGAGGGATGCACTGTGGAGATGATGAGCAGCCCCTGGGCACAACTCGTCTTTATTGGCTCTTACGGGTACCTGCTTTTCTCTTCTTCCCTCTCCTGCCAAAAGAAAAAGTTAAAGGCTATTATCAACCACTGGTCTATAGCAGAGGCTTCTGTGTCTTTTCACCGTTAAGGACATCTCGTAATAGTTTCCTCTCACGGTGCCTACTTCTCAAAGTATTTAATTTACCATTTTTACTAAATTATGGATAATTCATCTCTCCCCCACCTTGAACTAAATGAATCCAAACTATAACTGCCAAACAGTCTCTGTAAGGATAAGATAACCAGTGAGTTCACAAAGTCAAAAGCAAAAATTGTCAGCTTATGCATCTTATTATCTAGGGAAAAATGCATAATTTCTTTACATTTTTTTTTCCTTTGGTCACCTTCAAGAACTGCCAGTTGGCAACCACTGGTCAGGAGCATGTGTTAGCATGTGTTGAGTTTTACTTATATATATTTCATGATATCAATTTGCAAATCCACTAGAACTCAAGGGACATGCATGTCCTGGGCACTGCTACCTTTAGAACTGGCCGATGCTCTGACAACAAGGTGCCTCATTGTTCCCTCTCTACTGTTAAGGATCTTACTTATAGTCCAAAGCTGTAAGAATGCATTAAATTGAAAAGCTTTCAGTTTGGACAGCATTTGCAATTTTAAAAGAAGATAAACCTCTCTAAGGAGTTAACATGATCTGTGAATGGGGGACATGCTAGGAATCAGATATCCTAATGAACTTTGTCTAACTCACTTGAAATGGAGAATTAACCAATTCTTTTAAATAATTCAGAAATCTAAAATCAAACGGATGAGGTGCAAATTTCTATTGTACTGCACAAAAAATGGAGAGTGGAAATAAATGTTTTATATGTTTTCAATAAAACTACACTCCTACATCTTTTGCAAGTGAAATACTTTCCAATTTATTGGCAATCATAATTGTTTTATGCCAGCCCACAAACACAATGGCATCTGGTATAAACACCTTACAACTAATCTCTTTTTATATACTCCACTTCCAGCAGAAAAATCTAATAAAAATTTAGTCCATTGTTTCAAAGTATCCATTGTGGAGCTATAGACTAAGGATGCTTGAAACTGTAGAAAAAAAGAGTAAAGAATGTTCATATGAAAAATAAGAACGTAATTTTTCCAAAAGAATGTAATTTTGCCCCAAAAATTGAAAACAAGAAAAAGACATGTTCTAGATTGCCCTCTAGCACAGGGTTCGTGTCCATGAGGCAATGAAGTGGATGAAAGAGAAGGTGGGCTACGCTTTATTGTGTATCTCCTATGGATCACTGCAAGTTCTGGGCACTTTATACACACACACATCCATAGAGATATATTCATATACATAATCTGCATAGAAACAGTCCTGTTAGTTCTGAGGACGTAATTAAGCCTGTGGGTGCCTGAGCAAGGCTGAGGCAGATACTGAGAGAATGAGACGGGGAATAAAGGAAGACATGACCATCCTAGATGAGGGAACAACACGAGGAAAGAAAGGAATGAACATTGTTTAAGCTCAAAACGAAACAGCAACTAAAACACATTTCCTGGGAAGGTGACAACATTCTACCTTATAAATGAGGAAACACAAGCCCAAGAGTTTAAATTACTTGCCCAAATTTACATCATCAGTAAGTTACAGAACCAGAGTTTGAATACTATTCTTGCTATAATGCAAGGTCATTGTTAAGCACTTAGACTCTGGAGTTTAAGTTTGAAAACTCTGTCCTTTCTGCTTCTTGACTGTGGGCAAGCTACCTAAATTCTTTGCATCTCAGTTTCCTCATCTGTAAAATGGGTAACCTAAGAATACCTATCTCCATAGGGTTGTATCAGAGTGAAACAAGATCATGAATCTAGAACCCTTAGCATAGTGCCTCGCTGTGGTGGCCATAAAAAATGAGACACTCATATCGCATGTTACAAGAAGCATGACTGCCTGACAACCCCAACAGCTCCCCTCTGGATTTATCACCATGTTTGTTCCCAGGAGCTTCCTCCAGGCTCCTAGTCAATGACTAAAGAAGAGGATACTAACGCAGACTGGTTCCTGTGGGACAAAAAACTTTATAACAAGTGACTGGCTCAAAGACTCTCCATTGGCCTGTACAAAACTTTCTTAGAAGCTTACTGATGTCCAGGATTCTTCCTTCCCAATCCTCCTTCCTTTCCTGTTTCCTTTCACAGGTATCAAATCACTATTGCAGTCTGAAGTCTCTCCAACCTAGCCTGGCTCCCTCCCTTCATAGCCCAATAAATCCCTGCACATCTAATCCCATAAGGGCATATTCTTCTTGGGGGACCCAACCTAACACACCAGCACACAGGAAGTCCACAACGAATGTGAGCTACTAGCATGACTGTTAATCACCAAATTCATTATTCCTGTCATCACCTGGTTCTAAATCCCAATAGAGTTTAACCCTCCTTTCCAAAACTGCTTTCCTTAAATCTGTGAACATGATCCTTTCTTAAGGCAGGAGGGTACAAAGACCATGCCATGCTCCTGTAACATATTCAGACAAGTTTTGTCTTCCTAATAAAACAGTCCTAAGTGAAAACATATGTATTTAGTTTCCCATAGAGCATAAAAATACGGCACCTTCTATTTTCAAGTCAATCTAAGTGTCTTTTCTCTATATCGCCTTTGAAGGAGGAATTTTCCAGTGCTGTATTATTTGACTGATTTTCACCATCTTTCAAGAGGCAACAGTCTACCAATAACTGGATCTTGCGACAAGGTATACTTCCTTTGAAGAAGTGACTCACGCACTGTCCCAACGCCTTACTCAATTACTATCCCACGAATTGAACTTACACACTGACTTGGATAGGGAGTGCCTCTCAACTGCAGTATTGTACACACTGACTGTGCCACACAAGTGGCTTATTGTATAACTACTGGGCTAGGTACCGGCAGCTGCAGGAGGAATGGAATTTAAGCAGTCAAGTCATTAGAACTTCGTGGTACTCTTCCCAGGTCTCATTTTCAGCGGGTTAAATTCCAGTGGTTTGACCCTTTGTGATCAATGAAATCATCACAGACTAATCAAACCTTTTCCTATACCGCTGTTACTATTGCCCATGTAACCTCCATGGGAGTGTGTAGAGAACTAGGACTGGTGGCCAGATAAAATACAGGACTTAGTTTAGATAAACAACAAATCCTTTTTTGTAATAAGTAGGGTCCACGTAATACTAAAAAAAATTTATTTGTTGTGGATCTGCAATGCAAATTTAACTTGGCCTCCTGTATTTTTATTTGCTAAATCTGGCAACTATTAGGGAGAAAAATCAAGCTTCGGGGTCGTGGACTTGAGACCTGGGGATTTACAATCTAAATGGAGTCCTGAGATAAGGGTTAAACTGCAGCTGAACAGATTTAGACCTCCATTAAATGAAAAGAGAATCATCTGCATGAGAGGGTATGTGAAGCCAACTATCCCATGCAAGTGACTCTGCTTTCAGTGATACACACATAAGGGAAAACCTTTGGGGATACTAAAAGATATTGCCATGGCAGACGAGAGTCTCCTTCTTTGACAATGCTATGAATTAGGCCTTTTGCTTTATTCACCACTTAACTTTAAGTATCTAACACAGTGTCGGGGCTCAGGGCATATCCACCACATCAAGAAATGAATGGATTGGGTATGTGCATACCCTTGTAGAGGATATCATAATTTGTCAAGCATGTGCCAAGTCCTTTCCTTGGCCTACAAGGTCCAGTATAATTTGGCTTCCTGCTACCCCTACCTCCAACTGCTCCTCTTTCATTTGTGCCCCGCAGGCCACACTGACCCTCTGAGTGTTCCTCCAACATGCCTCAGGGTCTTTACACTTACTGTTCCCTCTTTCTAGAACAAAAGTCCCAAGTATCCGCATAATTCTCTTCTTCACCTTCCTCAAGTCTTAGCTCAAAAGTCAACAGATCAAAAAGGCCTTCCCTGACCACCCTCCGTAAAATAGCGCCCATATCCTCCACTGTTTATCCCTTATCTTGCTTTATTTTTCTTCCTAATATTTCATACCATTTGGTATATTATATATATATTAGTTAGTTCATTGTCTGTTTCCTCCCACCAGAAGGAATAAGAGAGATTTTATCTGTTTTGCTCAGTGCAGTATCTGATTCTTGGAACGCACTTGATAAACATTTGTTGAATGAAGGAATGAATGAATGAATGAATGAATGAAGCCTCTTTCCCCTTACTAGACTATCAGGTCCTTTAGAACAGGATGTCTGATCCATCACTGTATTCCCTCAATGCATCCAGCACATAGTCCAAATGTACCCAGCGGATTCTTAATAACTATCTGCTAAATTACTTATGAGAAAATTGAGGTACAGGTCTTTAAATGACTTGGACAACTGATTTCCCCTTAACAGATGCTCAGTGTCAGGCTTATAATGGCAGCTCTCCTTTGCTAATCTGACCTATTCGGAAGCTGTGATTTGGCTTCTACTTGTTCATCTCTTGAGTTTACAAATGCTGCTTGCTGAGAAGCTCTCTGGTTGCAAAAATGCCTACAGAGATCTAAGAAAACACTGACTTTCCTTCATGAAGAGATTGTTGGAAGCCTATTACTATTTTGCTGGGCCTCACCATAACATCCTTTATACTTCTCTCTTTGGATATTTGCCATATGATGCCTGTGGATAAGGCATATGAGACTCCCCTGTTCCCTTTGGGATAAAATCAACCAAGTATAGAAATTAACAACTGAGATGGAGCAGAGTAATCTGCAGTAAGTATTACCCCTCCACCACCTCGATTTGAGCTATCCCAGTAGATTTCCTTAACGACAAGGTAATGCCAAGGGAACAGAGTTGCCTGGAGCTGAGTGAAACCTGAAGAAGAGAAAAAGAATGAGGAAGCTGTAGGGAGAAAAGGTGCCAAAAATCCTTGTGGTCACATGAATTTTTCTAGCAGACAACTAATCAAGCTGGGTTAGCTACTCCAAATCCCTGAATAAATTATTTATATTACATTCAGTTTACTAATACGATCCACAGATGTATAATTCTTTCCCCAAAATAATATATAGGATTTAAATCAACAAATTCATAGTCAAATGTCAAATCAGACCCTGTTATTTGTGGCAAGGAAAGCTCACACACTATTCCTGACCCAAACTAGCCTCGCTGAAAATTCATCATGCGGATTTTTCAGTGATGGAGAGGTATGTGAAAGTGACCGTTAGGAGTACACTGCAGGTCCTTCTAAGGAGATCTGTCAAGGGTCCTATCAGAGCCCATCCAGGCTTCGACCACAGGGAACAGAGAACAAGGGCAGATGGCACTGCAGCCAAACACCAGGTGTACCTTCCAGCACACCTTCTCCATGCAACTGTGATGTGATGACGGCACCGCATTTGATTTCTTTTCTGAGCTCAATTCAAATACTACGTGAACTGTTTTGCTTCATATTTTGAGAATCGAGATCTATGGATAAATTTACACAATCCCATATAAGTTATAAACAAACACTTAAAAACACTTTTCTATTTGCAATGGTACATCCAAATGGTTGTCTCTCCTGGAACAAGAGTCACAGGCATGAAGTAATTCGAGGACCAGAAAGACACCTCTTTATTTCTTCTTTCCTCTATAACTATTTGTGTGTGAGGCACTGGGAGAGGGGAGGAGGTGGGGTTTGTGTCTGAAATAGACCACCCAGCCAGTCCGTTTTAGAATTTGGAAATCAGGGGAACAGGGGTCTAAAACATTCCCTATATTGGCTACTAGCCAACTACTTAAAGTCTGTTCAGCTAGTTATCCTCTGTATGTAGACAATAAAACACCCATAATGTTAGAGGTAAAACTACTTCTTTAAAATGACTGCAAATTTCATCCTTCTTTTTCAGTTAAAAAGGCTCCTTAACTACCCTGAATCCTGTGGTAAAGCTCATCATACTCTACGCTGCAGCATGCGTATGGGGGAAGCCTCAGCTGGTACCTCATCTTTCAAAAGGCAGGATCCAAGAATTTCCTTTGTCTGCAGGCATTTCTCAAGAGCCCCTGTAAACAATGATGGGTCACATCTGCTAACAATATTTAAGAAAGCACAATTCACCTGGTCTCAGACTGACATTTTTAGATTAAACCAAATTCTAGTTCCCCAGTCTCTAAAAGAAGATAGACTAGCTCCACTGCATTGCTGAAAATTCATCAGTCAGAATTTAATTACACAGATCTGGAAACCAGAAGGCATTTAGGTTTTAATGTCTCCCCGAGTTGGGACCTTTACAATATTTAGAATATTGATCATTACTGTTACTGCTGTTATTTTGGTGGTCACTCTACTGTGTCTGTCCCTGCAGGGTTTTTGGAAAAAACACGGCTGAGAATAACTGTTGCTAGGTAATTGCAAAAGAAAGTCATGCAAATTATGAAATACTGACAAGTTGCATTTACAAGTCAATGGTGCTAGAATGCTCCTGCTTTCCCAATAAAACGCTGACTGTTCGGCTGCACGTTGCCTCCAAAATTCCTAAAATGACCCAACTATAATGACCCAGTAATCTAAAAATAGTTCCTAAAACAGCAGTCCATCCAGTAGTAAGAAACAATTCTTAGCACTTGGAGTTATGAATTTTATTTTGCCTTCCAACTATGTACTAATATTATAACATAATATTGCAATGTATCTACTACATATTTGAGGAGGTAGTGAAACAAGTTAAAGCAAAGGGTCTGTACTTTCTTATGAGAATATTATCAGATAAAAGAATGTGTGTCCAAAAAAGAAACAGAAATTTATAGCTCTCTTATCTCACCTCCAAGTTACAAAGTGAATCCTACATATAAATCTTTTACAAAGTGAATCCTACATATAAATCTTAAGTCAGGAAGTCAGTAGCCTTGGAATTTATTTCGTAAGTACTAAAATATTCAAAATACTCACAGAAGTGAGTTAACTGATAACCAATGAGATAGTGACAATTGAGACTGAAGGAAAGTACATTCCTTGCTCCTCCAGCAACTTTTAGCAACGATCCCTAGTTTGGTGATACAGGATGGGAATGACATAAATAAAGATGTTGAACATGAAAGCTAGATTCAACCAGTACTCCAGGGTGATTTTCACACCGGCAGGTAGAGCTGGAAATTTTCAAAATCTGGGGCAAGCATCACGACTCATGGCCTTCCCACTGATTGCAAAGGCCCATCTGAGGGCTGATGTCTCTGACATACGTGCAACTACCAGATAAATGAGGCAGAGCAAACACGATTAAAACTAAAGAAAATTATCTAAATACCAACTCTGATTTCCTGTTATAAATATCACATTTTAAAAACCACTAAGATGAGGTTATTATTATTATTAGCAGCCAGTGCAGGTGATGAGAGAGAGTAAATAGGAAAAACAAAAACAAAAAAACCAAAACACACATGAACACAACTTTTCTTTTTCCAGCAAGGGAACACCACATTTTCTTTCCTTTTTTAGTTAAGGGTGCATCTACAGGGAGTCCCAGTGCGGGAGTGTGCTTTCAGAGTGCCATTGTTGGACTGTGCTATTCCCTCAGCGTGGTCACACAGAAGTGTGCCTTGAATTAAGTAGGAGGGCTATCACATGAGCTTTTCCCGCAGTAATGCCTGACCTGATGCACCACAGGATGCAAGCTCTGGGGGACTGTTCACAGGCCCTGTAAATATCGAGAAAGCATTGCAAATATAAAGCATTCCAATATCCACAAATACTCTTGAATTCACAAAGGTGGTTTGAGTAGGTGTTCTAAGTCAAAGTCTAACAAATAGGGCTTAAAACCTTCAGGAGCTCTTGAAAAGCCAGAAAGGGGGTTTCAGTAATATGCAAAATGATTAAATGAACGATACCAGTCAGAGCTGAGAACTTTGTCGGGATTCCATTCCCTATGTGGTTATCAACCATAAAGGAACATGATGATATTGCATATCTTTTTTTTTTTAGTCTTTGACATTGCAATAACTTTAAATGTATTGTTTGATTTTTTCTTATATTTGCTTCAGGTTTAACATTTTAACAATAGTAACTGGAGTTCTGGGGAAAATCAAAGCTGTTCTCAACACATGAAACCACTGCCTGAATGTAACTTTTCTAAGTTAATGCTGCTCAATTTATCTATTCTCTAGTTTTTTTTCTTCTCAACACAGAGTCTTAATTTTTCAGGTGCATTCATGTGGAAATATTAGTAATAAGCATAATTATAATTTTAGGAAGAGTCTTTAATTTTTAAAGTTCTTTATTATCCCAATAAAATTTCACTTTCTTTCTGGTACAGAAGACAAGTTTTAAACTTAGGTCACAAAAAGTGAATTCTTTATTTTAAGCTGTCTAGGTTTTTTTTGTTTTTTGCGGTACGCAGGCCTCTCACTGTTGTGGCCTCTCCCATTGCGGAGCACAGGCTCCGGACGCGCAGGCTCAGCGGCCATGGCTCACGGGCCCAGCCGCTCAGTGGCATGTGGGATCCTCCCGGACCAGGGCACGAACCTGTGTCCCCTGCATCGGCAGGCGGACCCTCAACCACTGTGCCACCAGGGAAGCCCCTAGCTGTCTAGTTTGATATGTCTCTAGGTGACCAAGGCAAGTACTAAGAGAATCATCATTTTTGGAAGAAATATTTTTGGGGTTTTTTTGGAATTTTTACTTCTTTTATTTTTTTAACATCTTTATTGGAGTATAATTGCTTTACATTGTGTAAGTTTCTGCTGTATAACAAAGTGAATCAGCTATACGTATACATATATCCCCATATCCCCTCCCTTTTGCGTCTCCCTCCAACCCTCCATATCCAACCCCTCTAGGTGGTCCCAAAGCACTGAGCTGGTCTCCCTGTGCTACGCGGATGCTTCCCACTAGCTATCTATTTTACATTTGGTAGTGTATATATGTCCATGCCATTCTCTCACTTTGTCCCAGCTTACCCTTCCCCCTCCCCACGTCCTCAAGTCCATTCTCTACTTCTGCGTCTTTATTCCTGTCCTGCCCCTACGTTCTTCAGAACCTTTATTTCTTTTTAGATTCCACATATACGTGTTAGCATACAGTATTTGTTTTTCTCTTTCTGACTTACTTCACTTGTATGACAGACTCTAGGTCCATCCACCTCACTACAAATAACTCAATTTCATTTCTTTTTATGGCTGAGTAATATTCCATTGTATATATGTGCCACATCTTCTTTATCCATTCATCTGTTGATGGACACTTAGGTTGCTTCCATGTCCTGGCTATTGTAAACAATGCTGTGATGAACACTGTGGTACATGTCTCTTTTTGAATTATGGTTTTCTCAGGGTATATGCCCAGTAGTGGGATTGCTGGGTCATATGGTAGTTCTATTTCTAATTTTTTAAGGAACCTCCATAATGTTCTCCATAGTGGCTGTATCAATTTACATTCCCACCAACAGTGCAAGAGGGTTCCATTTTCTCCACATCCTCTCCAGCATTTATTGTTTCTAGATTTTTTGATGATGGCCATTCTGACCGATGTGAGGTGATACCTCAATGTAGTTTTGATTTGCATTTCCCTAATGATTAGTGATGTTGAGCATCGTATCATGTGTTTGTTGGCAATCTGTATATCTTCTTTGGACAAATGTCTATTTAGGTCTTCTGCCCATTTTTAGATTGGGTTGTTTGTTGGTACTGCATATCTTTGATCACACCTCCTTCTCATCTACTATGGCCATTAGTATAGCCCATAGCTTTGGTTTCCCAGCAGTATTAGTCATATCTGTATGTATGCCCATGTGTCATACACATACAACTGTACAACTTATATCCACACCCAAATTAGACTTCAACTTCTCCAGGGTTTCTTTTTTTTTTCCTTAAACACTTCTTGGTAAATCAACAGTGAGCAAATACTCAAAAACTACTTGGGGATAATGACAGTATATTTATCTACTTATTAATTTTAATAAATCCTAGGTATCTGTCACGTTCAAGGCATATGGAATTGGTCATGAATCCTATCTTTCATCGGCTTATAGTTTTAATAAGCCAGATTCTATTCGGTTTGTGCCAAGGAAAAACTCAGACAAAATTAAAGACATCTAAGTGGAGTCCCCTCTGTCCAGAATAACTTTCTTGAGCATTATTCTGAAGGTTCTAGCAACTCTGAATCACTTTTGTAGCTCTCAACTCCTGGGAGGTACACAGAATGTGGAGAAGAGAACTAAACAGCGAAATAGATGTGCCACTGTGGCGAGTATGGACGGATTTAAGAGACTTAAGCCTGACATTTCAGAACACAGTAGGTATCTACAAAAGCTGTATCTAAAGAGTCTTGCTTTATTTCTGATGTTATCTCCCCTTCCACTACAAGGCTCCCAGCTTTTGACCTCTTGAATATGTGTATCTCATTACAGATATGAGCTTTAACTGGAGAGTGGTGGTAGTTACCTTTCTTTGAGTCCTTACTACGAACCCGGCATTATGCTGTTTCACAGGCATATTCTCATTTGACTACTCATGAGGAAGGATCTTTTAGTGTTCCCATTTTACTGATAAGAATACTGAGGCTGGGGCAATACCTTATTCAGAGTTGCCCAGCCATTATTTAATCAGGCCTGTCTGAATCTAGAGGTGGAATTTTTAATCATTATATTATACCAATTTTGAGTTTCAGAGATTCTGATATTTTATCTCTGGACTTCAGATAATTCCTTCAAAATTCCCATCTAATACTGTAATTGGACAAAGATTTGTTTTCTTTTACAGTTGAGTCTTAAGGGAGTACAAGAAAAGAAAGCAAAAATTCCACAGAAAAAAAAACAGACTAGTTGGGCAGGGAAGAAACAGCTGCATCCACTTTAGGTAAAGTTACATGGCCTAGTTTATGGTTTTGGATGAAACAGCATGTTACCATTTGTCTATTCATTTTCCATGGTTTACTAGGAAAATACCATTCGTTTCCCATTACCTTTCTCCTCAAGAGCTAGCATAAAAAGAATATTATTTCCCCTCGAATATATACATAAATAAGGAATAATGAGTTCCCACTTTGTTTGAAGACCAGAGTCTGTCACTTCTTCATCCACCAAGATTTCAAAAGTTCTTGAGTTTTGTTGATATACTTATGAGCGTTCTCTTCTTAAAAATAAAAATGAAACAAATAAACAAACAAACAAGAACTTTTCAGGAACTCATCTTCCATAACCTGGGGTAATGAAAATGAAAGAATACTCTTTATCAAAGCAACCCCAGAAAGTCATCTAATGCATGTAAATACCTAGTCCCGAAATCCTCATTTATTTTCCTTTAGGGATTATATGACTTTAAGGAAGAGGAAATATTTCCTCCAATAACTTCATCTGAGATTGACAAAAGGCAGAAAGAGGAAACCGAAGAGGCTGATATTCCTCTAGTCTAAGCTCCAGTTGGAATTGTCTAAGATGAACCAACTTCAGCTTTTCTCTGAAATAAATAGAAATTTGAAACATAGCAATTTATCACTGTCTCTCCTGGATATTAATACTTTCTTTCTTTGAACTCACACGATCCTTCCCAAATGGTACCGGGAATCCTTGAGGTGGCACCAAGTGATCTGGGGTTAACAGTGAACTTGGCCAGTCTCTCTGTGCCTTTGGCCGAAAAATCCAGGCTCGATCCTCGCTTCTTTTTGGAATGGGAAACGCACAATATCGGTATTACAGCAGCTCCAGAAAGGCATGCCAGGCCTCTCATGCTCTCAATTTATATTTGCATGTGAACAGCTTGTCGGCCATTTTATGAAGACAGATGAATCGCAGGCCTGTGAGAGGGGCGGCCAGACCTAAACACGTGAACCACACACCTCGGCAGCCCACCAGCTCTTAGAGGTGAAAGTAAAACGAATATCTCTGGACACAACTTCAGGCAGATTATATAGAGATATAATGTACGAAGAAAACGAAACTATAAGGCATCATCTATAAGTCAAGTGGGAAATAAAGAATGAAACAAATCTATAAATATCGCTCTTTAAAATGTCAACAAAAAATAAGATGTAGCTGTTTATGACACTAAAAACAAGCCTTCAGAGCTCTCTCGCGCTCTCTCTCTCTCTCTTTCTTTAATGCCTGCTGTGAAAAGATGACTTTGATAAGGAAAATACCACCAAAATACCAGGTTGAGGAGAGGAATAGTCAGATAGTGTATATTTAATATGGGAGCCCAACAATGTTATAGAGAATTTCCCAGGCTTGGGAAATGAAACGAATCCTGAGAAATCAGTGATAGGATATTCAGTGTGGTAAACTCAATCCTCCACCCCACAAAACTGACATAATTCAGTTTACCTATCTATTCCAAAAGATCAGATGGAGATCAAAACGGAAAAATAGATAGAACAACAAAAAGAAGAGAGTCAGGAGGAATGAGGTCATTCTAAGTAAGTGAAAAACAATGTATGGTAGAACTATACTGACTAGAAAAATAATACAAGGAATACTGAACAACAGCCAGCTTTTTTAGTGTAAAGTCTATGAAAGATACTATGGTAAGTATGTTATACACATTATCTTATTTAATTCTTCAACATGTCAATACAACTATTACCATACCACTTCAAAGATGAGGAATAAATCAATACTCTGGGAGGGTAAATAACCTATTCAACATTACAAAGGCAGGAAGAAGTAGAGGCAGACTTTGAACACAGGTCTGACACCTCAGCCTGAGCTTTTAGCCTCCGTGCCGTATTCCCCTCAAAGGTCCCTCAAGGTCAAGTTCCCATTAGAGTCTTCAGCTCTCTCACCAGGGAAGATCACTTTGGAATTTTATGAGATGATATCTATGAAAGTGTATAATACAACGTTTAGCATGTCATGGGTATCACGAGTTTACTTCTTGATTTTTATTGAAACTGATGGCTTTACTCAATCTTAAATTCTAACCTATGACAACCTTTTTCGTCCTTGGAGTGCATATGCCACACAGTTAGTATTTTAGTGGATACTATTATATTCATATATAAAGTGTGTATTCTAGGTTAGTCAAGTTTCTGCCACGGAAAGTTTATATATTTATGCAACTGATGAGTTTAATTCTGTCACGTATCCTTAGTGTTTTATTTTAGACAATTTGAAGTGAAAAATCCTTCAAAGGCAGAGATGATTTTCTTAAAGCAATTAGCAAAGGCTTTGAAAAGGCCTCAAAAATACTTGTCAGTCAATAAACTTAAATCACTAGTGAAGAAGATTGTGGGTCACTTGCCACCTTAAAAGGAACTGAAATGAAAAGGCGTTGGCGCCTCACTTACGCTGCAAAAGATCCTGATCTGGTAAATCAACACCGCCTCTCACAGTAATCAACTTTCTTGGGAACTAAGGTTCTTAGGAGTACCCTGATAGGGTTTGTGGCTGAGGGGAAGGGTTTGGGGAGGCTAGAGTGGCCCAGAAAACTCCTTGAGTCCTCAAGATTGTTCCTACCGTGGGCCGCCCGTAGGGGCAGACCTCAAAAGCCTTGTACTTGGTTGGCTGCTGGCTACCATGGACTCTCAGAGCAGCAGTCAAGAGTCCCAAAGTAAACTTACCATTTTCTGGCTGGTCCTTAATGTCAGCGTCACTTGGCTGGCTGGGACTTTCAGATTGACTTGAATCTGAAAAACATAAAAATACAGCCAAAAATTACAGGGTCTGTGAAGGAAAGTGGATCAGAGGTGCCAGACTTTCTCAAAAGGTTCAGCATGGAAACTAGGAATGAGAACGTTACAGAAGTGACATGAGGATCGAAAAAAGAAGAGAGAAAAGACAGGGGGTGAAAAGCAGCAGAGGCCGCAGCCCGTGCCTTCAGAGATGACTCTCGGTTCTGTTGCCACCTCCAGTGGCGCTTGGCTTGCGCCAGATCATAACTTGAAACTCTTCAGAAACCATCCTCTTACAGAGACACCATTTCCAAACTGCTCTTCTCCATTATTTATACACTAGAGTCTGATAAAGACTTCATCCTTCATTACACACATCTGAAGCTTGATTCAGAACATAATAAAGTGTCAAAACATATTTTGAAGCTGGTATATAAAAGCAACCCAAACAACAGAAACAAGTTCTGTTGATATTTAGCTCTGTATTACAGCAACAGACTATGCAGACTAACACCATTAAATACTAGAATCCTAATATTCTAGTGCATTTACTTAAAATAACAGGATCACTCAAAGATATCTTTCTCCCCCACTTTATAAGTATTATTTTCCTCTTGTACTGCTGCATTTGGGAGATCCTAACAGGCCTTGTGAGCAAAAACAGGTTCCTGCACACCTTTATTGGATCCCATTTATTTTTTATTTTAAAAACACAAATCATTTTCAAATGAAAAAATTTGATTCAATCAAATTAACTTCTAAATGAGATAATTTAAAATAAAGTAGTATTTAATTTTAAGATGAGATAAAATTAAGTTAGATCAAAAAATTTCACAGAATTAGAAGTAGGAATACTTATGATACATTTTGGGGGGAAAGGAGAAAAAAGGCAAAATATGTCAAGGAGAGAGTTTTTTATGTAAAGCATTTTCTGAGACTTGAAACAATATATAACATTATCAAAAAACAAGCAAAAAAAAGTTTCAGAAAAATCTCTGTATCTGTGGAAAGCCTGGATCTGAACTTTACCTTGACTTCACAGGGTTAGAATGGGCTGCCTGAAATTTGACCACATTTCAGCAAGAAGTTCAATGCAAGATCCAAAAGGTCATGACACTTAACTGTGATTAAATTGAAAATATTAATTCTATTTCAACAGAGTTACAGTTTTAGCATTCTCTTTCTTGGAGATACTGCAAAAGGTAGCAGCACTACTAGTGACCCTAGGTCGAGAGAAGCGCTAAGTTATTACTTTAAGAAAGGCCCCCTGCTTTTAGGCAAATGAAGATTTTAATTATTGGGAAGTACTATTTTTTAAATGTCTATTTAAAAATTTTCAGATGCTCTTAACCTGGTAACTAGAGAAAAAATTCTAGATTGATTCAAAGGTTCAAATAGCAAATGATGTGAAAATTTGAATTTTTATTTGTCTGGCAAAGTGATAGCTTTTATCATAATGTAACAATAGCCATAGTGAAGACACAAACAAAAAGCATTACAGGTCAGAAAACTTTAGACAAATTCTTCAAAATGAACCACAAAGTTAAATACAAAATCTGCACTGAAAATTGGAATACAATTTATATCGGATTACATTTGAAATTTTAACTCCATAAATTAACATTATTTTTATAGCAAATGATTTAAAAACACGGCAGGACTACCTTCTCTTTTTCTAAGGGAATATCCTGTAATTTCGTCATTAAAAATTACAAATTCAACATTCTTAGAAGTAATTCAGCATGTTTTAGGAGAAAGGCATACCTTCATTATTTTTGTACTAGAAAATTTTAAACCATTAATATCCACTATTAAAATTAAAGAAAATATCTAAGTTTGTCTTAGGGAAAGTTAAAATTCTTTCTGATCATGTCCCAGAATAGATACATAAAATTTTGCCAAATAGAACATTTTCTTTGGAATAAGACTGGCAAACCTAACTTTCTATATGATAGCTTAGCCAATATTCTTTTTCTTGATGTAATATCTTTACGATTAATCACTTTACAAAAAGAAAAATATTTTTTATCTCAATTAATTTAAATATACCCTAGCCAATTACTTTTCTGATATTTAACTATTAATACTAAGCTAAGGTAAAAAAATAATGAGTGATTCAAACAATTGTTTTAATAATCTAAAAGTGGACTCCTTTGTCCTTTTAAATTTTCTTTTACGTTTGTCACCCTATATTTATAGAAAGGTAGCATAATTATAGAAAACATGAACAGCAACAAAAGATGGCAATAGATACGTTCAAAGAAAGTTTAAAATTCCAAGCCACAGAAAAAGAAGCAAACAAACAGCAAATGACTGAGTGGCAGGAAAACAGCTCAGAGTTGGTCTGAAAGGGGCCGCAGCACTCTTGTGAAAGCTCAGATACAAACACTGGAGAAGGCATCTAGCCAAATTGAAAACGGAATTTAATTTCTCCACTTTTATTCAAAAGCTGGGGATACTGTTCTCCACCGGAGGACTGCATACTAAAATACACCATCTTGGTAATGGGTAGGGAAGGCCAAAGATCTACAAGAAAAGTTAAATGATCTAAAGACTTAGGTAATTATTTTCTACCATGGGCTGTTGAATGCCGTTTCTATTTTGAACCAACAAGGAACAAAATTACCCAGTGCTGGTGCAATTCTATGCTGAGAACGCATGGATACTTTCTCTGGTATTGCAAAAGGTCACCAATGCTGTTAAGTATGGAGCCGACCAGATAACCAGAATTATAAATTAATTTCTACCCATACATAATTGATACAAATGAAAGATCTCTTTCTTAAGCATTTGCATTAAAACACTATCACGAAGGTTAGCAACTAATTTACTTTTCTGTTTTAAATACTTGGTAGAGACTTGTCAGAAGCCAAGGTAACTTTATGTCTTACTTTTGGGGACAATTATCACATGGTCTTTTGATTCCCACCACCTGAAATAATTAGAGGCCCCAGAAAAAAAAGAACCACCTGCATAGACTTGGGTGCCCTTCCTGAATCTGAGTCTCCCACAGCAGTGACTTCCTCTGGTTCCCTGGTTGAAAGCCAGAAAATTTGTATATTACAATGAAGAGAATATAATTTAAAATGTGTTTAAATGATGGAGTTGGAAATGCTATTGTGAGGAAGTATATTAGGATTATCAGTTTTTTTTTCCATCTAGGGATTTGTTTTTTGTTTAAGGAAACTTAGACTTCAACCTAACCTAAAAGAAAAGCAATTTTTCTTCTGGTTTGTAAAAAATTTATGAGCAGAAATTTAAACCTAAAATTGACAGGGTTTTCATATAGGAGGCTGGATTGAGACCTCTTAATTGAACTGGTAGTCATCTACCTATGCATTTTTATGGCGCCTACAGCTATATTGCTGGAGTACTCAGACAAAGATATTTCACTATCAATATAATCACTAGGGAAAGGAATAAAATAAATCCTAATGCCTGCACACTAGCCTCTGCTTCCATAAGCATGTGCACTGCAGGAATAGAAACCTTGTACTGGATTTGCTACTTATGCATGGATCCAGTCCCCCTAACCTCATTTCTGCTCCCCTTCAACCTGGAACCTCAGAGAATACTCCTTTTGGTATGGTGAAGAGTGACAAAAGCATGTCAATATGGTAAAACTGGTCAGGCAAAAATATAGACATCGCTTCCACGTATTTTCTGTTCTCTAGGCGTGATGCAAAGATGGAATGTTGTTAAATCTTCCTTGTGCTCGACCCAGAATTAAACTTTTCCTCTCTGATTCCTCTTTTATTGGCCATACATCTCTTACAATGTGACTAACATTATGTTGCACTAAGGTACTCTTCAATGATCTCCTATGAGAATTTGAGCTCCATAAGAAAAGAATTCCTTTCTTCCTCTAGTCTTACCCCCTAGTACCTTCCAAGGGTACCTGGCCCAGCTAAGGATTTGTTAACCGCTGAACTAAAGAGATGAATTTTCACTTGTTGTTCAGCTTTCTAATGCTGAACCACTGCCAGTGACTGAAAATATACTAAATTCACACCTAAAAGCAGATTGGGACTTATGAAATGAAAAAGGAGGGTAGAAAAGGTCTTTATTTCTGCTTCATATCCCCCTTCGTGGGACCTGGCAAGGAAGAGAGAGACACATCCCTCTGGCTCGTGAGTAGGAAATCTTGCACAGCGTTTAGAAGTTGCAGACAATCACCTCCTCTGATCCCCTGGCCGACACACCCACAAGAGGCTCCTTAGAATAGTAAGAGCTGAGAGTGGTGTCTGACACATAAAAGGCCCCCCAGAAATGTGTGCAGGCTAAAATGATGGATGGCAGAAATATTTCACACATTCAAAAAAACACAAAGATAAGAGAAAGCTGCCATATTCTGATGCCCGAAGAGGGACTCAAAATCCTAACAACTGCTGTTGTGAACAGCTGATAAAAGAAGAGCAGCCACGCAGTGGTGGGGAACCCTTCCCACCCCGAAACAAACCAATGTAATTCCTATTCAGTCAACATGATATCAACAAAAGTCTATGGACCATGAAAGTACAAATTCAGGTTCCAGGGGAAAAATAATTTCACCTAAGTTCAACCTCCCTACATGCATACTGATTTGGTTAAGGATGAAGCTTGAAAAGTCTTTGTTAGAATTTTGTGTCCAGTTTTAAATCTCCCAAATTTAAAGGTGATACGAAGAAATCAGAAGGCATCCAGAAACAAAGACGAGTTAGTCAAGTGAAAGAAAGTGAAAATGCCGCCAAAAAGAGATGAAGTTGTTCTTCATAGTGTGAAAAAGAAAAGGCAAAGTTAGGAATGAATACTTTCCTGCAAATAAATGAAGCGTCAGGAACATTCCTGAGGTAAAAGACAATAAGGAATAGGGTGATTATACTCTGAATATAATAAATACCCCCTAGGATTGTAGCACTTAAAGATTTTTAAAATTTAGGTAGATTCTTTTTTTCTTACAGAGGTTTGGGAAGATGAGTAGTTTGCGAAAGGGTCAAGCCAAAGAATCCAAGATTCATTTTTCTACATCCATGATGTTATAGAAATCTACTTCTGATTAGTAGTATAAGGCTTAGAATTACTCTATTTTGATCATTCAGTACCGTAAGATGTTTATTACAGTAAGAATGTAATAAAATGGCTATAATAGTCACATTTTGCTTATTAGTCTCTCTCATAGCTGTAGTTATAAAAGAAATATTATTGTAGTACTTTATAAACTTTAGGAACATTGTCTATTTTTTCCAGTATCACCATGACCTTAAAGACTGAGGTGTGAGGAAATATTTTAAAAACCTTTGAGGTGTAGAATGTCCCTTCACAGGTGCACATATGTATATACAATCTGGGGCTTACGAGTAAAACTGATGAATACAATACCATCCACTACATATAACAGTATCCATCATGGTCTGGCAAAGAACAAACAGAATTTTGTAATACTATCATTAAATCTGGACCACCAAAAATCTTCAGTTATCATCAGCATTTTCAGAGAATGGATAAATCCTTTAAGCTCAGTAAACAATCAAACCAATATTTAATGGTAATTAATGTATATGACTGTGGCCTACTTAATGAAAAACAAATACACAATAACCTGGTTTTTAAAACAAATTATGAGGTGAGTCACACCATAAAAGTTTTCTTATCTTTGAAAATGGAAACACTCCATGGTTCTTTAAATGGGAAGTCTTATCTTTACTGTATTTAAGATACAAAATTTGATCTGTGTAACTTTCCCAGTAAGCTAGAATTGCGTGTGTCATGATAACCGCAGTAATCAAGGTATGCACAGCAAATCCTTCTTCACCAGAAGGGAGGTGGGGAGATGGGGCAGAAGGAAAACCCTAATTCCAAAAGGACCAGGCTAGTTTGTACACGTTGGCCCTTGAATCCTCTAATCCGAATCCGAGCGGGAAGGCTGTGTTCACGCAGCAGAGACTTGGAAGGGCTCCACCAGACCACCCCGGGGGCTGCCAGCTGCTCGGGAGATCCACCCCTTAGCCACTCCCGGGTATGGCATTTTCGGGGTCGGAACTTAAAAGCATTATATAATCTAGATGACTACCATTTTCTTTCTTAAAACTTTTTTTTTACATGCCTTTCGGAAGAAGAATTTGTGAAATATTAAATTTGCAGGAATTAGATTTTTTGGCATTAATGCTGGTATTCAAGGCCCATCTGTTTAGTCAGGGCTGTGTCTGATGATGAGACTGTTTAGGTTGAAGAGTGATTCAACTGTCTTATCACCTACTCATAAACGTGTTATTTGGCTACATGCACAGGGAGGTTGTGGAATGATACACAGTTTTAACACGTTGAGAAAAAAGTAAAATGGTCTCACCATTGTTGTGTTATGACACTGAGGGGGAATCATTTCTAAGCTTTGAAACTTACAAATTCAGTCACTCTGAAAGTAAAGACCAAATGACTCAATCTTTAAACCTTCAGTCTTCGCATGAGGCTGATTTCCAGTCATCATCGGGTTTTTCAGCAAAGTTGTAAGTGAAGTCAATGGCAAGCATGTGGTGATTATAAAAGATATGTAAGCACGATACTCTGAATAAATTTATAATTTCTCGTATTTTCTTTGACAAGGGTCTCTGACTAAAATAAACTAAAACTGACATAACCACTTTGAATTTTGTTTTTCTCATAACAGGGGCTGTGTTAACATGTGATGGTGATCTGTTGATCAATTCAGAACTCACATTAGTGAGTCAACCTGGTTACCTACCCACTCATGAGTAAACAAAGACCTGCCTAAAAAGCCATGAGTATAACATTATTGCATATCAGAATTGTGCTCAATTTCCCCTTTTGAGTCACTTTTTTCACAAACAAAATTAATTATAACAGTAAGTCCTTGGGGTTCTTAGAAGAAAATATACTTGAAGATGACTTATGTAGTCAATCTATACAACTGGAAGTAGAAAAACTCCCTGTATACTTTCATACTATAAAAACAAATGTGTCAAATGAAAATGATGCATAATTTAGTTATAGTCTATACACATTATTTTCATGTGTCTGGATATCTGTAAAAAATTTCATTAAAATAATAAAATGATCTCTGTTGAGGATAATCATGGCTATTTAAGTTCAGTTAGTATTCTAAGGATTAACTTTTTTTGCATTCATATTTCACTATTGAAAGAAGTATGAAAAGGTACAAAGATGGAATCCTAAAAAAATCTGAGCTATATAATTTAACTCTGGATCTCGTATTTTTTTCACCTGTAAAATGGGAACACTAATGACTATTTTGCCTAATTTAATAGAGTTGTTGTGTGGATCAAATAAAATAATGCAAGAAGACCTGATTTTGAAACTGTAAGGTCCCCCAAAAAGAAATGTACTTTTACCTCTGCAATATAAATCTTCCCATCCATATACATTTTTTGTTTCTTTTAAAAAAATCAACCCCAGCCCACACATGACATGATTCTGGTAGAAAACATCAGCATCACAGCCCTGGTTTTAAAGTAAAGGTTCTTAATTCCAATATACTGGGAAAGAGATTATCTCTGATAATGGAAATTTAAATCTCAGCTTGCCGTTGTTTATTCCAGACAGACATTTGTGTGTTAAGTCTGTTTATCAGGCAACACTTTGTCTAAGCCAGGAAGTAGTCAGTCTTTGTAACAAGATGTATGCAAATGAATTTCCCATGAGTCTCCACAGCAAATTGTAGTAAGAAAAAAAAATTCCTTGTTACTTTACCAGCAAGAAGCTACCTCAAAAGTAGACTAGAGACAGAGAACTATGAGCTAGACTATGTTGATGAGTTTAAATGAATCCTAAATATGTGCTCACAGTCTGTTGCTCTTTATTCTAAGCAGACTTGGTTCCTTACATCTGTTTATCAGACAACACTCTGTCTGGCTTTGTAACCTGTGTGAAAATCAACGGTGACCATAATCCCATGAAATAACCTCTTGGAGGCAAAACTCCAAACCTCCCAACACTTTAAGGACCCCCACCAATAGACGTTCCTATGAAACCTTTGAAACTTTTAAAAAATACATCCAACTCTAACTTTTGCTCACCTTCTATCTTAACTTTTCTATACTCATTGAATTCCCTAAAGGCACGATAGCCTCAGGACAGAATGGTGAATTTTACCATACAATTTGGACTGATAAATAAAAAATTTGCTAACATGCCCTATCTAATGATCAAGACCAGGGAGGTTTTTTTTTAATATACTTTTTTCTATCGTAATAGTAAAACGTTTATTCTTTTATTCTATTACTAAAGTATCTATCCCGGGATCCTCTTTTTTTTTTTAATCCTAATATAACTGACTCTTTTAAAAAAACTAAACATGAAGAGTTGAAAAGTGTATTTCTTTTTATTTTTCTTGTTGGTTTTCTATAGGGTTTGAAAATCTTACCAAAGGCATCAAATTGGTTGAGCTTGTCTTCCTAGACAAAATAAACACTTTAGGACTCTACTTGTTTGTATTCTCCTCAGTGGTGCTGTATGCATCAGCAGCTAAAAACAAAGAAACTTTTTAGCTGCTCAGACAAAATGCAGAAGCTTCCCAAACAAGGAGGCAAGGGAGGGGGCATGGGTTGAGGGGACGGTAGGGGTGGAGAAGTGTGCAGAAAGTCTGACAGTCCATTCAATATAGGGATGATGGCTATAATGCATCCAGGGTCCCCTTGCTAATTAAATATGCATTGGCACAGTTTTGATCGATGCAAGCCATGGATCAGATGACACACCTGCAAAATCTTGAGCCCAGAGCTCCCAGGAAAAGGGAAAATACAGTCTTGTCTCCTTATCTTTGTTTTCAAAGGCTCTCAATTTCTGTGCTTAGATATCTAATTTAATTCTCTCACCCCTCAGCAAACTGGATTAGGGAAGTCAATACTGCCTTTGTGCATCGACAGGAAAACACAGCTTTCCTTTTATTCAATTTAGCTATGACCTTTATACAAAGATAATGACAACTGTCTAAAAGTAAGGTGAAGGCCTCAAGAAGAAGACCCCCTGAGCGAAGGCTCCCATGGAATTTTGGATGACAAGGTAGTGGGGTTTACTGGGACATTTTCCTGCTTGGAAAGGAAAAAAGGAGGAAAGGGAATTAAGAATTGGTGGGGGGTGGGAAGGGAAGGGTTGGGACACAGGGAGAAAGCATGGTGGAAGAGATTTCAATCCACTGACTAAACAACCAAAGTCTCACAAATCAAATCACTGG
The DNA here is from genome assembly GCF_963455315.2 of Globicephala melas. NCBI lineage: Eukaryota > Metazoa > Chordata > Mammalia > Artiodactyla > Delphinidae > Globicephala > Globicephala melas. Next base: position 135,925,501 of record NC_083314.1, read on the forward strand.
ACCGTGTCATATCCATAACCAGAGAATAATGCTGTCAAAGAAGATGATGAGAAGGGCATAGTAACAATTTGCCTAAAAAATGCAGACGCCTTAATGAGAAGGCTGAAGATTCTGCGGTTGGGTAAATCAGGAAGTTTGGGTTTTCTTGTTTCTTTCTTCCTTTCCTTTCTTTTCCCCCCCTTGAAGCTTTTGAGAAAACAGGACTATTAGTGTGTTTGTGAGTCCTAACACCAGCAATAGCTAGAGATTTTTGGAGAAGCCTGGGATTCTGCAGTGCTCCAATGTTCAGACCACGACTACTAACCAAAGGGGAAAATGATACTGGAAGAGTCTCCTGAAAAAGCACTGCTTCCTTTTAACTTCCTTGTCTTTGGGCTTACTTGTTCCATTCATTAATTCAGGCATTCATCAATGCATCTACTATGAGCCTTTCCCCCTGCGTACGTGGTGCTAAAAATTTTAAAAAGCAAGGTCTCTGCTCTCAAGGATCTCTCAGTCAATCGGAATAACGATAATAAAATCAAGGTTCTGTGGCATCCCCTCTTGATTAAGTCCTGTCCTCTAGTGAAGTTAATGTACAGCAACATGTTATCGTGCACATTTGTAATGGCTTTTATTCTCTTACCATTCGCAATCAGTACTGTACCACTAAGTGTAGCCTTGTAACAGAATTTACAGTAGCCTGGATGCTAACTGTTGGTGGGAATGGATGGCTGGGATTAACTTTTCTAGTAAGATATAGAGAGGTTTAGGCAGAGTCCTTTCAAGTGAAAGATGAAGGTATATTACTGCATAGTTAGCATTGTTGGGAATGGTGTAAAAAATCAAAATGGTTTTTAAAAATCAGGTTTATTCCCCCTTAGAAAGAATTTCATAGACAATATTCCTAATCAGGCCTGGTGTACTCCCTTTAACAGAAATGGCTGTTTAACAAAGGTAGCTGTGGTACACTGAAAAAGGCAGAGGACTTGGTATTAGAAAACCTGAGTTTGGGTCCCTTCTTGGCCATTTATATTCGCTTTGTGGAACTGGGCAAGCCCCTTTACTTCTCTGAATTTCAATTTACTCATCTTCCAAATGCCTGACTTTCAAGTTTATGAGAACTGAATGGCATGATTTAAAATGCCTTGTAAATTATAGCAGCTATAACTCTAACTGTACACTGCATACGTTTGCTAATGTATAGAAACTGGTTAAAGAATCACATTGACTACTTACTTTTATTTCTTGTCTCATTATTTTATTTATTTACTTTTATTTTTTTTTGCGGCACGCGGGCCTCTCACCGCTGTGGTCTCTACCGTTGCGGAGCACAGGCTCCGGACACGCAGGCTCAGCGGCCATGGCTCACGGGCCCAGCCGCTCCGCGGCATGTGGGATCTTCCCGGACCGGGGCATGAACCCGTGTCCCCTGCCTTGGCAGGCGGACTCCCAACCACTGCGCCACCAGGGAAGCCCTTGTCTCATTATTTTTACTGCACAGAGCATGGTATCTAGAACATATACGTACTAACAGATATTTGTTGAAATGGAATTGAAGAGGGTGAAAGAATTGCTCTTTCAGGGCCATGAAATACAATAGGGCCTATCTTGAGAGATGTCAACAGATGTTTGGGGGTAAATTTTCTGGCTTTGGGGAGACTGCATGACTGGATGGTGGTATATCCCATGTGGTGAGAACAGACCTTATGGGACTCATAGGCTTGGCTTTCTGGCCCTAGATTCAGGACCAGAATGAGGGGGGTTAGGCACCTGTAAAGGTTGTTTCCAGCCCTAGAGTTCTAATTTGAAACAGATCATTAGCAATCAGGTTGTTGGTCTTCTGGCTGCATTCAAGGTTGGGACCCACATTTCATCAAAAGGGACTGGGTGATATTAGCTGCTGATCATTAAGTACAACTAGAAATAACATGAGTTCAATAATCATTATAAGTCAGACGATCTCTTCTTTACCTTATAAATGATGACAAATACCCTACTATGAATTGCAAATGTTTATCTTCAGTGACTTGGCCAGTCCTGACTACAGGAGCCAATAAACAGTGTTTTCTTTTTATTTCTTAACCCATTATGTAATTCAGAACACCAGGAAACTTTTTGTTTCACGAGCTACCGTATAAGGTATCCTTGAAGAATTTAGCCTAGGTCTTAGGTCTTAGACTAGTATTGAGGACAATACTTTCTCAAAAACACTTTAGATATACCTTCTCATGTATACAGTCAACCACTGACAACGCAGGTTTGAATTGTGCGGGTTCACTGTATAAGCAGATTTTTTTCTACAGTAAAAGTTATATGAGGATTTTTGACTGTGTGTAGGGTTGGCGCCCATAATCCCTGTGTTGTTATAATATGTAATGTAAAATATATATTTTTTTAATAATGTGTTTTCAGTTTCCACATTGACAATAACTTTTCCCTAACAACTTGGTTTCTGGACTTTTAACAAATATGCATGAAAACAGGGAGCTATCATTTGGTCAACCAAAAACTGGTCCTCAGACTCCCACAGCATCATAACAAAGTTCAAGTGATAGCTGATTCTCTAGAAATTCACCCAAGCATTTTGCAAGTAGAAATAATCATATATGTTTTGCTTCTATGTCTTTATGATAGATAAAATGATTTAAATGTACTGAATCATTTTACTTTTAGGAGTTTCCATTTGGATTCTATCATGGCTTTCTCCCTGACATATGCAGTGCTAAGTTATTTAAAATTAATTGCAGTACAATATTTTAAAATTTCTTCACATGGTGCTAATCTCAAGTGCTTTGGATGTTTGAACCACACTTGGAAGCCATCAAGTTCTGTGTATCTTTATACCATGGAGCAGTTAAACATGCTAAAAAGATTAGTCAGTGAACTTTAATCTATAACCAAAACTATACTAAATTATAAAATTTCAAAAATGTGTGAGTTGATACAAATGAGAAAACTGCAAACACCCTACATAAAAAGAAAAAAACGAACCTAGATAATTAAAACACATGAATTTACTTACGTAGCTTTGAATCCAGAAAAGCTTTCAGAAATTCACCACAGATCATGGGGTCCTACCCACATAAACCCAGTTAGGTGCCAGTTGAGCTTATGTGCTTTCACCTTCATCTGAAGTTCATTTTATCTGTCATTTTTATTTTCATTTTAGGATGCAATGTACATTCTTTTCTGTGGTTATGTTGAAGGAGGGATAAGTATTTTCCATTTGAGTAACTCAGTATGGATGAGTAATTTGCTTAGTAATAATCCTAAAATTAAACTGTCTTCCATACAATGTCTAGTAATAGTTTACACAGGATTAGTCAAATGAACTATCTTCGGGATGTGCTTTAAAAAAAAAAGTTTCGGGCTTCCCTGGTGGCGCAGTGGTTGAGAGTCCGCCTGCCGATGCAGGGGACACGGGTTCGTGCCCCGGTCCGGGAAGATCCCACATGCCGTGGAGCGGCTGGGCCCGTGAGCCATGGCTGCTGAGTCTGCGTGTCCGGAGCCTGTGCTCCGCAACAGGAGAGGCCACAACAGTGAGAGGCCCGCATACCGCAAAAAAAAAAAAAAAGTTTCTTATTTGCCACCTGGATTTATTTTGATTTAAAAAAAAATCATGTTTTCTGGAAAGTTTCTAATAGAGGTGCTATCTTCAACACCTGCTCCTGATCAAAAAGTCTAAGTGGGTGACTGGAACTTCATTCTGATTCACTTTTCAAGAACCATTGTCACTTTAAAAAATGACTAATAATTAGTGATTCCTAGGGGAAGAAGCTTATTTCAGTTCATCAAACATTTAGCACCTACTGTGTGCAAGGCATTGTGAGCTTTTATTCAGTTCTGAGGTAGCTCATAATGTTGACTAAGAATTCCATTCATTCAACTCTGGATCGTTTATTAAAGTATATATTACTTGTTTTTTAAGAGTAGCTATTCCCCCCAACCCCCCAATCTCCACCAGTGGTGGTAACATGAAGTGTTTCTGAGCACACTTTCCTAAGTCTATTAGGGGAGGAGAGAGGAGGTGGAGATTTCTACAAATAGGAAATGGTTTATCTGTTTGTTCTCTATTTAACAAAAATGACAAATCTCTGGGTTCCATGGTTTTTTCAATTTTTTGGTCATGGTGGAAGCCTACAGACAAGAGGAAGCTGGAGCACCAGCGTACAGAACAATCGAGTAGTTCTACCTGCCAATCATACCCCATTATTACCCCAACTCACCCCTACACCCTATCCCTGCTGAGCTTCCTGAAGCAATGTTTAACCCCCTGCAGCATTCACACAGCCAAGGCCCAAACCTGGGGTTCAGAGTGATTTCAGTATCACCTCTGTCTTTTCAGATTTACAATATTAAGGTAAGCAAAGAACGGGACTTCCCTGGTGGTTAAGAATCCATCTGCCAATGCAGGGGACACGGGTTCGAGTCCTGGTCCGGGAAGATCCCACATGCCGTGGGGCAGCTAAGCCCGTGCACCACAACTACTGAGCCTGTGCTCCTAGAGCCCATGCTCCGCAACAAGAGAAGCCACTACAATGAGAAGCACACACACCGCAACGAAGAGTAGCCCCTGCTTGCCACAACTAGAGAAAGTCTGCACGCAGCAACGAAGACCCAACACAGCCATGAATAATAAATAAATAAATAAATAAGAAAGATAAGCAAAGAGTAAAAGGTGACTAAATCATTTTTGGTTGAAATGGCTCAGTGGCCCTTCTAAACTGTCCTATTTTATTTTTTGGTTACTAGAAAAAAAAGATTAAAAACAAATTATAAGTGGGGAAGAAAAAGAAGAAATAGTAAAAAGAAAACAAATCGCAGTAACAAAGCAAGTGGCATCTTTGAACAGGGGTCAGAAATAGCAGCTCTTCAAATGAGACAGGAAATCTTATTTGCAACAGATCTGGGGAAAGTTACAAGAAAAAAAATCAGAGTTTATTCAGGAATGAAAGGTGACATAATACCTGCATGGTGTCTCTCAATTATCAGGTTTGTATTGGGGGATGGTTGGAACAATAGCAGAGCTTAACATGGGAATGCTGTAAAAGAAGGGATGAAGGCCTCCGTTATTTCCTTTAAGTCTGGCTACCACCTCCAAAAACAGCACAGAATTTCATAATTCTTTTCCATTTAGTAAATTTGGGGCAATAATTTCTTGTTATATTTATCCAAATGATCTCCAAAAAAAAAAAAATCACTGGGCTGGTTTTCATTTTCCATCTTTATTCTATACTTTAGCAACTCATCTAACAATTTAATGATTTCCTTTTCTCCTCTAAATGGATGTCCTGTAGAAAGGGGAAATTTTCTAAAGTCTTAGTCAACAGAGTCTTAAGTTTTTATCATACAAAACAGCCTCACATCACACTATTGTAGTCACATGTTCTCCCACCTGGTCTTAAAATCAGAAAGCACTTTGTTTTAATGCCGCCATGTTGGTATTGTCCTGACATGCTTAGACTTCAAAGGGGACGACTTTGAACAAACCTATTTGGAAGGAATTTCATAAAAAACATTAGGCAAAAAGACTATTTTAAATTCACAGGAAGAGTGTAACATCTCACCGGCAGTAGATAGGGAAATGAATTATTCAAAATTGTATACAAACCCTGACGTCATCGTGAATAGAGGCAGGCTCTAAGGAACTTTACTGAGAAAAGCTGGTATTTACACAGTGATTGGAAGCAAAAAATAAAAAACCAAAATAAGAAAATCTTTTTTTTCTTTTGCCACATAAAGAAAATCTGCTACACTGCTTTTCATAACCCCACCTAAACTCCCTACTGTGGCGCTCTCAAAGCACGACCTCTGGATTTCCGTAAGGAAAGTATAGCACAACATTAAGAAGTCCCAAGACTCTTCGAGAAGAAATTCATGCAGAACATCAAATGTTACTCAACATTTTCAAGGAACCATGATATGTCAAACAGACCACATGATGCAAGTACATTTAAATATAAGTTTCTATTTCTGTTTAAAAATAAAAAAGATCAGAAATCTGAATCTGGAAAAGCAAAATCTCTTGCAGGTTTAGAAAGCATATACAAAACCTGGCAAAAGAAAACACTGTTCACTGCCACCATCTGCTTTCTGGCACAGAGGAAACTTTTACTAACAGCAACATTTTCTTACATTAGAAAATCCACTAATTAGTTTTGTTGTAATAAGAAAAATAACCTTTGCGTGGAAGGCAGATTGCCAGCTCACTTTTTTTTGTTGGCTGCACCTTGCAGCAGGCCTGTAACATTTCCATGTGAAGTTCACCTCTGAGTTCCCCTCTCCTGGAGTACTTTATTATTCCCTGTTTGGTCTAAAGAAAGTATTCACAAATGAGAGCTCAAAAGTGAGAGCAACAGAGAGGAAAAGCTTTAAGGTATTTGGGTTAATATCCAAAAAAAGAACACCAGGTTCAGAATCAGGAAATCTGGGATCCAGAATCGATTGTTAAAAGCTCCGTAAACCTGGGTCTCATTTTTCTCATCTTTAGGGCTATTAAAGTAAATGAGCTCTAGCTTTCCCCTAAAATTCCTAAATTCTTGTAGTCTAAATCATTTTTTCCTAAGAATTGTACGTCCCAAGAAACTAGTGATTGCAAAAGAGTAAGTGGAACTTCAAGTGTCACTGATAAATCTGAAATAATTGAAAAAATGTTGACATATGCTGATTAAAATATTACAAATCTAGCAACCGAGGAAATGGAAACTCAACTGAAATTGCTTAATAATATACGCTCATCATTTAGTCAGCATATCATTCCACAGATAAAACCAACAAATATGGATCAAGCAACTACTGTGTGCCCAGCACTCTTGTGAGCCCTGGAGACAGAGCCATGAACAGGAGGCTCACAAGCTCTGGGCTCCCAACACCTAGGTTCCAGGAAGCCTGCAGGCCTGGGAGCTGTCGGCCATCCTCTGCAGAATCACCCGCCGCAAGTCCGCGCGCTGCCCTGGACAGGACGGCACCAACGGGGAGAGAAAATGTGTGTGTGCTCACCACACTGCAAGATCTGCTTGCAAGTTCCTTGAGAAAAGAAAATAAATGGGCACAAATACTTTCCGAGAAATTTTACGGAAAACAGACATCATGTCTTTAGAAGCAAAGCAAAGCAGAACACTGAAAGGGCACACAGCCCCCTGTGAAAGATGTCTCAGGCTTACATTGTTCAAACTGGCCCTCTGCCTTGACTGAACGAATTCCCTTAGTTAAAAAAAACTCACCACTTCCATTTTCTTGATTTTTTTTCTGTAGGCTCAAACTTAGCTACATTTAAAACACAAAACTGCAACGCAGGATGACCTATTGCAAACTCAAATGTTCCCCTGCCTGAGGAATGAGGGACAGACTATCGTAAAGTTGATTAACCCACTGGTATTGCACAGCCCAGCCCACACTACTATTCTCAACTGTATGGCAGCCACACGTTGATGACCAGGCCAAGTGCCCATTGGGTTTATTAACCCTCAGCTGCCATTAAAATACAGTAATTAAAACTCTAACATTTTATCCAAAGCTTCCTGTCAAATATCTGAAAAGATTTCAGTCAATTTATAGAGTTCTGTCTTTGCTTTTACCCTCTGTTTTTGTCAACACCCACTTAGGCACAGAAAGTAATTGCCTTCTTTTCCGATGCCGGTTAGTCACATTTATACAGCACAGATCCCTGTCCTGAATTTAGAAGATAATTCAGTGTAGAAGAGGATGAAGATAGGATCCTTTCCCTTCCTCCTGGCAGAATTAATCCCTCCTTCCTCTGGCTTCCTACAGCCTGGTTACTAAGAACAGGGCTCAGCTTCTATTTCATTTCTCCGTGTGTATAATCCCCACCTGCCCTACCAACAAGTTGCAAGCCCTTGAGGGCACACGTTTAAAGAAAGGCTTGCACACAGTAAAGGCTCAATAAGTGACCCTGAATAGAGGAATAGAGGGGAGAGGCTAGTCTGGGCAAGACTTTTAAGCAAGGGTTATCCCAGAGACGGTCTATAGATTTTTCTATCTCCTAGCAGAAACAAAGTACAGTTAGAAAACATGCAGGGTTTTTCAATTAAGGCTAAAATTCCTGAAATGGCTACATATAAGGGAAAGACTTCCCCCTCTCTATCAGAGATGGGCAAATGGCTTGTCTAGTGCCCACGATAACCTTATCAGATAATTTAATATTCGAAACATAAACAAAAAATTAGAATTTAAAAGGGAAGCAGATTACTCAAATCATGAGACAATTCTGACAATTATTTGCAAATATACTGGGACCAGAGTCTTTAAAAACATTTCCTATTATCTGTAGTAGGAAGAGTAAGGCTAAGCTTACAAATTTTGTTTAATGTAAATCTTTTAGGTTCCTACTATAGAAAATTCCTGCAGTATGTGATAGGCTTCTGCATTTCTGATTTCATAATTAAAGACTCCTTGATATGTATCGCAGAGCAAGAACACTTTACTAAGTATGTGAAGGAGTGACATAACCATGTTTGGACTGGTGTATCAGTAAAGCTTCTCTCAGTAAGAGAAGAGTAATTACAGTTAAAAAAAAAAGACATCGAAAGTTTCATTTAGATAATCGAAAATAAGATGTTAAAATTCCTTTTTGGTTTTCATTCTAGCATGCATTTCAGAAGACCAATATTGAAACTGTGTTGAAAATGTTAGGCTGAAGACCAATTCTGATAGGAATTATGGCCAGTTTGACACACCCTATTTATCTTTGGCTTGATGTAGACATAAGTTCAGATACTCTTCAATTCTTTTTTTAAAACCTGGCCTGAAGTTGAGAATGTGGTTTCTAAAATTAGCCAAAAGTTCTGAAAATGGCTTATTTTCTATATATTAGCCTTTTATCAGGCACTATGTATTAACAGACTATATTTAGAATATCCATAAAGTGATGTGATCTTGTACAGATGATAAAACAATATAATGCAGACTTTCAAGGCAGGTAAGGACGTATGATAAAGGATGATAAACTAAGAATAAAGATTAAGGAAGTAGTATTCACATTAACACAATGAGAGAAAAAAAATTAAAAGCTTCACTTAGAAGCTAAGTAAAAAATGGAAAATTCATGACCTGGGACAGTTTTTTTTTAACCTCCGCGCGCTACGCTTATATTGCTACAGAAATTGATGATTAGTTAGCTAATCTTAGGCAGCACAGACAGACAAATTTCTGTCACATTCCACGCCCAATCTATTCTTCTTCTCTCATCTCTCTGGGAAACTGAGGTAAAATTCTGCTAAGGATATTGGATTTCTCTCTGGCTGAATAAAGGAACTGACCTTGAAAAACATAAATACAAAGAAATTAATTCTTTGCAAATTTGCTAAAATAGGTGTATTATAATTTAAAAAAATAACTGGTACTCCCTTAATTACAATGCTTGAATGCAGCTCTAAAGTTGGAAGGTTTTATTTTATTTACCAAATTTATAAAAACGGCGCATCTTTTTTTCTCAAGCCTTGAGGTTCTCTTCCCAGGCTAGAGTAAGATCACACACAGTCACACGCAAGTTTACAAACAGCAACTTGTTAACCTTTCTTTCTTGACCAAAAAATAAAACGCACAAAAAAAGTGGAGTCTGGGTTCACAGAGTTCTTCTTTTCTGGTTTAAATTTAATAACACTTAGGGATGAAAAGGTATGCTCGGTATCTATAGGGCCAGCAATACTTCCTGCTGGGCTTAAACCTGGCTTTCCTGGGGGCAGAGAAGCCACAGCCCATCAGTTCATGTAGGAAGCTTGAGTCCCAAATGAAAAATCAACTTCCAAAAGATCTGGGTTACCAAAACTAAGCAACAAAGTACCATAGTTTCCATTTTTGTGTGCTATGGAAACTCCGTGACAGTAAGAAGCCTGCCATCCAACGTGGGGTGAAAAAAGAGACACCTTTTTGCTCACTCCAGCAACTGTCAGTCAGGTCCCAAGATGACTCAAGATCAAAAGCTTCCACCAGAACCAGAACCTTAGTGGGGGTCTGTACCCACTATGGAATACCATAAAAATCTACTTTTAAAAGGATCCGAGCCTCCTGAAGTAGCACTCCTTTCATGTGACCACATTTCAAATGGTTTACTCATCACAGTAAGAACTGAAATACATATGGCATGTCTCCTTGGTCTGTTTCCTTTATTATTCGTGTGGTTTCATCTTTCTAAATTCGGACTTCTGCCCCATCCTAGAAGGTGAGGAGAATGTAATGCATAATGCAAAAGTATTTAAAGCAAATCATATGATATCTGTACTTGATAATTTTTCATGGCTTTATACCAAAGAATCACCGCATATGGAAGCTTAAACATTTTTTAAATGCTAGAACACGGAGCCTTCCTTTCAAACAATTCAAAGCAAGGGGTATATTGCTGACACAGCAACACTGTGGTCTCCGAGAGACTGTGGGAAATGTCAAATCTATGGTCCTGGGGGTGATTGGTGGATGGTTTTGTGGTGTGTATGGTGTTTTGTTTTGTTTTGTGTGTGCTTTTGCTTTTCTCTTTTGAGTCTCTGACAGAAACAGAGCTCCACAAACTTTCTGGCGACCTCCCAGGAAAACAGAAGGAAGCTGTATCCTGCACTTCCCCTGGGATCTAATGAAATATACAGCCTCTGGGCTTCTTTCAATTTGGACTTTCAGATTGCTAAGCCAGTGGAAAGGGGATCCTAGCTGTCACAAACGTCACATGCTCGGGGTCACCTGCTGCTCGGGGGTTCTCATGCCAGTTGTTGACATAATAAGCACCCCTTACACTTTAATTACAATTCACAGTGTGCAAACTATGCAATCTGCTTTAAGGCAGCCTGTCTTTTAAACCAACACTAAAATTCTATTACTAATATGGCGATGAAATGTAGCAGGGGAAGGGTGTGTCCAGATGACTAACTATATGCAGATATCTGCCATTTGAGGACGATACAGGCAACATTTGCCAAGAGATAAAATGGTGTTGCTGCCCTTAATTCTGGGACATGGGACTTTATTCTAATTCTGCTCTGAGATTCCTATGAGTGGACCACAAAAATGAAATACAATATGTTTCGCGTGTAGCATTTTTACATTTGTGTAACTACTATGTATTTTTTTTCCACATGGGGGCTTAGCTATTCTGTGTAATATCTTGCCTATCCAACAGGGCTGATCGACTGTTAAAGGACAAGGAATTTTTACTCCCCCCCCCACCATATCTTCCCCTCTAAACCTAGGGCAGTGCTAGAAACGTTTAACACATGCTTCTACAGTTGTGTTGACTCTCTATGATTTGCTAGATCCTTGTATTTTGCTAACTACAGACCCATGTAAGCTATATTCTTGAAATCAAAGCATGAAAGGTTATTTTAAAGCAGAGCCCATTTAAAATAATATGACAATGCAGGGAGCTGTTTAAAAAGTGCTAACACATAATTATAGTCTACAGTTTTCTCCAAAAACAACAGTGGAAATTAGTTATAATTATATTACAGAGAACTACTATAAACATAGGTGGGCTAACCTTTGAATGAACTGTCCCAGCGCTCTGGGAATTACAATCTCACTTTCAGTGCCACAAATGACGTAATTGATACACTTGAAATAAAACCATGCAAAGTACTTTTATACTTAAAAAGTCTGACTCAAACACCTTAGCTGAGCTACAAGTAGGCCTCACTGTAGAACACCACCAAACCACCACCGGCAACAACAAACTAGTAAAAAAAAAAAAAAAAAAAAAACCCAGAAAACAAACTTACAAAAATAGTAAGTAGATATTTTAAAAAATAGTAATAATGCCTGCTCTTGCTTTAATAAAGGATGAATCTCAATTACAAATGCCATCCAGATAGATCAAATTAGCCAACAATTATTCCTTGCTTTTTTTGGTGCCAGGCAATACTAGATGACAGGACAGACAACAGCAACAACAATGAAAGACAAAGAGTTTACCTTATTTAGGTATGGTTAATCTAACACTGGAAGCAGATACATCTTCCACCGTTCTTTCAAAAACAGCAGTTTCCTTGGTAAAACTCTCAGTCCTTTGGCTATTGGGTTTTGTCTTCAAGAAGACAGACACAGAGCTATTTTATTTTCTTCCTTATTTGAACACTTGAAGTCGTCACCTGGCTCTCTGCCACCCCTAGGTAAGCCCTTTGATGTCCAATAGTGTAACAGTCCCCATCTGTAAGCGCATCCGTCCTCCGGAGACAGGAGGGGCTCTGAGAAACACAATTTCCCCAGGGGCCTCAGCATTAAGCCACCCCCTAGCCTCTGTCCTCACGCTCCAACTCTGGTACCAGCAATCTGTGCCATGTTCTCCAACAGGTAAACTCCACCTTAAGTGTTCAGTCAAGTACCCTGGCTCGTCTAGAACTGGAGATACTGATGTGCTTTTCCTTACCTGCTTCCCGAGAATGAAATTCTGGCCCTGAAATCCAGGTTAGCACCTGGAACCCTGCTACCTGATGACAGACTTCTCTGATGCTAACCACCTGCCTGGATTAGTGTCACCTGTTCATGGACTCTATTTCTTGGTTCTGCCCAATTCTGGGGACTCTCACCTTCTGCCAGTTAGACCTCCACGTTGTCCACTGATCCACTAAGCTACCACCCAAAATCAGGAACATCTTCTGGCTGGATTGATTTTTTTTTTTTATGGAACTGACCGACCTCAGCATATCAACTTTCACATCATAATTTCACGTCTTGGCCCTTTACAAGTCTCGTAGCCCAACATATGAACCCTATCTGCCAATTCCCTCTAATTTCCCTTGTTAGGAAAACAAAACAAAACAAAACACCAGAACATCTCTAAATCTCTGAAAAGTATATGAATAAGAAATAGAGTAGAGGCATTCCTATCCAATACTCTTGGGGCTAGTAGTTGGTCGGTTAGTTTAAAAAAATGGATAATTGTTTATGACACATATACACCTCAAGCATTTTAACTGTAAAAACATGTACATTTGTTGGCCAGTCTTTTTATACAGGGATAAGGCCTTAACTTTAATGTTTGTTAACTGCAGCATCTTTCTTACATAAACCACACCTATAAAGCATCATGTAAGATTTCCAGGTTTTGTGTTTTTTTTTCAGTACAGGGAGAATCTAAACATACTTCTAAAATAATCTGAGCACAGGATCCTTTCATATTTTTACAAATTTCCCTTTACAGTTGAGACAGCTCACCCACACTTAATCTGACAGAATTTTTTGTAACTCACCTTTAATGAGACTTTTCAAAGCACTGGCTTATTTTCATAGAAATAAAACTTTCTTTTTTATTTTGAGGTTGTATGCCATCAGATCACATAAATTTAATTAAATTATGTTACAAAAATACCAATAATACTAGTATAAACAGGTCTGAGAATAACACAACTTTTGGTAAGCACACAACTAGTAAAAACAAAATTGCTAGCTTGTGCTAGCAGGTAACTATTGGCCATTAGTATTCAGCATACTCCAGGCATCAGTTAGTATGTTACAAAGAAGAGAAAAAGTCTTAGTCAGTCTTGAAAGCTGGTTAATACAGAGCTTCTAAGGTGAGGGTCTGCGCAATGAAAATAAAATTCAAATAGTCATCGAGTGGATATTATGAGAAGCCACTGATGCTTGATGCATAATGCTTGATGGTGGGACACAAGATTGAAAAAGATATCTTTTCCAGCATTCATACCAGAATTTAATTTCTAATAACGTAAGAAATAACTAGAACTTCTCAGAGTTACTGTATTTAAAATGGTAGCTGAATTGATATCTCTATCTACCTGCTATAGGAAACAATATTTAAATTCATCTGACTGTATTTAGAGAACATAAATAATTACACAGCTTAGCTCCTGATATAGTATTTTCAAATTCTAAACTTTATTTACATTTTTGTTATTTTGTACAACTATCAGTATATCATTACTTCTGTTGATTTAAATTTGTAATTGGTGAAACATTTTTTTAAAAATTATAGACATAAGTTGGCTTGACAATTGAAAATCACATAGATATTACTGTCATTTTTTAGAATGTTTTACTATTTTCAGGTTAATATAACTATCACTTTTCATGTGATTGTACTTAAGATCAATTGTTCAGGCACAAAAAGCCTTAATTTCAACCTTCTGCTTATTATCAGTTAACTTATTATCAGTTTCAAGATCAATATATTACTTAATTATATTCATATATGATGATGATGATGGTGATGGAAACAGCAAGCATTTACCAACTGCCTGAAAATAATAAGAATGGCCAACACTGTGAGCTAAGTTATTTACATTCATGTAACTTTCCCAGCCGCTTCTGCAAAGTAAATATTATTGTCCTTATTCCAGGTTGAGGAAACTGAGAGAGCATTAAGAGAAAAATGTGGATCTCAAAAACAGATTGACCCCAAGCTTAGGCTTTATCACTTCAACAAGGGGTGTGTGTGTGTGTGTGTGTGTGTGTGTGTGTGTGTGTGGGGGGGTGGGTGTGTGTGTGTGTGTGGGTGTGGGTGTGGGTGTGGGTGTGTGTGTTTAAAGTAAACCAGAGATCACAGACTTTCCTTTCCAGTGAAATTTTTATTTGTACAGATGTGTGTGTACATGTTGGAGTGCACACATATGCACGCACACACACACACACACACACACACACACACACACACTCTTTAGTTAAATCAATTTCATATGCAAAAGAAAGTGAGCCAGGGTTAGGTTATTAAAAGAAGCCTTTGAAGCAAGGAGCGATGATGTGTGAAAGACATACCACAAAAGTTTATTTGAACAAAGGACAAGCACAGAGGGATGGAACAAAAGTGAAAATAAGGGAAATAAAAGCTCTCCATCTCTTCCATCCTTTCTCTGTTGTGTATGGATTTCTCATATATAGAAAAGACATTAAGAGATGTCTGGAATTTATGGAATATCCAAAAGTAAAATAGGTTTCATCAATCTATAGTTCAGATGAACCAAATCCACACAGATTTTCAATGAGTTTTTCTATATGAAACACAATTATATTATTCTCTAGCAGGGTCCATAATTTTAAAGATAATTCCTTACTTGCAAGAAAAAAATTTCAAGGTAAGATTTTATAAAATATTTGTAAAATATGTTTTTCAATGGCATGTTATGAAAGCAAAAGTTTTGACTTGCTTTAGAAAAGAGATAAAGAGAGTCCTTTCATTTTATACTCATAATGCTTTATAGAACATTTCAATATCCCAAAGTACATTTCTAAAGGCACCTAACTGGCCCATAGTTTTCTTATAATTTCAAATTTTGTCTTGTCATGTAAACAACATTGTAAAATTTAAATTCAAATCATGAAAAGAAACATATTATATGGTATAGGCCATTTAATTTCTAAGTCTGTTTCATGTATATACCTATATACAGATGATGCAACATTATAATTGAGCTGTTGTATCTATATTATCAGAGGTACTTTTAAAAGTAAGTTAATAAATTCTAAATTCTCTCTCAACACAAACATTCCCAAGTATTGTGCTACAGCAGACATCTTAGCTAAAAGTGAAAAATTTGACCAATCATATAAAAATTATATTTATGACACACACCATCCAGGTCATATAGAACTGACATGGTACTTGTAGAAATAAATACTCCTTTTTTAGAAAAACAAAAAGTGACTTTTAAATTGCTCTTGGGAACAGAATTAGAAAGAGTGGCCAAAAAAATTGCAAAGGAGAAAGATGGAGTTGGTCCTCTACTCTAAAGTTAAAAATAATTTTTGTCTGCTTGCATTTAAATAGACAATATTATAAAAGTCTTACAGAGACTCTATGCTTATAGAAGGCATTATTGCCTTTGCATATAATGGAAGCACATTTCTAGCACTTAGATTATTACAAACATTGAAAATGGCTTCCAGAAGCTTTTAGCAATATGCTCTTTGTCTTCTTTCCAAAGAAGCAATCCAATTAAAACAATAATTTTCAACATACAGGACAAGGACCTGTACACTTTACCCAGCATCTTACAAATTCAATGAAAATAGATTGAAAACTTCTATATGCTTTCTATGTACTTGTACTAACCAAACACAATTTACAAATATTTTCCTAGAAAAGGAAGTGTATTTTTTATGCCTCTTCTATCCATGATAATTTCAACCTATGTTTCAATTCATCCTTCCTTGAATTCACTGTTTCACTAGTGTACCTGTGTACTCAAACTTGTCAACAGGAACATGGTAATGAGTATTATTCATTTCTGATAAATTTCCTCCACCTCTCTCTGTCACATGCCCCATAATAAGCATAGAGAAGACACTAAAATGTGTTGGCTGAATTAATTTTCTTCAAGTGGGATTATTTCATTGTTCACCCTAACTATAATATTTGGCTTCCTTCTAAAGAGAATTTATTCATTAATTTATCATTTCTTATGTTCTAGCTTTTTTCCTCACTTAATTTCATAAATTTAATTCTTGTGGCCATCTTTTTTCAATGAAAAGTACTTATCGAGCAACTTGTATAAGTTGTGATTTAAATCGTTTGCACTATAAAGAATATTGATGAAATTACTAAATAAAAAGATTTTGTTTTATATCTTTCAGCATGTCTGCCATATAAAAGATGGATACCTTCCTTTGAAGATATCTGAATGGATCACCAAATTATTACCTACTTCTCTCTCACAGCTCAGATAATTAAAAGGAGATGTACACAGATTGGCTGCACACTTAAGAGTTAGAATCAATTAAAACAAAATTGTATGAATGCTCTTCCAATAATATATCACTTCAGGGACCATGAAGAAATGCTACCTTTATATTTGCAAAATCACTAAGGTCAGATCAGAGCCTTAATGCTGTCTCTCCATGAGCATTTAGAGTGGGTGTGCACAGACGGATGTGGAAATGGAGGGGAGAGGGTTCTAATTGGCGATTGTTTAGTGACTAATATCTTTATAAAGTGGTTAGAAGTGTCTTATAACACCCCAGAAATGATCACAGAATACTTATGGAGCACACCTAAAGTCAAGTTTCTTGTTTAAGTTGGTATTTAAGTTAGGACTGCAATATGGGCATCTCCCACAAAGAAAAACTTTGTGACTGGTTTTAAATACACATTTAAATCCGCTTCACTAATTGTCTCAGAGCTTCCCTAAACAACTTAACAACATGCTACAGCTCTGCTCCAACCAAAAGAATACGGCCTCAGGAAGATGCCACTATTGCAGAAACAAAAGGTCATACGGAGAAGTAGCTACTTTTAATTCAGTTCTGTGGGCAAACTCTAGTTTGCGATTCCAGACAGCCTGAAATCCTCCCCCACAGAGTGTCTTCATGTTCAGGGGCCTGTCTATAATTTGTGCATTGAGAAGTTTTGTGCATGAAGTTTTCTCAAATCCATCTCACCCAAGTGTTTAGTTAAAAGCACGATACACAAATCATAACTGTATCCATGCTGTTACACACTTTTACTTCATTTTCACTTTAATCACTCTGCCCGATGTTATGGTTAGTTGTGTACAGGTTTGTCTGTCTTACTGGAGAGAGAGCGAGTTGAAGTCAGGCCTTTATTTTCCCTGTACCTCGTTCAGTAGCTGACAGATAAGGGGCTTGGTAAATGCTGGCTGAATGAGATTTTTCAGAACTTCCTCAGATCAATGTTTACTTATCACCCTGCATACATAAAAGAAATATGTGAAACTCTTGAAGAGGAAATTTAATTCTTTATGCGTTCAGAAATAATGATGAAAGATAACATTCTCGCAAAAAACCAAAAAGTTCAAAACCAGGAAACACTTACTTAATAAAGGAGGTCATGAGGATACTTATTCTCTCATTTAATAAACATAAGAAAGTTCTCAGGGTCATGTTGGCAGTGGACTGTTTCTGGCCCTGAGATGAATAATCCTTTTCCAAGCTAAAATCATTGCCCAGCTGTGAAATAATGATAGCTGCAAGGAATCCAATGGTGGCAGCAAACTCAACTCAATGGTCCAATGTTTGTAGGCACCAAGCAGACACTGCAGTGAAACAGCAGTGGTGACCAGATGTCAGTAACGGCCTGAGGGCATCCTCTCACCTCCCCTCACCCACCCATTAAGGGTGGCATCAAGAGCAATTACAGCACGCCCCCAATGGATTGTGCCAGGCTGGCAGCTGTAACACCTGTCACAAGGTCTGCATGACATGAACAAAGACCCAGAAAGTAGCTTTAATGAGCAGACCCTACAACAGACAGAGCCTAGTGCATGTAGTGACTGCTTCAAAGACAGTGTTCATGGTTGACGGAAGACTATTTCAGCGGCTATTTACTGTCTTTAGCACCTAGAACTAAGCTAAGCATATACATTCCAAAAGCCCATTCTTCAGAGTGCCATGTCTTACCCGGAAATGAAACATGAAAGTTTGTAAAGCACACACTTCACTCAATGTCAGCTCAATATTTGCTTATCTGAAAATATTTAGCAGTGCCATTTAGGTAACGAACTTAAGGTGCACCTTGACACTCTCTTCATGGTGAATCTGGAAGTTGCAAGCTCTTGAAGACAAGGATCATATCTTATTCACCTAGTTTTCTCCAGTGCGCAAAAGCCTGTGTGTACGCAAGAGGATAGCTGGATGGTTGGAAGAATGCACGGAAAAATATACGAAAATTACTTAATCCTTATCAGACTCATCATAAGACTGATAGTCAAAAAAGCAAAATGGTTAGGAGAGTGAAAGAAAGTCCTCATTTTGGTTAGCTGTCAAAATTTACAGGCAAAGGGAATGATTTCAGGATTCTTGAATACTCAGGGACATTGGCCTGTAAAAACAGTCATACAAAATGTGTAGTCAACTTAACAAAATCATTGAGACACTAAGACACTAAGGCTACTAATGAAAAACTACAGAAAGACCAGTGAGCTAATTGATGGAAAGAGCTCAGCACACGATATCCAAGGCAGAGTAAGTACTTGACGCGTGATAACTATGATTGTACTTCTGATTAATAAGGGAAATCAGGCCAGTGATTTATAATGTGTCCTCTATGGATCAGTCACCTCATCTTCAAAAGGGATAAAATGAACAATGACACAAAGACTGTTATTTCTGGGGATATGCTTTCTAAACCGACAGCAATACCATTTGCAGATTTTTTTCAGAGTTGAAAGGAATCTAAGAAGTCATTTTTCAGAAGAGGAGATCAATGCCCCCAAAGATCAATCTACCCGTATCTGAAGTCATGCAACTAGTTGGAAGCCAAGTGACTTAACTGATCAGCGATTGTTTCCTTTTTGCATAAAAGGACCAGTGATACTTAGCTCCCATCAACTCACACTATCGTAACAAAGGATAGATTGAGTCTTGTTTTAAGTATTTGGCACAAAGGTTCAGGATAAGTTCAAGACAACATTACTCTTCCAAAATAATGTTGATGAGGATCTCTACTATTAATACCATTACTAGGATGACAACCTAGTTCCACTACTACTATTTATGTCTTGCTGACTTTTGAGAGATCCTGGGACTATTAAGACTTATAAGGAGGTGCCTGTTCCTCTTCTGAAACAGCATTATTATTAGACCTTCACAATGGGATAACTGTATCTAAGGACTAAGTAGCTTATGATTCATACTTTCTAAAATAAAACAGCTCACTTCCAAATGCAAAGTTTGTCTTCAAATTCGGGGCACATTTAAGCAGCGAGTAGAAGACAGTGGGTTTTAATGAAATGCACCAGGTTTAGTTATTTTGATTCTTTGGGGTTCACACAGGGTTTACCGTACTTCACTCAGTTTATGGGGTTCAGACAAGGCTTAAAGTGAACTTCACCTGGAACTTTTCACATGGTTTGAGCATTAACCAGGGATTGAGTGGTTTATAGATCATCCAAAAGAATTTCTGTCTTGGAATCTTGCCGTGAACTCTTAAGTATTTAAATTCTGAGTAAATTTATATCACAAACTGACTACAGGTTTTTAGTAACTGTTTCTGTTTACTTATTTTTGCTATTTTAAACGAAAATGAAATGTAAAGAAGATACACAGAGAAAAGAGTTTGATAATCCAAAGTTTAAGAAAACATAAAAGAAATAAAAACTTAATGTTTTGATATTTATATAATATTTTACAGTTTAAATGGCTTTCGCATACATTAACTTGTCTGAATGTTAACCACTAACCTTTGTAGGATACAATTAGATCAATTTATCCTAATATTATCTCAGACTCCTCACCTATGTAATTATATTTTCTAACTGAAATATTTATAAGGAATAATAATAATTATTAATAGTATTTATTTTGTAAACAAAGTGTTAAAGTCATTTTATGGCATTTTTATTTCCTGAGGAACAAAAGCTTGGACCATAATATATGGAAAATACTTTGATATCCCACAGTGAGGACTCTGAAGTTTGAAAAATATAGTTTATACTTATGGAAATGTTTTCAGGGGCTATTATAATGTAGACACGTTTAAAGATCTAACACAATGAATGGGTACTTAACAAAGCAAAAACTACGTCCCTCAGTTTAATTTTGCATATACAGTTTATTAGCTTTCAGAATGGTGTCATAACTTTAGTTAAGAAAAAGCCATCTGAATTTATGGGGCCAAAGTCATCAAAGGTCCAATTAAGTCCTCCTCGTATTAATGTACAAAATGCCATTTTTGCTTGCATATTGCAGATTTAAATTTACCCCAGTCATCTTTCTATACGCATAATGTATTTGAGTTGGAAGAATCTAGCAAGAGGATATTTAGTCCAACTTAGTTCAATCTATTCAAAGAATTTAATGAAGACAAAACTATTTAAATCTCTAATATATCTTAGACAACAGACTAGCAGTTCATATCTGAGTCCACTTACCAGTGACAATTTAAATCTAGACAAGTAGAAATAAAATTTTTAGGATTATTCCTTGAAAACTACTAGGTGTGTGTATAAAACAGTTTATCTGAAGCAAAATATTATGGCATTTAAAAGGAAGGGGATGGTATTCTTTTGTTTGAGGAAAAATTCATGATTTGGGCCTACAGCCAAAACTCATGAATAATCTAAGGTTTTTCAACAATCAATGATGAAAAGCACTAAAACACTGTCACATTATTTGGATGTTACTTTAAAGTAAATAATAACTACTCTTCTGAGAATTTCTAACCCAAATCCAGGTGACTAGAAGGAACCAGATTATCCATCATTTTATTTAGAATTCATAACTATATAATTAAACTCACATTCATTCAAGAAGCACAACAGCTAACCCCCCATCCCTCCAGCTCCACTGCACACTGGTGTTTAGTGAAGGGCAGCCAGCTTCTCTCACCTATCCTGGCAGACCCAGGCCTCTGGCTGTGAAGAAAACCACAATGTGGGGAGGAAAGCCTACAAAAGAATGAAAACAGAAAGTGTCTAAGGCCTTGGCAGAAGGACACTAAATAAAATAGAGAGCGGTGACTCATTCTGGCAATGAATCCCCCTCAACCCCTTCAAAGCCTTTGGCAAGAGTCCTCAGAGGAGACCCCAGCCTTTTGCCAAGCCACAAAACACCACAATTATTATCGCAGCAGTCATCAACAAAACAGATTTTGTAAACTGACTTGTTGGCACATAGATTAAAGAAGCTATAAAAAGGAGTAACAGCTGTTTGGGTTGCCCTATGCAGAAAGCTACTATATAGAAAGTAAATTTTATATCTCTATACATACTTGGGTAGAACAGGCATACACATACAAGCCATGTACTAATTATACATGCATACTGTGTAGAAAAGGGTAAAACGCCAAACACACAACATAAGTTTAAAAGACAAACAATTCTTTTAAATTAAAATACTCACTTTGGAAGGACTAATAGAAAAATTTCCTGAAGAAATGATCTTGTACTTCACTAACAGAAAATATGGACTATGTCTAACAATGGCAAAATGAATAAAGTTTTTCTTAAAAATATTGAAAAGTACTGTGTTTTTCATATAAGCAAGAAGGTTGAATTCTTTGTGAATCTGCAAAACTCTGCTTTATTCTACCTCCCTAAGCATTGCCTGATTGACATTTTATACTATAAAATTTAGCATTATCTCATGTTCCAGGCCATCTGAAAAAATTCTACTTGCTTACATATTCATGGATACAATACATTATGAACAAAGTAAAAATACCATATTTTTAGGGATCTAATTTTTACCTTTGCTACAACAACATTACTCACCTAAATAAATTGCCAATGAATAATATACGATAGAAAAGAATGGGAAAAATTGACAGGTAATAATCAGTACTACTTACACATTCTTAATTTGAAGATTAAAAATGTACTATGGGGCTTCCCTGGTGGCGCAGTGGTTAAGAATCCGCCTGCCAATGCAGGGGACACGGGTTTGAGCCCCGGTCCAGGAAGATCCCACATGCTGTGGAGCAACTAAGCCCATGAGCCACAACTACTGAGCCTGTGCTCTAGAGGCTGCAAGACACAACTACTGAGCCCACGAGACACAACTACTGAGCCCGTGAGCCACAACTACTGAAGCTCACGTGCCTAGAGCCTGTGCTCCGTAACAAGAGAAGCCACCGCAATGAGAAGCCCGCACACCGCAACGAAGAGTAGCCCCCGCTCGCTGCAACTAGAGCAAGCCCACGTGCAGCAACGAAGACTCAACACAGCCATAAATAAATAGATAGATAGATAAATATATTTTTTAATTTAAAAAAGTACTGTGATTTATTGTGAAGAGGTATGAACTCCTGATTTTTAATTTAAAAAGGTTTTATTCAAGTTCCTTGTCACTAACTCACAGTAAAATACACAAGAATTAGCAAGAAATGCTTTTAATTAAACTACTTTACGTTCGTAATATCATATAACATTACAAATGTACTCTGTAAATATGTATTAAGGGATCTGCCATGCAACTTTCATATTACACATTTGCCCAGCTAACTTCTAAAAGCCTATGTAGCTCTATGTTGAAACTTCCAGAGCTGAAGCATCTTAATGGGCATTGATCTTTTACACTGAAGGATGCAGAGTTCAAATTTCAGCACTGTCAATAACATTTGGCTTCACCTATTGAATGACTGGGGCTTGGTTGACAATTGCCTACCAAGAGAGAAAAGACTGGAAAAGAACTTACAAGAGTCTTAGCTACAGTCATTGTTGACTAAACGGAAAAAGTATCAGTAAAAAAGAACTGAGAAGTCACATTTCTTGGCTACCTCTTACAATAGAGTATACACCAAGTGTACATCTCCCCCACCTAAGGGCTCCATGACTTACCAAATCCTAAAACTGCATATTGCCAAAAGCTCAAACTATATAAACCATCCTACTGTAATATTATCACTAGCCAATTCCAGCACTGATTGACACAAAACAAAACACCACCACCTTCGTGACAACCAGCTCTTTTGTATAGCCACTTAAGTATTAAATAAAATGCTCTATCAATTAAAAATTCTCTTCAGGAATTCAGGTTTTCATCAGTATATGAAACCTAGCCCGTAGCTGATATTAAACAGAAGACCAATTTAAGGAATTCCCTGAGTAAACTGACTGCCTGGAGAAGTTAATTCACCAAGTATATTTTTAAAAGTGTCACACAGAAAAATTTTAACAAGTTGTAGAAATGTATTCACTATTAGGTCATTGTTCAAAATATCACAAACCCGACAGTTCTTCAATTTAGTTTACTATTAGTTATTTATATCTAATAACCAAAACACACAGTAAAAACTTCACAGGGTCTAATTAAAATCCTTTTTTTCCCAAGTTTTGTTTTTTAAATTCCAACTACTTTCCCTTATTATGATTTCCCCAGCTTCTCTGTCTACCTTGGAACCCAAGCACATTATGCAGGCAGCACAATGAACTAACATGCCAGCAGAAGTAGTATGCTCCACCTATCCAAGAATTTTAAAAGCATCCAAATACACACACACTGTCTCCTGTGTAGCCTGGAGATCCCTATTGAGCTCATGCCAAGTGTCTGAGAAGTTGGACCCTGCATCCGGTATTTACACTAAGCTAAAATTCTAATCAGCACTAACAGCAGTATGTTTTAATTCACCCTTATGATTTTATTTCAATCTGCTAAGTAGCACAACTGCCAGAAAGCAATTGCTATAAACTTAAGTAAACAAATGCAAAACTAAAATAAATCTTAAACCTGTTGTATATAAAGTTTGTGCCACTTTAGGCAGGCAGTACAAAAAGGCACAGCCCAAAGTCTTGGTTAATGCTCTTGGATCTCCGTTAGAAAGCTCTTTGAAAGCACTGCTTCATCTAGTCTCCCCCCTCCCCACCTCTTTCTAAAGAATGATTTGGTGCATGTTAGATCAGGTGGAGAAAATGGCCATGTTATTTTACGGTGGTGTTTTCACCTCACGTATTCCCCTGAATAGTCTTCTGCCAAGCATGCGAAACAAGGAGTACACGGTAACTACTTGAATCTCTGGATGACACTACTACCACTCGTGCCAAGGAGCTGGTGCCAAGTCTTGCATCTTCGGGGTTTTTTTTCTCCCTTCCTTTTTCGGTGGTAGTCGTGTGTTGTGGGGGTTGAGGGTGGCAGTGGGAGAATCTGACCAACAAATCCTGCGAAGTTGGTCACCATTTTGAACCTGTTCAGTGTGCTCAGACCTTGGCAGCCATCTTACAGCTTGGCAACCATTTTGAGAATGTGTTTGGCAAGCTCTCAGAATCCGCTGACACTGTTTAAATAGAAGGCTAGTTAAAAATAGTCCACGTTCAACAATACAGTGTGATATCAGGTAGAATAACGCTCAATAAATCTTGCCAACCAAACAATTTATAACATCTTCACCGAGCTAAATGACATCCCAATTTTCTTAACTTAAATACATCACGCTGAAGCGCCTCAAAATCTGACTCCTTAACCCTTTAGCGGACAAGTTCTTAAAAATCAATCCTGGAGGGACATCAGGGAGCAGGAAAGTGGAAGGTAGAAAGAAGGAAAGCGATGGCCAAAGACATAGACAGAACTTATATCAAAACATTCACAAGCCCATTCAAATTCAAGATATAAAATAGAAGGGAGAAGGGCTGTCATCACACCCCGCAGAATACAATTCTAGAAAATGATCCCAAAATGTCAGACTGTGCCCCACTTAATGTTCTGTGAGTTCATGGGAACTATCTTAAGGAGCTTTAAGGAAATTACCCAAAAAACAAGAACAAATCTTACCTTAAGAACTAGTGTAAAAGAAAACAAAAAGAAAAAACTTGTACATAATACCATTTTTCGAAAACTAAGAGTTATAAATGTTTTCTTACAATTGTGTTATATTCAACCTCACTCTTTCTCCGTAAGTTTCAATGTTTCTAACTCAACCAAAAAATAAGTTGTGTCTTTAAAAACATTTCTTGATGGCTACAAATCTGAAATAAAAATGATAATTTTGCATTGGTGTGACTCTTGGCATCCTTACCAGATTTATGTCATTTTGTAGAAGGTTGAATTAACTACATGACACTGGATGATAATTTTGCCACCAAATGGAAAAGCAAAATGACAATCTAATAATCTGAAGTATCTTTTCCATATTAAAAAAAATAACATATTAATATACAATTTAGTATCTTCCCATCAATTCTGTGAATATTTAATATCATATTATATGAGGGGATGGTTAATGGTAAAAAGACCATATTGCTTATGGTTTTATGAAAAAAAATCTAAATGAACTAAATTTTCTATGTGTCTACAATTACGGTTAAATCATAAATATGAGGATAAAGCCTAAAGAATTTTGAATCTTGTGATGTTAAAAAACAAAAATTTAGAGTCATTAAATAATATCCCCAGCGAAATAGTTGTTAGTTACATTTCAGTGTATCTTGGGGCATGATGGATACCTAGCTTGTATTTTGGTTTTAACTGTGATATAATTCAATACAGCACCTAAAAGGCTATATCAATGCACTATTTACACTGTTTATAATATAGCAGTGCTTTTTAAACTTGAAGACTAAATTTTAAAATGTCTACTGAAATTCAATTCAAGAACTATTTTACTTCACATAATATCATACAAAGTGAAACAATTAATTAAACCATGATCCAAATTAGAACATAACATAGGAAAACATTATGTTGAAATGGATCAGTCTAAAGTCTTGATACTATTAGATGTCTCTTTATTGAATGACAGTATCTGCAGTAGATGACGTAAACGGTGCTAGAATAGTTTGGAATGCATTGATAAATTGCTCTATCGATTCCATTCTGCTTCACTTACCATAATTATAGCACGGTAATGGAAGACATAAATGATATATTTTTACTAGAGCAGAAAGCCCAGAGTTTGCCTGTTTCTTTATGAGATTATACCCAATCCTTTCAATTAATACAGCATGATGGATATCTAACACTCTGAGAATAAGAGGCCTGATTCTAGTATTCTTGCTTAAATATCATTGTTCAAATATTTGGCCATTATTTCAAATAAATATATTTAGTATTTTGAAGACACAGCATTTGCACCTCTGTAGGATGCTGTTTCAACATAATTTTACAGAAACATTTTCATTCCATTTAGAAATTTATCTTTCAAAATTTGAAGCCATCTTACAAACACAACTTTATCATCCCGTATTCCTTTAACATACTAGCGGTTACCTTACAGCTTCTCAAGGATAATTCTGATAAGACTTATTATGCTGAAGGAGAATAAATATTAGAATGAAAGAAAAAAATAGGTAAGCAACTTCAACTATTGTTTGTAGAAGAGAAGATGTAATGATTTGCAAATCCAGATAGCAAGAAATTTAATAGAAAGGACTCAAATGAAAATTAAAATTTTTAATAGAAATTTATAGTGACTATTAATTATCTATAATTATTCAATAGCCATAAGTGCCACCATAGAGTTTCAACGAAACCAAAAGCTGCATTAAAAACCACACAAGCACTATATTTGACATTGTGCCATTTTCCTGATATCACCATTCCAGAGTATCGCTAAGGAAGGACACCAGGTTTTCCCAAATGGATACATTTAAAATTAAAAGTGTCATTCCAAGTCATGCAAAAGGAATTTGAGAAATTCTGAACAGGATACGACCGGGTCTTAACAACTCAGAGCAAGGATTGAATTGCTTTTTATTTGAAAATATTCTTTAACGAAAGGCCTCATTCTGTTAGCTTCTGTTGTTTAGAAGAAACAGAGTAAATTTTTAAAAGAACAATCAATTCACAGAAAAAAAAGTTTCCCCCAACAACTAAATGGTGTAAAAATTGATCTGTACTTCCCCTCTCGCTTTACAAAGGCTGTCACAGGGAATAAAATGTAACCCAGGAGGGCCCGTGGCAGCTATCAAACTTTCCCTGATACATTATAATGTCCGAAGCCCAGACACCAAAGGTTTACATCAGAAAAACTCCAACATGTAGTGATCAACTCAAAACCAACTATCGACCACGCTATTGATTTTTTGTGAGGAAACCAAGAGGAGAAAAGCATCAGAAAAGATAGAGTTTCCCTTTTCCTTTCTCATCCCCAACTTAGTAGGCTGCCAGCCTTAGGTCTTCTTAGGCTTCAGCCCTCTGAGTTTTGCATTGCACCTAGCCAGGATGTCTGCCTGAGATAACTCAAGCTAAAGGCATACGATCTCAGTGGAAGCTGATTCTCCACCAACTTGCAACACAACCTAACTCAGACCCAAAAGCATTTCTTGACAGAAGGGTACAGGAAGAGACCAGGGAACAAGTAGAAAAATAAGACATATGATTCATTTGATTATCTTTTCAGAGGGTGTTTGAAGATCTCTGACTTCTAAAGTTCACAAATTAAACTTGACTCAATAACTGATAGGAAGCTAAGACAAACATATTTAGAACAACTTATATGTATAGTATGGACAAGGTGTCACAGATAGATGTATTTGGAAATTAGGAGGTGACCCACCCACTCCCCAGTTCCCAACTAATTACACAGAAAAGTCCAAGTTAATAAAAAAAAAAGTTTATTTTTTCCCTTTCACATAAATTAACACAAAATGGGTCATTCGAGAAGCTGAAAGGTAACAAAGCAAAGTGCTTGCCTTAGCTCCTTGGGGCCTTAATCACATAATTTTGAATTGGTTGAGGATCATTTACTTGGATCATTATATAATCATATCCTACAAGTATTCTACCATTTAATTTGTGAAATGCATGACCACCTATCATGTACCTGGGAAGAATTATTAGATGCATTCATTTTACTACTAAATTGAGAGATGGCTCTGAGCCATTTAAAAATAATAACAATAATAATAATGATTAATAACAATGCACTTCCATTCTGACTCACAGAGCTATCTCAAGGGGTTTTTCCAGCTGTTTGCTAATTAAGTCTCATACCCCCACACACACCTTGCTAGTAGATGAGCACTGTTAGGCCAATGTTACACCTGGGAAAGCTGAGGCACAGCAGACTGGGAAGGGTAAACCAAGATACCAGAGCATACACGAGAACGAAAATAAGAATGTGGGAAACTTACAGAATATTCCACATTTTGACATTTATATCTGAAGACAGTGATAGAAAAGAAAAAAAAAAAAAACTTGTAGAACTAATGAAAAAGCAATCTGACTTCTGTTGACTTTGTTGCTTCAACAACAACCAAAAAATCAAACAATGACTCTTGTTTGTGTGTGTGTTTGTTTTTACCTATTCTGCTCATGAGGAGAAAAACTAGTTTGTGAATTTTCTGAATTTCATTTCTAATATACTTAAGTACAATATTTTGCCCACCATAGAGACTTAGGTATTTATCAGTTAATTGTCAAAATAATTAAACCTTCTATTGTTAACATAACCCAACAAAGATGAGGTTCTCTTATTATCTTTGGTTTAATAATACCACTTGGATATTTTAAAAGTAAGTGTATATTTTGCGGAATTACGAGAATGCTTTTACTTTAAACGTGGCTATGTTAGTCTGAGGTTCTCGATAATATGAATTAAAAATTACCATCTCACTGACTCTTTCAAGGGTTAAGAATGCTTTGAACTCATTCATTCATTCATTCAACACTGGAAATGGAGAGGAGAAACACGTACTAGGTACCATGCAGCGTTCTGGGCACCATGAATATAGCAGTGAACACAAGAGACAAAAACTCCCTGCCCTCTGGGAGCTTACATTAGACTGGAGTTGAGAATAAAGGTTCTAGATACGTATTAATTCATCCATGCAACAATGATTAAACACCTTAGGCACTGGGATAAAAACATGAAAAAGTCATTGGCTATGGCTTCATAGAGTTACCTGTTTTGTTTTCTTTTTTCAAAGGTTAATATTCGCAAAGTTTTCTCACTGATGAAAAGCAAAAGAGTGATTGCCAGAGCTCCTTGGCCGGACATAATTAGAGAAATGGGCTATATCTGCCAATGGACTAAAAAGCACACAGTCCTTTGTTGTGCCCTTCACACATTAATACAACAAATGAATCCACTGAGTCATTTTAAACTACTTGAAGACAGGAAAAAGAAAGAAGTCACAAAATAAAGAGATCGAACAGAAACAAGTAAGAGGGTCCTTTCTAGGAAAACTCTTTTCCAGTAACAGTTTAAAATGTATCCAAGTTAGACTCTTAGACCAGGTGCGGTTTGGAAGGTGTCTGTTAGTCCTAGAACTTGGGTCTTTTCTATTTCTATATGTCTTTAAATGTTTATATAACATTTTTGTAGGTGAGGATCATGATTTCAGGCTTGGACATGATGAAGTACATTGTGACAGCTCACATCAAAGAAACCATGTAAAAAGTATATATAGCACCTGTGCCTTAAAAGCACAGAGCACACACTGTCTGTTATTTTGTTCAAGGATATCTTGTGCCATATGTTTTGGGACCCTAACTAGCAGTACACTCAAGATACACCCTCCTCTTCACACCTATTTAGCTTAAGAACTCTCTCCAGCAACGATTATGCTTGCCAGTTCTAAATAGAATAGCTGTTCCCACGTCGACACTGATCTAGAAAGAATTACTTCTCTCTACCCCCTTTCCCCGCCTTTTTTAAAAGATGGATATTTTCTGAAATGATAAGTATATCCTGAACTGGATGCAGATTAATTGCCCATTTGAGGATGTTTTTAATGTGTTCTGAGTCAGAGTTAGAATGCAAGAGCAGCCTCAATGTTCTGTTACAGGTGGGGCTCAGGGAGGGAAGGGAAGTTCAGAAACCACATGACTAAGACGTCATTCCCAGTGTAGATCTATCATCTACGCTGTCAGACACTAACCTAAAAAAACAGTGAGTCTACGTAACAGCAAAGCAATCTTCAACTGAGCTGGGGCAGGGGAGACTCAGTCCTCTTACTGTCTTACAAATGAAATGACAAGCGATAAATCTACTTTTTTTCACTTTTTAAAATTGCTCGTGGACTTCCCTGGTGGCGCAGTGGTTGAGAGTCCGCCTGCCGATGCAGGGGACACGGGTTCGTGCCCCGGTCCGGGAAGATCCCACATGCCGCGGAGCGGCTGGGCTCGTGAGCCACGGCCGCTGAGCCTGCACGTCCGGAGCCTGTGCTCCGCAACGGGAGAGGCCACAACAGTGAGAGGCCCGCGTACTGCAAAAAAAAAAAAAACATTGCTCGTGATGTAGTAGTTTCCTTCCTTTATTCACTCGACAGACCCTGCTCCTGCTGCCTACCATGCCTTGTATCGCATGTTGTAACTTCCTTTTGTAGGAATAGCTTCTTTCTTGAGAGTGGAGTATAAGGGGTAGAAAGGCTTAACTTGGTTCAAGATAGGACCCACCAGGCAGAGAGAGGGGCTGAAACATGAAGTGGGGAAACCACAGATAGATGTCACAGTGGTCACAAGTGTGTAGAAAGCTAGACGTCACAACTACAGTTGAATTTCCGGGAAATAACCCAGTTGTGGTCATCCTTAAAAACAAATTAAAAAAGCAAAAATATTGTAACCAAAATGTGTTTCTTCTTGTCTTTTAATAAAAATCCCATTCTGGAAGTGCCAGAACTCAAAATATATACTCATTCTTCTTGAAAAACTTGTAAGTCATCAGATCTCTGACCAGCAAAACAGTACAGCTAGAAAGGCGGGAATATGGTCAGTTTTACAATAATATGAAAAGCACAAATTTTTTTGCCAAAATAGTTATAGTTAGATACCGCATCTATTGCTGGGGCTCGAGCTAGCTGCTGGGGCCTCTCTGAGGGATTCGTTTCTTTCACATGCCAGTATTTCTGAAAGGATTACTAAGGGCAAAGTAGCCTG
The DNA here is from genome assembly GCF_963455315.2 of Globicephala melas. Taxonomy (NCBI): domain Eukaryota; kingdom Metazoa; phylum Chordata; class Mammalia; order Artiodactyla; family Delphinidae; genus Globicephala; species Globicephala melas. The sequence continues at coordinate 135,956,641 of NC_083314.1, forward strand.
ATAGGTGTGTAGAAAGAGAAAGAAGAGAATAGACATTCCAACTCAACAGAAGAGCTGACAGAGACCAGGGGAGGCAGACATGTACCCACATAATGCAAGGATGGATCAACATCAAGCATTCAAAACTGCAAACCTAGGGTTACGGTCTGAGGAACTGCTTTTTATATTAGGTCCCTGTGAAACAGGCCCTTAGAAGCCCTGAGTACCAGGGCAGACTCTCCTTCTGCACACATTATTTAAAATGAAAAAAAAAGGTAAGAGTTCAAAGATCACTTCACAGCTCTCACCTATGGATTCTCAGTAGAAAATAATAATAAAGTATGCCAAGTAGCTACTGAAACCAATTTAATGGAACCAGCATTGAGGATACCCCAACTCATGGTCACTCTACTCAAGCTCAGAGAAATTAAAGAATTTGCTTAGGGTCATAGAGCCCCAGGATTTCCGCCACATCAGTACAATTCTAAATTCAAATATTCATTCATTTATTCATAGAGCAAGTATTAAGCATCAATGATGACATTGCTCCTCTGACTTCTCCAGTTTCAGTAGGTGTTCCTCCACTGGGCTCCTTGAACATCTGGAGCATGTTGCTATCAATAGGACTTTTAAAATAGCACAGCAGTATGATGGTCGCTTATAGTATGTTCTCTCCTAACCTATAACTAGGATTCCTCAAAGTCTGTGGGTGCTCAGCGTCAGAATCACCTGGTGTTTAGAAGTATAGCTCTTTGGCTCCCAGCCCTTAATCTCTGGGTATAAGGCTTAGGAGTAGACTTTCTTAACAATTCTCCTTAAGGTATTATTAGGTACACCACAGTTTGAGAATCATTTCTATAAGCTCTTCTCTAGGCAGCCTTTCTTCTTCAATATCCAGTGCATACTAAGGCATGAAAATAAATAACAGGCACTCTATCAATGTCTGTGGAAGGAAAGGAGGGAAGGAAAAAAGAAAGGACATTAAAAACAAAGAAACAAAAATACTGTTCTAGAGGCCAGGAACAACATAAAGCATTGAATACACTCTCTAGGAGCTTAGAATTTATTTGGGAAAGACAGTATACACTCAATTAAAAGCTTAATAATGATCAACTTTAATAGTTTAACAATAAACTACAACTTAAAGAGTGGTTTAAAAGCAATAAAAACATCTGCTAACGAATTTATGGGCAATAAGTAAAAGTAAGTGTTCAGAAAAATGAGATTAAACTTAGGGGTGATGTGAAGGACCCATGGAGAGCTCCTTGGAGATGGGGCTTGAAGTAGCTTTTGAAAAGAGAAAAAGATTTACATAGAAAGGGAAGAGAGAAGATAGTATCTATACTTGGAACTGAAAAAACAGAACTAAACTAGAAAGAAATATGTTTTAAGAAAAGACCCCTATCATGAGTGTTTTTTTTTTTTAAACTCTCTGTTCACTAATTTTTACCACAATTAATGGAACTAATATTTACCAGGCCAGCTTAAGTTTGAAATATAGCGCCAATAAAAACTTTTATAACTCTGGATATTTCTAAAATTGGTTCTCTTTTAAATTTGCAGCATAGGCAGAATACTGGATGATGTGGTACAGGAAAAACATTTTATTGGCATTTAGTTGAGACGACCTGCATAACTCACTTGCGGCTTTGCCACTTATAAGAGGTCATCTCAAGCTCACAGCAATAAAATTTTGATGCAATATTGTTCTACTATGCTTTACATAAATATGTACATATATAATATGGCTTAATTTCCCTTTTAGTTAAAATGGTCTAGTCCAATCACTCAGAGGAATGTTTGTGACCTTAGATTAATTAGTATTTCTGGAATGCCTACAAAATATCAGAGCCGCCCAAATGCCATGCTTTATTATTTAGATATAACCTACTCAATATTTACTTCTATATATTCATAAGTAAAATAGAGGCAAACAATTAGAAAACTCTTTGTTGAACTTGCTTTACATTTTTCGAATTCATCAAATTCCTCTTTAGCATATTAAACTCTGTTCTGAGCCCTTCATCAGAGACTGAAAATCTAGGTCCCAGCCTCAAACCCATCATTAATAGCTGGGTTTGTAATGCTGGTAAAGCCACCAAACTTCTTTGAAACTCTGTTTCCTTATCTATAAAATGATGATGATGACACTTCGTTTCTCAGGATGAAATACTCTTTTGTTTTATCTGGTCTGGTTGTTATGCAAGCAAGTCTTTTCTTTTATACAAGCTTCTTAAAGACTGAGCTGTTTTATACCTTTCTAAAATGTAATAGCACCAAGTTCAGCCCTAAGCATATAAAAGAATCTGAATAATTATTTTGAATGGATCTGAATTTTACATATCTATGATCTTGTGTCATTTATTAGTTTAAATAAAACATGTTATATGATTGCAGATGTCAGCAAATAAGCTAATGACCTTAACCTAGGCATCTAATAAAGAAATGATTAGCACTAAAAACATAAACACAAATTATAGCCTAATTCATAAAACTTTATTATAATTTATTTCTGAAACAAAAAAAACTAAATATTTGTCAAACTTTAGCTGTGACATAAAAAATGTGTGTACTTATGTTTTATGTCCAGTCATTGTTTAGTTTCAAAATGCCACAAAACTAAGAAATTTTAAAGCAATTTTCCCTGAAAACAATTTATAGCTCAGAAACATAAAACTTCATGAATTTCAAACAAAGAAATTTTTTTTTTATATTCATTTCAACAAATAATATTGAGCATCTATTATGTTCCAGCCACTGTGCTGGATGTTAGAGATGCAATGAGTTCCTACTCTATTGGGGGTTTACCAATGGCTACAGTCTAGTGTGGTACGTAAAATGAAAGAAGTATACCAAGACCGTAAGGGAACAGGGAGACACAGTAACTTTGCAAGACTGTGTCTGCAATGGTCTTCCAAATGACACAAAGCTTACACTGAGTGTTGCAAGAGGACCTGGAGTTTTCCAGGCTGTGGAGCCATTTGGATGAGAGTATTCTCAGCAGAGGAACTAGAACACGCAATGGCGCCACACTGATGTTGCAGTACCGAGGCACTGATAAGGCACAGAACCTTGGTAAATGGCAAGTATTTCAGCAGAGCCAGATCAGAGGGCTGGAGCGCAATGTATCCAAGTGTGAAAGATGGGGGTGGGTGGTAATGACACCAGAGGTGTGAGGAGGGACCAGATGATAAAGAATCTTGCATGGATTGCTGGGAAATGCAGAATTTCTATAGCAGGTGATAGGAGCCATTGAAGGGATGTCAGTAAAGGAGTGATAATTCTCTTTTCGGAAAGATCCCTCTGGCAGTAAGTATATGGATGATACGGAAAGAATGAGAGCAAAAAGAGGAGGCAACAGAGACAGTCTAGGTTAGAAATAATAAGGGTGTAATACTAAAGGAAGCATGGGGTAAGATGCGAATTGACTTGCATGCTAATAAGAAGGCAGACTTGGCAGAAGTTGGTGGCTGATTAGATAGGAGGCACATGAAACAGGAGTAAGGTATAACTTCCAGGTTGCAATTTGAGAGAAATGTATATGGGACGATCCCTTTAGATGCCATCCTTTCCCGTTCCTATAACCCTCATGATTCAGAACACAAACTTCAGAGCAGCCCTTTTCTTCAAATCACTGACAAGTTATTCTATGGTTATTCCTAGATATTTTGTGCTTTTTATTATTCTCCTGAATGAGATCATTTTTCCATCATAGGCTCTTATTGGAGATGACTGTATATGAAAATTTATTGCTTGGGGGTATTTATCTTTTTTTTTCTTTCTTTTTTTTTCTTTCTTTTTTTTGCGGTACGCGGGCCTCTCACTGTTGTGGCCTCTCCCGTTGCGGAGCACAGGCTCCGGACGCGCAGGCTCAGCGGCCATGGCTCACAGGCCCAGCCGCTCCGCGGCATGTGGGATCTTCCCGGACCGGGGCACGAACCCGTGTCCCCTGCATCGGCAGGCGGACTCTCAACCACTAAGCCACCAGGGAAGCCCAGGGTATTTATCTTTGAATCAGATATTCTGCTAAATTTTCTTATTAATTCCACATGGTTTTGGTTGAACCCTTTGTCTTAGTAGATGATTATATCATTTGCAAAGAGTGATAATTCTGTCTCCTCTTTTCTCAATTCTGATTCAAATATTATTACATTGGCCATAACTTCTAGGAGAACATTAAATAACAATGGTGATAATGCTCATCTTTGTTTTGTTCCTAATTTTAGTGAGGATGACTCCAATATTTCACAATTCAGTATGATTTCTTCCGTTGCTATGACATAGATAACTTTTATCATGTTAAGGATACTGTTCTCCTTTGTTACTGGTTATCAAAAAAAGGTTTTAAAGGTTTGAAATCGTTGTTGAATTTTATCAAATCCTTTTGCCCAAAATGACTTTTAGTAATGTTTTTGCACCTGTATCCTAGGTTTTAATTGAAAATTCAACACTTAAGCATTTTCCAAGGGTAATAAATGAATGTTGGGGAGGAAGGAAAGACACAGGGGCTCCTGACTCAAAATCATACTTTAATCTTCCATAGGTCAAGGATGGGGTTTTTAGCACCAAGTGTAGTAGGCACTCAATAAATAAATCCATAAATGATTTCTCATTGAGATGACATCCGATTTAACACTTCATTTTTTGCTTGATAAGTTCATCTAGTTGAGTGAAATCAAATAAAGGGAATTTTTAAAAACACTGTCTAAGGATCCTGTCTGAGGCATCAGTGATGTTTGTGGGGGACCTGAGTATAGGAAAATATGTAAGAGATGGGATATAAATTTCACTGTACTGTAAACATGTAACAAATTTTCAAGCATAAACACAAAAGATATTTCTTTTCTTCAATATATGGTTGGTTAATTGGTTGAGGGGTGATACTGAGGGAAGCAGCATAATAGTTTAGTTTTCCAAGAATATCTTTTTTTTTTTTTTTTGCTGTACGCGGGCCTCTCACCGCTTGCGACCCCTCCCGCTGCGGAGCACAGGCTCCGGACGCGCAGGCTCAGCGGCCATGGCTCACAGGCCCAGCCGCTCCGCGGCATGTGGGATCTTCCCGGACCGGGGCACGAACCCGTGTCCCCTGCATCGGCAGGCGGACTCTCAACCACTGTGCCACCAGGGAAGCCCCCCAAGAATATCTTTTAAGTGATATGCTCTTTAAATCTAATTGACACTGAGGTACATATATATATATATATGAAATATACACATACCATATATATGGTATATACACATATGAAATTTTTGATCCAATAAAGGAAAGAATCTTGTTTTTTTTTTATTCTGACACCATGAATGACTTATTTTAGATGATTTGGATGAAATGTATTCATTTGCCTATATCAAACATATACATAAATATCATAAATATAAATGATACACATCATTTTCCTGTATCAAAAAGAGGGAGAGAGTTTTTGTATTATTTGGGGGGATATTTGCATTCTTGGTTATTAGTGTGTCCTTATAAGGTTCTTTTATCGTTCTTATAAAGAACATTAAAAGGTGCAAATAATTAACAGCCTTTTCTTTGTCCAGAATTACTGAGCTTCCTGTTGCTCACAAATGTTTTTAAAAGAAAAATTTGTATTTCAAAATGAATGAGGGGATAATAAACCAAGATATGAAAGATGGCTACCTACTACAAAAAGCTTAACTCATAAGATAAAAGCATGAATCAAGGAAGACACTATGAATATGGTTGTCAAGATTCTTTTGGATTTAACGTTATGCTGCAAATCTTCATGTACACATAAAAAAATAAACTGAAAGCCCAGTATTTCTTTCAAGCAGGATCCAGAAAAACAAGCAATATAATGAACATTACAGAAATTTTAGAATTTTAGAAATGCCACAAGGCTAAATCTTACAGTTTGTGGAATATAATAGTTCTCGTCTTCAAACATTAGCCCTATGATATTTTGGTCATTATTATTGGAACCATACCATCCATTCCTTTCGAACATGTTTCTTCAGGGTAAGTGCTCAATACTGAAGCCCAGTCCAAGCCAAGGATGCACAGATGGGTGGTTACAGCTGCAGCTCCTCTGACAGACTGCAAAGCCCGCTGGGACACTTCCCCCAGCTCTGTCTATGCATCTTGTGAGCTGGTGCAGCTCCACCTTCTCAGGCCTTTGTTGAGTGTGTCCGAGGACTTTGGCCAAAATGTTACGATCCGAATGGGTCTTATTAGTGGAATGAAAAATGGGCCCCCAAAATACATACACACACACAGATCACGTTTTTCCTGAAATGACTGACGATTCTAATCAAAAAGAACATTATAATAGTTTTTTTTTAAACCCTCAGAAATAGTGTATTCAGACTCTCTTCAGCAGGGTGAATGAGTCAAGTTACTCAATAGAATCCATTCAGACTGATTAAATTGGAGCCAAGCCAAAACAGATCTTCAAGATCTGAGAGATAGTGGTCATTGAGCCAGGAAGAGGGAAATGGCATCCACTAAGAATGTACAGACCACAATACTGATGGGAAATAATAAATTGGCCAGTCCAAGGCTAGTGCAGAAATTTATAACAATGAACGTTCTAGGCCTAAATCATCACAGTTCCCTTTAGTTAAAACATGGGATGATTAATCTGAGACACCTGCAATTATACCAGAAAAGTCCAGTTAAAGATTTTAATTAATTCTAAAGTTTCTGAATTTATATTTACTTATCACACCTACATTCCCAAAATGATTTGAGATGGTTCACAAACATATATTAAATGCACAAATACCTACACACATAAACGAAAATTTAAGGCCATGAAAGAAAAATACGACTAAAAACAACGGGGTTAAAGAAGAGAAGTTATGCGGGAAGAAACCTGGGGTGAACTATTTACTGAGGCTAAGAATTAAATTTATCTCTGAGTTTCTTGGGAGCCAAGTCCAAAAAGGAAATAAGACATATTACATAATTCTTAAGATCAGATGAAAGAAAGAATACTACCTTTTAGTAGTAAGACCTTTCCTATTGTGACTTTTGAAAAGAACAAAATCAGTCTTCGAGATTCCATCCACAATTTTAAGGTTGCCTGTCCTGCACAATTCCTGACCTAGATTGCCAAAGACTATGAAATCAGGCTTGATACATAAATTATGCAACCGCACAACCAATGTCTAAACTAAACAAAAAGGGAAAAACCAAATGAACAAACGTTTCCAAACATTTAAAAGTTAGAAGCACCCAAAATAAAAATTGAAACCGGTGGCAAATAGAGTCAACCCAAACCTCAGCAAACCAGAATCACAAAACCCTATCGCTGCAGGCTTGGGAATAAAATGCTGCTTGTCAGTCAAAGTGTCTACGGCATATGGGTAAAGGTTTCAGGCTGCTATCTCCAGACTCATCTTATGGCAATGGTTCAACACCAGTGAATGGTGTTTTAAACAAAAGGAGAGCTCATTCAAAATGGGTGTTTGTGAGTTACCGGTCAGTGTAGCTGTGCCGTTTGTCTGAGTGAAAACTACTGGCATGGGAGAAATGAAGTGCAGCTCCCAGGCCTTTGGAGTTTCCTAAGCACTGAAAAGCAGCCGGGAGGTTAAAGCTGGCTGGTCGGAATGGCATACTTGGCTGAATGCACAGCCAGGTGGCTTGGGCATATTGGCAAACAACTGGCAACCTGCCCAATACATATGGCTTAGATTGCTTTGCTCTTCCCATGAAGCCTTCTTCGACTCTTGAACAAGCATTCATTTTAGAACAAAATGCATCTGAGTGTTAAATAAAATCTTTTAATATCTGACATAAAATCCTTTTACCAAAAATAAAAATAAAAAGAGGGGAGGGGTGGTTGCCAAATGCATAAACTAAAGCATTTCTTTTTTGGGGGGGGTGTGGTGGAGAGAAACTTTGCAGATCCCTTCTCGAGCGTCTTTGGACTCCATTATTCGGAACTTTCAGTTTCACGGGGGTTAAAATGACCCCTGCAATCCCTAGGAAGCAGGGTTAATGTGAAGTTTACAGAAGGCTGCCAAGAGGTTAGGCAACCATGGATTCTTAATGAATACGTAAAAACACAAAATATGTAGGGTAACTTAATGGAAATGAACACCAGATACATTTTATCAAGGAACAGTATTAAATCTTGATTGACAGATAACACTAAAAGGTGTTAGTATGGTCTATCATGTAAATACATATCTGGAGACTTGTTAAAACACAATCTCTGAGTGCTAACTGTTGAGGCACATGTTACTTTACGGGCTTTACCAAGTGGCTGCCTAATGTCAATAGCATGACGCAAACTTAAGGCTTACGAACCCCAGCTGGTCACTGATCTCTTATAATGCTACCATAGTACCACATTACATATTCCACAAATACTATTTTCCTGCTGGAGTTGGATTTTCTCCTATCACACGTGTTTGCTGGGTGCCCAACATTTCATTTTAGTTTACAGGATATCTTAAAAGTACTAACAACTGATGTATTAGCTAATTAGATTATATGAATTATTATCAAGATCCTGTTTCACTTATAATAATTTTTAAATGTATGTTCATGGTCTCTTAAAATTGCAAGTCATTTATCTAATAAACTGTGTTAAATCCTCTGGAATTACTATAGTCTACTTTGGTAAGAAGATTATAGAGTTGGTATTGTATTATGTGGTTGGTTTTATTTTCTTTTTCCGAAGATATTTAGCTCAGTAACAGCTCAAACACTAAAACAGATTCACCTCTCGTACTAATGGGGGCTCAGACACTAGCAAATCTAATATCTCTTAGATAGCTGCAAACATACATGTTATGATAGAAAAATAATCCTTTATGCTTATTCAGCAAATACTGAAGATGTCAGCTGGATGAGAACAGCAAACTTCTTTTTTGGTAATAAAAAATAAAAATTCCTGCCACACTTGTTCCATCTCTTTCCCATGCAAAAAGATACTAAGAACGTATAAATTCATATGATGGTTTTAGATTGAATAGTTACTGAGTTTTAGGTTAAAATCTTCACATCAATTTCCCTTCTGATGGATTTTACTTTCTTTCCAAAAAAAACTGGAACTGATAAAAACTTTTTTTAAGGCATGGGGCAAATTTAAAGCAGAAGTGTACAATGGATTCTTATGTCAGGAATCTTGAAAATAATTCTTTTTAAAAGTCTCTTTCGTAGGAGGCATGACATAATAAAAGAGCGCTTCATTAACAAATCTTTCCAATGCTTAAAAATTATGGGGTGAAAGGAAAGGAGACATTTTAAAAATGAACTTTAGAGTCATATGAAATGACCTTTGTAGCATCACACTGTCACCACCCTTCCCCTCTCCTCTTGATCAGCAAGTAGTACCACTTAGAGCTTTATTAGAACATCCCTTTGGCAACTTGGAATAGCTCCAGGCAAAGCTGTCTTCCAAGGACACAGTCAGAAGTACTTAAAGTAAATTGCAATGGACTGGATGGATGAGTAGTGGGGGTGAAACAGACAAATCAAGCAGCATTGCTTCTGAGATAAAGTCCCCCTCCAAGGGGTACTTAGTACCCACATAGAGACCAGAACATATTCATTTTTAAGGGCTCTCCCTGAGCAGAAGGGTCAACAGGAAGATGACTTTTGCACCAAAAGGGACCAAAATCCTAAATTTCTTCACTTAATAGCAGAAAAAAAAGACTGAGGGCATAATTTCACAAAGTGTGTTTTGGGGGGATTCATAGGGGCTACAAGCAAAAAGGTTCCACTGACAAACAATTTCAGAACCACTAGGTTAAACAAAGTTCTCAGACCCCTTTAATATATTAATGTGCACTGTGACTCTTCAAGAGGGACAACAGTATGCATTTATATTTTAAATATATTTCACAAAAAAAACCCAAATCCTTTTTCCATGGAGCGTAAGATGCAAATATTGAAAACTGTACTTCGGTTAGTATTATGTTAGTAAAATGTTAGATTTAAGTAGAATTGTTTAAAATTAAATTGAATAGCTGAATTCAAGACAACAAACTAACACAAAATCTTTCTTAAAAACTAACTGAAATTCTTTAATAATTACCCTATTTTAAGCACATTGTCTGGCCTTACTGTTTTATACTTCAATAAATAAAATGTAATTCTATCAGCGGTGAAAATCTCTCCTCCTCTCCACAAAAGCTCTACCTCAACCTTTTCTCTTCATATTAGGCAAGAACCATCTGGTAATTTGTAAGTGGAGAGGTCAGTTTTCAAACAGGCTGATTTCTGAATATTGGCTTTAAATTATTTATAACAAAATTTAAGGTTAATTTTCCTGGAAGGTTCCTCTGATGAAGGTTTAGTTGATATCCTCAGAAAACCTCACAGTAAATGTTAATAGAGTTTAGCACCGCTGATTTCCTTGATTATGGCGATAGAGTTGTCTGATAAAAGAATGTGAATATGAATAAACAGAAATACAGAGGATAGAGTGGGGGGATAATAACTATCATTCTAATAAAATTACTGCTTAATATCAAATGGGAAAGCTACACTTTCAGACAAAAAAGAAATTTAGGACAAAGAATCCTGGAATTATGTGGAATCTAAGAAAAAGTCAAAAAGTGATTACAAAAATATTTTCCAAAATACAATTTGAAATGTTTATCTTACGTTATAAAAATAAGTGAAATTTTATGGAGCTTCCAAGTAAATAACAATCTCATTTTATATTCTCAATTCCCGCTCTCAAACTTGAAAAACTGTAAGTTGGTACACAGAGTGTCAAAATTTAAATTATGTTTCCGTGCAGAAGTACACGGAAAGGCTCTTCTGCCCATAGTTGCATGGAGTACCTTTCATAAAAGCTGCTTTAGAAAAGTGATACAAGAATCTCCTTGGGTCACAGTTAATTTTCCTGGTAAACATTTGTTCTGTTTTATTTTTGCTTTTGGACTTTGCCTATTTCCTGCCCAAAGACTAGTCTCATCTAATGGTAATAAAGGACTCATTTCTTGGTTCAAACTCCTGAAGAAAATGTCCTTGAGATGGTGTAATTTTATTTAACTTAATTTTAAAAGAGCTGCTGTTTAAAAATTCCAGTTAAAAAGAAAAATTAAACAGTTCTAAAAATAAACAATATTTGGTTAAACAAATACACAGATTTAAAGCATATGGGTAAAAATGAATGTTAGTGTAAACATACGGCAACATTTTTTCCCCTTCAAACAATCTCAGAGAATAAACCAAAAAAAAAAAAAAAGTTATTTTGGTTTAAGTTGTGAAGCCATTTTAATAAGTAACCTTTTTTACTCAACAAAAAACATTTGTATAGCCTCAGAAATCTGTTTCATTTCAGTCTTTGTGTAAAACTGCACATGAAAAGTATATTTATAAAAGAAATACCAGACTTGGAATTATTTATGTCATTGTAACATATATATAATAAATGAGAGCTCACTGGAGATATACATATCTTACACACGTAAAGGTTGAATTCTGTCCTAAAACTTACACTAAAAAAGTTTTCTTTTCTAACTGAATCAGATTTTAAAGTTTTAAAAAGCATTATTTCAGTAAGGCTTTCCATAATGCTTTTTAAAGTATAGGTAATAGTGTGTTACCTACACTTTAGCAAAACAGGATCTAGCTTTTTCCCAGATGTGCTACCAACCCTAAAAACACGCCATTAAAGTTAGTAAGTATTGAAATATACTGCTCTTGGCTCGGGGTTCAGTCCTCTTCCCGTTCTAAGTTAAAGGAAGGCTATGAGGACTCAAATCTTAAGCTTCTGGTAACATTCACTCCAAAATGGGAAACCAGAGCTGTATAAATCTGCATTTAACAGATGTTTCCAGAACGCAAACAAACAGGTTGAAAATATATTAACGAGGAGAAAAGACAAGGTACATAGAAACCCAGCCGCAAAACTCTTAAAGGTGTATTGGGAACCTTAGAAACAAAATACAAATCACTTCACTTTCTTTGCAGTCTGACATTCCTGGTTTTATATTCAGTATTTTACATCATTGCTATGGGAATTGTTCTTTGAAGGTATTGCTTCTGCCTGCAAAGTTTAGAAGACATAGAAGAAACACATGGAACTTTTAAACTTCTCTGTAACAAAAAAAGAGCCCATACTATCAATTTCTAGAGTAAAAATTAAACAAGTAGATCATTTTAAAACTTCTTATAGTGATGGTGTTTGATATAACTTTCAAAAAAGTGTCTTGTTTTAGGAAAAATTTTGAATAAAAATGTTGTACTGAGTTCAGAGCGCTTTTGAAGCCCAGGGACCAACTGTTCAGTTTTAACAAACCAACAATGTCTGTTCATTTTGCCCAAATCTTTTCAGCTTAAATATTCACAATGTGCCATTATTACCGAATCATTATCTGCCTTTAGCTCTGACAACAGCATCATACGGGCTATGAAAGGCTCCTTTCTTCTCATGATTAGTCCCTAAAACATTTCCTCATCTTACAGTGCTTTTCAACTTCCCAGAATGCATTGCTCAATTACAGTGCTGAAATTAACTGTATGCCACTCTTATTTATTGAGGAAAGAATAATCAAGTACTCCAAACCATGTCATGGGTTGCCCACAATTTTATATCAAATTTCAAGTAATAAAAATATTAACCCTTTCCAGATGTCAATTTTTTAAATCTACTATTCGTTTATCTTTACTTTCTGGGCTGTGTCTTACCAAAAAATCAACAGTTTGGATTTCTGCTGTTCTTTATAATGTATAGCTTTTACAATGAATTCTACATGTTCATGGAAGGGCTGTTTATTCTTAAAATAAAGACCTATCTGAGTTTTTAAAAGTAAGTTTTTATCAGAGCCCTCTTTAAACTTAAATTCCTTCTTTCTTTGCTTAGAAAAGTAGGATTTCCTTCCACTTCTACAAATGCACAGCGTGGAACTGCTGCAAATTATCTTTCTGAAAGCAGGAAGCAGAAATAAATAACAGCCCTGAGATTAAAGTGTAGAAATGTTCCAATTCCACAGTAATTTTGTTTATACCACTAGATAGCACCTCTTCCTCCATGATAATAGTACATAATCTTATTAAACAGAAAATGTGAGTAATCTTTTTACATATGCTCTTCTAGAAATAAGTATGACTCTAATAGGTATTATTTTGAACACATTATCAATTAAATTTGCCAATCTTCAAATATTATTCAATTGATTATTTCTATATTGGGGAGAAAGCTATATTCAAAGCACTTAGCAAATTTAAAAATGGATTACATATCAAACACCGCAGTTGAAATATAATTAAAGGATATGCGTTGAGTAAACAAACACAAAAAGCACAGAAAACAATGAAAAGACTATGATGGTACTCAACGCTGCAAATACTTGTATGAAAACGGATGGGAAGATTTAACACATGTGGATTTGTATTTGTTTGTTTTATACCTTCAGCCAATGGAAGAACGTAAATAAAAACACTTTTTAAACCTCAAAGATACTTACTAACCCATGCATACATTAATCATTCATACCACATGATTATTGTTCAGTATTTTCTGCAATAACAAATTGGGGGGTGTGGGGGTTATTGTGGGTTTCAGCAAACCACATTCTATTTAGGCAAAGCCAAGTATTAAAGAAAGGCCTAACTTGCCAAACCAAGATAAATACATGCCATTATTATGATTACATAAAAGCCACTGTTCTCAGCGTTACAATTTCTCTTATAATTGGCACTATTATAATTAAATGGATTCATATGTTTACAATTCTTCTTTGAATTGTAAAGTGATTTAGCAATGATAGTGTCTCTAATTTCTTTTAACTATACTGACAGACTTCACTTAATCAGTGGTCTAAATACCACATTGCCACAATAAATTAGGTAAATACCCAGTAAGGCCTGAATTGCTATTGAGTTTAAGTGTGTTATAATAAGGTAGCAAGTAACTTCTCCAAAGTCTGCTGCTGGACTAGCCCGCAAACCCACAAATTGGAGGGGACAGGGTAAAGTATTCCAATGGCATTTGAGATATTCTATGATGGATACAGAGGCATAAAGGCAGGGGAACACACACACACACACACACACACACACTGAGTTAAAACCCCAGGAAGTAAAAGATTATTTTAAAAAATATAAACATTAATATTGTGGATTTTGTGGTCCCTCTTCTTCCTTAAGACCCAAGAAATTCTTCACTTCCCATCACCAGGGAGACAGTGGCATAAAACATACCCCCAGATTATTGGTGGAAAATGCCAATGGAATATGCCCTAGTTTACCTTCCTCCCCCCAAGTGGAAGCTATTTTATGTTGTTCTATTAGTGAAAATAATGTGAGATAATTGATATTTCCTTAAACATAAGATAACTAAAAGTTTAATAACTAAATTACTCATGTAACATGTCAAAACTATACAGCTAATAAATGTTTAAAAGCAGTTTTTAAGTAATTGAGGTGAGTAGTTGGATAAATAATTCTTTTACAGACAATGAAGTATACAAGGGAGGAATTGATCAATTCCATATTACTTAGTTTTGTCTAAAAAATGTTTTAATTTCATAATATTGCTTTTTTAAAAGATGATCTATAAATCACAATTAATATATGGATATTTATTTCCATATTAATTATAATAGCAAAAACTTGCAAACAAACTCAGTATCCAATGCAGAACTGATTTTATAATAGTCCATTCATTATGGCCCATATATTGTGGACTAAATAATAGTCCATATATTATGGACTATAAGACAGCCATTAAAATGAGGCTGGAGGAGAATATATGACAGAAAAAGGTGTTTGTGATAATGCACTAAATTTTTAGACAGGATTTTAAAACTACATACATATATTCAAGAGGCTGAATCCCAGAATGGCAAAATTTTAATAATGGTTTTCCCTAGGTGATTTTTTTTCCCCAGGTGATTTTATTTTCTTCTTTTTACCGGGGTGTATAATGCAAATTACAATGATGGCATATAAATCCTATAGTAATAAACAGAAGTAAGCTTTTGTTGTTTTTTATAAAGATATTATAACACAAAGCACTTGCGCTCTGGGCACTTAAATCACTCCTATGAATTTCAATCCTCATGGTAAATGTATTTTAGAAATGTTAGCAATTTTTTTGTGTGGCAGTACTAATCACTACTTGTTAAACTCTGCTAAATTCCCAAATGCTACAGGGAAGAAAATTTCAGAGACACAGTAGATATAGACTGCTATTAGAGTACTATCATGAAATTCTCTTAGAGAAAAATTAGGTAGAAGGAAAACTCTTAAAATTTAAAAACTGTCAAGAAGTAGAACAGGAGCCAGAAAGATTATGCGACTTTGACCAAAGATACACAATTTAGTTAACACTCCTAATTGAAAAGTTTATGATTATTAGGCTCAGGTTTACCTTTCCTCAACAGTTTTCTAAGTAACTTATTTGAAACAGAGTTCATAAGAAGCAAGTAAAGTCAGTCATATCCAGTAGAAATTTAAAACAAAATATAATGAATATGTAGAATTAGGACAAAATTGGCTTTTTCACTTTTATGTTCTCTGACATTCTAAATGAAAGAGAACCCGTAACTGTCTGGTTTGGTTTCCAAGTTTCAATGGAGACATCATATTTCCAGCCCAAATGAAGCAAAATCCTCTAACTGCCCTAAAAATTCAAAATCCTTTGAAAAATCTTCTAAAGATGGCTTTAGAAAAACAGCAATTCTATTATGAACATTTTGTAATGCATGCTGGATGTAAAACTGTAGAGGATCATGCAGTCAGGAAAAAGAGTACCCGGGCATGTAATTCTATTTGATAGTCATCATTTTTGATGCTATCACTGTATTATTTTAAACACAACAGGTATGTTTAAAAGACAATAGACATGAACAAACCCCAGGTACAAAAGGGCTACTTCAGGAGATGTCCGGTGAGGCTGGACAACAATTCTAATCAAGGCAAATACAACCCTACCTCTAACTCACAAGTTTTGATAATTTCAAGCTATGCACATATCATAATAGGTCAATTCAAACAACACACTAAGAATTTGCTAAGACCCCGTATTGAAGATTTCCTCAAACCGGCCAGTGTCCAGCTATTTGGCAGTATGTGTTATCCCTAATTTTCCCAGCTGTAACCGGGACACTTCAAGGCAAAAGGCTTCCCGCTATGGGTCTTTTAACCAATCTGAATCTTCCGTAGATTTCCACCCCCTCCCCACTCCCATAGAGGGGATAAAGAACAGTCAGAGCTAATGTTTCTGACAATGGTAGACTTTACATACCTACATAGAAAATAAATAAAATCCCCCCAAAACTGAGGTTCATGGTCTAAGGTATATTCCACACACCATGATTTATGAAATGATCATCTTCATATCACCTTAATTTTTCAATGCTTTAAAAAAACCTCTAATACCTTTAATACATGGTATAGAAACACAATACTATTATTGAATCACAATTTTCACATTTGGGGTAAAACTATGTACAGAGTGAACAGTGGAATGAATTGTCCATCCCTGGTTTTGGTCTTCTACCATGCTAAGGCAAACTGTGCCTGGACTTTCTATTCCTGATGGCTCTAAAATACCTCTGTGGGCTTTAGGTTCATAAAGGCCCAGGTTCCACTGGGATAACACATATAATGAACTTAGCCCAGCATACAATAAACCTTCAACACATATCAGTAGCAACATTTATATTCCTGGACCAAAAAATATAAGCATAACGTCATCATTAAGATCAATATTAAACTTTTGGGGGCCCCTAACTCTTCAGATATGATGAAAGCCACACACCCCCTTCCCAAGAAAATATATATACTCAAAACATACACCACTTTGTCAATTCAGGGGATTCTCAAATATCTTAAAGCCAGCACATGAATGGAGTTGAAGAACCCCCATTTCAATCAGAAGACCCCCCAAAAGAATTTATAAACATATTTTAAAATTATAAGATTTTCAGAGACACAGAGGTAAAATAAGAATCCACAATGCATTACAAAAAAGGAGTAGTAGCGGGCTTCCCTGGTGGCGCAGTGGTTGAGAGTCCGCCTGCCGATGCAGGGGACACGGGTTCGTGCCCCGGTCCGGGAAGATCCCACATGCCGCGGAGCGGCTGGGCCCGTGAGCCATGGCCGCTGAGCCTGCGCGTCCGGAGCCTGTGCTCCGCAATGGGAGAGGCCACAACAGTGAGATGCCCGCGTACCACAAAAAAAAAAAAAAAAAAAAAAAGTAGTAGCTAAATTGTAAAATATCTCTGCATATTTAGATATGCGTCTCTCTGTTTTAATTACTTAGCAATAATGAGGTAAATACGTTTGGCAAATGCTACTGAAGTAATGAATATATAAACATCCCCCCCACCAGCTTTCCTCCTTAAGCTTTTGCTGAACACGAAGGAAACCAACATTTATGAAGTATCTTCAATGTGCCAGCGACTATGTGAAACACATTTCTTTTTTTTTTGCGGTACGCAGGCCTCTCACTGTTGTGGCCTCTCCCGTTGCGGAGCACAGGCTCCGGACGCACAGGCCCAGCGGCCATGGCTCACGGGCCCAGCCGCCCCGCGGCATGTAGGATCCTCCCGGACCGGGGCACGAACCCGTGTCCCCTGCATCGGCAGGCGGACTCTCAACCACTGCACCACCAGGGAAGCCCTGAAACACTTTTTAACATTACCTCATTTCTTCTTAATAACGATGCCACAATATAGACATTGTCATTACCCTTTGTAGAGGCAAAGAAATTGAGGCTAATAGATAAATAAGCAGCGTGCCTGAAGTCCCAAAGTTCTTAAGTGGCAGAGCTCAGACCGAATACAATGTCAGATCTTAAGCCTTTATTCTGTTACATTTATGAGTTTCTAAACCACTGAAGTCAGGTTTATTCTAATTCTAATTCTCATTGAGTAAGTCTGAGAAACCTTTCCTCTCCAAAGTAAAGGTTAATCATGTACAGGGTTGTGGGGCAAATATTTCATATTCTCCTTTGACCTATGCCTCCAAAGTCCTATTTCTCAATCCTGAGCTTTTCCCAACACGAGCCAGCTCAGGTCCTCTGGGACCATCCCTTCCTGACTTTAGCTCTGTCATGGGTTATTAACCTAAACTTGTACTCCTGAATACCTCCTAAAACACAGCTAAAGGAAAACTAGAAGAAAATAATGTATAGATCACTTAACCATAAATTTTGTAATTACTTATAGTTCTCTTCCAGGCATAATTATGTACATTAATATAGTTCATACAATAGACTCAAGCTATCTCCAAGTTTAATCAACTACCTTTCTGGAGTATATATACACAGACAATTAAACAAAATAGGACAGTAAAGATTATTGCTACACACTGATACCAAAGATCGTACATGAATAATTATTCTAAACATTTGCCTCAGAGGCAATTCATTTGCCTGTGCCATCAGTCCTGTCTTGTTGAATCGATCAGTTTTTAAAAAACTAAGATGACGATTCAGCTCAGCTGAAACAGTGAAACTTTTTCAAGTTCCAGGAGCCAACTGGAACAACGTTTATGTTCCACCATGACACGCCATCTATGTGCCACAAGAACAAGAAGGAGAAGCCTTTCTTTGAAAGTCCTCCACTCACCTTAATATTTTTCATATACATATATATGTGTGTGTATATATATATACACACACACACGTATACATTTTTGTATACATGTATGTACACACACACAATTTAGGGCTTGTAGGGCTGGTAGGCAAAAACTGAAACCCATGATACTGAACTGGGCATCCCAAGAAGTTAAAACCTATTGAACACGCACCTTCCAGGAAAAGATGATATGATGACGGCACAGGGTTATTACTCAAACCTCACAGCCCTTCCAGAAATGTGAACTATATATCACTATGAACTGCATACAGTGATGGTCCATTAAGGCCCAAACTCTCTGATGGAGTGAATGGAAAATGAACCAGGAAGCTACTAACACAAGGTTTAACTGTGCCAAATATCACTATGAGAGTATATCAGCACCACGCAAAGTTCATAACCATCCCCATTTCTCCTTGCACTTGGTAGCATCAGCAATTGGGGGGAACTGTCAAGTTCTTGGCAAATAAACCATCAAGTACATCAAGGGTTTATTTAACCAAAGCAACGTACATGACTGATGACCACAGGTAC
Source organism: Globicephala melas (assembly GCF_963455315.2). NCBI lineage: Eukaryota > Metazoa > Chordata > Mammalia > Artiodactyla > Delphinidae > Globicephala > Globicephala melas. The sequence goes on from NC_083314.1 coordinate 135,975,676, forward strand.
CTAAGTTTGCGTCCTCGTGGCCTCTTGTTCAATTTACCTGTTTCAGTCAGAACGACCTTAGCAGAGCAGAGTGTAGAATCTGATTCTGAGTCACATGGAAAAGGGATGAACAAGTCTTGAAATACTTTAGACCATCATGTTACTGAAATAAGTTAATAAAACAGTGATTTCGAAGTGACCTGATTTGAACGGGCAATTAAAAAAAAAGAAGTCATTTATAGGTCAGATACTATCATCCTTGTTCAGTTGCAGCTTGATAGATGGGGAGCTGGTTTATCTCACCTACTTGAATAAGTTACACTTGTATAATGACGAGGTGCACTTTAAAAGCCTTTTATGGTAGGTGGTGATCACTGGAAAGCTCCCAAGGAACTGAATTTTTATCAATAGGGTTAATCTTCTGATTTTGTTCTGGTCTTTTGATTTCTCACCTAGTTCTAAATGTATCTAATGATGCTAATTCCTAAAAAAAAAGTGACAGTCTTTTGTCTCCAATGGTGGGTGGCTTTAATGTTTGTGTTCAGAACAGAGAAACCTGGAACATGCTTATCAAAAACTGACAGCATTACACAATCAGTAATTGCATGGACATGAACCCATCAGAATTTTCCAGCTGTGTTACATATAATGGAATTATTCATATAAGTGATATAAAATATTTTATACCTCAAATTACAGTGTAATCATTTTTAACAATGTGTCAATGTTGAATAATCCATAAAACGTACTTTTTAATTCTCTTCATTAAAAACACATTTTAATGCAATGATACAAATTCTTTTAAAATACCATTGTTTTCAGTTTTAAAAGAAATATACTCATGAAGAAAGACCTAAATTTCAATAAATATTTCACCTCAGGCCCATATCTTCTGTTGAAGACTCCAGACATGTCATAGCGCTATCTGGTGTTAGGGAGGGTAAAAGTGTGTCTCAATCTTTGCAGTCCTTTGCAAACTTCATTATAATAATATAGTAGTTAAGTGTTTGGGAGCTAAGGGAGTTTAAGAGAGGTAAGGCCTTTTCACAAATTGTGCTGATTTTAGCAGGCAAAGTCTATAACTTCAATGCCATTTCCTATATTGGCTATGGAAGTATTACAAAATCTGCATTTATAAAACATCCTTAATTCTACTGGAATGCCAACTATAAGATAATAAAGGACAGTGAAGTCCTCAGAAAGCTAGGCTTAGCAACAGTATACTTCAGAGGCAAAACACAGGATCCGGAGACAGAGATCTTGGCATATACTCAGATTCAGAAGTAACAGTTTAGTAATTTGGCAAAAATCTCTTAAAATTCTCAGAGCCTCAATTTTATCACTTATGAAATGGAAGGTGATGTTGATAATAATGGTAATAGTAATATTAATAGACGTTTTCCCTCAGTCAACAATTATAAAGCTCAAATAATATAGTATATGTGAGGCAGTTTGCAAGCTGTTAACTGATATGCAAATGAAAATTTATTATGAGCTCAACTTTTAACTTCCATCAGCCAAACACAATTCCCTGGCTTTTCGTCCCAATTCCCATCACTGAGAGCCTACATAAGATATTAGCAAAACTCTTACTTTCCAGGATTTTCTGTTTTTACTTGCAAGGCTGAGGGTGAAGTTCCATTTAACTTAAGTGGTTCAATCCAAACTGGACAAGCAGCTTCCAGCAAGGAATATCCTGAAAAACCCTAGCAGAACACAAGAGTAGACCCCTTCTGACCACAAATTAGAATCCTCTGATACGATCCATGATTTGTATCTTTTAATTGACTGTCCACTCAGGCCTAGGGGAGTCATGACATGATGCCCTCCACACACCTGTAAGAAAATAGCAACCCAATCACCTACAGTTTTAGGTTGTTTGGGGGAAACCTCCAAACTCCCATACTTCCAACAAAACGCAGTGGTGCTTTTTTTTAAGTCAGGCAGGTCAACAGCCTGATTCTTACTTTCCTGGCATCCATCCTTCCCTGCCAGAGTCATGAAAGGTATAACCAGGTCCCTACACGTGCCTGATGCGTCAGCAGGCCTCACACTGTTTGACTGGCAGGGGGTGGGGGGCATCATCTGTGTGCAGCGTGAGAGAGCAGCAGCCGCCAGGAGAAGTTGAGTAACATGAACTCTGACCATATTTCAGGCCACCCGAATTGCAAGGTTGCTGGTAAATGCTAAAGGGAAAAGTGGATTTTAATACCCCTTTATGAAACCCCTGATATCCTTTCCAAGAAACTGTACTCAAGCAATAATAAATATTCAACATACAGTTATTTGGTATCAAGGGCATTTTACCCTCTGGATAAAATAGTAAAGTAAGATCACCAAGACCTGAGGTTCTTCTAATTGAGGTTCAAAATGGGTAGGAAACTAGGCCCAGGTGTTGGTGCAAATATAAGTATCAACTTGAGATGAAAATGGAAAAAGAAAAAAATGCAGGTTAAAAGAAACAGGAGAGAGAAAATGAACAAGGCTACGTACACTAAGTAGCTCATCCTGGGAGATGTGGGTTTGCAGTCTGTCTGTCCCACATGAACACGTCTCTTCACAACCTTCCTCTCCTACGGACACTGAGACACTCACACATCATCTGTAGCCAGCACGCCATGCCTCTAACTAAAATGGTATCCAAGTCTGGAGCATCAAGATGGATACACTGATGGCCTCAAATATCAACTGCCCACCAGAAACTTCTAAGGGTCTGAATCAAAGCACATGAAAGAGTTGGAGGAGCCAGGAACATTTTCACATGCTGTAAATATTTATATCCAGCCAAACTCAGGCCATGTTAAATTTAACATTTCATTATTATTATCAGGACTTTCTTGATTTTTGTCTTTTTTTCTTTTGCACTCACTGCAACTGATCCAACTGCCTGAGACCAGAGAGCATGGCCAACTCAGTGAAAACACTGGAACACGCAAAGGAACTGTCAGAGGGGAGCCATGGTGAGCTTCCTCAGATGCCTCTGCCAGGTCACCAATGGTGAGCAAGCCACAGAGCGAAGACAGCCAGGGAAAACTGCACACTTGAGGAAGAAGCTAATGCAGCTGCCAAATTGAAAATAAGTATGGTCGACTTTCGATTATCCCAAGTGGTTTAACCACAGGGCTTCCTTCTTCCCGCTGCCCAACCTCAGTCTGGGCTGCAGCCCAGACGCTGAGCAGGGTGGGGGTCTGCAAGTCTGAACAGAGTGTCTGTGTCTGAAGGTGTGGTCCCGACTCTACTGAACTGTGAATTTTCTTTTATAAACCAAGCTACAAAGTTCTCTTTTATCAATAAGTCCAATTACAATATATAATTTTTATCAATAAGTCCAATTACAATATATATGAATGAATACTGAATGAATATTGTCAAAAAACAAGGTTATTAGCCTCTTTTTATTGTTATTAAAAGGAGGCTCTTTAAAATCATAGGCAGATGCTTAGTTGATGATAGAAGGAAGCTCTATAAGTTTTGTTCATTCATTTCTTCGCTCATTCATTTATTCAAAAAGCTTTACGAAGTCCTTACCATGTTATCTGTCAGACCCTGTCCCAGGCACTCTAGACGTAAAGATGAAGATAATTCAGTACCTACTCATGGGCTCACAGTCCCTACTGGATAATAAAAACTTAGAATGCAAATCTAAGTGTTTCTAAATCTAAAATATTTCTCTAGATTCATACTTTACATCCTCAAAGTAAATGTACTTTACTTGGTAGCTCTATAGAACACTAAGCTTTGGTATGTGTCTCAAAGGTGACGTATAAGAAAAGTTTTATTGGAGTAAAAGGTGAAACTTTAGCAGTAGATGGAATCTGTCTTTGATGTTCTGCCCCATCCTGTGCCCTTGAGCACAGAAAGCCAGTTTGCTTGCTTGTCCCTTTTGTTAAAAAAAAACTTTTTAAACCATCACCCCTCCTTTTTTTAAAAAAAAAAAAAAAATGTATTTATTTATCTGGCAGCCCCAGGTCTTAGTTGCAGCATGTGTGATCTTTAGTTGCAGCATGTGGGATGCAGGATCTAGTTCCCTGACCAGGGATCAAACCCAGGCCCCCTGCATTGGGAGCAAGGAGTCTTAACCACTGGGCCACCAGGGAAGTCCCCTTCACCTCTCCTTTAAATCTCTCACAAACAACCCCATTATCCTACAGCTACAAATCCAACAACTGGTTTGTGCACTCAAATTCACACCATAACTCTGTATGATTAATGAACACCAAAACCTCTACCAAGGTTTTCTCTTTTTTAAAAAACAGGCCCCTTTTCCAAAACTCTCTAATTAATGGACTATGCTATGAAAGCATATTTAGTGGAGGGGAATATTTCCCGATATCACTTATTTACTCTAGATATTTAAGACCTATATTCAAAAAGAAGTTACTTAAGTGCTCAAAAAATTCGGTTTCCTCATTTATAAAATGGGAATGATAATATTATAAGATTTACAAGATTGTTGAGAGAATTAAATGAGATAATTCATGAAAGCATTTAGCTTGGTATTTATCTTTTAAAAAAATACGGTGTTACTATTTATCATCATCTTCATCATTTAAATATTGTTATTAAATAAATAGCAATTGGGCAATTCATTTCTGAACTGTAATCCACCACTGATTCAAAGAACAAGACAATCATGGAACCAAAATTTTCTCAATATTGTTAAAGCTTCATAAGATCTCAATGACTGGGAAACACAATTTTATCGTAATCTGCTTATTAAAAAATTGGGCACTCTTTGTTTTTTAAGTTAACATATGCAATTCATCATAAAACCCTAGAACTTAGCAGCTATGGGGGCAGCAGTCATGAGAGGGTATCTTCAGGCTCTTAGAATGAGAGAGAGAGAGAGAGAGAAAGTCACAACCAAGCAATAATTCCGGGAGCTCAATTTAGTTTAAAAAAAAAAAAAAAAAAGCCTATCCTTTAACTGGCCAGACACATCAAGAACAACCAAAGAGCCTCTGAACTTATCCCTTTCAGTTCACTCAACCAGGGAAGTGGGAAGAAGGTTACACTAAGATACCAGTAAGCCACAAAAGTATCAAACTTCCTTCCTAATACAGCATACTCCTTGCAATCTATTTCCTTGCTTAAAATTTATTGCTATAAATACAGAGCATGAAAAATGTGAAATGATGCCAGTTCAGCCATCACTTTGGCCCCGATCCTTTGCTAAATTTATGCATCTCTCTAGCTTGTTTAAATGCCAAAGAGCTAGGCAAACTTGAAGAATATTATGCTCTTCTCTTTGGTAAAGAAGTCCACCTGAGCATTGCACACAGATGGAGGCAAGAGAGCCAAGGGAAAAGGGATAAAAACATTCACTTTGCAGATGAGAATAACAGGTTTGAGATGTCCAATCAGGAAGGATTACAGTGAAATCATCTCTCAGTACAAGTGATCTCTGGATATATTGCACATTTCCCAATGCCATATCCATTCTTCCAGTCTTTGTCCAATAATGGAGATATATACATGTATACATTTGTATGTATATATGTGTATATATACACATATATGTATGTGTGTGTATATATATATACATATATGTATTACATAAAAAAAACAGAATAAAGTATGACTCATCATGAGAAAAGTCAGAGATGCATGGGCCAGACTGGAAAGCAACTATAAAGAAAGATATAACTCAATAGAAGATAGTCATGATTGAGGACAGTCATGCTGAAAAAATTTGTATGTGCTAACTATTCTCAATTCTCTTATGTTTATGTCTCCCCCTCCACATTTGAAGTTAATGACAATAATTTAATTCCTACTGGGAAATGTTCAAGGGAATAAAGTTACCTTCAAAACTTGGACATGTTGGAACTAATGATTTTTTTCTGAATACAGGAAAACCAAAGCACAGCCAAATTCTTTTTTTTTTTTTTTTTTTGATTGCCCTTGTTACCTACCACAGGGACAATATGAAGATCTCTTTTGAGTTCGCCTATCCTCCCTTTACAGTCTTTTTTCACTTGAGGAAAACCACACTTGCCACTGCAGAGATGCGTGCACCCTGGGCTGAGGAATCCAAGGGCACTCCACCCTCCCCTGTGATTCTGTCATCATTATGATTATGTTCACACACTTTGCCTGGATACCATCAGTTTCTGTCCAACAACACCTGGCCTCAGCATGAGAAGATCTTTGAGGATCCTACATATATATTCATAATAATGATTATCTACTGTAGTGCTCTGTACAAACAGAAAAATATCCAGAAGGAAGTGCACCAAGATTGAATGATAATTATTTTTAGATGGTGCAACTGTGTATGGTTTCTCTTCCTTCTATTTTTCTGTATTTTCCAAATGATCTATAATAAGCTTATAGTAGTTTTATAATAAAAGTCTTTAAAAATAAGGATGTGGGGCTTCCCTGGTGGCGCAGTGGTTGGGAGTCCGCCTGCCGATGCAAGGGACTCGGGTTCGTGCCCCGGTCCGGGAAGATCCCACATGCCGCGGAGCGGCTGGGCCCGTGAGCCATGGCCGCTGACCCTGCGCGTCCGGAGCCTGTGCTCCGCAACGGGAGAGGCCACAACAGTGAGAGGCCCACGTACCGCAAAAAAAATAAATAAATAAAGATGTGAATATTAATTTTCAGCATCGGTGCACACTGTGATGTGTACTTTGAAGGCTATCTGATCCTGCCCTCAAAGAAATTATATGGAAAAATGAATCTTTAAAAAATAATCTACAAAAACCATTTAAGGGAGAGAAAATTATTTGACCCTAAAGGGTTAATGATGGCTTCCAGGAGAGCAAATCTAGACACAAATAACTGCTTTTACAGAATAAACAGGTTTCAGTTTCTCCAAAGAGAAATATGTAAATCTGACAGACAATTCAATTCTCTCAAGTATTTCTTTTCCTCTGAAAAATCAACTTCTACTTAATATCATTAGGATGCAATAGATCAATTTCTGAGAGAAAAAAAAGAAACCTGCATGTTTTAGTTTCCAAGCTCCTTTAATTCAGGAATTCTTTGGGGTCCTTCACCCAGGGCTTCTCCGATGCAGCAGGAAATCCACCCTTTTCCCAGCAGCACTGGGAATGACTTCTCTATTTGGTCCTCTAATTAAAGGGGCTGTTACCATTACAAGCTTCATTCAATACTTTCTCTTAAACATGTCATAAGATGAGTATCTTATGACTGCCCAGTACTTAATCACCAAGAAACCAATCCTGTGTGAACCCTTTTTAAAGTCTTAAATCTTAAACTCTAGACATGTTTATTAAAAGTTTTAAATCATATTCAATCATAGAGCTTAATATGTATTTTATGGAAATTACTAATGGGAAGAAATACCAGAACATCTTTATTAATACAAGAATAATAACAAGCCACTTGCTACGTGCAAAGCCCTGTGCTATAGACCTTATATGAAGTGTCTTATTTAATCCTCATAACAACTCTATGATATACTGTTATTCCTATTTTACACACAGCAAACTGGACCTTGGAAAGATTAAGTAGTTTGTCTAAGGTCACAAAGCACAGCTCCAAACTCTGGTCTTCTGGACTCCAAAGCCCATGCTTCTATATCTCAAGTTGCTTCCCTTTGAATAAAAAAAAAAAGTGGGAGCTTGCGTCTTCTCAAAACTAAAAAACAAAACAAACACAAACACAGAAGGACCACCAGAATACTCTTTTCCTCTTCATGCTCTTAAACCACTGTATATTTCTCCTTCCTCTGCTGAGCTCATCCTCCGCCTGGCGTGAACCAAGTGCACTCCGGCAGAGAATGGCAGCAAGAATGATGAATTGATCAGAACTTGCTTGCAGCAGGATTTTTAGATGCAAGATCTCACTGGTGTACGAGAACAAGAGTTTAATCATAATGCTAAGAACAGAAAAAAAGAAAGAGATGATCTGTTATAGGGAAGGCTTCGGAGGAGCTAAGTTGTCTCTCTTGGCTAAATATTAAAGAAAGGAAGCACTTGATCTACTCCTGCTACACCGTGCCTCCACTGGGAGTTCTCACTTTTTAAAAAGTATTTCACACATTGCAGATAGTGCCTTACCTTACCGCTCCTGAGAAGCTGAGTCAAAAAAAAAAAAGCTCAGTACATTACAAGGCATACCATCATCTAGCTACACTGAGTGAAACTTCATTCAATTCTGTTTGTTTTCCTCAGCAAAACCCCACACAAACACCAAGATGAAATGTGCATACCTCCCCCCAAAATGATAACTCAGGATGTTATTAACATGGACGTATGTTCTAATCTTGTAAAAATGTGTGTGTGAATAAATAAAAGCCCCTTGCCAAACAAAAGCGAAGGGAGGCAAGAAACAGTGAACATCAGCAACGGTGACGCCAGAGAAGGCTTTTTGTTCATGAATTGCTTTGCTGTTAATGCCACAAAAGTCCCACTTCACAGAAGAGAGACTCGCGGGAATTCCATCTGGGCACATCTTAACAGTGCTTCTCTGGTCAAAGATGAATGCTCACAGCTACATATTTCCCGGGACTCCTCCCACACTTCCGACCATCAGCTGAACTCTACATTCCCCATGAGCACCCAAGTTTCTTTTTCATGGCAGCTACCAAGCTGGGGAGGGAGGTACATGTAAGTGGAATTTGTAAATTTTCTAGGACAAAATGATGAAGTTGAAAAGAAAGGAAAAAAAAGAAAGGAAAGATGAGCATATACAACACAGTTTCTGGCTAGACAGTTTAACATTGCCTTATGGTCTTGTTTTTAAATTTTAAAAAATATAGGGAAAGAACAAATATGGGTATTTGTGAAACAGGTCTACTGTTTATTACTCAGGAATAATTTCCCAGTGAGTGTTTACTTAAATCTGAGAAAAATAAAGTGGAAGAAAAACACCAGTTGCTCCCCCAACCAACAATTCACTAAATTTCATTTCAAAATCTTAAAAAATTGTACAAAATTTTGAAGGTTGTCTCATGCAATTTCCCAATCCATCTAAGCTACAAAATCCCTGAACCACTTCAGCAGAACCGTTCCCTCCCAGATGTGGGATCCCTAGCCTCTCTACAAGTCCAGTCCACTGTTGGACATCTTCAATGATTATAATGACCTTCCTCATACTGACTTGACTTCTGTCTACCTCTAAGTCCCACATAATAATCCTAGCTGTCAGAAATTCACTTATTCTTTCATAGGACAGCTCTTCAGAACAATAGGGATGTTGATGCCAAAGCAAAGGTTTGCAAACTACAGTACAATGGTGTGCGTGTGCGTGTGCATGTGTGTGTGTGTGTGTGTGTGTGTGTGTGTGCATGTGCTGCAACCAGGTCGGTTCAGGAATGCAATGATGGGCAGAAAATAACAGTTCTGAAAGACAAAGAAGGAAAGGATGGTTCCGTGACTATCTTTGGTTCTTTTCAAGCGTTAGAACCCAATTAATTTACATTTATCTAGGACACACCTTGCATCTTTAAAATGCTTTTTGGTAACATCCAAAGTAGGAGAAATTCCATTTGGTCAAAGGATTCAGAGAAAACGGAGGCAATATGTGTCTCTGAGGTCACATTGACAAGAATTATCAAAACTGGGGGAAGAACATCTTCAGATGGACTTCTAATCATGCTTATGACTGAGAGAAAGAACATGCCAGTCATTGGTTTCAGTTTAAAGCCCACCGAAGTTCAAAGTTTTCTGTCCCATCAACACAGTGAACTTGGTCTGATCTGAAGCCTTGTTAGCTGCCAGGGCAGTACCTGTAGCTCTTCTTCCCAGCAATGGCTGATACCAAACCTTGAAAGCTTCTCAGCAAGAAACTGGGCATCAAATTGGATAAGATTTAGTGTGTTGACCAAAAGGTTGGTGCCAACACTGAAACATGGAATAAACTCCGGATCACTGGAGTTCTCATCAGTTCACTTCAACCAACTTCTTGGTCCTGCCTCTTCTGATAAACGAGTGTTTGAATGCTGCCCAGTCTCACAACTTTCTGACCTCTACTTTCAAAATTTTAAAATGAAGAATCCAGTGACTAGATCATCTCCGGGGGCTGTAAATTTGCATACTTCTAGAAATTTCTATACTTTTATATCATTACTACAATATCTATGAGGAAGCCTCACTTCTGAGAACTAACTTTTAAGAAAATCTGTTAAATAGACCTTCAGAGAAACTGAAATGATGTACACCATTTAGGCTAAGTCTTGCTAAAAGTCCTGGACAACTTAGTGTGATATTAAGAGAACAGACTCAGAGATTAAGACTAGCTAGGTTCACGGTTTGCAAGGCAGAAGCAGAGACACAGATGTAGAGAACAAACGTATGGATACCAAGGGGAGAAAGCGGGGGGTGGGGGTTTTAGTTATCTATCTGAAACAGATAACTAATAAGAACCTGCTGTATAGCACAGGGAACTCTACTTCACTTCTCTTTACACTAGAAACTAACACAACATTGTAAAACAACTTATACGCCAATTAAAAAAAAAAAACTACCTGGGTTCAAATCCCAGTTTTATAACATATGCTAGCAGTATGACCTTGGGTAAATTGATTTGCCTCTTTGTGCCTCAGTTTCCTCATCTATAAAATGGGGTAATAATAGTATTCGTTCATTGCTGTAGAGGCTTCCATTGTTTGAATATACCACAGCTTTCTTTTAAAAAGTAAACAGAGGGGCTTCCCTGGTGGCACAGTGGTTGAGAGTCCGCCTGCCAATGCAGGCGACGCGGGTTCGTGCCCCGGTCCGGGAAGATCCCACATGCTGCGGAGCGGCTGGGCCCGTGAGCCATGGCCGCTGAGCCTGCGCGTCCAGAGCCTGTGCTCCGCAACGGGAGAGGCCACAACAGTGAGAGGCCCGCGTACCTTAAAAATTACAGCCACGTGAAACAACACAGATTAATCTCACAACACAGAGTTGAGCAAATGAAGACAAACTATGAGTAACTATGAAGAGGCAAGCAAGGAAGTGATTACCATAAGGGTCAAGAAAGGGATCATCTTTAGAAGGGAGCTGTGAGCCGGAAAAGCACACGGTGGCTTCTGGGCTCCTGGCAGTGTTGCTTCTTGACTGAGTGGTGGCTGCAATCAGTGGTTCTCATGATAAAATTCCTGAGCCTGCTCACTTAAGTTGTATGCCCTTTTCCTAAATGTTTGATTCCACAACAAAAGGGTTTAAAATAAAAAAATAATCTGAAATTTAAAAAACAGTATTCCTTCATAGGGTAGCCTTTAGGACATAACTGAATAGACAGCAAAATCGATTTATAATTGGCAATGGCCTTTAAATCAATCAACATGTCCTAGCACTACAGTAAGCCTTCCCAGAAAATTATGTCTGAGCTAATAGAACAGAAGCCCCGGGCCTAGAAGAGTGGGTACTATGTAAATAGTGGTTGGGTGAATGAATGAGTAAGCTCTGAGACAAGAAAGCTCTACCTAAATGTTTTTCCATATCACCCAGGATACATCAGGAATGCTCATATAATCGCAGAATCACAGGATAGAGTTTTCCTCAACTCAACCTACTATCCCTGGCAGGTAAGAAGAGCAGCCGAGTTTGTTCTACTAAAATGAAGGTCAACGTCCAATCTCCACTGGAGAGCTCCATTATCTTCAGCATCCACCCTTTGGGGCCATAAGGCAGTCTAAGGCAGATACTGTCAAACATCCACAGCTATAAATTAAATCAAATTTTAGTGCATTTTTGCTTCTTTGTCTTTTCAAGGAATGAAGATGGATACAAATAAAAGGAAACCACTTAACAAACCATCTAGGATTACACAGTAAAGGCTTTTTAAAAAAAAAAAAAAAAAGATCGGTCCTCCTGCTATGTCTTATACCAGGTACTACCTTTAGGGTCATTTACATGCATGCTCTAAATCCAAACAGATGCATGGATCAGCCTGACTATAGGAAGTTCTGTGGCCCAGGACAACCTCTTAGGAATGAGGTGTGAATCAATTCAAGCCTGAGTAACTTCCAGTCCAGCAGCTAACCGGCTCCAGTTCACTAATCACAACCTCAGCTTAGTTTTGGTCCTCTGAGCCTATACCTAAGTAGGTAAGAATCTTAAGACAATAAACTAATCAGAGGTTCTTCTAGACTAGATCCACTTCAAGGAGGCCACAGGAAAAGGGGAGGTCACTTTGATGAGAACAATCCAGCTGGAGACACACCTCTGTTCCACTTTATCATTTCATAAATTGCTAGGCGGTTAGTAACTAAAAAAAAAAAAACCTTCAGAATTTACAGAAGACTGATTTATAGGAATATGTGTAAAGAAACAGCTTCTCTGGTCAAAAATGAGTATTCACAGACCACAACACACACATATACCTTAAAATCTACCCTAAAACATGGGGTCAGACTGTTACATAGTCCAATTGGAGCCTGGCAACCAGCCTTGATCCTGGAGAGACACAGATTTCCCTCAATGTATCCTCACCACTTTATGGCCTGGCTCCTACTGAAGTAGACTTCTCTCATTTTTTCCTTTAATTCAATCCCAACAATAGTTATTGAGTATCCACTGTTACAAAGAACTATCTCAAGCAGTAAGAAAACAGAGCCTCATGAGGAAGACCAACTCTCATACAACCAAGTACAAATGCAAACCAGGCTTAACAACCGTAAAGCAACCTAAACCATGTGCAATGGGTGAAAGGATAAGGAAGAAGGCTAATCAAGGGGGTCTGAGCAGAAGAAGAAACATGTATTCCCTGCCCTCATCCTCCAAAGACTGGAGGCAGCTTTAAGGATGAGCAGGGTTCCAGCAAGCAGAGGAAGAACTGGGCACCCGAGACAGAAGAACAGGCATAGACAGAGGGGAACAGGGCAAGTTATGTGCAAAGGATATATCTTGTTTTATAAATAAGGAAGGATGGTGAGTAGTCCCGTGTAACTTTACGCGTTAATTTTGACATGTACACTTGAGCACTTGAAGTGTTAGCATTTACACTTTCTCCCTATTAATAATGTTACTGATTTCAAAGTATTCTTGAACTCATTCCAGTATAAAACTCGCCTGCCTACAAGGTCTTTTATACCACTTGACTCCTTCGTTTCGTCAGGGCAGGCTTTAACATGTGGTTCACGGAGAAAAGTGAAACCATAGGCACCAATGGAACTCAGAATAAAAAACACATTTTGAAATAAAATAAAGGTTAAGCTCTCATACCAACAGACCTTGCTAGATCAGCAAAAACGTAGGTGTTACAGGAAATCGCTATATTGTGCAATCCCCATTTCACCCTCCACAAAATTGCACTATAACTCAAAATAAGTGAAGCAACAATTGGATGGATGACCAGTTTTTGTTGTTTACATAGTTTAATGCACAAATGTGCAGTTTCCATGACTTTCAGAATGACGTGATTTACATGAGGCTTTAACAATAAATAAACTTGAAGTGCTGCGTATAGTTAGCATATGGTGAAATTCTTAAGCAAAACTCTTTCTTCCACTCCCTGCAAGACATTTAAAATATTCTTCCCTATTGGGGGCTTTTTGTCTTTAATTTACACCCTGCTAATTCCCCTCTTCTGCAAATGTAAAATTTTTGTTTTATAAATAAAATCTAAGGGTGGAAAATAAAACAAAAAAACATGTTCCTTACACATTAGTGCCACAGTAATCAGTAACAACTGTGCATAGACTTTACAGATATTTATAACTTTGCCATTTTAAAAGTTAGTCATGGATACCACAAATACTTATATTCCTATGTAATAATTTATGGCATTTCCATAGTCCTGTTATGTATCGTCCTTCTTTAGCCACCCGGCCTGTCGGGATATCTAGGAAAAGATTAACAGGATTATTTGTAATAAATCCCCAAAACATACCTTCTGAGGAACAGACACAAATAAATCCTTACACAACGAATTATTCTCTTGCCAATTTTTTTAAAACCCTCCGTACAAATCTTACATATATGAGATTTCCCAGAGTCTTAGGGAACATATTTTGACCAAGGTTAAGGTCATGCCTTTATTGCATCCTCCTTCCCCCAGTTTCACCACAGTGTTCTCCTTCCCTTTCACCAACTTGGACTTTATTTAAAAGAATCCTGATAAAGTTTATGACCACAATTACATTATAGGGAGATAACGCCCTAATTCCCTCTGACCAGAAATGGGAAACAAACCATGAAGGCAAAATCTCAATCTAAAGTCACCGTTGGCACCTATCCTTCTGGAGTATCAGGACAGTCCATGAGTATGCAATGCTGAATGAGGTGTGATCTAACACGAGTGCAAGACAGGAGTCAAGTGAGGCCAGGACTACACTTAGATGTTCATTGACCAACTAAAGAATGCATTGGAATCTGATTTTTTAAAAAGAGAAAAGGATTATCTTGCTTGTGATAGCTGTTCGCTGAAATCATCATTAAGAAATACCAGTATCCACGTAGTTTACTGAATACTCTTAATTCAGAAATTGCCACTGGGGCCACTTGACAGGTTTTGTTTAGAGCTACATTTCTATGCCCACCTGCTACAAATCTTTTACCTGAAGTATTTTGTGTGGAAACATTAAAATGCTCTTGTGAAAAGAGAGCACATCACTACTGCCTTCCCTTTGTCTAATGGCACAGGACCTCTCCCTCATAAATTCATTCTAATTAAATATGCTTCTCAAGGTGCCCCCTCTCACGCATCTTACAATTATGTAATTGTACCTAATACTTTCTCCACAATTGACGTTACATTAAACAGGCTTTTACTACCTGCTATCCTCCTAACGGCCTTACCCTTTTTCTTTCTTTTCTTTTTTTCTCTTTCTTTCTTTTTCTTTCTCTCTCTCTCTTTCTTTCCCTTATTTTTTTAGCTCAACGGAGACAGGAATTTGACATGACAAACTCTATTTTAAGAAATTTGTCTCAAGCTTTCATCAAGTTCTTCATAATTTTCTTAATGACACGTAATATACACAAAGACTTAAACAAATATATCTCTTTGAACACCAGGGAGAGCGCTACATTTTAAAGCTCAATGAAAGAAGGAAAACAGGTAGGTTCATGGGTCATTAGCCAGTTTTATCTCAAGGCTGTGATGCTCTAGGTGAGAGGATGTGTTGATTAAAATGAGTACAATGAATCTCACAAAAGTTATCAACAGTCGTTACCTTTTCACAGATGTAGTAAAAGATATTGATTCTTTAAGCTATCAGAATGTATTTTCATATGACACTTGGGGTTGAAAAAAAGCCAAATCTGAGAAAGTATGTGAAATCTTAATACATATCTTGGCTTGTGTCTCAGATTCTCATCAGAATTTTCTATTTTTAAACAAAATGTAGAGGGCGTAGTTGTTTTCTCTTTCACACTTTGCTGTGTTTCAGCAACCCTGTGGAATACATGGGAGTTTTACAAGAAATGAATAATTTGTGGTGGGAAAGATTTGAGCTGATAGAATTTCATAACTTTGCTAAGTATGTAAATAGCTTGTCTAGAGCCATAAGAGTAGCTGCTTACATGTGCACTGCTGGCATCTACTTCTGTTATAATCGCTGTTAGAAATATTACTATTAGCATTATATATGTTATTAAAATTTATGGGCATGTTTTTTGGTTTGTTTAGCTTTTCTTCATCCTTTCCGTCATTACTTAGGATTGAGTACACATTCCATTATGTAGTTGTGACAATTCACTGTACCACATTTGTAAACACTCCAGAGCACTTGTTGAAACATAAGTAAGAGGATATCTTTTCTACCCAACGTGACAGGAACCCTTTAAGGTTTATGATAATACTTTTTATTTTGGAGATTCCACACATCACTTCACACCAGAAGCGCCATCAATGATTGCTGATTGGCAGATCCAATCAAGAGGTGACTAATTTTATTTAGTCAGTCATTTTATTTATGCTTTCAAAAGGTCATTGTGTTAATATTAGAATTTTCTGTAAAACGGAGCAATTACTCTTCCTCGAAAATAACTTCTTTTTCTGTGTAAAGTGTTAGATGGGATGATTAATTTTTAGCTAGCATTGACTGAGTACTTCCAGTGTTCCAGGAGCCACATTCTGAAGTGTTTTACATGGATTAGTTCATAGTATTATCATCCCTCTTACACAGATGAGGAAACTGAGGCACAGAGAGGTCAGGTGGCTTGCGCGAGATGATAATGTTAGTCAAAGGGGAAGCTGGGATCTGAACCTGGAGGAGTCAGGCTCCAGCGTCCACACTAATGACCAAGCTGCCTCCTCACCTGGTCACCAGTCTCCTAGTTATTGAGAAAGAAAACCACATGCATTCCTGCTTCTGCAGATGAGTGGCCTCATCATTAATCACAAGTTGGTAAGTAAATAAATGAGATAAATTCCATGACACGTGTTTGATCAGCCACGTAGGCCTGAGCAGTGACATCTTTGGCAACAACGTCCTCATAGAGCTCAATATTGGAGTTTGTCAGAGATTTAAATAGACCACAGGCATATTTCACCACGAGGCACTATGATCCCAACCTGGCTGTGGATGAAACCACCCCTGGCTTGTCAACACTGCGTATGGTGACAAGGGGTTGATACGAAATGAATTGTATGAAGCCTAGCTCAACTTTCTGAACACATCAGCAAAACTTACTAAGACTACACACAAGAAGCTAGGATTAGAATGAACCAGAAAAAAACTTGCCTCTTCTTCCCAGGGAGGAAGCAGTATAATATGCATAGTCTCCTGTCAGGCAGATCTGGGTTCAAATCTCATTTCCATAACACACTGGGTGTGTTACCTTGGAAAAGCTTC
Organism: Globicephala melas; assembly: GCF_963455315.2. Lineage (NCBI taxonomy): Eukaryota > Metazoa > Chordata > Mammalia > Artiodactyla > Delphinidae > Globicephala > Globicephala melas. Next base: position 135,992,345 of record NC_083314.1, read on the forward strand.
AAAAGTAAGCCGTAACATACACATCTCTGAAATGAGGATGCTAGCAGCTGCTGTGTAGTAGGGGTGGTGTGAGAGTTAAATGAGGTGACAGAGGTGCACCAATTTGCATTTTCCTTAGCCTTTTGTAATTGATCAATAAAGGGCAGCTATTAATAGATGATATTCCCAAGCAGCAGTAAGTCTCGGCTGCTTTGAACAGAGGGACTTATTCCATAGAATTTCTTTGTTACTGTTTTACAGGAGGGATCAATCTAATCCTTTTCAAAAAATTTCAAATGTAAACATACAAAGAGCTGTATCTATGCACAAAGAGAGGACAGCACAAATGAAATATACGTACTTATTAACACCACCTCCCGGTGTCTAATTTTAAAGTATAAATATGTATCATAATAAACAAGCTTCATTAAAAAAAATTATACTATGTTTAAGGGATAGTAATATTCACTTTCCTTCAAATGAGAAGAGAGATAAAGACTGAGGAGTACTCTGTGCAAGCCACTGGTAAAAACAGGGACCTCACTTCTGGCCTTCGGAGATCTAGTCGAGGGCACCAGACACATTTTCTCACAGCCCTCCTTCTCCCTTAAAATAGGGACTATTCTTCCTTCAAAATGGGAGGTGAGAGAACAAGAGAGGGATGGTTTTTCCCTGAGGAAAGGCCGTTCTCCAACCCGTACCTACGGATGTCAAACATAATACCTCAGAGCCGTGGAGAAGGAGGGCAGGCTGGGGTGGTGAGGTCTCTGCCTTTTAAGCAAGTCAGCCAGCAAACACAAATGCATGCGATTTGAAATTTTAATTAGGGTGCCATGTGCTGGTGACATATGGCGACACACTGACAGCTGGGCGTCCAGGTTCAGGAACAGACCTGGGTTCTGAAGTCACAGTTGGCAGAAGCAAAGTTCTCCGCTTGTGCGCTAGGTGCTAGCATGCCTGGAAAGTGCTCGGCCGGCGTCACCCCGCTACCAGCACCGCCTTCCCGCCGCTTACCGGCCTGCCTGCCAGGGTCCACTGCTGCAACTCGATGGAGTGGAGAGCAGGGCAAAGAAACGCAAAAGGTTAAAAGCCCACCTCCCATGCTCTGCTTCCAGCCGGAAAGTATTCAGAACAGCCTAGCCACTGATTTCTTGTGACTTCTCACTTGATCGCCCCTGCAGGGGGCGCTCTCCCTGTGACTCTGACAGGACGCACAACAGGACACAGCAATCACAAACTGTGTTACCTGCTCCGAAGTCCACTGCATTAAGCCCTTACATAAAACCCAATACGATGTAAAAGTCACATTTACATAGATTAGAAGGTGAATCATGTTAGCAAAGTATCTAGATTGAAAAAAACACTTTAAGACAACTTGTTATGTATTAAAGGTCAAGATGGCTAACTTTGTGCTTCTACCAGAATTTTTTCCCGTGATGAATTCAATGTCGGTCACTTTGACCTTTGAAGCTTAACAAGTTGCTTGAAAATGTCTTCAAATGGGTTAATGAATTGCCTTGTGGCTTCTTCATTGGCTTTTCCCGGCCCCGCTCTGCTTATTTATTCTACTTGAAGCGGGAATAGTCTAAGTCTGCTGTTTCTAGGCAAGTCTAGGACGCACGGCGAACAGAATAATAAAAAGGTTTCTTAGCCAAACGACGCAATATTAAGAGAACCATTCTTTAGATCCTTCTCTACCTACAAGACTCCTTCTGAGCTATAAATCTTTGTAAACAATAAGGGTAAGTAAAAGTACATGCCAAATCGCACCATCTACAACTCTGTGGGAAATCTGAGTTTCTAGCCAATAAGCAAGGAAATTCTTCTGCGATATTATAAATACGGGGTCCAAATCCTTATCTCTTCCTTGCATTCCAAATACTGCTATCAAATCAGCCAAATGAATTTAAGGTAGAACCATCACTTAAGTGGAAATTCAAAATTCATCTATTTGATTAAAAACCAGAAATTTACTGCTTCCCCTATTCAATTAAACACACACACACACACACACACACTCCTTTAAAGTTTTTAAACACTATGATATAGAGGAAATTTCACTTTATATCTTACTATTAGTATTGTTGTTATTATTATGCAGGGAACTTGATTTACATCACATTTTCTTTTACCTCAACTTCATTTTTGGAAAGCAACAAAACAAACCGAAGATTAACATCAGCTGTTTCAGGCTTCAGACAACACTGCTGCAAGCTGGAAAATACAGATACTAGAACTTACACCCTCCAGTTGTAAGCCCATTAACTCGTTTGGACAGCAAATATGCATTCTGCATACAGCTACGCTTAGAAAACTAAAGCATGCTGATAAAACAAACAAACAACAAATACCACAGTGTCCTATATATTAGCATGAGCTTTTTGAAATAAAATACCACTGGCCAGTCATATTGCCTATAAAATTTGCTCGACACTAAGAATGCACTAAAATGTACCTTCATGAGCAACAGAGAAAACCAAAGGCATATATATTCTCAATTCTAGATATTTTCCAACTGTATCTTAAACTAGCTTTTAACTGGTTCAGGTAAAGATTCCTTTAACTTGAAGAAGAGCTCCACAGACCTAGGACTTTACTAATACATAGTACTGAATACTGCCTTGGGGATGTACTTTTTTTTACCCTGCTAAAATCCTCTATAAAGTTTATACCAATTTCTTGTCCAAATAAAGTGTTAGATACTGATTCCCAACACTAGGCTTTCAGTAGCACATTACAGCTACAATTTTCTTAAAAGATATGACTAAATTTCATTTAAAACCCACCTATAGCACCTACACAAAAGAAGAGTAAACACACCCCCAAAAGCAAATTTACCTTTAATTTTCTTTATAAAATTGAAACCTTGTAAAAATTTCTTTATAAAGTTGAAAACTTATAGAGTTTAAAATATACTGTCCAAGTCAGAAAGAGAAAGACAAATATCATATGATATTACTTATAGGTGGAATCTAAAATATGATACAAATGAACTTAGTTACAAAACAGAAACAGACTCACAGACATAGAAAACAAACTTACGTTTACCAAAGGGGAAATGGGGTGGGGGAGGGTTAAATTTGGAGTTTGGGGATAGCAGATACAAGCTACTATATATAAAACAGATAAACAACAAGGTCCTACTGTATAGCACAGGGAACTATATTCAATATCCTGTAATAAACCATAATGGAAAAGAATATGAAAAAGAACATATATATGTATAACTGAATTACTTGCTGTACACCAGAAACTAACACAACATTGTAAATCAACTAGACTTCAATAAAAAAAAAAAAAAAACTTTCCAATCAATATTAGCAAAATTAGAATTCACATGTGGACAAACAAAGCAAAATCTATCCCAAAAGATCGAGTCTCTGTTATGAAAAATCCAGTTACTCTGTAAGAAAAAAACAGGCCCATTAAAAACTGTTAGAGTATTTTACTCTGCTTTATTTATACATGTATTTTTTTCTGATATCATAAAACTAGGTTAATAAAAGCTGCAATTGAATTCCTAGTCTCTGAAATAATATTATAAAGAAACAGCATTTAACAGAGATATTTCTTATGGTTCTAAAAAATATCTGCTGTTAATCTGATGTAAATTTTTACTGAGCCTTTCATAGAATGGCAAATTACAGAACATTTACAGAAAATAAGCATCACCTTTGAATAGGCTAAAACTGTCAGGAGTTAAAAGAATTCATAAATCTAATACAAAACTGAAATGTTTAAATATAGATAAGGCAATAAATTATATTTTTAAATTTCTTAACTTTGAATGACACAATGTAACCAAAAATAAGAAAAAGGCAAACGTACGGAGGAGGGTATGGAAGAAAGGTCAGGAGAACAATATTGCTTATGGGAGTAAGTTACAGATTAGAACTGAAGTACAAAGAATTCAAGAAAATTAAGATGTAAGTGAAAAACCTATAGCCCCTCGGGTTGCATTTCACATACAAGTTGGTTATGTTCTTACGTGGCTAAGATAATATTAACTAACGGGTACATATTCATGATTGCGTAAGACCCAGTGATCAGAGCAGTTCTGACAAAGGAATCTCAGTTGAACAAAGTTAACATTCCATAAAATAGAATAGGAAAAGGAAAATCTGTTAAATGCATACCTAGAAGCCCTGTAATGGCCATACTGCTGAAATAAGAATTAATTGGAAGTATTTCAGTACTGATTCCTAGCTATCATTATTTTAAATGTGGCAGCTACAGTCAGAGGAGCACATGTGACAAGAGGTGGTGACAGAAAGAAGCAGAGGTCTACAGAACTGATTTCTCAGAGGGCTATAGAAAAAGAGCCAAGATGTTAAAAAGGGGAAATTGATAGGAAACTGTTATGGATTCTATGCTGTACTTACATAGGGATCTTTGAAACTGAAAGGAGCACCATATCGTCAGAGTATCTGGATTTAATCCAGATATACTTATTAAACAGTTTTGAGAACCCTAGAAATTAAGAGCTATGAGCAACTTGTCAATAAGAGGCCAGGAATAGGGCATGTTTAATTAAAAAAAGAAGTGATCAGCACGGTGTGGTGGAAAAGGCACTGAACTCAGATCTGCTTTGCCAGCTTTGCCACTTACTACACAGAACTCGAACACAGGGCTTCTGCACCAACCAAATGACGGGGTAGAGTCCAGGCCACCACATTTCCTGCCACCTCTAAAATTCTGTATCTCTATGACCTAACCTCTACCTTGACCACCTTTTAGGGTTTTGAGAAAATGAAATAAGATAACCTTGTAGAGAAATTATTAATTTTTTTTTAATATAGGGACTATTATTATGACCTGAAGTTGATGTGAATAAGAAAGGGAGGAATGTCTCAACTGCAAAAAGGTGGAGAAAATTCAGAGACCATATGATGCTTGTGCTACTGATGTCTTCAGAAAACGAAGTGACTCTGTTCACTCGGAAAGAAATCTGACAGCAATCTGAGACACGGTGTCCCTCCGAGGACACATATCTAAAAATCCTAGAACATAACAAAAGGTACTTTTGTCCACCAGCAACTGTGAGCCCAGCGCTGTGCTGAGCACTTTACATGACAAGTTTCACCAATTCTCACTGCACCCTTATGAGGTATGTGCTATCATGCCATTCTAATAGGTGGGGGGAAACACACTTAAAACATTTAAGACAAGGTCACCTAGCTAATATGGATTGGAACCCAGGTCTCTGACTGACACTAAATTATCTTGTTAATCAAATTATCAAATTAATTAATTATCAAATCAAATCAGTCTTGTTAATCTTAACTACCACATTATACTAATGCTGGTCCTCTCTGCACAAGCACTTCCCCTCTTTTAATTAACTTCATCAGGCCAATCAGTTAATTGGGTCAAAAAGTTAAGCTGACTTTGGATGCATGTAGACAAAGCCCTGAATAAAAATGTAAGTATAAGGAGACATATTCCTAAGAATCTGTCCTATAATGTTCAGTCCTATGAAATTAGGATATTTGCCTTCTGGCAACAAGGACATCAATGGGGAAATTTTTAAAGGGAAAAGTGGGCAGATTATAACATAAATGCATTAACCATCAGAACTCATCTGGGATACAGCAAATTTGTAGCTTGTCCAGGAAATATATCTTACTGGTGTACTGTCTTTGGTAGAAGCAAAATACAACTGACTACAGACCATGATCCTTCATCATCTCTCTTCTACCACATTAGTAGAGAAAACATTTGCAGAATAACATTGAAAAGCTCCTACTGCACCTTTGTAAATAGAGAAAGAACTATTAATTTTGACTACCTGTTAGAACCCACTTATTTCTGTTACACCTCATTCAGAAGCTACTCTATCTTTGTCTGGATGGGGAGAGGCAGGGGCAACATAGGAAGCACAGTAAGTTCCACTTCTCACTAGATGTAATTCTACCGAAGAGACTTCTAAGAGTGGAAAGCCTGGAAATGAAAAAGACCCTTCTCACAGCACTCAGTGACTAAAAGAGAGATACTGGGAGTCACAGAAAAGCTTCTTTTCTTATACTTTTCTGTTCAATTTTACACTCAACTATTCTGAATAGCAGAGATTTAGATTTTCACAAGCATGTGAACATTTTATAAATTGGTCCAAACCAAACACATGGCCAACGCTGGTAGGTCTGGGGGTGGCACATTCGATGGTAACAGCCATGGTTTTTCCCATGTCATAGGATTCTGACAGCGCCTGCCAGTTTTGAACTCTATATTAGGCTCTGAAAAATATTTAACAGAAGATCTTAAGAATATGAGTATTAACATTTTCAAGAATGAGCAACAGAAATGTTCAAATTTTGAAATCCAGCTTAGGACCAGGTATACGGTCAAAGGCCACGATGCATGACAGAAATTGCCTACACCTCCCCAGAATACCAAATGAGACATTACCACGGATGATTTATGGAACCTCCTCTTTAGATCAGAAATACTTCCAAAACCACCTCCCCCTCGGTGCTTCAGCACTTCCAGTAAATGAAGTCAAAAGTGAAAATATACACAAATCCCTCCTTATTTTGATATTTCAAACCTCAATAAAAGCTTAGTTCCACACGGTGGCCTAAAATTAGACAAAGTTTAGTAGACTAAAGAAAGAGAAGGAAGTTTTTTGTTGGGTTATTTTTAATATGCTTCAAAGCTTGTTCAGTCCTTTTTTGTAAATTTTAAGACACAGTTTAGAAAAAGGAAACAGGTTCCTGCAGGGGCAAACTAAATTCCAAACTTCAGGGCTCAGAAAAGGGCTATCATCACTTAGCATCTGAAAGAAAAGTAATGGCTTCCAAATGATTTACCAATATTTGTGAAGAAAGGCAGGGCTTGGATTGGATCAGTGAAATCATCCCCATTTTGTGTCATGGAAGAGAGAAAGGAAAGAGAAGGGGGAGGGAAGGGGGAGGGGAAAGGAGAGAAAAGACAGAAACTGATTTGAAAGTCTTGAGTTGAGAAGGGATCAGAATCCAGAAAGATGCACATCACAACACCCTCACAAAGTTCTTCTAAACAGAGTTACTGTCTGCACACCAGAAGCTGATGGCATCAAAAACCTTCAGCACTATCTCCTTCCTAATTGAATTGGTGCATGTAATGGGAGGAAGCTGTTTCTCAGAACCGAAATAAGTGGTGCTGGGAAAAGGAGGAGGCCAAAAAGGCAGGCTGCAGACAAACAGAATTGGTGGAACAGGCACCCAGATTGTCCAGAAAGCAAATCCTGTTTAGCCCTTATCCATCCAGGTCACGGTGAAGCCTGTATCGTAGCAACTTGCGACTTTAAATACTACTATTCATTTGGTCATTAGTTTCTCTTGGTTCCTTTCACTTACCCCACTATTTTTGATAGCCAAATCCTCAAATGAAAGCAGGGACTATGAGAATGTTGTCAAATTTCAATAATGCTCAAAGGAAAAAAAAAAAATCGCCAATCTCCTAATGGTTTGGTCTAACATTCTTTCTGGAGTTACCCAGTAACAGATTAATGTAGCTAAGCATTGTAACATTGAGCTGAAGTACTAAGAAAACATGCCTGAAATTTACAAGTAGGGCTCACTTGCTAGTTTAAAAAAAAAAAAAACATTAAAGACACTTCCCACATTTTCACTGCTATGTTTCTTTGTTTATTTATCTTTAATTTATTGTGGTGTCAAAGCCCATGTCTGGTCTTGGAAAACTTCTGGCACAAAATTGGCTTTTTATAGTACCAGACCATTAAAACTACAAAACCTCAATTAAAAAACTGCCCGGAGAGTTTGGTGCTCAGTACCAAAAATGATATAAAGCCTGCCGTGGGGAAGGAAAAGAAAGGACTTCCTCGTGCAAGAGATCCAACTCTAAGTCACATAACTAAAATCCTTGATACAAGGGCAATCAAATATAGCCTACATTTTAAGTATATCATCCAACTCATATCCCTGGGTCCCGATTTCACACATATTCTGATTCCAAACTTTGTACCTAAAGGTCAGAAAGCATTTTGTTTATTTGTTTCAGCAGATGCCTCAAATCAGACCCAATCAGTTACACCACAAGACCTGTACATGATAAAATCTGCAACAAATCCTGAGACACATTAGCTTCCACGCTGCCCTATTTGTGTCTGAATAAATGCAAATCATTCCTGTGAGGTAACCATAAAAATAGGATATAGTATGTGTGTCTGTTTTACAAGTACAAGGCTGCAAGCCATGAACTTGGAACTTTAAATTACAATTCTGACAGCAGCCCTACTTAGGAAAATGACTTAGCCTCCAGAAATAATTCCATATCCCATCCCATGCCTAGCCCAATTCTGGTAGCACAGAAGTAAGAATTATCCGGCAAACGAAGGAATTCACCAACCTCATGGTGCTGGGGCGAGGATTAATTAGTCCAAAAGTACCATGAAGATGGAACTATTCTGACTGGAGACATGTGGGGTGATTAAGAGGGTGGCTTTGGAGTCACCTGACTGGTGCCAATTTTCCACTCAGCATACAGGAGGAATAAAAGTACCTCACTCAGAGGGTATTGTGAGGATTAAATGAAATACCTGACATAGAGGCTTAGAACACTGCCTGCCTGCCACACAGCAGCGTTCAATAAACGCTATCAATAATATTAAAACTCACCAGCATCATAGAATCAGAAATAGCCATCTATGAGATTTTCCCTTATCCTAAAGCTGTAGATGTGCACGAGAGTTTCCCCCATTCCAGATATGACCCAAGCAAATCAATCCATCAGCAAGTATTTAATGAGTGCCTATGACCCAACATTCCTAGCACATCTATTGACCAGCTCTCCTTACATGTAAGACAAGGAAGTCTTTTTTCATACAGGCAAATGGATCTTATAAAATAAAACATTAGTGGTGAACTTACTGATTTAGAAATACAGTATTTCTTGGAAAACAGGGGAAGCTACCTGTGGCTTATTTTTGAACCACATTTAGAACTTCCTCTCCATTGACTGGGACTGACATATATACACTAATATGTATAAAACAGATAACAATAAGAACCTGCTGTGTAAAAATAAATAAATAAAACTAAATTAAAAAAAAAAAAAAAGAAACTTCTCTCCATACCTGTAACCTGTACTCCAGGTTCTGAAGCCATGTGCTACCCAGACAGAGAGGAGAGAGGAAAGCAGGACTCCAGGAGTTGTGGCCCGAAGATCAGGCCCAACCCCACACCTAATCTTCAGGACTCCTGCTCTGTCTGCCTTGGCTTCCGAATCCTCCTCTTCACCTTGCCTTCTCTTTACCTGCTTTCTCCTGGCCACAGAAGACTACCCACCTCCTTGACCCCCCACCTTGCCTACACCCGCTGACTCAAGGACTTTGAATCGATCACAGGTTATCCGCTGGTTCCTCATGAGCCCGAATGCCTGACTAGCCATGATGCCCTCAAATTTGTAAAAGGCAGCCAACTGGCCGTTTTTTACAGGTATCACGTATCATCTTCACGAAGAGCCTGTTACATAGGTATTGCTATCCTTGTTTTACAGGCGAGGGAACACTTCCTGTACTTAAGTTAAATAATTTATCTCCAGATGGAATCAGACATACAGGACTTTGAATATCAACTCAAGCACCAGTTATTATGACCTTAAGTAATTTATTTAACTTGGAAAAGATACAAATTAGGTATGGCCTGGTACGCAACCGTTAATAGTAAAATAATGACTAAAACTGGCCCTAACTGTTAAGGAAGGAAGTTTTTAGGTATGCTGAATGACTGATTACTAACTTAGAAGAACGGGTTTCCATCCACCATAAATGCCCTAGAAGATTAATTCCAAAATTCAGCTAAATAGCATCAAACAGCAACAGCAGCACAGAGTTAACCTGCCTAAAATCAAACAGTGCCAAGTGGCAGGGCCACGATTAGAACCCACATCATTAAGTTATTCTGTTTTAAGACCCAAGACTGAATGCATAATTCATATGGGGAAAACAAATTTTTCAGGCTAAAATAAAAAAAGAAAAGAAATCTCTAGTATCTTGTTCTGAGTTCCCAGTATACATCTTGCTTTGCAGTACACCACACAATAGGTGCTTTTGTTCGACTCAGCAGAGCTATTTATATGTTGTAACTCCCGGTGCTTCGGGGGACTGCGTTCCTCCCTCTCTGAACTCTGAAGATGGTCGTGTAAGAAAACTTCAAGAATAAGCCCACTCCGTTTCGGTTACACGACCAACCACACCAGGCCCCCCACCTCTGGAGCTCAGAGCCCACCTGCACCAGGACAGCAGAGTCAGAGGCGGCTGCAGCACTGCCTCGTCCAGGCACAGAGCGGGCACCGTCCCCTCTCGCAGAGACCCACTTCCACAAGAGGAAAAGGGAAATTGGGCTATCGTGAGCCTTGCCCTGGATTTTAGCGGGCACAGGACCCTGGCTGTGGGAAACAGGGGCGTCTATCCAGTTCTGAAGTCTTGGAGACAGGGAAACATGGGAGGCACCAAAGGAACAAGAAACAGAGGCAAGTTGGGGGCCATCGGTGCTTCCCTACTCCTGCAGATAAGCAGAGTCCGGGAGGATGGGCCGGTCTGTGGTACCCAGTGTGTGAGGGGAAGGAACAGATCTTTCCGAGGCTGTTCTCTGACACTGCAGAGCGAGTGGGTGGCAATATTGAGTCTAAACGCAGCGCGTCTCCATACCACCACCAGGGCTCCTTACACTTCCCCAGGAAAACAAACTGCCTCACAGATGCATCGATTTCTGAGCTGAAATATAAAACGGGAAGAGTAATTTTTAAATTACGAAGGCAGCTATGGCAGTTGGAGAGGCAGCTGAGGGACGACGCTAGCAACCTGGGTGGTGTGCCATTTCAGCTCCGGCAACTTGCTCTCTTTGGAGGTGGCTGTCCCACCGCGGGGGATACCAGGAGAAGGAGGGCTCAGGCCGGTCCCAGGGGATCACAGAGCTCATTTCAATGTGGCTAAACATACAACGATACTAGTTATGGCGAACATTTGTTCAGTGCTTACCATATGCTCAGCAATATGCTAAGCCCTTTACCTGAATTACCTCATTTAATTCTCATCATCACCCTATAGGGTAGGTGGAGACGGCTACAGCTGACATTCTACCAGTCAGGCAACAAGGGCTAACAGAGTGAAACCAGCTCTTCACAGAATCCTTTTAGGGTTTCCATGCATTATGAAAGCAAAATGGAACACCACAGAATGCCAAAGTGACTGAGCAGGGGTAGCCCTTGTGTTCTAACAGCAAAAACGTATGCAATCCCAGGACTGACAATGGATAGCGGTGCCACCTTAGACATGCCACTTAACCGTTCTTTGGCTCCATTTACTCCTCTGTAAAATGGGGATAATCGTACTGCTTCACAGGGTTGCTGAGAGGATTAAATGAGATAATATACGTAAAGCGCTTAGAGTCTTGCATATCAGTAGAATTACATAGGTATTAGCTGCCATTATTTTATTACTATCTCGAAGGAACATATTTTACCTGAAGGGCAACCTAATCTGGCACAGTGCTCCTTCGCTGTCTACTGAGAGGCAGACGTTCCCCTTTCTGTGTTCATTAATGCTCTGTTCACATATCCTTACAGCTCTTGGCTACAATGTACTGTAGGTAATTCACCTACAGCAGGTCATTGACACAGATGTCTCTTCCACAGACTGAATGGACAGGGATGTTTCCTAGCACAGTTGCACTCCTGCCGTCAGGACTGAGCCTGTCACACTGTTTTTTGTTTGCTTGTTTGTTTTTTTCCTGCAGTACGCGGGCCTCTCACTGTTGTGGCCTCTCTTGTTGCGGAGCACAGGCTCCGGCTGCGCAGGCTCAGCGGCCATGGCTCACGGGCCCAGCCGCTCTGCGGCATGTGGGATCTTCCCGGACCAGGGCACGAACCCGTGTCCCCTGCATCGGCAGGCGGACTCTCAACCACTGCGCCACCAGGGAAGCCCCTGTCACACTGTTCTTAATGAACAGGAGTGGTAGTTAACAACAGTAGTAACAGTTAATATTTTTGTGATGCGAGTTTTACATATGATATCACATTTAATCTTTACAATAGTCCTGTGATGAAGGAACTACTTTGAACTCTACTTTACAGATGAGGAAACTGAGGTGAAGGGTAGCTGAGTCACCTGCTTCAGTTCCCACAGCTGGTCGACGGGAGAGCCAAGATCCAAGGACAGCCCCACTGAGGGTTCCCAGCTTGGTCCTCTCTGAACCAACGTGTTCTACTGACTCTCCATAGACAACTGAAAGCATTTGTCTAAGGAGGCATTTTATCCTAAAAGTTTTACGAGTGTAAGTAATAAAATATAGGACTCTACAGTGAAATTAAAGGTAAATGAAGTACGCACTTTGGAGTACTCTAATTTGCCCATTTCATTCCCAATGTGCTTACGTGTGGTACGAAAGGCAGAAAACAGAACAGTAAAGATCATTGTGGGGCTGAAAATGGGTCTAAAATGAGTAATCAAATAAATCAACAAGACCACTTCAGATTGCTAAAAGTGCTCTGAAAAATACCAATATGGAGGCTGATTTTAGATAGAATGCTCCTCTACAGAGATATCATTTGAAATGAGAGCTGAAAGGTGAGAATAAGCCAGCCACAGGAAGAGCCAGGAAAAAATGCATTCTAAGCAGACAACAAGGAGCAAAGAGGTTGACAGCTTCCAAAAATCAAAATGAGGCCAGTGTGGCATCCAAGGAATCCGTGGTACAACGTGAGGCTGGAGGAGGAGACCATGCAGTGTCTGCAGACCACGGCAGCAAGTTTGGATTTTATTCTAAATCCATGGGAAACCATGAGAGGTTTTTAAGCAGAGGGATGATAAAAAAAACTAATTGAATTCTTTAAAGGTCATTTTGGCTGCCGTGTGAAGAAGCAAGAATGAAAGAAGGCAGAACACCCAGAATTATAGAAGTAGAGTCTGAGGAAGGATGACGGTGGTTTGAACTAGAGATAGCCCCCTTTTCCCCTTTCGACTGACAAATTTCCACACAAAACTGAAGATGTGTTTTATACTTAATGCCTGCTGTTTATTCAAATTCAACTTCTGGTGTCCTGAGAGCTCAAAAGGATCTTAACTATCTTCTTTAATGTCTTCATTGTACATATGTGGAAACTGAGGTACAGAGAGCTTACTTACTCCACGCACGTAATTAACAGCAGACTTCACTCAAGATCAGACGTCAGGGGGCAAAAGCGTAATAAAACATGTAAACGTACGAAGTTTTCTGTTGTTCCTAAGAAGCCTGCCAAGAGTCCATATTTGGCATTTGCAGCTATCCTTAGATTTAAGTCTTTTTAAAGAGCTTAAATCTCACATTAATTCTTATTTGCGTATTAAGTAGCCCACCACTCAGCCGAGACACATAGATGGAGCCTACAGGGTTAAAAGAATGCAAGCAGAGTCAAGTCAGGCTACTGTGTCTTATGTCTGGGAAAAGTTCATAAAAGCAATTTTTAACTCCTCTGTTTTCTTTCAGTTCGTTCCTTCGTGTTTATGTGCAAATTACACCTTACTGTCTAGGTTGCATTTTGCCACTTTCCTTTCGTTTCCCAAAGAAAGCTCCCCAAAGTGACAATGCTTTGTGGGGGGGGGGGGGGGTACGGGGGGGGGGGCGTATGAAGTTCCTCTGAGTTCCTGCTCTCTTCGAGCACGGCTTCTATCACACAATAACGTGTTATTTTGTTGAATTTTGGCATCCATCGAGCTTGTTTGGTCAGAAGCCAAAAAATTAGAGTGTGTCGGTCCACCAGTTTCTCAGCAGAGAAGCTCTCTTCTCACCCAGCGAGTGTGCTGTACCCTTGGCCTCTGGCCAAGAAGGGAAATCCATTTTACATAAAGAATGCACAAAGCTCAAGTGCTCGGAGACTTTTTACCTACTAAAATAACTTTATGGACAAATGCCAGTCTGCTAGACACATTCTGCAGGAACATTTGGCATGCAAAACAAGGTAAAGTGTTCTGTGTAGGTAGCAAGTTTTTCAGCAGCGAGGAAATGGCTGAGCGTGCCCTCGTGGCGTGTCACGTGCCCGGCCCGGCCAGCGTGATTGGCTGCGGCCAAGTAAATACAGCCGCCATGTAAGGAGCCCAGCGTCGCCCGGCGCCGGCTTCTTAAAATGGCGGCCGAGCTCGCACCACGAGAAGCCGGCCCGGCTCCCGGCTTCTCCCCTGAAGTTTTCTGTTTTTGTTTTTGTTTTTCACGAAACCTTACGGATTTGAGTAGAAACAGATTTCTCACAACTTGCTTCTCCGGCTCGATTTCACAGTTCGGCATACACTCGGGCTCTGTCAAAAGCTTGACAATGTTCCAGGGAAAATATTAACTGTAAACCTTCCAAGAGGAATTAAAGGAGCAGGCAGAAATGTCAGGACACCCTCCCTTCGGAAAGCACACCCTCAGGTTGCGCCTGGATACGTTTGGGAAAGAAGCACATGCAGCCTGAGCTCCAGCGACCTCCAGGATGGTCCCACTTCACCAAGTCACTCTGTGGAAGGGGAAGCAGGGGGGTGGCGGGAGGACACATCCTCTTTGGCGAAAAGTCACGGAGGTCTCTCATTTTCCCTCTCAGGCCTGACCAGTTGAACACTGCACACTCTGATGTATAAATATTTGCCTCTGGCTAAAGTTCAAGCAGCCCTGTGTGGCTGCCAGACACAACAGAAAACCAACATCCAAGGGAAAGTGTTTACTGCCGTGGTGGCCAAAGGAGCAACTGCCAGCAGAAGAGAGCATCTGATTGGCCAGGCCTGCCTGCGGTGTTATCCTAAAGCACCTGGCCACTGGCCACTGGGCTGTTCCCACCCTTTTGGTGATGGTTATGTTCTTTAATGCACAGCCTTGCCACAGTGAATAAAAGACCGATAGACATGCTGATGGTTTTACACGTGTTCCTCCAGAGAGAGGAGCCTGAATGAGCCAAACCGCCCATATACCTGCTACCATTGCTGCAAAACAAGTGTCCGCTCCTTGAAGCTACCTCAGCAGGGCCTGTGACCTCTTCACACAGTCCCACCTCAGCAAACCACGGGCATTTCTCGGGTCCAGTGACTCCTGCACACCTCCCAAGTCTCATCCCTACCTATTCTTCATTAAATTCCTCAATCATCATCATTTGATGAATTTAAGCATCTTTGAAATTCCTGCAAGAAAATTAATTAGGAGAGACCTCCGATAGATAGCTGCAATAGGATATTTTAAATAAACCCATGCGCCCTTCAAATTCTCTCTCCGAAAACCAAAACATACGTTAGTTAACGCTATTTTACAGGTACCATAGCTCTGAAACAGGTAGAAATAATGGCAGCTGTCCTTCAGAAGATTAAGATCTCTAATTGGGATAAAGGGACTGAATGAGAAAAGGATCTTGAAGAAAATCTTTTCAGAAAAGTTATGAATTCATAGTTTACGCTAAGCAAGCAGCTAGCAGGGCAAAGTCTTTTCATGGTTTTCGGTTTTCAGTAAAGGCAGCCTGAATACAACCAAGTTAAGTCGCCATATTTTTAAATCACTGTCATCCATATAACATTTCTATTTCATAAACAATAACGCATGAATCA
The DNA here is from genome assembly GCF_963455315.2 of Globicephala melas. Lineage (NCBI taxonomy): Eukaryota > Metazoa > Chordata > Mammalia > Artiodactyla > Delphinidae > Globicephala > Globicephala melas. The sequence goes on from NC_083314.1 coordinate 136,007,865, forward strand.
AACTTTTCCTCAGTGTTGCAAACGAAATGTTTGTTTAGTTGAACTGAAAAGTTACACAGAAAATGGGATAAAAAAAATCAGAATATGAGGATAAGAGATTCTTTTAAGTAAAATTTTTGATATTATAGAACAATAATTTAGGTAAAGCAAGCCAAGCTGTTATGATTTCATCTGTTTCAAATAAAATACACATTTGCTTAATTGAAAAATTTGCTGTTTGTTGAAAATAAAGAAAATTTTACATCCACGCACAATTTAGAGTTCTAACTTTGGAAATTCTTCAAGGTCCTGAATCTTGATTGATCTTGGGCTTAAAGAAATTTCTAAATTTGAATTTGTTCCAAAACTAAGATAATGTAAAAAAAAAAAAAAAAAAACCTAAGATAATGTTCCAAATAATTCCATTTTCAATTGTTTGTGAAACTTTAACGACTACCTAGGTCTTGTCTAATCTAATTCTTAACCAAATGTGTCAGTATGGTTGATCTGTGCTCAACCTCAGAAGCCCAGGACTTATGGTATCAAGTTTGACTTCCAAGAGATCCCAGCGAATCATGGGCAAGAGGATCACAGAGGAATGTTCTGTTCCCAGCTGTGAACAAGACAGAATTAACTCTGAGACGCTTCCTCCTGCTGCCCTGGTGGACAGAAAAGGTCAAGATGGTTAGCTTTTATAGTTTCAGTACCAACCGTCAAAACAACATGCATGTTAAAAATAGATTGTCTGTAGGCAACAAATGCAGAAAGAATTTAAAATAAAAATAGTTTTAATATATTTCAATTTCAGCTTAAAGTATTTTAAAGACTGTAAGATGAAACCAAGGAGAAAAAGGACAGAAAGATAATTTTCCCAAGTGCATTAACTTCACAAAATTTGAGTCTTAATATTTTAAAAACAACCATTCTGACCCATGGATGACACTTTTCTTAGGAAATTCCTTGGATTCACAAGTAATTCATTGGGAATTAAAGCACAAGAGACAAATTTACCACTTTTATTTGTTTATATTTTGATAACTGCATTTTTCTCAGCTCAATTTCTATGGAAATAAAAATACTGTTTACTGTCAGAGGAATTTCTTTATCTATCAGTGGGGAATAGAGTTGAAATATTATGAGGGTTTGTTTTTTTTTTAATGCAGTGGAATAATCAAGGCATTCCAAGGTGCTATGATACTTCAATTCTATCATAGCCATGTAGAAAAACAGGGGCAACTGCTGTTTTATATGTAAGTAGGTACTTAAGACTTATCAGCAAGCAGCATGTTTAATAAAGTCTGTGGCATCTGTACGATAAAATGTTAAAACATTAATAAAACTAAACTGGTGATAAAAGTAATTCCATCTTATAGACTTTCACAATGAACAAAAAAGTACCTTCTAAATAAAAATAATGTTACAAATGTAATATTCCTTTTAAAGCTGCTGAATGCATCACTTTACTAGGAAAGGCTTAGCTATGTTATTTGCAATTCCCTCATTGCACAACAATGTACATTACTGTCTGTAAGCTCTAATTTGGCATGGCGCATCATTAATGACCTGAATGGTGGCTGTTTCACACATACATATTTAATTACAACAGCTGAACAAATTACATATTTATGCTTTATAAAGGGGATTGCCAGTCTAATTCATTTGCTATGCATGCAGGTACAGGACTCCATCTGCAACAGCATCTGCATAACAAGAGCTAACAATTATCCATTGTACACCAAGTAAGCATATCTGGGGAAACCTGTAAGAGAGGCAGTCATGTTAACCATTTCACTGCCACAGGCTCTGCATTTTTTCCAGGGGTTGAAATCTTTTACAACAAAAACTGTAGCCCTAATGTGCCTGACCAGTCATTTAACAGAAGCATCCAATCCTCTCATCCATTCTAATTTCCACTGGGTTTAAGATGAGAGACAGAAGTAAATACTGTAAATCCCACACTCTCCGGTAAGGTTGTACTCCATGTGGCTTCTTACAGAAAGAGGACATTTTCTTCTGAGACGTGCAGCCCCAGAGCTCAAGCACTGGTCCTGAACAGCCCAATAACAGCCTTCACCGAGATGTCAACAGGGCTTATCTTCAGCCAGGATAGAAGTTAAGTCTTTGTTACCACACCCTCCATCACACCATAGCCCCGGGTGTTTATAGAGGATGGGCCTGAAGAACTTTCTTAAACAGAAACACACTCTGAGCCCCTTTTGAGAGTCCCAAGCCCTCTGCTGAGCCATTCTTATCATCCATATACTTTCCAGATAAGCCACAACTAAAAGCTACTATTCCCTCTTTTGGTAATAAAGTCCTATTCACCAGTGCTGCAACCTCATCTTAAATGGCTTCAGGACTTTCGTATGTTTAATTTAATATATCCAATGAGTAATATAAATATTCTGGACCATCACTTCTACTTCGAAACCCAAAGAGGAAGAATTAAGAGTCAGCCAATCAATAGTGAGGTTTCCCATTATCATTTCAGGCTCTTGCTAGGCAATAAAGAGGCTCCATGGTGATGGCCCCTAAAAGCTCCTTACGGCGTCTTTGCCTCTTTAGGCCGCAGAAACAAAGCATGAGTCAGAGGTGTGGGTTTTTTAACGTTCCCTCTTGAGTGATGGAGTTCAAGCCAGGGGCTGACTGGGTGGGTGGGGTGAAGGCACGGAGTCCTGGGCATGGCGCTGGATGTGAGGGGGTACAGCCACGGCCACGTGTTCTCCTCCTGGAATGTGACTCCCGAGGAGCCAGGGGGTACTGCAGGGTGGATACCAAGGTGGGCTCCCAGCCATCCACGTAGTTCTTGGCTATATGAGGGCCAAAAATCACATGTGGAGAGAGTCCTGATTCACCTGACATCAGTCACCCATGGAAGAGTCAACCTCTGGTCAGAAACCAAAAACAAACTGAGAGTGTGAGAGATGAACACCTTGCTGACATCTTCTAAAAAGACTGATGGACCTTTAGAAGAGCCAGTGCTTGATCTACAGGGTTGCAAATCCACATCAACTCTCACCAGAAAAGAAATCGGCACTTCATAGGGAGCTACTGCAAATACAGTCTCACTCTGGTGCAGAATTGGGGTTAGCAGTTCTCAGTTGGTCAGAAACCACACTGAGAAGGAGGGGCCTAGACAAGGTTTGAATTCACTGACCTTTGACTTCCAAAGTGTCAGGATATTTGAGGACAGGCTTCCGGGGGGTATTAAGATGGTACTCACTCTTCAGGAGCATCACATAAGGCAAACAGCTGCGCTCGAAGTTCCACTAGCACCTAGCACTCCATCAGATGCCTCGATCAGGGGCACCAATGTTGCACATTGCTTTATAATTTACAAAGGCTTTTTTATGGACCCTGTAAGGCAGCTATGTCCACTTTATAGATAATAAAACTGAGGCTCAGAGAAATTAAGTGATTTGCTAACACACATTTAATAAGTGGCAGAAACTGGGACCAAAGCCTGAGACTGCCTGACTCCAATTCCTGAGTTCCTCCCTTGGGACCAATCCCAGCTTCACTGCCTTCCCTGCTGCCTTGCTTGGCTCCTACGAAGTGTCAACCCTCTAGTCCGGGTGAGCAGTCCAGAGGCACCTTTATCAGCACAAGTGTTGGCTTCAAAAGCAAACATGGGAGAAACTATTGGTGCCTTTCACATGCTGCCCGTCTCACCCTGGGGGTCACCTACTGCTGGGGTGGACAAGCCTTCCCGTCTCGAATTCAAACACCTGAGTCCCTCTGCCTCGGGGCTTTCTCTGTCCACTGGGCAGAAAGGGACAGACTGGAAGTGCAGGAGAGTTAATGTAACCAGGAACAACCTCAACCAATGAAGGACAAGAGTTGGCCCTCGGTGAAAGAAGTATGAGGCATGCGCTCCGGACTCTCAGTGGGGGACCCCCAGCGATTGAGGCCCAACTGTTCACAGGGGTAATCTGCTCATTAAGGTGCCTTTTATTGGACTTACGTCCTCCCCCACACTTCCTGGGATCACCTCCCAAATAAACGACTTACACCCAAAACGTTGTCTCAGGGTCTGCTTGTGAGGAAACCCAAACTATAAAAACAAGCATTAGCACTATTAGCAATGTAAGCTTGGCCTCAGCGTCCACTGCTAACTGTAACCTCATACCAGTATTCTGCCTCGATTCATTTGTTGGCAGAATGTTATGTACAGTCTGCAGCATCCTTCAAACAGTGGGTGATTCCAATAAAGCTGCAGCCTTGCCAGAGGATGGTCACAGAGGCAAATGTTGGCGATGCCTGGTTTTGAATCCTGACTCTGCCCTCTGGTTATGTATTCTTCAGCAAGTTGTTTCATCTCAGTAATGATCAACTCATCATATGAGAAATGAGGATAATGACTCCTCTGTCACGGTAGAATTGTAAGAAAAATACAGAGCATTTGTAAAAGCACCTAGAATATAGCCTAGGTACATAAAGGTGCACCATTCTCATCAGCATAGAATTAATTATGAAGCCAAGAGGATGCCAGTATAATCTGGACAAATGTTAAAGAGGAAAAAACATGTCTCATGGTAGGATACAGTAACAAACGTTTTCTTCTACTGTTTTGTCCATCCTCTAGCCACCTTTAATTAACCAAGCATAATTCGAATGCTTAGCAAATTAACTCCTTTGCTGGTGTGGGTGATATCACCCTAAAAGTTATGGGTGATACTCAGTACCAGCTCTCTGTAAGTCAATGCCACAGGCACCTCAGCTGACCTTGGCAACTTTTCAAGTACAAAGCCATCCTCTACTGCACTTCTGCCTTGATCCCTGGCGATCTAGGGGAAGTGGGCAGAAGGAATAACTAGGAACCCACGTAAGATAAATGAGCTCTTGCAAGGTGCCATATACCAATTCATGCGCTCAAAGGAAGAGATGAATGGTGCCTTGAAAGAGCTGATTTACAGTCTAAGGAGAAAGCCTCCTATAGATCTTCATTAAGAATGCTAACTTCCCAAGGTTGATTTGCAAGAGTGGCTACTGTGTGGGACAAAAGACAGAAAATAAAGTTTGCAAATGTCAAGGTCTTATAGAACCAATAATAGAGATGGTTTATTAAAGCTCCTCTTTATTCAGGATGGCTTAAATTCAAGGAGGGGGATTATGGAAAGGGAAGTCTGACTAGCTTAAAAATCAAGAGACTTGTATACAATGCATGGCGTTCCAAAACACACACACAGAGGATACAAAACATTCTTACTATAAACACTATACTACATATAATATAATCCTCTTTAATGATTCAGAACATACCTGAGGATCACGGCACAGGGTTATTTTCTCCATGCTTCAATATTCTGGTCTTTAGAATTATTGGTAACAATAGTGAATTGTAAGAATTAAGTGAGATAATGTACATGACATCACTAGGTAAATGGTGTTATACGGATATTACTTTTTTTAAATCAGGGTTATTATTACCGTCATCATGAATTCACTAAATACTGTTTAAGATACATATAGAAAGTGTAGGAGGTTGGAATAACTTGACCCTATAACGTGCATTTGAAGTTATTTTTGAACTACCTCTTCTTAAGCTTCTTTTGAACTTTCTCATAAATAGAGAACTAAATATAGATGGGGAGAAATACAGTTACTTCTGCTTTTCCAGTTTTGGTATGCCCAATAATTGTCAGAGTTCCCTACAGAGGATTTAAAAGGTTTGTTTTGCTATGGAAACGTAATAATACAACCATCTCTTGAATAAATTGATTTTTTAAAATTATTTCATTGCAGTGTGATCCTGCTTTTATTTTTAAATGCATAGAAGGAAAGAATGCAAGAAAAAATGAAAAAAGGCAGAGTTAATTCTAATATTCACCTATGTATTTTTTTCTAGATTTTCTATACTGCAGATATTACGTATTTACAGTCAGAGATAAGTTATTTTTAATATCAACACATTTTATATGAAAAAAAACTTTAAATGAAAGTAAGCAATTAGAAGGGAGAAAAATCCATGATTTTATGTCTATCCTACTAAGTGTCTATTGAGATGAAAAGAGGAACTCAGTAGGACTACTTAATTAAAGGGAGATTTAAAGGCCTCTGCCATTCACTAATTCATGCCTGCCCCCCTCATCCTGCAAAAAGTTTATGACCCAACTTAAAACAGTAACATTTACAGTAAAAACGATGGCAAAACTTACAAAGGGGAAAAAATTATTAGCACCTGGGAAGGTGTCACTATGGCCCTTGTGATAGTACTACACCAGCCTCCACGCAGCTTTCCACTCTGAGGCCACGGCAGTTAGCCATGGCCTTAGAAAGTTGCATACAGCTTCACACGCCCCAGGCTGAACCAGGCACCACTGCTGGAACATACTCTGCTCTCTCCAAGCTCTCCACTTCTCTTCACACACGCTACTCTTTCCATCTCCTCCCCAAAACAACCCTCTGCCTCTTCATTTCCACTCACTCATCCTCTAAAACTCAGCTTAGAGGAAACCTCTCTCAGAAAGATAGCCCGAAATACTCTGCATTTAAGTCTATCACAGAACAAACTTTACTATATTCGCTTTTCTGTGTCTTCATTGGGCAGTGAGCTCCTTGAAGACAGAAACATGCCTAATATGTGCATGGCACATAGTAAGTGTCATAGATTGTTGAATGAATACGTGAGAAAATGACTGAATATATAACTGGAACCTAAGAAGGAAACAGTCACTTGACAGAAGGTAATCGCATAAAGATGTAATTACCTATGAAATAACTGACTTACAATGTCGTGTAGCAATAAGTAAACGTGAGAATCCTCTGCATAAATACTGACCTACTAAACAAGGCTTTCTGTCACACGGGTTTTTAATACCGTCTTTTTTTAGCGGGAGGCAGGGGAGGAGATAAGGTATCAGGATTCCGAAAAACCATGACTAAATACTACCGGGTGCCCTCCTCTAACAGTTATAATGGCAGGGGGAAATGCAGTTAAGAGTTTTTTGCATCTGTAGTTGTATGACATTTCTCAGAATCTTGAAATAATGCTAAATATCAACACAGAAAGGCTTAGTTTAAAAGTCAACAATCAATAATGTCTTGGGGACTGGTCTGTTAATACCCAATATATTCCACGTCTTGAGATATATTTTTTGAAACCCTTTACACCCACACTGGGGAGGAGGCCACACTTTGGAGAATACCAATCCTCAAACACGTTCCAGCTACAGAGGGTGCTTCTCACTGCATGCCAGGGTGCCCCTCAAAAGAACAAGCCATTCCTTGTCGGTCCCCTATCCAAAGCTCATCCCCCAATCCTAACTTTCATAATTCAAAGCATAACTTCAGCTCCATCACAGTGGCTCAAACGAACCTTCTCAAAGACAACATCTGTATCTATCTTCCTCATACCCTAGGCACCTACCACAGTGCCCGGCACATTGCAGGCACTCAAAGGTTATGGAATAGAACCAAACCAATTTGCCCTTCCACGTGGGATCAAAGGCAGAAACACGCTCCTTCCCTTCTTCTCAGTTTTCAATGCAAATGGCAGATGCCTGGCTACTCACTCGTTTCCGACCACAAGGTAGCAGCTTCATTCACTCACTTCCTTCTCCTCATTCCCCCACCCCACTGCCAGATGAAACTAGGAGTATAAATTCTTCTACAAGCTGTGGGTATACCATATCTCTGTCCTTGTACCAGAGTCACAACAGAGTGTGGAATCCCCCAACCCACTCTGTTACAGGTCCATTTCATTTTCGACCACATGGAAAACAAGAGAAGCCATCTGCTTCGTGAAGTGCATAGGTATGTGTGTCGCTTTCTGAGCACGCGGCACTGCCTGGGTGAAGCCTTCTCACAGCTTTGCAAACTACCCTGGCCTGCTGAGAGGGCACGTGTTCCAAAATTGAGGAAACTGGGAAGAGGGACTTCTGTAAGTACCGTTAGCCATGGACCTCTCCATCTGCATAACGCCCTCACCTCCTAGGTTGTCTTTTCCTTGAAGACACCTCCCATTTGAGAGGGAAAAAAATGAGAGACAAAATGAAGGCTGATAGATAGTACAGCAAAAAGTGTTTCCAGTGGAGAAAACGGCCAAATCTCAAAGCCATCCCTCTCTCCATCGACTTCTCTCATCAGCTCTGCCCTAATCATCAGTCTCTAACACAGAATAATATTTATTGAGAGCATACTGAGTGCCGGTCACTCTGCATCCATTACCTCACTTCATGCTAATCACCCTAGGCATCCCCCTTCTCTCTGCTTGACAGAACAGAAACTGAGGCCGAGAGAAGTCAAGTCTCATGTCCAAGGTCACCCAGCTGGAAAGTGGTGGCGCTGGGCTATCTGGCTGTAAATCTGACATTCCTTCCATGGCAGGCCTTCACCTCGCATAGGAAATGCTTAGGGACATCTTCACAGTCCCGCCCAGAGAGGTGAGAGAAAGGAAATAAAGGAAGAGTAAGCAACTGACTGAGGGCAAACAAAGCAATCCCTTCCTCTTCCCTGGAGGGTAGATTTGAGGCCCCTATAAATGGAAAATGACTGCTTTTCCACCTCACACCTCAAACTCAAATACTAAAAACACGTGTAGTGATACCACCTTTCTGATGTATAATGTGTATCACCCAAGGACCCCCCCCACCTGCACAGAAATCACTTCTCTATCATCTTCACCATAGACCTGCAGGATGGCTACGGCAGATGAGAGATGATCGTCCTTGGCGAGATTAAAAGGGAGTTCTCAGGCATGGAGAAGTTAAGTGACCTGCCCATGATCACACAGGGAGTGAACCAGGGCAGGTGGCCAAGACCCCTGACCCCCTTGGTCTTTTCTCATTTTACTCTTGAGCCACTACAGCTCTCTCGGATCTGTTTCTCCCAGCAGATTTCCGTGTTCTCCAGCAAGAGCTGCCAATTTTTCTTTCCTAGATGAGCAGTGAACCTTCCAAGGGTATCAAAACAAACAGTGGAAAGAGCACTGGCCTTTGAGCCAGAATAAAATCTAGGGGGCTCGCGTCCCAGTCATTTACTAGTTGTGAAACCCTGGGCAGGACTTAGAAGCACTTGAGTTTCAGTGCTTCATCACAAGCTTCATCTGCGGCTTGCAGGTGATGATACCTACCCTCTCTACCTCACGGAGTTGTCGGAAAAAACCAAATGAGAGAATGGATGTGAAGCTCCTTATAAAACTGCAAATACTAGACAAATAGAAAGGATTATTATTTTTGGATTCAATAGACTTTCTCAATTGAACGAAGCCCTGTGTAGCTGGGTGGTCAAGTTAGGTTAAAAATAACCAAGAAAAATGTTCTGGTTCCTGAAACAATTTTACCAGCCTGCTTGCTCCCATGAAAGGACACTGGTTGTAAAATGAATTAAATCAGCACTCCTTGCTGTCTTCAGGACATAAGTTGTAACTGGCTGAGGACAGGTAGGGGAATGGCCATTTTCAAAGGCATACATACCTCTGACTATAAAAAGCTGACCTTCTCTAGTCTAGAACACAGGGCATGGGGCAAGATGGAAAAACAAAGGGGATGTCTGCTGGTTTTACAGCAGGAATTATCCAATACTGGCTGCCTTATCTCCAACAATGGTTGAAAGAGCTCATATGCTAAACTCAGCTTCTTGTTAAATATTTCAAAGATGCTAATGGAACCAAAAGATCAACTCCGTTATGCATCAACAGGCTGGCTTTATCCTAAAACCAATTATAAATAAACTTCTAAATACAGCCTGCTTTAAATATGTATTTAAAAAACATACCCCACCTTCATGCCATCCGTCCCCAGCACACATCTGACTCATCTAAAACCCTCTGTCTTCGGCGACCCAGTCCTGTGCCTCTGTGACCATTTGCCTTCGGAATCATGGCTAGTCCAGCATTATTTCTAATAACTTCTAAAGGTCCCTTTCTCTTCAGGAAGCATAAATCCACTGTCAAACACACTGCTTCCATTCACAAGATTGTTTATGGCACTGATAATTGAATTCCGGTCACATGACTAAGGAAGACTGGGTTCAGAGGGAAAAGAACCCAACCATAATTTCTAGAAAGATCCATAAATGACTGCTTTTCTCCCCTGGAGGTTGAAGTCCTTGGAGCTCTATGGATTCTTCCCTAGCATTTATTCTAAGTTTGGAATCATCACAGAAATTCCTCTCTCCACACTCAGGGACAAAGCTGCTAAGGTGAGTCCTTTGAAATTACCCTTTGTACCAAGCCCTGAAATCCCCTAAGCGGTGCACAGGAAATCCTCCCTTTTGCAAGGATCAAATACTGCTGTCTCCACTAGGGCACACAGTTCCTAAGGGGGACAGCAACTTAGAAGGAAGGGTCTAACCCTTTCCAGCGTTGTCCTTCCCCAGCAAAAGCACAGAGCCACACCAGCACAGGACCACGGCATGGTGGGCACAGTGAGGTGCAGTTTCTTATTGCTTCTCAAAATAGATCAGCAGGGCGGGCATTTCCCTCATTTCTGTAAAGAAGACCTACCACAACTCTTTCCTAAAAAGGAACTCCTGGGACTTCCCTGGTGGCGCAGTGGTTGAGAGTCCGCCTGCCGGTGCGGGGGACACGGGTTCGTGCCCCAGTCTGGGAAGATCCCACATGCCGCTGAGCGGCTGGGCCCGTGAGCCATGGCCGCTGAGCACGGTGAGAGGCCCGCGTAAAAAAGGAACTCCTCCTCCCAAATCATATATTCAGTGTTTTAACAAAGATGGGGCTTTTAATGATTCAATGTAGCCTGCATTACAGATAACATTTATCTCTTATTATCCCTTGGTTCAACCAGACAAGAAATGTCACTATAGTTATTTTAAACACACTTTCAAGTTATATTTAAATTAAAAATACAATGAATAGTGTCAGTCTGGAAGGAACATCCAACATTTTTTTCCCCTCTAAGAAACGCCCTCTTAAATATATCACATTTCCATTTGCTTGGCTTCTTACTTCAAGTAGACGGGTTAAACACCATCATCCTATTGTAATACCTTTAGCCTGGAATAAATTTAGTATTTTGGAATTTTCTTCCACAGTCCCTTTTATTTAACAATTTCAGAGAACATAATAAACAGTGTTTGATAAAAGATTGGGAATAAAAGGAATTGAGAGAGCAAATAAATCTTCCAAGGTTACAGAGCCAATCTGGTATCCATTCAAAGGCATTATACTAAGTACACAAACTAGCAGCCGTGTGTGCTTGCACACACAAACACAATCGCAGGACAAGGGTAAACAGTGGGTTAGCAACTTAGCGTTATTTTCTATAAACTTTCTGTCTTTTCTATTTAGGAAAGAATACCTCTTCTCTGTCTTTTTCTCTCTCTTTCTATTACGAAACTGAAATAGAGTCCAATAGCTATTTTTTTAAAAAAACAACAACAACAAAGTCTGCTTCTTCACAAGCTTATCAAGACCAAACACCTTTGTGGCATACCGTCACCGATGTTGACACGGCTTGATGATAAGTGTCCAGCCGTTAAAGAGGCTGTGACACTCATTTTTGCTCTGCTCAGACCATCATCTAAAGTGCCGAAGTAAAGAAATACACAATTTTGCAGGAAAGTTCAAAATATTACTGATAGTTATCCTTGTCATTTAGACGGCAGTGTGGGGTGAGGGGATACTCTTAGGCAAGAGTACAGGTTAGGTTACAGAAACATCCAGAAATCCTACACTGGTTAGAGTACAGGGAAAATGCCAAATGCTATGACCAGGGCCATTCTCTGGCAAGCTGGGTTTCTAGGCCTGTCCTAATAATGTAGCTCTTCGCCATCATTTGCCCAGAAGCCCTACAGCTTCTTGGAGGTCATCTCAAGTTTTAACTCTAGATTCACATTTACAGATGTTACTCCTCCCCCATCTAGGTAAAGGAAATTCTGCGACACTACTATGGATCGGAGCAGCCGTGAACCTATCCAAATGCCACCTACATTTTAGATCCTTCAGGGAGACAAGTGTGAACTTACTCATTCACTTAACCTCTCTGGGGTCATGAATGCCTTTGGAAACTTGATGAAAGCTACAGCTGACAGGGCCCAAAAGTTGAAGTCAGTCAGCTATCTATACAGGAGGATCCCTAGGGTAGCTTAATGGGACAGGATGAGGAAGCCAACATGGTACCCACCAGTACTCAATAAAATTCTGATTGCCTGACCCATGCTGTCACCATGCCTTCCAAGAAAAACAGCAAATGCCCAAAGAGTACATGGCAGAGGTAGTGGGAACATCTTCCTTTATATACCACAAAAAAAATCACAGTGTAATTGCAAATAGCATAAATAACATTGCTTTCATTCGGATCCCAAAGACAAAAGCTAATCCTTCTTGTTCAAATTCAATCAGAAGAAAACTGATTTAGTCAACCAATTTGACGCCATGAAGATTTACTGAGCCGCTACTATGTGCAAGAAGCCAGGATGTTCAGAGGATACCCAAGAATCCTAAGACTGCTTCTATCCGTCGGGAATTCAGAGCCAACTTGAGAAAAGAAAAGACCAAGAGGTATTGACATCACAGGCCATGTTTCAAACCTTTGGTTTCTCCACTAAATAATACACATCTGGCAAAAGCAGGCATTTAGTAAATGTCTGTTGATCCCCGAACGCTACTAAATATGCAAATACCTAAAAGGCAAGGCAGAAAAACAATCTACGGGGCCCAACCACAAGGTAGGTAAGGGAATTGTATTGGAAAGCGTGGACCCCTTTCCAGAATAACCATGTCCTGTTGGGGAGTCCATGAAGACTTCAAGGAAGAATTGGCACTTAAAATGCAGATTGAGGATAGACAAGATTCCTCTGGACAGAGATGTGAGGGTAGAAAGAAGAGCATTCCTGGAGGAACGAACCGAGAGAGCACAGCGTGAAAAGTGTCCTAGAAACACACAGCAAGTAATCACGTTTGACTGGAACACAGAATCGTTTGGGGGGGTGAGGAGATAAGTATTTGGAAACCTCTATTCTGTGCTTCTTACACAGCTGGAAAAACCAGGCTTCAGACTATCTATGTTGCTTGTTAAGCTTGGGGGAAAAAACTTGGGAGTATTTATCTAAAAGCTTTAAAGAGCCACTAAAATTACCTTCCCCCCCCCCCTTTAGGGAGGAATCAACTCAATTGTGTAAATAAAAAGATCTCCTTAAACAGAATCCGGGCTAAGTTTAACAAGTTGCCATTTTATTCGTTTAGGCTTCCCCCAAACAGAGGCCTGATATGAGGAGCGAAAGGGTCACAGGTTTGTTCTTTGTTTTTTGTAGCCACATCTTGTCGCCAACAAAATTAGGATAAGACAGACTTTGTTTTCTAAACAAACGTGGGGCCTTCCATAAGCAAAGGAAGCTAGTCTTGCTGCAAAAAAAAGAAAATGCTGATAAGTGGGTAAAAAAAAATGTTTAACAGCCATTAATAATTAAGCTTTCAAAACCTGTGATCAAAGCTTTGGGCTTAGAGAAAACACCAAAACTGCTATAAGCCAGGGTTTAATTTTTCAACCTCTAAAAAAAGAGATATGTAACCTCCATCATCCCAGAGGCTTGCACTAGTCCTAGGATATCACAAATTTAATGTCATTTTAAAGAACTATAACAAGAGAAGTTTTCACTGACTATCTTCAAGAATCATGGCCACAGAAAATGTTGGGTCCATAATCTCCACATATGTCCAGTTTGGGAAACTAAAACTCTTCCTGAAAGGGATCTCAAAAAATTATTATTTTAAAGGCTCACCCAGCTGTGTATTTAGTTTGAATTTATGTTACAAATAGTGCTCTTTTATTTTTACTTAATCTTTAAAATTAAAAAATAAAAGTGCAATTTACTTTAGTATTTTTTGTGTCAAACACTATTATCTTTCCAACTATATCTCTCAATATATACCTATAATAGACATGTACACACACTAAAAATCTACTTAGGCAGAAGTAGGCATACCTGAAATTAGCTACTGTAGAAAAACAATATGTCAATTCTTTTTAATAAATTTATTTATTTATTTTTGACTGCGTCGGGTCTTCGTTGCTGCGCACCGCTTTCTCTAGTTGCGGCGAGCGGAGGCTACTCTTCATTGTGTTGCATGGGCTTCTCATTGCGGTGGATTCTCTTGCTGTGGAGCACAGGCTCTAGGCACATGGGCTTCAGTAGTTGTGGCTTGCAGACTCTAGAGAGCAGGCTCAGTAGTTGTGGCGCACGGGCTTAGTTGCTCTGTGGCATGTGGGATCTTCCCGGACCAGGGCTCGAACCCATGTCCCCTGCATTGGTAGGCGGATTCTTAACCACTGCACCACCAGGGAAATCCTAAGTCAATTCTTATACTTCCACAAAAGCACCAGTTGTTAAAAGTCTTACAATTTTGGTCTTTGTATTGGTTAAGACCTCACATATATCAATATGAGTTAATTCCACAAGCTTGTATGACTGTTAATGCCTTAATATTTAACAGAAATGTGTTTGTCAAACTTGGCTGATACATAAAGAAACACAGGAATCTTTTAGTAAAAATCCCTGACAATGTCCCCACAACCTCCAATCACTCTCCCATTAGCCCTTCCATAGTCCTTTGATCAATCATGTAAATGCAACGTATCAATTGGCATGAAATCTTCATAATCTTATTTCTACATCAAAATCTGTATATATGGAGAGCATCCAACATTGGAATTTAACCTTAGGATTTGAGCTGGGGGTTTTTCCAGGCACACCCAGAAATCTACTGGAGATAAGGATAAGCTGTGACACGCTTTTGAAAGACTGGAGACAGAGGAAATGAAATTAAAAGAAAACTAAAAGGATCATAACACCTAAAACCTGCGAATGTTTTAATGGGAAATAACACCCTGGAAATAACACTGAAATAACTCTGGCTCACAGAAATAACAGGATTAATAGTTGCAGATTTGTCCCTTCTACTAAGATCCTTTTTCAAACTATTTCAAATGAACACATAAAGGACTGATTTTTAAACCCATGTAAATTCGTAGAGACAATGGAGACTGACTTAATTATAATCAATAAAATTTACAGATGTTGATGCAACCCAGCAGAAACGTTGCTACCAAAAAGCATGGCATAAAAATCACTCCGTGGCTCCCTTTGTATGCAACAGTGATATGACCTTAATAAATATTTCATTTCTTTCAGTGAATAACCAAGCATCAAGATGGCAAATTTTAATAGCCAGGAAATAATATCATAATGACTCCACTAAGAAAATACCTCCTTTAGATCAAAGTAAACTTATTCTAACTTCTAGTCTTCATTTCCAAAACACACTCCAAATCAGTACAGGGCACTGAAGGAGGGTACCCTTATCTCTCCTTTCCATATACAGACCAATGTATTGTTTAGAGAGCTTTTAACAGGAACTTTTCTCACTACAGCAACATTAGAAAAGTCTTATGAGAAAAGATGTAAGTTTTTCAAGTGCAAGAACATTTTCTTTCTATCTCCACGCAAAGTAAGTGCTCAACAAATGTTCCTGGATTGACTGCCGTTAGGGAATGGGCAGCAGTCAGCTTGAGTGACAGCCTACACAGTGGCCCCAGGTTTCCTTCATGACGTGTAATTTGTAGCTAAGCGCCCATATCCTATAAGTAGTTTGGATTGTTCCTTTGCTAAGTACATTAACCCACGTTTAAGTCCATCTGCTATTTGTCTCCTCACTCGCCCAATGTAGGTGGAACTTCTGATGAAGGGGGACGAGAATGAGTGTGGAACACAGAGCTGGGTTCAAAGCTCAACTCCAGAATGTTCTGTGTACCTCAAGCAATTGAGTCACTTGGAGGACTCAGAGCTTTGGTATCTTCATCAAGGAAACACAGGTCACAATACCCAATCTATGACTGATCTGAGGAGTAGATAATTAGTTTAATGCATCTGGCACAGAATCTCTCACATGATAGGTATATACTAAACAGAGGTGCACTATATTTTCCCATCCAAAGAAGTCTCCTATTCTTTTCCTTGTCTCTAAAATAGTCCCTCATTGGGAATTCCCTGGCGGTCCAGTGGTTAGGACTCTGTGCTTTCACTGCCGAGGGCCAGGGTTCAATCCCTGGTGGGGCAACTAAGATCCCACACAAGCCGCGTGGCATGGTCGAAAAAAAGAAAAGAAAATCCATTCTAAAAATAAAATAAAATAGTCCCTCATTACAACTTCACTCTACAGTAGATTCTGATATAGCATCTGGGCAATATTTTTAATCTTAAACATATTATTTATAGTGGACTGGTTCACCTATCTATTGACCCCCTTAAATCATTCTAAAAGGTTGTCTCAGCATAAGTTTCCCTAATAAAAAAGTTTTGCCTTTTATCTTAGAGCTTATGGTTACTGAAGTATTTAATTATCCTAGTATTATTAGAGATTTCTCTGACTTGCTGGGTCTGACAAAGTGATTAGACACTGGAATTATATGAAAGCTGTAAAGTGTGGTTTCCATGCTTCTAGTCACTCAGTAGGTGGCCAATTCACAGTCCCTAGACTCTACAATACCCTCCTACAATGACGAGTAACCCTTCAGACTATCAGGGGTTGCTTTGTTTGGGTTTTTTCTTTTCTTTTCTTCTTTAATTAACATTGGGGTCATGAAAACCCAAATTTTATAACCCTGAGAAGAAACGATCAGGATTGAATTGGCAGAAATATTTTCTCTCAATTTATGTACACACGGTGGCTTCCCAAATTTGTCAGGGACATTAGAGAACAGCTAACTCAGCAGTTAAGCTGCAAAAAAGTGTAAGCAAAAATATTACAAGAGAGTCGATTGGCTGGAGTCAAACGGATTTGATTTTCCTTAGTGTATGCTTACCTGCGATTAAGAGTTCTTAATCTTAAACCTCCATAATTCTTGAGTTTAATTATCTAAATATATACTTGGTTTGGTAGCATTTCAACTACATCCATACATATCAAACGTGCTTTTAATCAGCTTAAAATGGCTGCTTTTATAAAGCATTTTGGAAGAGCTTCCCGGTGTTTTAGTTAAATATACAGATAAATAAAAAAGCAGAAAAGATTTCTTTCTGATAAAGGTTATCAAAATCAGATTAGAATGATTTATAAAGCATATACTTGTTTCAGAATAAAAACAATTACAGACAAATATAGTTTATCCATAAATTTTAAAAAATATATATAGGGAAATTTACATATTTTATTGTAATGTAGTAGTCGTCCAGAAATAACATTAAATGGTATGTACTTTTCTAACTCCTGTACTAAAACTCCAGATAAACTTTTCTAAAAATTAAATAAATTCTTGTTCCCTCAGCAGTTTCCTCATTGCTAGCAACGACCTATCTCATACAATGCAAAACCACTAAATTAAAAAATAGAGCCCTGGCCTTTCCCCAAATGATACTTTCCCTTCACAATGCTCAAATCTGGAGATTTCTGATACACGCTGGAGGCCGAGGGGTCTCCAGGCCCTGCAGCTGGGTTTCCTGCTGAGCTGGGTGCTGGGGTAGGCACTGTGCCCTGGCAAACACCACAGCCATTTACAACCTCCTCCTCGCTGCCCACTGCAGGGACTGGCAAGCTGCACACTCGCTTCCCCAAATTTCCTTGCAGCGAGGGATCCAGTTTTAACCAGTGAATAAGGAGATGCCACCTGTGTCGCTTCTGGGGCAGTTTCTCCTTCCCTGATAAATGGAACTAATTAGGCTAGCATGACCCATCTCCTCATCATCCTCTCTCGAACATACATATGGCGACTGTAACATGACAGGAATTACAAAATAAGTCAACAAATAAAGCATGTCAGAGCATAAAAATGGAAAGTGCCGGGGGGGCGGGGGCTTCCCTGGTGGCGCAGTGGTTGAGAGTCCGCCTGCCGATGCAGGGGACACGGGCTCATGACCCGGTCCAGGAGGATCCCACATGCCGCGGAGCGGCTGGGCCCATGAGTCATGGCCGCTGAGCCTGCGCGTCCGGAGCCTGTGCTCCGCAACGGGAGAGGCCACAACAGTGAGAGCCCCGCGTACCGCAAAAGAAAAAAAAAAAAAGGAAAGTGCTGGGACTCTTGTTGGCATTAGTGAGCAAATAAACCCACATTAGCTATTACCTCTGAACTTATCGCTCTGTAAGAAAAATAAATCTGTGTTGAGACCACTATTTTTTGTTTCTTGCAGCCAACAGCATTCTCAAAGACACAGCTGCCAGTATTTAAAACACCCGTTGATTCACATGAAAATGTGGATTTCCATGGATTCTTAAAATAATAATAATAAAAATTGGGACACTGCATCCAGGTTTTCACCCAACACCAACTGACTCAAGCTAAGGGGCCTTTCAATGGGACTAACTGGCTTTCAGTGGGACTTGGGTGCTCTCTGTCCACAGCCTACTTCATTCCTCCTGCTGCTTCAGGAGTCTGAATGTGAGACCCTAGCACAGAGAATACAACAATATATACTATGCACCACAGAAACGAAGTTCCATTATAACAAAACGGTTCTTCTTTGCTGCCTAGAATCCGGATATCTGGCATGGACCATCATGGTCTCACTTAGGAAAATACATTTTCTTTTTCCAACTAACTACTAACTTTTTCAACAGGCACACCAATTTTGGTTTTGCTTTCAAAGCACACCTACACAGAGGGGAGAAAAACACTGTGTCACCAGAGAGCAATATACTGTTAGTTAGGGCTAAAGACAATATGATGGTGATAATAATGATATTAATACTATTTACTGGGACTTTACTGAGTCTAGGCAATGGGCTAAGTGCTGTACAAATACAATGCCACTTAATCCTGAAAAGAAAAAGAAAACACTATTAGGTAGCACTATTACCTTTTTTTTTTACCTTTATTTTTAAAGTAAGTTTCAGAAAAAACAACCGATCGAAAAATCATGCAGCTAACAAACAGTGGATAGAGAATTTGAATCTAAGTCTCCCTGACTCTAAGACACATACTATTAACCACAGGTTACACTGCTTCACAAAGATGAAACCAAAACTACCTGATTTTTTTGAGAAACATTCCATAAACTTTCTCAGATCCTACATCTCATTCCTATGTAAGTACATTCTAACAGGAATATTATGTCAAATATTTGATTTTTAATACCCATTAGTATCAGTCTTGATTCCGGTATAGAATTCTTTTTCAAAAGGCATTTCCTTCTTAAGTATAACTGCCCTGGTACAGTAAATTCTCAAGATTCAAAAGTGACTCATTTCCAAAGCTGCACACATTAGCAGCTGGTATTATTGAATCTGAGATTTAAATTTATAATGTACTCTTGATAATGTACTCCCAATACATTTTTCACTTCTCTATCTCTTGAATGACACAAGATAAAAGATCTTTAAGGTATAAATATTTTATATAAACTTTCCCTCTGTTTTTCCTCAGCCATTTCCATTTGCAAACACTAGACATCATGCAAAAAAAAAAAAGGGGGGGGGTTGAAAGAGTTTTATGGATTGTGTTGGGGGGGTGCTGAGAACTGCTTATCCATTCTGCTGTGGCAGCAGACACCACGGCAACTGGCCTAACGGCCCTTGCTGGCTAATCAGAATGTTCCACCCTAAATGGGGTCTGATTCAAAGTACTGCTTTTCCATGGGCCAGAGAGTGGACTGGAAGAGAATGCATTCCCAGTATCGTCTATAGTGATGATAAGTTTGTGCAGGGCCCTGGTAGAGCCTGGTACTGGGCTACCTCATTCAGCCAGAAGGGGTAGGACACAGCCATTCCTTCCAGGCAGGATACAGAACAGAGGACCTACCAGAAATCAGAAGACCCTCACTAGGCATGTGGCTTTCGGCAACGCATTATTAAGTCCAAGTCTTTCTTTTCACATTTACAAAATGAAGAGGTTGAAGGATTTCAAACTGTCTACACAGATCCCCCAGGGACTTGCTACTCAAATTGCGGTCAGTGTATGTTTAACACCTCCGGAGTTAATTTAAAAATGCAGAGTCTCAAGCCCTACCCTTGACTTATAGAATCATAATATGCATATAACAAGTTTCCCAGGTGATTCCTTGCCCTAGGGGTCAATTCCAACAGAAGCTACTTCTGGAAGAAAGAATAGAAAGGCCAAAGCCAAGACAGACCCAATACCCATACACTTTTTCAATTTTATATATATACACACACACACACACACACACACACACACACATATACACACACGCTATATATATATATGGGGAGAGAGAGAGAGAGAGAGTACACACTTCCCCATGAATTTAGTTCTGAATAAAAGATCTCTGTTTAAAGAAAATCTGAAACCACTGGATAAAATGATCTATAAGGTTCTTCATAACTGCAGATGTCCATGATTTTATGAACTGGCAAAGGGCTCACATTTATCTCCTTAACGACTATTTGTTTTCTACATTAACTTATTTTAAAGAGAAACCTTCTGTAATTGGTAACTGATATTCTTACATACAGAAACATAAGTTCCTGAAGATATTAAGAACGTGAGTTACATGAGTATTCCATTACAGTAAATACCCAAAGAACTATTTGGGAATATTAGTATATAGAATATATGTGTGTATGCATCTATAAAATAAAAATGCAACTATTGGGTTGGCCAAAAAGTTCGTTCAGGTTTTTGGTAAGATGTAATGGAAAACCTGAACGAACTTTTTGGCTAACACAATATTTATACGTATATACACATCTGTATACCATATATATTTATTTTTTTATATACGCACACAGGTATACTCATATGCACTATATATACACTTATTATATTGCACACAGAAATACATATATGTATACATGTGTATATCTACATACACATAGAGAGAGGGGCTCAAGCTACGATCTATCTTGCCCTCCTACCTGCTCTACTTTTGACAGTGCCTCCAAGTCTTTCCTCACTGCTCAGCTGCCAGCTAACACCTCTTGTTTGTCTCTACTCTCCAGACTCAAGCAACTGCCCATTATGGCTTTATTTGCTGCTGTGGAGTAAAAAACAATCAGACTTGTATAGACGTTGCTAGGCTTCACTGAGGGTCTCTTCTGAGCATGAAGATCATGAGCTTTAGTGCTTGAACTTGATAAAATCTACTTTGGACAACCGGAGGCCTGGTTAATGCTTTTGTTGTAATTTTCAGATGTATTTCCGAAAGTAAAAACAAACAAACAAAAAACCCAAAACTGCAGGTACGTGAAGTCTAACTGGAAATGAATTTAAGAAAATCATGTATTTTACTCTCAGCTCTCATCTCACGCCAATCTACCCTACACAAATAGACTGCAATCATCTTTGTGAAAGTGCTCGAAAAGTCTGAAAAATATAAAATGGTGCTGGGTTAGGCTGACAACCATCAGGGGAGCAGGAGAGGAAAGAGGAGGATGGACGAGAACCTCCTGGGTCTGCACGTTCTGCTCTGTCTCAATCAGCTTTCATGGGCCACTGAAGCAGCCCCAAAGCTGGGATTAGCTAGAAAGGTATAAGTCAATGCGGTAATAATCTATTCTGACCTCCAGGGAGGTGAGGCTTAAACCCCCGGCTGTTCATCCCTCCTTTCCAGATGCTCAGTGAACACCTTGGGGAACTCCCAATTCTTCTCCGCCTGTGAGACAGGAGATGACACAAAATTTAGACTGGAAATCTGCATTTCTAGAAAGTTTCCACGTGATGCTGACGCTGCTGGTCTTGCGACCACACTTTGAGATCCACTAATCCAGGCCGAGCCCTTATTTTAAAGATGAGACAATGAGAGACCAGAAGGCTGAACTGATTTGGGCAAAGGCAGCACAGAGTAGATGCTAGGGAAGGAAGGATTCCAGTCTCTCTCACCATTCAGGGCGCTTCCCATCACAGAGCAGCTCACAGTGATTCGAGGAAAGGTATTCAAAGAATGTCTTTATCTATAAACAAAGATCCTTGGTGTCTTATACTTGTGTAGCCTTTTAAAATTTCATCTACATTATCTCATTTGATTCTCATAACAACCTGATGAGGTAGGGAGAGCAAAGATTAACCTCCCAATTTTAGAGATTAGGAAGCAGAGATGCAGTCGTTAGGTGTATCCAAAACCACAGTTAGTTAAGCGCTCTAACGGATACTTGGCATTTGGGGTGTGGTCTGGGGTCCGACAGCATGGACATCCCGGGAAGCTTGTCAGAATCTTGCAGAGAAACTTGCAGAATCTCAGCGAGCACCACAGGCCCACTGAATCTGAATCTGCAGTTTAACAATCTCCCCAGTTGATTCATACGCACATTAAAGTTTGAAAAGCCCTGGTATAGACAGGCCTAGAAACCAGGTCATCTAATTCCAAGATCGATGCCTTTTCGTCCCTCTTTTCTCTCCCTCTCTGAAAGTACTGGTCAGTGTCCTATTTTGACTTGTTTTCCAACAGAGCCTAATTAAGAAGCTAACTCTCACCAGGGAAAGGACAATTAAGAGTGTTTTGCCTTAAAAAAAAAAATTATACCAGGTTAAATTACCTTTATTACCAGTCTTGGTAATTCCTCTATAGTCATTTTCTTGACTGATGTATAGACACCTATGAAATGAATCCTCTGAGAAGAAGATGGAAAAAAAACAAGACAGTGATCAACGGATTCAATTAGTTACAGTAGAATTCTACCCAGATGAAAGAAGATCAAGATGCAACTGCTCCAGGGTGGCTAAGATATTTTACCCAGAAAGTATGCCATTTCTTTCCCACATTCTTCAACTATTAAGTTCAGGAGAGCACAAAACAGCTGCTTCTAAGACACCTGGGAAAATAACCACAATAAACGTAAGGCTCCTCACAACTGGAAGTATTTAAATACTGTTCTAATGGTCTAGGCAAGATGACAACTGCATTTCTTCACACACAGGAAGTGTTACACAGACCAATTTCTCTAATGACAGCAAAGAAACCCCTCTCGCGACACTCCGTCAACCAAGGATTAACTCAGTGGTTACTGTAAGACCACAGTCCTGAAACACGTATGCCAGTTTTTCCCTGCAACTTTTCAAATCAATTCTTTTGATTGAGATTCTTTGTTGAACAGAAACCAGACTGCTGATACAGTGCACCTGTGAAAAGCTGTTTAATTCAGCATGGCAAAAGGTAAATGCAAATGACTTCTTTTAAAATATATCAACCCTAGGAATTGGGAGGACTGAACAGAAATACACACACACAAGGGTTTTCTTGTTTTGTTTTTGTTTGTTTGGTCATTTCACAGTGGCTTTGTGCAAACACATGATTAGTTAATCAGGGTGGTGAGATGCCAATCATTAAAATGAACACTCAGGACACAGAAACAGCCATTTATAATCCCTGGGCAGGTCGGCATATTAAATAACACCTCTGCAACACACAAATTATTTTAGAAAGATGCACATCTATTAAAAGGAAGCTTTCTCACCTAGTTGAAAAATAATGTGATGACTTAATAAAGCTGATCAAGTGACTTAATAGAATCCACAATCTTAACCTTATTATTTTCAAAGATTAAAAGGCTTTTCCACCAAGAGCCAACTGTCTCCATTTGCCCACGAACGATAAAATCTGATTGACTGTGATCTACCTACGCTGAGATAATTTGGCACAGGTCTGTCTTTAATTCTCCTTGTATTTCTTTCTCAAGATACACAAAGCTGTTAGTGGTTTATCCCTCTGAAACCTGGGGACTCATGTAAATAACTTTTAACAGTGAGATCGCACATAACAATTTACAGAGCACTGTGGCATAATGCAATTCAAAGTTGCTCTTGATTTAAAATGCTTCAAGTCCAACTACAGTGTCAGCCTGCCCAGAGAAATCTCTTATAAAAGTTTTCACACTCTGTTGGGTTAAGAGACAGTGGGTATTAATCCTATGGCTTCTACGCAAAGCTTCCTTTTTGTGGTCAGCAGAGAAGCTATGTGGTTGGTCTGAAGGAGTCCAAAGTCTTTTTTCTGTGTTAAAACAAGGGAAAGTGGGCCGGTTACAGAGTAAAAGAAAAACCACAGCCAGCTCACTCTGCTGTAGCTTTTCCCTTAAATGTGGCCTAGAGCAATTCTGCTTTCCAAAAAAAGGTTTAATTTAAACCATACACAGTGCTGCAGGCTGCCACGTTTCCAAACTCAACATTCCTTTCTAATCTGTGCACTTCAGAACCAACGTACTCTGTTTCCAATGGTACTCCAATGAGCTTTAATAAATAAAATATCACTGCCCATCCATTACTTAATTTGATAATAATACGCCCTTTTTTTCCCTTCCTCTATTGACATTATTCTAAGTGCTTATTCGAGTGTGTTGAACTGTTGTAAACATCACCTCTGAAAAATCGGCTCTGTTCTCTTTTGGGGAGTGAAGGGAAGGAAAAGGGAATTACTAAGTGAGGGAACTTCAAAATGTCAGCAAGTGGGCCAGAGCTCCAGAAAACCACCACTCTGTGAAGAGGTATATGCCAAAAATAGCCTATATGTTAAAAAAAAAATATATATATATATATATATTCCTTAGATATACGACACTAGGATCTGTGCTGTTATTCAAAATGTCACTAGGAAAGACCACAGTCACCCTAGCTGACAGCTACCAAAAAGCCGCATGACCAATATGGGTCTCTGGCCATCGGTGTGGCTGGGGCTAATCACCACATTGGCCAGGATGAACAGAATGAATGGCCCACAGTTGGGGCGCTTTAATTTTTTGCCTCAGTGTATTCAGTTGTATGTTCATTAAGAACTCCAACCCCAGCAGGAAGCCCGGCCCATGGTTTTCTATGTGAGTTGCCATGCTCTATTACACATGACACTTGTCAATTAAAGAGGAAGCCCTTTTAAAGCAAACTGAAGTTAAGCTGGTACTTTCTTCAACATCTGACTTACCGCTGCTGTTATCGTCCAAAAGGAAGTTTGTTTTAGAACAATGATAGCAGTAGTAATCCTCCTATTTCAGTAGTGAGGGATTTAAACACATTCAGGGCACTGGGGACCAGTGAAAAGGTTTCTTTCAACAAAACTATGTATTTTCAGTAGTAAAAGGAAGGTCTTACTGATGGGATAACTGCCAAGACTGGACAATTTTTCAGCTTCCCAGTTTAGAGGCTATCATTTTAGACTACCTGGTATAATACAAATGTGGCACAAGGGATCAACCTCTCCAAAGTGAGAACTGATAAGGAACCAAGACAGAACTAAACCTAAATTGGTGGAACCCCAGAGACTAAGCTCTTACCCACAACGCAGACACTGCCTCTTCTTGTTAATGGTATCCACGTGGTGATCTGCTTAGAGCAGGTTGCTATCTTCCAAAGCCCCTTACTTTTGCGTGATGTTGACCACTTTAAGTGCCGAAGGGCAAGCCTCAAGATTGGTTTGCATGCAGGTTACTTCTATGCTACAGATCTTTAACTTGCTCTATTTAAATGTGTGCTTTTAAATTCTCAACCTTCAATATTCAACAACAGCCTCAGCTGAGATGAAAGAAAGCCTTCTCCTTAGCTTGGGAGTCAAGTATCAAACTGTCTCCCTCGCCTTCTGACAAATCTTCTAAAATGCTCTTGACTAAAGGAGAAAATGGAAACGAGGGCCTTTGGGTAAACTCATAGGAGGAAGCTCTTTTCCTCTTATGGAATATAAAAGACAGGTTTTATAGAGGCTTCTCTAGGCTTACCCGTAATGAGACAATTAAGACGTGGACTGCATACGGAGACAAACAAGTTACTCGAAGCTCTGAGAACAAGGGTAGCCCAGAGACTCACAAAAGAATAAGCTAAGCATTCAGGTAGAGTCCTTGGACCCTCATGTGTCTAAAAAGGCAGGAAGATCTAGGAGCTATTTTTAGTATATCAAAACCTCAAACAGAAACTATATACTTATCCACAAAACAACGGCACAAGCTTGCTAAAACATCACCCAACTCATCACACAAAAACTATTTCATACTCTCAGCTCGTGTGTATCTGCGTGCTCAGTTACAGATGACCGTTTGCTTCAAAAATGGGAAAGCAAATTAATTATTAACCAATGCAGTTTGTCTGGAAAACAAAAGTTTTCCAAAATGAAATCAAAAATAACAGTTGAGGTTCTTGTTGATAAAGGAAGTTAGAGAATTAAAATTACAGTCAAAGGCATCCCTGAATCTCAGATTTTGACCCTTACTGTAACAACAAAACAGAAGACCCCATTATAAATCTGTAACTACGAGGAATCGTAAACACAGGCCATGCAGGCAAATGGTTAAAGCAGGCTGCTGATACAATATAATACAACAGGGGACGGCGGGGATTATGGCAGCCTAGAAAGCCCAGATTCCATCTAAAGGCATTCCAGATTCAAATGTCTGAAAACTGGGCTGGCAGCATTCAACTCACAGGATACCGATTCACCAGCTCTGAACGCAATACACCCATTTCATTGATCAGGAAACTTGTTTTCAGAGAAGCCAAGTGACTTGCCTAAATTCACTGCCTGAATCTACTCCCCACCTTAAACGACTGTGTCAGGACTGGAAGGGAAGTTTCCCAATTCCCATCCTTAAAGGCAGTTACTGAACAAACCCCCAGCTTACCCAGTTCGGCTCTCCAGTAAAAGGGCTAGAAAGACAAATGATGGAAGATCCCTGCCCTCACTCTCCTTAGAGTAGGAGACACAGGCCAGGAAACAAACATTACAATACAGCACAAACAGGACAACAATGCTCTGTTCTCAAAAACTGCAATGAGAACACAGAGAAGGGGGACACAAGCCACTTTAGGGGATGCCGTGCTCAAATTTTAAAGTGTCCAACCTTGGTAGATATGGACTACTATGGCATAATGTTTCTGGGCTTTATTATTGATATCTTTAAAGAAACATAGTCCACAAAAAAAAAAAAAAAAGGTCTCAGATCATGACACTCATGGCAAGTCTTAGCCCAAGAAAACTTTAATGGTCCAGTTATATAAATCTTCCAGAACGAGAATTTCCAATAGAAATACTGACAGACCTTTAATTATGGCATTACTATGGGGCTTTGTATAATAGAGCCCACATATTTTCAGCTTAGGTCATTACTTATAGGATGTAAGGATTTTATTTACAAGTGCCTGACTGAATCAATGAGGTGAAGTTTTACACAGGAAAGGAAGTGCAAAGTACACGGTTTGAAAAAGCAGGGATTTACCTCCTGGGGTTCAGGAGGCCCAGGGACCAGGGGCTTCAAGCAGTGAATGATGATTTTGACTCCTCCAGTGTGTATAAAAGGTTGAAGTTCAGTCTGGCGCAGTGCAGCATTCCACAAGACCTGCTGCCTCTTTGAGCAGGCGATTAATCTCATGATCGATAGACCATATGATTAGGCACTAATAGCTGATAGGAGGAGAGAATAAACAACCATAAATTTGCTTTGTACCGAGTAATCCAAGTGTAAGCAGGGTCATTTAATGGCCACATTGGGTCACGTTACCTAAGGAGCCATATGGAATAAAAATGGAAGATCCTTACACTTTTTAAGATCTTCTATTGTTATCTCAGGGGATGGGACCAGGGTAGGGGCTCTCTGAGCAACACCTTATCAGTTTAGTATTCTTGGTGACAGATGCGAAGGTTTCCATGTGCTGAGTGCAGAGGGCTGATTACAGAAAGAATAATGGCAAAGTCCCATTGTTGAAATAATTCCTCTCTAAGCACCTCTTCAACCATCCTCCGTATAACGTGAGTGGCCCTGGGTGGTCCGTCTCATAACTCCACGAAACACCAGAATCCGTGCTGAAGGGGCAAACTAAAGAGAAGCAGCACTTGGGATCTAGAACAGGACTGTATGTGACTCTCAATCAAAGCACTTGCTGGACTGTTTAATTTCACCTTTGCATGCAGATCACTGCTCCGAGTTCCAGGGCTGTTTCTCAGGGTGTCATGAACTTCCAGTGTTGGGAATGGTTACGTGACATAAAAGCTGGGATCCAGAAGGTCATAAATCTCATTCTTTCTTTTCTCCTTTCCCTGGCTTCTTCCCCTTTCTAACACACTGACCTCCTCCATCAGCCCCTTGAAAGAAAGAAATCAATCACCCCCCAGACCGAAATGCAAACCTGAGCCTTCCCTGTGCACTGGATGGTTTTTCCTTGTCTGTGACAAAATTCACGAAATTTTGCAAAATGTCATTTCCCTCTTATGTGTGTCCTTCTCTCTACCCTACCCTGAGCCCTGGGAAGCAAAAAAACCCTTAAGCTCTTGCTATCAATGACCATGAAAAAGGAAGGAAGACACTTTGTTAGCCTAAAAAGAAATGTGCCAGGGAAAAGTAATTGTTGGACAAAAAAGAACATCAACTGGTTTTGCACTGCATTCTCAGCCCCACAGCAAACTACACAAATCTCTTTTCTTTGAAAACTATCTGGGAAACAAACCCCTCCAATCACCCTCTCCACTTCTGAATTGTTCCTCCCAGCCCCCATTCTCTTCATCCCCCTCCTCCCGGGACTGACTAATATGGCCTTTGTTAATTTCCAAGCCTTTAGGGAACAACTGTTCACAACCCTTCCTTCCAGTCTAATTGTTCAATACCGCTGATAGCTCTTGAGCCCACAGAAGGGTATTCCATCGGCTCTTCGAGAAGAGAGCAGGCGCTTCAGACACCCTGGGGTTTGTTGGGGGAACGGTTGTTGTTGTTGCTCCTAGGAAGCTGGGAAATTCATGCCCCATTCAAAGACAAGCATTGTCAATACCCCGAAGAAGTCCAGTCCGGTGGTCTGAGCAGTTGCTACAGCCGAGACAGATGAGAATTTTTTAATTTACCCTGACGATCCCTTCCTTCCTGGTTGACATTTATTCGAAGCGTTTCAACTCACAGAATTTCTCAGCTGGAAGACTTTTTGGCCAGGTACACTGTACCATTAAAGACTTCCCCAAAATGTCAAATCACAAAGGACACTCCAACGTCCAGCCATTTCTCTGCTGACGCTTTTTGGAACAATAAAACCGGCCCAGCTGGGGCCACCCATACTAACTCCCAGTCAGGAAGAAGCACCTGCCTGGGCCAGGATAATTGTCTGGTCCAGTGTGCTCACTCCCGGGGAAGAGATGAAGGGCACAGCGAGAGAAAGGGGCTCAGCAGAGAGCGCAGAGCTGAGCCCCAGGGAACACAGGTCAGTGCTCTTGCCTCGACACCACCTTGTGTCCTCACATCTATATTTTTTAAAGTTCTTCCTTAGCAACTAGTACCAATTTCTAGCCATCTTTGAAACACCCAGAACATAAAGAAAACACTGTCAGTTCCCTTCTTAAACCAACCTGAATTCTCCCCAGAGGAAAATAAGAAAATCTCCATTGCACACACAGGAGGCTGTTTAAATGTTAACTCCGCTGTCCCACCCTTATCCCGGTGGTTACTGCTAACCTTGTCCTCACTGAAGCTCTGGAGGGCCTGTAGCCAACCTGGTTCATAGCAGTAATAGTAGTCTTAATATCTACCATTTACTGAACATCGAATATAGACTAGGACACTTACAAAATCATTTCTAATTGTCAAACAACCCTGTGAGTTAATAGGGTCCCCCCACCCCGCCCATTTTACAAAACAGAAAAAACAGAGATGAAGAAACTCAGAGAGGTTAAACAGCTTGCCCAAAGTCACACAGCCTGTCCGCAGCAGGCACAAGATTGGAATCACACCTATCTGTCACAAAAGCTGATTAGTTTCTCAGGAGCTTACGCTGTTTTCCAAACTGGCTTAAGAATGTAAGAATGAGATTGCCCTATAGCTCTCAGGAACTAGTTGGTACCGGTACCAACAGCTGGCCCTTCTGGTTTACATTTTTCTAAGCATGAAAGCAATACAGACTTACACCATTCCCATGGATACCAGAGTCTCATATCACGAAGGCAATCAGAAACAAGATGAGTCAGTTTTAGCAAAAGCACTAAGTATAGACTGAGGTTAGGGCTATGTGTGCAAAAAGGAGCGGAGTGGAAGAGACTATCTAAGGATTTTTTTTTTAATCTTAACGTAATGCCCAAAAAAGGAAAAAAGTAACTTGATTTATTTATTCTTCCATCCTCAGCAAAGGTTGGCTGAGCACCTACTATGCACGCAACTTTCTAAATTCCATTAGAAAGGGAATGGTTCAGTTTCTCAACTGCTTTTTGCCTACTTAGTCCCTTTGGTATCAGTCACACTACCGGTAATTCATCAATGGTTCTCCATCGACCTCTGTACTGATGCTCTGTAAACACAATAGAACCTGCTGCTAACTTGACGACTTCTGTTCCTGTTATGACAGAGTCATGTTTTGCCCATTCCAAAATGGAAAGTACCAATAAAGTAGAGTTTGGGAGATGTAATCCAAACGACTCCACACCTGACAGTGTTCCACATGCTCCCGAAAAGAAGGCTCAGACACAGATTTCAACAGTTCCACTAGTCAGTGTCTTCCTGTTGTTATCCAAAGGGTCACCTAGATACCAGCAATGATGCCTTCTAAAAGTCTTCTAGGAGACGCCAAGTCATAAAGTTCTTGCAGGAATTAGCCAAACTGAGGGGATAGGGAGGGTGGGGTTAGAGGCAGAGAGAATGACAGGTACAGAGGTCCAAAGGCAAGAAGGAGTGTGGAATATTTAACAAGCTATCAATACAAAGAATATACTGAAGGTGGGCGGTAGTAACAGGGCTAGAGGGATAAGCAGAGGCCAGTATTTTTATGGGGCCTTGCCTCAGCGACCATTCCTTCGTTCTTCTATTCATTTCACAGACGCTAATGAGTGCCTACTATGTACCAGGCATGATGCTAGATCCTTGAGATATCGAGATGGGGTAGCAACGTCTCAGGGTATCTGTTACCACCACTCAGTGATGAGCTGTCCCTCATGCAGCTGGTTAACGTTCAACGTGTAATGTAAACTGGAACACAAGAAAACACCCCTTGTTTTTCCTAATCCACCTACTAAATTAAACTATTCACACCTGCAGGGGAAGGACTCCCTTGCACTGGTTTACAATGAACATTAGCCAAGCCCCCTAGGATAATGTTGGACTTTTGCCCACTCATCAATATTAATTGCAACCCATACAGATCCAACCCTGTGTTCTCCCATTTCTCCAATTTCAGCCCTCACATCAAGGTATGTTCTTAATCCAACTGAAATTTCAGGGCACACACTTCAGTGCAGCTGGGACCATAAAAATTCACATGGTATCATTAAACACCACTACGTGAAGGAAAAAAATGAAAATTACATGCTTTCCAGCCACACAGAAAGCCCAAGGTCCACTTACAGAAAAGAAAAAAATCAGCCTGGATACTGTAAAAGAAGGCAACATGATTTTCCAACAACAACTGTATAGGACTCACAGATTCTTCCACACAGGAAGATGCTACTTTGGAAAACTGAAATAAAGTAAAATATCTCAATTACCAGAAACCTGACTCCAATGACCGTAACCCTAAAAGTGACCAGGCCACAGAATCTGTTCTTTGGTGACAGAAACTAATTTTAGATTTAAAGATTCACTCAGTCTTTCACCTTGATTTACATCATTATTTCCAAATATTCAGAACCTGCCTGGTTTACGGTTAAGATTTCTGGTGACACAGAGAAAAGAATGGTGCATAACTTCAGGGTTACATTCACCTGGAAAGAAGCATCCATGAACTCACAGTCAGGTGTCCTAAAACCGTGACATACAATTTAGACAAGCCACATGATGCCAGTCCTTCCACAACCCACGCTGGCTGCCCTCCACTTTCAACTTCTAGTGAATACCTCATTAAATGAAATTAAGTGAAACACAACACGATTTTTTTTAACATATGAGAGAAGAGAATCTCCATTCATTAAAAGAGAAACTTTTATCAAATATCTCTACGTGCCCAGGACATACAGCACCTTCCTGTAAAGGGCACACCATTTAGGGGAAGGAGAGAGAATAGGGGGGCAGTGGGCTGCAAGTAAATCCACACAATTACAACAGGGGAGGTGTGGTCCCGTAGTCACTTACACACAACACAGGGCACCACAGAATCGCAAATGAAGAGTGTCAAACAAGCCCAGGAAGGCTTCCTGGGGGAGGGTTTTTTGAGCTGAGTCTTATAGAAGACACTGGAATGATTTAAGGTTTTCAGGTAGTGAAGCAAGTATAACTAGCTCTGCATAGTTAGCAACATTTGCATTTTAGAGCGTACTCTGCTGGGTTGGGTTTCATAGACCAGAAGAGACTACTCAACAAAACTGGCTTATTTGCTAATGAACCCAGGGACACTGACAGGGTGTGGGTGGCTGAATAATGATGACCCCCCCCCGACCCACACCCCCAAATGGCTACGTCCTAATTCCAGGTCCTGTGAATATGGCAAAAGGTGATCAGGTTAAGGATCTTGAGGTAGAGAGATTATCCTGCATTATTCAGGTAGGCCCAATGATGTAATCACAAGGTTCCTTGTACGAGACAGGGAGGAGGACAAAGACCTGGGAGAAGGAAGCAGAGATTGGAGTGATGCAGCTGTGAGCCATGGAACACCAACCCAGCGTCTAGAAGCTGGAAGCAAGGAACAGGGTCTCCCCTGGAGCCTCCTGGATGGACCAGCCCCGCTGACACCAGACTGTTTCTTCAGACTTCCGAACACCAGAATCGTTAAGAAAATAAATTTGTGTTGTTTTAAACCATTAGTTTGTGGCCATTTGTTACAGCAGCAATAGGAAACTTAAACACAGGGCTTGCAGTAATAGGAGGAAGAGTTGAATTAAATCAGCACTGACCCGATCCCACAAATCCAAGCACCACGATGTGCCTGAGCAGAGAAACAATGACAGTGACACTGACCGTAACTTCACACATAAAACTTAAAACAGGTGCAGAATACTACAAATGGTTCGACGCGCTTATAGGTGAGCAGTCACCTAATAACTCAAGGTGAGCCGTCACCTAATATCCAGGGAATTAATATCTGACTGCCTCTGCCATGGCCAGCCCACCCACAGGCTCAGATTCTGCATACAAATCACTACTCCCAAGGCACCCACACGCAGTCCCTTGTGTGAAAAAGAAAGAAGCCAAGAAGCTGGAGGGCAGGGATTTTTGTCCTGTTCAGCGCTGTATCCCCAGCATTAGAACAATGCCCGGCACATAGTAGGTGCTCAGTAATATTTAGTGAACTGATGAAAGTCTGGAGTTAAAAGATAATCTATTTGTGAATAACAACTAAGTCTCTCGTGGATAATGTTTCTACTGAAAGGTTATCTGATTGGCCAGACTCCACAGATTTCGAGAAAACATCTTCCTCATGATTGCACTTCTGGTTTTAGCCATACAACGTGACGTGTAATAAAAAGGGCAGAACAAAAATTCGGAAAGTCAGTGAAACCGGGTTATACGGCAGTGTGTTAGCTCCGTGCTCCTACCATGCTTGAGCGAAGAATTAATTTCCTTGAGAGTTTTTCTCCTTGACTTAGTGCTGAAATGGCACAAAACAGGCAGAGGTTTGATTCTCTTAGATTTACTAGTAATGCCACCAGCATTTCAAGAAAAAAATATCTACAAGCAGATATGGAAGCCCCTTAATTAAATGAAATTTTATAGGCATTTGAAATATCCCAAAGCTAAGGGCCAGAGGGGAAGAAGGCAACGTGACACTTAAACCTGTGAGGATTAAGTAACAGCAGCAGCTAAACTGAGGCAGGCAACGCACATTTCCAAAAGGACCTTGTATGTCAGGTATGTTCTGACGCCAGGTCTCATTATCCTAGTTTCTTCCACTAAAGATGGACAAAGGGTAGGAATTAAATAGCTACAGGCCTGCACTAATGGCTAACGCAAAGGGAAAAAGAAACATCCATCTATTTTCCCCAAGACCGTTTCCTGAGCACCTAACCTGTGCCAAGCCGAGTGCTAGATCCTAGAGACAGAAAAACATTCTAATTAGTTCCTGGGCATGTTCTCCGTATCAAGCAGCTGTGCTAAGTGTGGTCCCATTACTACCACCCTCATTGTCACAATGAGAAAACTAAGGCTTAGCAGTTCCGTGAGTTCACGGGGCTAGCGCCTGGCAAAGAAAGAATCTGAATCCAGCTATGTGTGAATTCCAGGGCTCAAATTCTCATGGACAAGTGTCCCCATGCCTCTGCCCAGCAAGGGCCCATCACTGAATGGGTGAGTGAAGACCTCAACACACACACACGTACACACACACTGATCAGGATAAATCTAGAGACAAAAGTTTTCCACAGAGCTGCCTGTCACAGGAACACAAAAGCGTTGTTTTAAGCCTTCTAGACCAGTGGTTTGCTTAAAAACAGATTACTGGGCCTTAACTCCTGAGTTTTTGATTCAGCGGGTCTAGAATTCAGATCAAGGACATGAATTTCTAACAAGTGCCCATGTGAGGCTTATGCTGCTGATGGGGGGACCATACTGTGAGAGCCAGCGATGTATAAACCTGCAAATGTGATCTCTAAGGGCAAGAATTCTGTCTTTTTTGTTCTCTGTATCTGGAAGAATACATGGCACATGTTTGGCATTCAGGAAGTAATTACTAAATAAATAAATCTGCTGTGTACTTGAAAAAGAGATAACCAACCTTATTAAAATTGTGTGTGAACAGGTTCTGACTGGGGCCTGAGAAATCTTCTCGTGATTAAGGGCGTGAGCATCTTAACGAATGTTGTGACAAAGCCTTTGGCCTCTCAGAGGTTTGGTGTCGATGCATGGGTCCTGTTATCACAGCCTTTCTCAATCATGGTGAAATGGCATATTGAACAGAATATGGAATCAGTGCTAATTCTGTACTTAGTAAGTACAGATTCTACACAGCTAATTCTAGACAGCTCAGTGTCCTCTGGCAAGTTCCTAACTTAGTAAAGCTTAGTTTTCCCTTCTGTACAATGGGTTCTTAGGAAGATCAGAAACAACATACATGAAGTGTTCAGATATGTGTCTAGCACATGGTAAGAATTTTTCAACGGTAGCTACGATCAACCGAATCACAAACGTACCTCTGTCAGAGCCATCACAGAAATCTTCATCTTCAGTAAACAGTCGTTCGCCCAACAATATTTAGCAAATATTTACTAAGCATGCCATTCACTCTGTGGGGAGGGTTTGATTCTCTGATGCCACATTGAGTAATAGGTTAAAAAACAAATCCCCTCCCTAGATTTCCTGTCACCCCAAAGGGCTTGCTCTAAAAACCTTAGGAGGAAAGGCCCAGAAGTGCCCTCTGGAAGAGCTCAGGGGCAAGAATCGACAAGAGTCATGTAGAGAGATGAAGCCAGGTGTGCCTCCTCCCTCAGGAGGCATGAAGAGGGTTGAGTCAACAAGCCTACTTGCTCTTGGGCCAAACAGTCACCACAGGAGCGATTCTCAGGGCAGGTGTGAGCGGATCAGAAGAGAAGCTGCACTGTCCGGTGGCTGCAGCTGGGAGGTTCTCTCCCAGGTGCTCTCTGAGGCTCCTGGCACCCACGCAGACACCTGCTGAATGCCAAAGAGCCTCTCTGTCTTCAGCCTCCATACCTGAAACACTAGCGCCGAAACAAAACACCCCCCGCTTTGTGAAACACTTCGTGCAAAGTTAGCGTGTTTGCATCAAGTTATACTGTTAAGAAAACTAAAATCACGAGTAAGGAACCAGAGAGCAGAAAGTAACCTTTACAATTTCATATTCCTGTGTTCATTCATAATGTAAAAGACTTAGAAAGGTACCCATTTGGACTCTTGGGAATAGGAAAATCCCAAAACCATAGTTTACTATTTTCAAAGGAGTTTCAATATGGGCTGGAATCAAGAATACCGTTCTTCAGGCTAAGTTTATATCCTGAAATATGCTTCTTGTAAGAAATAATTTTAAAATGTGGAATCTAAAATTAAGCAAAAATAACATACAGTATGTTCAGCTTTGAAATTTGCCGGGACTAAGCCAAGTTTACCATAAACAGAAGGCAGAATTGTCTATTTTTAACTTTACAGCCCTTGGGTGATTAAAATTTTGAGCCATAATAAACAACTTTTTTCTTCTTCGCAACATAATTTCTCATTTGAAATTGCAGTCTTTTTAGTTGTTTAGGAGATATGGATTGAGCACTTCATGTTTTTAAATTCTTTCTTAAACGGAAATTTCTTGCAGAGACTAAGTGCGTGCATTAGCATGCCAAGAGCACAGATTTTAAAAAAAGAAGAAAAGACCTCACCAAGGCCCCAAACTACACTGCCTTCTCCTCTTCTGTGCTGTTGAACAATTAGCACCTCCAGCCAGCTGCATTTTGGGAGAACAGAGTAAGTGATCCCACCATTCTGTCTACATAAATGGAATCACCACAAACACCTCACCATCACCCAGCAGATTATTTGGCAATTGGGTATCTTCGCAGATATATTATGTCAGCAGAAAGTGTACCTTCCCACCAGGAAAGACAGTTGCATATGCAATAAACCAATAGCCTTTGACACACCAGTTAATTACATCAGTTAGCTACTATCTCCTGTGCATGATCTCAGCGTTAATGAAACTACTTTGGTGTGGAAGTGTTAACAGGTCAAGACAAGCAGATCAGGAAACAGAAGGGATTTAGGGTCACACAGAATGTCAGTGTGCTGAGTCACAGAGAACTTAAGCTTGGCCCCCAAAAAGGATATAGAATTTTTCCCTCTGCTGCAAGTAGCTAGTATTCTTTTCCTTTGGCATCACTTAGAGCAAAATAGCTCAAAACTCTTTAGAAATTATCGAGTTTAATGGTATTGCCTCCCTATCAAGAGCTATTAGCAATTGAGTTACTGGAGATAAACTGAAGCCTGGTACCATGGGTGCTGACTTTACAAGCAATAGTTTTTCTCCCTGAGGGAAAGGGATGAGTGAAAGATGATGCCTGATTTCTGGTTTGGATGACAGGGTGAAAAATGGTGACAGACACTGATTCTGAAACACAGGAAGATGAGCAGATTTTGTTGGAAAAATGGGTCAGGCGGTGCAAGATGTTAACCCAGGTTTTTGTCTCCGTCTTTTCTTGTGGAGTATGTGTGTGTAAGGCTTCAGAGAAAGCCCCAAACTCCTACTCCTGTCTTCCAGAGCAACAGAGAATATCCTACAGGACACTTAATATTGAAGCGTGTTCTTAAGGTCATTCTAAGGAATCTCTCCTCCAGACTTGATAGCCACGCTTTCCTCACCTGCCCCTCCTATGATATGATTTCCTGATCCATGAGTGTCCGGATCTCCATTCTGTTGGCGTTCCTCTTAAACATTTTATGCCCAAAACTGGGCAAAAAATTCCAGCTGTGGTCAGACCATAGCCCAACACAGCATCAGCTTTGGGAATGACACTGTCACGCTGCTGGCCCCTATTAATCTTGCAATCAACTTACACTCTTAGGCTGTTTTCACATGGACTGCTGTCAAATTATGTTTCCTCCTTTGTACAAGGAAATTTCTCATTCTAAATTCAGGATGCCCCATTCCTAGCCTGTCTATATTTAACAGAAAATGAAGATTTTCATCCATTTTCACTTCATTCTTACCAATTCTGTTCCCAACTTTGCCAGGATGCCCAGAGGCCTATTGGAATGAGCTTTCCCACGCTACCTTCCAAGAAGCAGTCTGAAAATGTTCTTATCCCTTTTATCACTGGATTCTCCTTATCCCAGGTTACTTTATAAATAGCATTTTTCCTTACAGAAAATATATAAAGCTACGGGGGGAGGGGAGGCACCTGCATATTAAGAACAAGATAATTTGTCATCAGCCTTGGAACAGTGCAGGTCTACTATAAATGATTTCTTATTCGGGAGAACAAAATTTGTATTTCTATAATGTAAATTTAGATACTGTACACTGGCCTTCCTCCACCCACCCACCCCAAAAGAAACCCCAAAACAAACGAAAAATACCAGCCAGATATGTACCAACAGCCTGGAGGTCAGTAAATAATTTAGGTCTTTTCTGTAGGCAGTAGTAAGGAATGCTGATTGCTTTTACTTAGCTATCAGTATGTAACAGGCTGCGTAGCCTTCAGGGCAGAGGTACAGAAAGGTGCAAAGGAGGGAGCTATGTTTAAAAAAAAAAAAAAGAAGTACCCTGGCCAGTTTTCGGTACTTATCTCAGCCTTGCAGCCCCACTGCCTGGCTGTCTCAGGGTCATATAAGGATTCGAAGCTTAGGGAGTAGGTGGTCTCAAGCCTTCTACGTCTCTGGATATTCCTATCACTATTTATTGGTTATCATTCAGTTTGGTCGAGCCTAACATCTGGCTTTTCACCAGGTCATGGACGTGCAGGGAGAGCTACTCTTCTACTGAGTTCTCAAAACATCCTGCAAATTCAACCCATTAGCAGACAGCAAAATTTTCTTTGTAAAGATCCTTAAATAAGAGGTATAAAAACAATTTTATACCTCTAAGGAAGATGGCAGGAGTAGAAATATATTTAACCTGATGCTTATCAATGTTAGAAATTAGAATGA
Source organism: Globicephala melas (assembly GCF_963455315.2). Taxonomy (NCBI): domain Eukaryota; kingdom Metazoa; phylum Chordata; class Mammalia; order Artiodactyla; family Delphinidae; genus Globicephala; species Globicephala melas. The sequence goes on from NC_083314.1 coordinate 136,046,131, forward strand.
GCTTCTTAATAGTTAAGCTCATTACATAGTCTTTTAAAGAAGACTGGAATACATCCGTTTGGGGTAATTTCAATGTAGTTGTGCCTGAAGGCAAAAGGAACGACAAGATCACTTCCCAGTAACCGTCTGAGTTCATTAACAATGCCACCAGAGCAGGCACCAATGACTCAGAATTGAAAGGAGAGAGAATATCATGAAATCTCAAGTTAGGGAGTCACTGATTCCTATCAGCTACCAACTCCCAGACCGGCTTTCAGGGAAGTACCCTAACTTCTTACTTTCTGTCTGTAAAAGAGATACCCAGGATCTCTTAGGTGAAAGAAAAAGATCTTTTTGAATAGAAGCATCCTCAATTAGAGTCAACTGCAGGCCTCATTGCTCTGCAGAACCCACGAGCCCTACAGAGTCTTCTCTGGAAACCCCCAACCTGACCAGTATCCAAAACACTTGTGTCTCCCAACAACAGAAGCTACCCAGGTCAGGCTCTGGGCCAGCCTCTGCAAACTGTTTTTCTTCATTTCATCCTCGCAGTAACTAAATGAGTTAAGAATTATTTCTCTTTTACAGATTAGGAAACCAAGACTCTGAGAGTTTAAAATGACTAATTCTGTAATAGAAAGTGAAAGCCCGGGTTTGACCACAGATCTGTCTGACCACAAAGACTCTTCCCACCTCAAGGGAGTAGGGGTAAAGGTCAGTGTATTTTGTAAATAATTTTTGTTTTACTAAAAATAAAGAAAAGGATGGTCTTACTCTTTCATTCTTGAGGGAAAAAGTTGCCATGATCACTTTTCTTTTTTTTTTTTTGCTGTAATCTTCACTCCATTTAACTCAGCCTTTTTCAACCAGAAAAAAGAGAAAATGAGCTAACAGTAAGAATAGGAAATATTTAATTTTTATGTGCTAATTAATGCATAAGCAACATCTATCACAACTAGAAAAGATTTTAGGCCTTCTATATATCTTCCTCTAAACCAGCAGGAGGATCATAATTGACTCTGACAAATCACTGCTGACACTCAGGCTTAAAACTGGGGACAACCAAAACACCCATGCCTGAGGTAGACATATCCGAACGCCGTGGTTGCATACCAGGAATCACCAGGGAAGCTTTAGAAAATACTCATGCCCGACCCCATCCCAGGTGATGCTACAAGGGCAGTCAAGGCTGAGAACCACAGTCCCAAAGCGATGGAACTGAGGGTTAAACACAACACAGAATAAGTGCATTGAGAAGTTATCCAAGGATGAAGAGAAAGAGAGCAAGCACTGTGAACCAAGTCAACCCTGAGTTCCACCCTGGTAACACACAGCTCACTCAGTCCTTCTGAATCTCTTTTTCCTTGTCCGTAAAATTAGGTGAATAATACCTACCTTGCAGAGCTGTCTTCAATAAGGTATACAAGACACTTAGCATGCAGCACTTAATAAGTGTTTCAACTTTCTGAAGTGTCTCTCCATTTGGCTACTCTAGGCTCCACACAATTCACTTATTAAGTTTGAGTCACCATTCTTTCCAAAATCTATGAGCTTCTGTCCTCTAGCATTTTTCCCTTAAAATGACCTTGATCCATAAAACTATGTGGAGAATATTTACATTCATAATCCAATTCTCACATATTTATAGGATAGTTCACTTGAAACCACCCTTAACTAAGTGGAAGTTTCTTTTAAATACGGACACCTATTTCTGAGCACCTATTATGTGCCAGGCATTGTGCCAAGCATTCTATACATATAATCTAATTGAATTTCTCTTAATTCTTATAAAGCCACTCCAGGAAAAGAAACATTTCACTCATTTTATAAATGATGAAATTGGATTTCACAGAGGTGAAGTAACGTGCACACACATACACACACAGACACAAAGAGCAAATGGGGGAACTTTCTAGAATTTGAACCTAGGTCTCTCAAAAATTCCTAAGTCAGACCATAATTGTGTCTCCCAGTGTATACAGTATTTCACATACAAAGTGCATATGTATGTATACTTAATGTATATAGGCATAAAATACTTTGTGCAATGTGTGCACGTGACATACTTTAAGAGATTTAAGCATAAACTGCATTTCTGCACTTAGAACAGCATCATAAAATTAATTTCTAAATCAATATTTAAATTCATCTAGTGTGTATGTTTAGCGATTGGTGTTAATTCATCTCTCATAAGTGTTAGAAAGGGTCTACAGCCCCTCCCCCCAGCCCTTTTATACTATTCAAGCTTTTTATTAGCCCTAATGTTGATTCCCTTCCCAGGGCATCTACTGGTTTGCGTATAATTTGTCTAATTAAATTTAAAGAAGAGATGTTTCAGTGAGCACCATTTCATCATTTCCTCTTATACTCCATGCTGTGGACTTTAATGAGGACCTAAACCCCATCTTAACTCAGCCTTAGTTTCAGCACAGATGAGCTGTGCTTGTTAAGACAGTCTTCAGTTGTCAGGAAAAATAGCTTTATTAAGGTCATGGAATGTGGAGAGTTTGATTAAAGCTAATCAAGGAAGAAAGCCAGGCGGCAGCACAGTGAATCAAGCCTCGGTACAACATGTTTAACATAACTTAACCTAGCCTATCTGTTAAAAGCAGACATAAATAAGATCAGGTTTCCAAGAAGAATGCATGGACAAATGCAGGCATATTACACGGTGTAATATATCTCCTGAGTTTAAGTTGAACAACTCTTTCAATAAGCAGCATATATTTTAAGCCACATGGATGCAAGTGACAGTGGAGGGTTTTCAATAGCCCCCGTCATTTAAACGAGTGTGGGGGTGGTGGTGGGGTGAGGGGGAGATTACTTATATTCTTTCAGATTTAAAATGTGTGATCTATGGATATGTCTGGCCAGTGATGGCACTTTCGATATCACTCTTATTAATCTGAAAGTGAGGCTTCCAGCTCAGTAAACCTAAGTGACTGCTGTTAGCACATGTAATGCCAAGGCATTCAACCTTTGCAATATTTTGGAAGGTTTTTCTAAGGGGGGTTTATACGATTGTTTTAGTTTTATGAAAGTTAAGTAGTTGAGTAACAGGAAGGAATTCGTCGGAATCTGGAAATCTGAAGACCTAGGCTACAGTCCTGATGCTAAAGTAACTGATCACATGACCTTCCAAAAGATTCCTGGCCTGGGCCATGTGGGTCTCAGTTCTTCAAAGACCCAAATGAGAGTATCTGGACTAAATGGTCTCTTAAAATCTAAAACTCCTATGATGCTCTTACAGTCTACTTCCAAATCTGAAGTTCTACCATGCTATTAAAGTCTACTGCAGGGACTTCCCTGGTGGCGCAGTGGTTAAGAATCCGCCTGCCAGTGCAGGGGACACGGGTTCAAACCCTGGTCCGGGAAGATCCTGCATGCCATGGAGCAATTAAGCCCATGTGCCACAACTACTGAGCCTGTGCTCTAGAGCCCGCGAGCCACAACTACTGAGACTGAGTGCCACAACTACTGAAGCCTGTGCGCTTAGAGCCCATGCTCTGCAACAAGAGAAGCCACCCAATAAGAAGCCCGTGAACTGCAATGAAGAGTAGCCCCCTCTCGCTGCAACTAGAGAAAAGCCTGCACGCAGCAACAAAGACCCAAGGCAGCCAAAAATTTTTTTAAATTAAAAAAAAAAAGTCTACTGCAGCCTTCACACCATTTTCTTCCTAATTTAAGGCAATATGTTAAGATGAATGGCCGCCCTAAATTGTTACTCGACACTGAAATTTAAGAATCTTAATTCAAAAAGTAACTGTAGAGGATGAATGAAGACTTGAAGAGTTTCAAAAATGAAGAACAATTGTCCTGATGATGATGATCTCTTTTCTCTTTTTTAATACCACTCTACTTACTTTTATTTTTTTTTTTGCGGTACGCGGGCCTCTCACTGTTGCGGCCTCTTCCGTTGCAGAGCACAGGCTCCAGACGCGCAGGCTCAGCGGCCATGGCTCACGGACCCAGCCACTCTGCAGCACGTGGGATCTTCCCGGACCGGGGCACGAACCCGTGTCCCCTGCATCGGCAGGCAGACTCTCAACCACTGCACCACCAGGGAAACCCATCTACTTACTTTTTACTTTCTATTCTTTTCCCTCCCTTCCAGGTGTGCAGCTTCAGGACATATTATTTTTAACACACACACACACACACACACGCGCACACTTTTAAAAAAGATATCTTTATAGCTAATTCCATGATACTCATTATCTAGGCAGACTCCATGTTAAATTCATGATTATCAATCTAGTATTAACAACTAATAAATATTTTAACTTGGTCATCAAAGAATCTTGAAGTGGTCGTATCTAAGCTATTCCACATCCTATGCTATATCTTATAGAGCTGAAACAGGTAAGAAACTTCATGAGATACATGCACTCAAGATTTTAGAGTTCCACAGAGTAAAATGGACACCAGAAAACAGCAGACCTTGCTTTCCACTCTAGCCTGACTCACCACCTTTTTCTGATTTACTGGAGGTAATGGAATACAGAGGCTTAGGAAGAACAGAGGAGAGCTGTGCATAATAGGATTTAAATAATCTGATTTTCCTAAGAAAAGAAATTGAGAAGCAAGAGATAAAGGATTTTCTGTACCTGTACACACACACACACACACACACATACACAGACATCTTTAAATCACCCTGTAGTTTCCAAAGCACTTTTGTATCTCTTAGATATCATTTAATCATTATTTTTTAAAAAAAACCTCAAAGGCAAGGAGGGCAGGTACTATTATTTCCAACTTTTAAGAAATGGAGGAGCAAAGAAATTAAGTGACTCCGTTAAGAAATTAAACAACTTCACATAGTTTGTTAATGGCAGTGTCAGAAGCAGACTCCAGGTCTTCTGAATTCTTATCTAATGCTATCCTACTATACGATGCTGCCTATTTACATTCATTTTTGAAAAAATCAACAGATATTTACTGAGTGCCAGTTATATGTCAAGCACTATTCTAGGTACTAGGAAAACAACAGTGAACAAGACCAATAATGTCCTTTCCCTCCTAAAACATTCTAGTGTACATATGCACGTATTTACAATATGTATAGTTTAATATATATGGTTTTTCATACACTTTTCTATACCATGCAGTTTCTGAGCCTCATTAAAAATTAAGATCACATATAAATATTTATTATTTTTTAAGAACTGCACTCATTAGGTCAGCACAGAACAAATAAATCCCAGCCACTCCTGCCTCCCTTCCTTCCTCATTCCTCCACACAGCTAGCCTTTTAAAACAATCTAAGTAAATAGCAAAGTAACATCTATTCCAGTTACATATTTGTTCACATGATGGGAAGAAAAAAATGGCTATAAAAGTCTTCAGAAAAAGGAGAGGTTCAAAATTACGGAGAGCGCTTTTTCTAAGGATCATCTTAAGCACACACACACAGGATCTTAAAGAAAGCACATGGACATCTTGTTTGGAAAAAGTTTGTTCTTTTTTTCTTTCTTTTTAATCTACACAAAGCTCAGTCTTAAAAAGCCCGGGGTGGGGGGTGTCCTCTCCCCATCTCTAGTTCTGTTGCTGAATGAAAGATCGACAGGAAATTAACGCAGTGGTAGGGAGATTCTTGCCAAGAGTGAATTCTGAAACAAAAGACTCACTATTGTGTTAAGAAAATCTGACATCTATACCCTCAGCCATGTTCTAAACTTCAGTGATCCTTTAGTATGATCTATGATCTGTTGTAAGTTTTTAACATACATATCTAAAGTGTTGTATTACTCCTCCTTTTCCAACTCCTAAAAGAGGAACAGATTTGTTTCTTTGTTCCTCCCTTCTCTGCTTGTTTGTCTTTTTTTAGCCAGTGACAGAGTTAGTCAATGGATTCAACTAGCTTCCTCCTTTTCCCGTCCAGGCCAAAAGCATACCACTTTTGAGGTTTACAGGATTTCAATTACCACTAAGTTACCTATGATGACGGTATTGACCTCCGTTGTTTTGAGCTGATGTTACAGAAAAGGCTCATTTCTTGATTCCACATATAAGTGATATTATATGGTATTTGTTCTTCTCTTTCTGATTTACTTCACTGTGTATGACAATCTCTAGGGGAGAAGGGGGTTGGGATGAACTGGGAGATTGGGATTGACGTATATACACTACTACGTATAAAATAGATTACTAATGAGAACCTACTGTATAGCACAGGGAATTCTACTCAGTCCTCTGTGGTGACCTAAATGGGAAGGAAATCTAAAAGAGAGTGTATATATGTATACGTATCAGTGATTCACCTTGCTATAGCAAGAAACTAACACAACACTCCAAAGTAACTATACTCCAATAAAAATTAATTTTAAAAAAGGCTCATTTCTTGACAAATTTGTGAACTTGACATTGTTGCTATTTCCCCATTTCTAACAGCCTTTACAACATTAATACCACGGAAAGAATACCAGACCATGATAGTGGAAGCCAGGAATCTAAGAATTTAAAATCAAACCAAGTGTTACTCAGCTAGATCCACTGAGCATGAGGCATATATGAGATTAAGTTAAAAGGTGAGATTCTTTTAGTAATCGTAGTGGATCGCCTTATTTGATATTCAGTGCTAATCTCTCAGATAACTTTTTAGACAGATTTTCTTGATTTTTTGGTAATGACATAACCAAAGCTGGTCATATCTTCACTGCTCTTCTCGAAAAACAAACTGGGTTCACTTTGTTTCTATCACTTGGCTTACCTATAGTTAACTGCTTCTAAAGAAATGTATAAAATTGTGACCTACCAACATGAAATCGTGTTCCTCTGCTATTGAAATAGGTGCCAGTAAAGCCAGAAGTAGGAACAAGTCACCAGTGTATCAGCTGTAGAAGTTTTCTGGGCACGTTCCAAAAGTCTACATCTGCTTGGCAACAACTCAGAAAAGAGATACGGTTACTCTTTCTACAGTAACATAGCTTTCCCAGGTTTCAATATATGAAAAACAGCTTGCTCCATATCAGAAAAAAATCCAACTAGATTTGTGAAAATCACATACTCACTATTCTGTCCCATCAACTTAAAAATCACTGCCATAGGTGGAACCAAAATCATCAATGACATAGTTATCCTCTATTGTCCTGTTCATGTGATCTAGGAGTCCAAGTGGGAATCTTTTTTTCCTTTTCTTTTTGCAACATAAACACTTAAGCATTTAGTGATAAAATATTAAAAGCGTGAGGCTCCAGACCCAGTGAGTACAAGTTGCTGATAGAGCACCAGGCACCAAGGAAAGGTGTCAAGTATGTTAAAATATGGCTCTAGCTTAGACATTAGGGGCCCTATTCTTTCTCTAATATGCTTGCGTTATTCCTACTGTCCACAGTTAAATGTGCACATCAGCACTAAAATGCATCCCCTTAAAATCTAGGGAGGAAATTCAACACATCGATGTCAATGAACAAAGCAATTGTCACATTTGTTCACCACAAACAACAGATCTAGACACTGTTTTTAATTATAACATTAATTGATCTTTTGTCACCACTAATTAGAGCGATAACATCACATTTAGTTACTTCACTAGCAGGAGTCGACTTTGAGTTGCTGGAAAATGCATCAGTGGGGAAGAGAGTGAAGTGGGCAGAAAAACGAGAATTTAGGGGGGAAAAAGTCATAGTATTTTTTTAAAATAAATGTTTATCGCTGTTGAGAGCATTTTCATTATTTAATTAATCTTGTTTCTCATGAAAACTTCACTTGGTCTGTTTGCAGTTAGAGTTCATACTGCTATTATATAAAATGTTCCCTCATTGTTGGGAAATTACGGACAAGGAAGACTAGGTTGATGACCGGAAAAGCTACCTTTGTACTTTGGAAAAAAAAAGTTGCACGAACCTGTCATAGCCCTAGTCTATGAGAAATGTAAGGAACTTTAATGGGAATTTTAGTAGAACCACTTAAAATTAAGTGATGAGTTAGAATGGGAAAAGTTATCCCAATAAAAGCAAACAAATTAACTCACCTGACCTTGGTCCACATAAAAGATTCATTTTCTTAATGGAAACAAACTCTGAGTCTAGCTCAGGTTTAACCACTGAAGTGTATGTGGAACCTAAATTAAGCTATAGAAACGTATGCCTGCAGAAACTCAGGTGTACATGCACAAGTAGGTAAGCGTTCTTGTAGCTGCGGGATATGCCACTGTCATGGTCTAGTATGACCCACTTCTGCAATGATTACCACATTAGTCAGAAACCTGTTAAGACCCAATTAACAAAAATGTTATGCATCACTGATGCATGCTTTGTCCAGAGCTTAATTCCACTGTTTTCCTAAGTAAATTCTGTCTTTTCTATTCATTAACTTTCTCTTCCCTTGGGTACAAGAAGCAACTTCTTCCATTTTGTTTAAAAAGGTTACAGAAGATCTGAAAGTTACTGGGCAATGGGCATGTCTTTTTATCCATTACTCTAAAAAAGTAAGGTAACATTTGTCTTCATCATACATCTGGCAACTCTGATGCTGTAAAAACCAAGAATCTTTCTTATTTCACTAGCAGTCTGAAAGATAACTTTAACACAGCCCAAGAGAACTGGAAATGGGTTGGTCTTTCCTCTTCTTCCTACCTCAACAAGAAAAACTGTTTTAAAACAAAGTAGAATTACTGGGAGCATAAGAAAAGCTTAGAGTCTAGGCTGTATGCTTGAAGCAAAGACAATGACTTTGACTTTTTGGAGAAGAGTCAAGGAAGGTTCATCATAACGCTGTAAGAGCCATTACAATGGGTCAGCTCCCTTGTCTATCAAGCAAGGATTCTAATTCTAATGGGGCCCCCAAGAGACAGTTTGTAAGAACGTATGGCTAGGCTCTGAATGTCTCTCAACATTCCTAGCTTTATTAGATGTCTTTAACACAGTCAGTATTTCTAAACTCCCCTTGGAAAGTATCCCTAATGGGAAATACAGCAAAGAACTCACAACTTCAGATGAGAAAATGTGACTGTGGTCTTTCTGTGGGTATATTTCACTTGCACAGAAACTGTCCTTTAAAACCAAGTTGTGTGGATTTTTGCTCTTACACCCCTAGCTAACGGTGGATAGACGTAAAATAAACTACTCCTGGGGCAACTGGGCTACTTCACATGGTCTAGAAGTGATCTTTACTTAATCTTATACCTTTGACATTCAGAAGATAAAAAAAAGAAAACAAAGCATGAGGTAGGTAGGCACCACTGTTTATAGGAAAAAGTCCTACTGTTTTTAGTGTGTGACCTTAGGAAAGTCACTTTAGTATCAGGACCTGAGTTTCCTTATCTAAAAAGTGTAGGGGATTGTATTAACTAACCTCTCTAAAGCCTAGATGTCTAAAACTCTCTTTTTATGTATGTAAAATTGTCAATTTCCGTTTCATGCACGCCAATGCCCATCTTAAACAACAACATATGAGGGGGGTTATGTTCATCAACACTTTCGCTTCAGCTACATATTTTTTATTTCACACATAATAAAGCTCATCATTTTTAACTGGGCTCTTCACTTCCCTGTAGCTCACAACTCATTATGGTCCATTATTCTTCCTCTTCATTGTTTATTAAATTAATTAGGCACTCAGTACAACTGCATTTTTACACCATTCACCCAAAATAAAGGCACATGAAATAAGGTTGACTAAAATAAACAACCCACAACACTAAATAACAGGCAGTTTCATCTCAATCACTCCATTCAGTTCAGAAACCTTCGGAGTTTAAAATGTGCCACACACTGGGCTTAGTGCTAGGGAGTCAAGGGCTTGCCAAGGCCCCTGCTCTTGAGAATCTCCCAGGCTACTGAGGACACCAACACCTACTCAACAGCAGGTAAGTGCCAGGTGTAGACAGGATACTTTTCAATATCCCACCTGTTTTCAAGGTTCCTGCAGAGTAAAGGGTAAGGTCTTGGTGAATAATACTTAGGCTTATAATTAAAAACAAAGAAAAATGGAAAATAAATGCAAACTCTTTTAACATTTATATTTTTTACCTTTTAAAGGACACTTTTTAAAAAAAGGCTCACTTCCTATAAGACTATTACAGTCTCTTTTCCATTTTTAAGGGCATAATTACCCTTTTACAATGTCCAGGAGTATCAAGAGAATGCAGAAAACACAGCAAACTTTAATTTTAACCCGGCATCTTACGAGACTATTTCACCTGTCTGCTGGACAAAGTAAATGGTCTAGATGCTGGTTATGTGAATTCATGGTCACTTGGGAAGCCCTCCTCGAAGAGGTTAGTTAACTCAAGCTAGAGGAAGTTCTCTACTTTGAGTAGTTCTCAACTTTTTAAGATAATGGGTTCCTTTAAAAACCTGACAATCGTTACGAACCCTCTTCCCAGAAAAATTCACAGGCAGTGTAAATTCTGCATGCAATTTCAGGAACTAATACACAGACCACAAGTTAACCTAGCCTGTTTGTCCTGTTCATTATTTTTATTAATGGCCTGAATGATGGCATACTAACAATTGGCTGATGAATCAGGCAGGGCGGAATGAAACTAAGGTATCTGCTAACACCCATCTTTTCTGAGTCTAGACCCCTAGGATTCAAAAAGAATCCTTCCATGTGTTGGAAGGTGAATCGCAGTCAGAAAGAGGATGGTTGAGTGTGTGTGTGTGTGTGTGTGTGTGTGTGTGTGTTCGTTCAAAAAAAAAAAAAAATCAACTACGTACAAGATGGCAGAGACCATATGGGCAGCAGTGGTTGTTAACATACCTGAATGAGGAAAGAAAATTCCATCAACTCTGTGATGTCCCTGAGGTGGAATGGAGACCAAGGAGAGATTTTAATGAGAGGCAGATTTCTGCTAAATAAGAGAAAGTATTTTCAAACAATATGCATTAGGACGGAAGAGGCTGCCCTGTGAGGAAGGGAGCTCTTCTTCAACCTGGGAGGCAGGTTAGTGCCGTGCAACAAGATGGAACTTCGTTCTAATTTCGGTTTTGCCTTAAGCTAGATACATGAGCTGAGGCAAGTTGCCTTACGTTTGTATAACTTAGTTTCCTCATCTGTAAACTGGAGGTTATAAAACCCATACGTAAGTCAGATGAGACAGTGAGAAAGTGTCTACTAGAGTATATTGCAGATATGAGGTATTTAACATGAGGGCCTGCAACCTTCTTCTCCACTCCCTCACTTTTCTCTGGGAAGTATTTAAGCAAAGACTCTTGGGGGCATCACAAAGGAGCTTCTTACAGAGGAAGGCTGTTAGACATGATGGCCTCTAATATCCTTTTAAGTCTAGGGTTTGATTAGCAAAACCGTGCTTAGGTGATACCTCTTCCACATTATGTGTATGATGTTGAAAATGATTTACTTTCGTCCTTCTCCCTTCCCTGAGCAGCCCCACCTGAAAATCAGAATGAATGCGTCTATTTTTCTCCTCAGGTATTATATGCTTGCTGGCTCATTCCACTTTATTTCAAAGAATTTTCCATAAGCTCTTAAATGTTTCCATATGACACCATATTCTGCAGGTAACCTGAGTTCATACCATTCCCCAAACGAGAGTCCCTATAAAACGTTCCAGGATCTCTTTGTGTGCCCTGAATAGAATTTGTTAGGCTGCCAAATCATTCGGTCTTCTCCAGATACCCTTGTCGTTCCTAACTTGGGTTATCGAATTCTTTTATCAGCATATTTTAATCAAAGCCTTTCAAAACAGTCTGAGGGTTAGGAAACACCATAGGGTCTAAACGAAAAAAGGCAAGAGGGTAAAACAGAACTACCAATGGGGACAAAAGCAAAGGGCTGTTCCGACTCTGCTTTAGGGTACAACCACAGCGGAAGCTACTGTTATCTTAGGAGGAAAAAAAGACGCCAGCTCAAATGTCACATGTGAATAAATTATTGGCCGTTCATAAACAACAACAAAAAGGAAGGTATTCTAGTTTTCTTCCTAACCCATGAGTTTACACAAGAGCCTTCGTTAGCACAGTTTAAAAAGAGGGAATCGTTCTTTTGTCAAGAAATCATCATCCACCACTCAAAAAATATAAAAATAAGACGAAAAATTAAAAAAGGAAGAGAAGTCGCAGGCTCCACGCCTCCTAAGGCATCAGAGATTCACTCCTCTCGCAGTGAGAAGCAGAGATGGTGGGCGCGATCCAGAGTCGCAGCTGCTTTGGAAGCCGCCGGGCTCCGCTGTCATTTCAGAAGCCTCGCTGCACACACACATCTGAACACGGCCACCTGGACTCCCTCCTCCCATGGAGGGAGGCCAGGCTACAGCGGTTCCATCCCTGCCACTCTCTGCGAGGAAGGAGGAAGGCCTCTGTGCAGAGCACTTGCCACCCCCATGCAGGATGCTTTGTCACATAGGGCGGCGATTGAAATGAGGAAAAACAAACCAAAAACTGGCTGCCTCCTCCCATCCAGCACAATTTCAAAACTAAAGGAAATCATTGTTTCTTTCATTATTACTTTCTTTCAGCCACGACAATAAACACTCTTGGGCAAGTAACTCATCAGTGGAAAGCTATTCAAAGAATTTTACATTGATAACACTACACATGTGGAACTGGAGAGAACTTTGTTGATAATTTGTTCTGAACCTCTCACCATTTAGATACCTGGAATGTCTAGAGCTCCTTGGCCTGTCAAAATAGAAAAGCCCTAGGAAGGATTCATAACACAAATCTTCCTGTCTGTTCCGGACAGAAGGAATCTTCCCTTCCTCTGTGAGCCCGTATCTCATTTATGCAACACTCACTCCACTGTTCAGTTGTAAGGTCTATCTCCACTGCAAGACCTGAAGCCTTTTGGGCCTCTCACTGTTGTGGCCTCTCCCGTTGAGGAGCACAGGCTCCGGACACGCAGCCTCAGCGGCCATGGCTCATGGGCCCAGCCGCTACGCGGCATGTGGGATCTTCCCGCACCCGGGGCACGAACCCGTGTCCCCTGCATCGGCAGGCGGACTCTCAACCACTGCACCACCAGGGAAGCCCCTAAAGCCTCTTGAGTAGGACCCAGGCTTATTCCTCTATGGATCCATAATGCCTCACAGAATGGTTGGCTCAGAGAAAATTCTCACAGTTGCCCCATAAGCGGTTGCTGAATTAAGTGGGATCAAAGGACACTGAAGGTCAAGAAGCTAAAATGACTGGCCAAGGATCACAGGGCTAGAACCAGAACTAAATCCCCCAGCGGGGCTCCCTCTCCTCTTCCACATGACTCTCTCACGCTAAAAAAGGTGATAGGAATGGCTTAGGATTTTATTGTCTCTTGAATCCCAACTGTCCTTCTTTCAACATTGAAGCATCTCTTCTTCCAGTAAGACACTCAGATTCAAGAAAAAGGAATCTGTTTTGCCAAGTATTAAATAATTTGATAAAAGCCTGGTAAAACAGAAAGGTTTTGCACATGCAAATCTGCCCTTGCACCCAATTTCAATTCTCTTATTTTCCTGATCTATATTCCTGCTCTCCAGATGGACCATCAGCTTTATACCAATGCCAGCAACAGCTTGCGTATTGTTTGTTTAAAACAAAGATGATGGATTAAATATCATATGCAATGTGAGGAAAGAGGTTAAGGCTAATATTCCTGTTCTGAAATATAGCATAAATCCAGTCCATGTAGCTTTTTTCCCCAGTGGATTCGTATAAATAAAAATTTAATTTTATTTTTCAGACTCATAAGAGGAAGCATGCATTCCTCTAAGAATATGGAGCCTTTCCATCGCTCCAGATTTATTCTTGTTCTAAGGCATCATTACCCTCCAAATTATACAGACTTATGTCATTTCATTGAAACACTCATTCACCCATCACATGCCCAGATCCAACAGTAACACTTTTGTTTTAAAATTATGCCAAAATGAGCAAACTTGAAATTCTTTCACCTATATTTGAGTACTCTGCAAAATATCTTTAATCATCTCAAATAAATTCCAACCAAAAAAAAAATCTGCAATTTCAATGCAAAATATATAAACCAAAGAAATCACAGCAGAGGTCTCTTTTTGTACCCTATGCATTATTATACGAAGCATCCTACAAAGTAGTTGCCAACAGGGTGGACTGTGTATCAAAACCAGCCCTACTACGTAGGTTTTCTGCCATGACTATGGATTCCGTCCTGCATATTTATATGTAATCTCCATTAGAAAAATGACTTAAGGGGGGGAAAAAAACACTTTTAGGAGCCAGGATGAAAGAATTGTGCAAAATGCAACGATAATTCCATCAGGGGATTCTGATGATATCATTTAAGTAGATTATCATCAACAAAAGAATACTGATTAGTGTCTAGGAGCCCGAAGCGGAATATCTCTAGAAAGAGAAACCAAAGGTGGAACTCTCCACTTCCTCCTGGCTACGAGGATGGGTGTACTGCATAGAAACAAGGAGCCGATGGGGAATAGTCGCAAAGGCACAGTCTAACCCCAGATACAGTCCAGGCATCCGTTTCTTGACCGAAGGCTTTATTACTCTGCCATTTCTGTCACTCAGGTTGAAACTTTATTTAAGGCTGGAATTTGGCCCTCCCCAGTTGGACCATGAAGAGAAAATATTTAAAGAAAGGTGTTTTGCAATTCCTATGTTTGGAATGAGTGATAAAATCTGTAGTGCTACCGAGGCTTTCTAGATGCCAGTTCAGTGACATCCGTTTTATATGTCAGGACAGAATAGCAGGCAGATCGTAAGTCTAATGAGACACTCAACAACCCTGTACAGGCTCTGGGATGCATGCGGGGTAGTCTAAAACTTTAAAATATGACCTTTATGGCAACTTGACTGCCAAAAGCACAATTAATCCAGTCTTTTTGCATTATATAACTCTCCATTTTACAATACTGGATTGCCATTTTCTCTTTTATGTTTGCACATGTGAGATTAGTAGACTAACAAGCATATACAAGCACCCAGACAAATAAAAAGGAGCGATAATACAGAATGTTCCCATTAGCGATATGAAAAAATAGCCACAAATAGATCATGGTAAACAAGTGGACACATTAATAAATTTAACTTTTAAAAACAGAAAAGTCCCATTCACAACACAGAATATAAATTTTATCTAGGACCTTGAAGCTTGAATCTGGGTTAAATGAAACCTCAGGTCCCTTACAGCTATAACATTCTATAATTCTTTGAGTCTATTTTTATTTGTTCACTTGAATTTCTTCTTGTCAGGGAAGGTAGCTTTAGCCTCCCTTTAGAATATCTTTCCACCTACACATCTTCCTACTGCAATAACACAAGTTGAGCTGAATGCACAGTTATGTAACTTTAAGATCAAAAGAAAATGGAAAAGAGAGTCCTACCCCAGCCCCACATGCTATCACCACCAAGAGCCAGCTAGGGAACATTTCATTTTACCAATATACTAAAGACTGCACTAAAATACTTCGCAACAGGTTAAAAATTCTTTCTTTGGATTTACGGCGGTGGGGGGGGGGGGAATCACACCATTGAAAGTTACCTGAATGATGGTATCTACTGCTGCTATAATTTCCTTCACAATGCTATTTAAGAACAGCAAAAAGAGTCTTTTATTGCACACATCTACTTATGGAGTGCAAATTCTCTGCCTCTTAAAGCAAACTCTATTTGTGTTGAATGTATATTCACCATTTCCTGCTAATAGGGTAAAAACTGATTCCAGATGAGTAGAAAAATGTCTTAGTTTTCACAGAAAATTAATTCCAGGGGAAAAAATGTTTAAAAGTTTTTTAAAAATTTATAACTTTGTAGATAAATTTCTGGTTTCTTGTTTCTATATTTTACTCCCTGGAATTTTTTTTGGAGGAGGGTCAGTTTGTGATAACACAGTGTACGTTTACACTCTGTGCATAAGGTTGCTAATTTCCATCCAGGATCCAAGAGAGCTTTAATGTTTTCTTGCCTCAAAGAGAACACTTTTTTAAAAGAACAACAGAATACAGCATAGACTATCACCTGAAAAACAAGAGTACAAAAGCCCCGGGAACAGCAGAGTTAAAGATGATCATTTAATCAACCTTAACTCACACTAGAATATTTAGCAATTGCATCATTCCTAGTACACAAGTCACACGCTGTCCTCAGTGCACTGCATTGAGTAACAGACAATGCAATGCTTTAAATTTGATTTCCTAATGTCCTGGAGGTCAATGTAAGACCTTGCAATTTGTTAATACATTTATTGTAAATTTATTCAAGATTTTAAAAACTGGACCTGGTACTACAGCTAATGGATACTATTAACAAAATACCTTACAAGGCACTAATTAGACATCACAAAATGCAAAGCACTGCCATGTTCAAGTTTTGAATCTGATCTGGGCAGTTACAAACTTAAAAGCATCTTCTGCCCAAGAACTGTCTTTGACTATTAATTTCTGATGTTTTCATCTTCCTTAAATTTAGAACCAGCTACATGTTTAAAAAGGAGCTGGTACAACAGCCACTTTTCAGTCTGAAATGGAGCTAAGTGCAGATCGTTAGTGACTTCAAAAACCTGAACTGTACAGGGCCTAGTATGTGCTACCCTGATCACTTTTAAAGACATTTTCAATACTGTCCTTTGAGATGGGGCGAGAAATGACTTTATTACTTTCCCAAAGGCTTCACTTACAAGCTTATCACTCTTGATGGCAGCTCTGTGTTACTGAAAACTGTCACTGTCATGGCAGATGTGAAATGAGTGGACATGAGAGGAACACCGTTAAAAACGACCGGAGTTTGCCTGGAATGCCCAACCCTGTGTAGCCACAAATGTTGATTTTGATTCTAACAATATTTCCAAACAATCCTTAAATCTGGCAGACAGAAAGAATACTAATCACCTAGATAAATGTGTTTCTTCTACATTTTGGAGAAGCGCCATAAGAATATATCACGTTTACGAAGCTTATGTGAGTGGAACACTGTCCCACTTGGCATTACTTACTGAATTTCACATTACTTTATTAGGAAGTTGGTAAGGACACTGTGTAAAGCTCTACAACTAAGTTAATTTAATCGTCTCATCTCACATAATTACAAATATTACAGGGCCCAAACCAAACCTATGGCCACCTGATTTAGGCCAAAGAATCCTGGTTTGATCTATATGAACCAAAAAATTAAAGTGGAGGGGGAAATTCCTTTTCCTTGGCCTTGAGGATTCAAATATGCTATCTCTAAAGGTCAGGTTCCCTCTGAGATGTGAGTATACCCTACCAACCCTCTAAACATGCAAAATTTCTCCTTCAAACATTTATTTTTATTTTTTCAAACATTTATTTTTATTTTTTCAAACATTTATTTTTAAAACAATATCGATGTTAACAAGTTCACAGACAGGGTGAGCAGAGGCAAAGTTGTTAAAATTCAAAGACATTAAGTACAAGTATCTACTTACCAGCTATAAATTTGCTATAAGAGAACTAGTTTTCCATTGAAATTATATATACTCTCATAATATACATTTCTTCCCCAACAATGAGGCAAGTGAATATTATAGTGGATGTATTTCCACAATAAACGTTTTCAGTTACAATAAATGGCTCAAACCTTCAAACCTAAAGATTGAATTTTTTTCCCTTTCCAGAGTTTCAGTCTGAATAGATGCAAAAATTTAGCAAGAAATATCACAAGAGTTATTCCAGCCAAATTATTTAATGAGCACCCATGCAATCTATGCCAAATAAAATGAAGAACACAGTGCAATGCCAACTTCTCTGATTAATGCATCCTTAGCTTACATTTCCATACAGTTTCTCTTAATTAAAGACAAACAGAAATTTCCTCTCGCTAAACACTTTTAGGTTCAAGTTTACTTTCTAGAGCTATTTCTAAAAGTGTATATCATTTGTTTTGCTGAGTAACTGAATTGCCTCATATGATAAAACCATTAATTGTGTGGACCTGGTAACAAAGGAAGAATGCTTGGCCCAGGAACAGAGGCTGGAGAGTATACTAGTGGTGTGGACTTTGGGAGTTGGGTAAGCAAGATTTTGTAAGTGTCACTAGGGGGAAAAATACCTAAATAAAAGCAAAAATCACCAAATTATATGCACAAATATTTAAGATTTCGTGGGAAAAGGTTAGCTAATAAAAAACGCTTTATGTACATTATTTCTTTCAGCAAGAGATCATAATAATTTACTAGAACATTAGCCTGAATAATTTTATAATTATATCATAGGAGGAAAAGACCTACAATATCTTTCACATTCTGTACATTTTTGAAAAGAGAATCCTGAGCTATCTTCCAGATCAAAGTGATTTTCCTCTCGTCTGAATGCCTGTAGCAATTATCTCTTCTACTACTCTTTGGCACTTACTCCCTGGTGCTTACAACACGTGGTAGAACACCAGCATAGTCTGCCGTCAGACAGACCTGAGTTAAATGCTACTTCCACCTCCACTAACTCGCTCTGTGATCTTGTGGCAAGCTGCTCTTCCTCTCTGGAGGAACTTAGTTATCCCTCTCTAGACCACTCTCCCCTAACACACCACTATCCACAAGGGCCTTCCTGTCTTCAGTCCCTAGGAGACACACACGCACACGCACACACACACACACGCACACACAATCACTCCATCCCCCACCCAGTTCTTTGCACTTGATCATCTCTCTACTTGGAAGCTCAGGTGCCCATGGTCTGATCCTCCACAACCCCATCTAAAGCAGGCCCTTCATTTATTCTCTAACACCATGTGTTTCCTTTAGAGATTTATCACATGTGTTTACCCACCCCAAACTGTAAACTCCATGAGAGCAGGGCTCTATCTGCCTCGGCCATTGGTGCACTCCCAGTACCTAGCACAGTGCCTGGTACACAGTGGGCAGACAACAGTAGTTGGCTGAAAAGATGCATTACCTAAAACAATACTGATTGAAAACATCATTACACATAGAATTATTTTCTCTAACCAGATTCCCCGAAGTGATATTGCTGATTCTGAATTTCTTTCCCTTTCTTTAATCTGGGCAAGTTTCATAGTTTGTGTCCCATGGGAAAGTGCCTTAGGGACTGGGGTCTACTTTGATCATAAGCAATCTGAGATAAGGGTTATGCCATATGCATTAAGCTCAGAGCCTTATACACAGTAGGTACTCAATAAACACATTTGAGAGCCTTAATACCTAAATGATAAACTGCAGTCTGCCAGGATAATGAATTATTAAGCAACGCTTATCAGCGAAGAATATTAGACCTCTTAAAACATTCAAGTTATGTCTACCAAATAATATTAAGTAAAACACAAAATTATACATATACACTATATCGTTACATAACACAAAAATTATACCTACCCATGAATCCCTATATATTTTTTTTCTGTTCTTAACATTATTGTAGACTTGACAACAAAGGATTAGGATGGAGAGAGGCTAGTCCCTAAATGTAAGACCTTAAACTTTCAGGAGGGAAAAAAAAAAAATGGTATTAGGGAGAACAAGTGAATCCTGTATCACAACCCAATAATTCATTACTAGCATTCTTTTCTCTGGGGCTCATTCTTCCATCACTATGGAGGGATTTATATCCATAACCTCCATTAACATTAATGGAAGGTATCCACATAATTTCACCAGAAGTCTACTAGAGAATCAGGCCTGTAAGAGAAAACGTTTTCATTTATTAAGTTTATAAAGAATTCCTAATATAACAAAAATGGCGGTGCCTCTGCGAACAGTTAAACTAACTCTGCTATATTGATAGAAAACCCAGTTCCTAAAGCTATATGCCTCTAACACCTTCCACGCCCCCCACTCTCAACAAAAGACTATCCTTTGCTACTCTACAGTAATTCCAAAAGCAAACAGTGTTTTTAAAATATTTCTTGTATGAAACTTAAAACCTTTTGCACAGCAAAGGAAAACATAAATAAGACGAAAAGACAACCTTCAGAATGGGAGAAAATATTTGCAAATGAAGCAACCGACAAAGGATTAATCTCCAAAATTTACAGGCAGCTCATGCAACTCAATATCAAAAAAACAAACAACCCAATCTAAAAATGGGCAGAAGACCTAAACAGACATTTCTCCAAAGAAGATATACAGATTGCCAACAAACACATGAAAGAATGCTCAACATCATTAATCATTAGAGAAATGCAAATCGAAACTACAATGAGGTATCACCTCACACCAGTCAGAATGGCCATCATCAAAAAAATCTACAAACAATAAATGCTGGAGAGGGTGTGGAGAAGAGGGAACCCTCTTGCTCTGCTGGTGGGAATGTAAATTGATACAGCCACTATGGAGAACAGTATGGAGGTTCCTTAAAAAACTAAAAATAGAACTACCATACGACCCAGCAATCCCACTACTGGGAATATACCCTGAGAAAACCATAATTCAAAAAGAGTCATGTACCAAAATGTTCATCGCAGCACTATTTACAATAGCCAGGACATGAAAGCAACCTAAGTGTCCACTGACAGATGAATGGATAAAGAAGATGTGGCATATGTATACAATGCAATATTACTCAGCCATAAAAAGAAACGAAATTGAGTTATTTGTAGTGAGGTGGATGGACATAGAATCTGTCATACAGAGTGAAGTAAGTCAGAAAGAGAAAAACAAATACTGTATGCTAACACGTATATATGGAATCTAAAAAAAAAAAAAAGTGGTTCTGAAGAACCTAGGGGCAGGACAGGAATAAAGACGCAGACAGAGAATGGACTTGAGGACACAGGGAGTGGGAAGGGTAAGCTGGGACGAAGTGAGAGAGTGGCATGGACATATATACACTACCAAATGTAAAATAGCTAGTGGGAAGCAGCTGCATAGCACAGGGAGATCAGCTCGGTGCTTTGTGACCACCTAGAGGGGTGGGATAGGGAGGGTGGGAGGGAGAGAGACACAAGAGGGAGGGGATATGGGGATATATGTATATATATAGCTGATTCACTTTGTTATACAGCAGAAACTAACACAACAATGTAAAGCAATTATACTCCAATAAAGATGTTAAAAAATATAATAAAGTATTTCTTGTCATTTAAAAAAAGCATATTTTAAAATGGAATGTTCTAACGAAATACATTCACATATTCAGGAAATAAGGAATTTACAAGCCAACACAAGGTCATTATTTAATTTTTAATTAGGTTTCACCTAACAATGGAAAACTAAGTCTTCCTTCATCCATTTAACAAAATGTTCATTTAGAACACTCCATGGCTTAGAAAGCTTCCGAACAGATGTCTAAAATGAGAATTCAAGACTCAGGAAAATATGAAACTCACTTTACTCTGTTCTCAAGTGATGTGATAAACAAACAGCCTCACCCACAGCAGTCATGGTTGATAATTTATTTCTAGAGTCTGATGACTACATGGCAATTCACTTTGCTGATGAAACATTCTTTATTTGGGTGGGATGCACACAGATACCAACTTAACGAATGTCATTCCCCCAAGATAATAGACCATAGAGAAGATGCATGCCAGGCAGTACTGCATCAAAAAACCACTTGTCACCTATCAGAAGATGCCTTAACAACTGACAGTGTTCATCAAATTCATAAAACCTCATTCTTGCTAGGCAAAGTTCCAAATCCGACTTTATTTCTTCATTAAAGTCGTCTAAACTTTCTAATATCCATGTTTTCTTCATAGTTGCAGTTACCAAAACTCCTTAACTTTGCAAATATTTGCAGACGCGCTGGCAGTGGTAGATATGTGCTGTGAAGTTATTTTAATTAACTCAGGGTCTCACTTTCACTGTATACAAAACTTCCTCGAATCCAAAAGACAATTCTACTGATAAGTGAAGAGCTCTCCAACATTATTTGGGGATCTCTAACTTGGGCCTTGCATTTACGCCACTGACCTCTCTTAACTGGGCAGCCTTGGAAGGAGAGGCAATCAGCATCAGACTCTCTTAGGGGAGAAAAAAAAGGGGACTCCTTAAGGCAAGGGAAAGACTGACGATATGGCAGATACTCCTCAGGCCACGCTTGGAGGGAAGGCAGAATCTGGCTGCCGGTGAAGGAAGGGAAAGAACAGGGAGAACAATGGTCTTCACCATCTTTTTTATAGGTTCAAAATTTTCACACTTTGGCTAAAGGAATTTTTATAGGTTCAAAATTTTCACACTTGAACCAAACTCTTACCTATGCCAAGGGATAATACATTAAAGGCACCATGCATGGACCTTCTCCCTCTCTGAGGCAGAGGCAACTGGACAAACTCTTTCCATTCTGTCCAGGAAGAAGTTGGTGAGTTCCTCACGAGCAGCCTCGCTCCACAGTTGGCACAAGGGAAGCGATGGGTGCTTGCTGAATGACTGAGGACAGGAGCGAAGACACCACATACCCTACGCACCCTGAGCTCCATCTCAACCACCTGCCATTTCCAGAACACAAGTCCCATGCTCCGTCCCTTCACTTCCCTTGCCAGCCGTCAAGGCCCTGCTTTAATGCCATCTCCTTCACAGAAGTCTTCCTCAACTCAGAATCAATATAAACACACCTTGTTTCATTGCTCTGCACTTCATCATGCTTCACAGATACGGCATGTTTTACAAGTTGAAGGTTTGTGGCCACCCTGCTTGTTAGATGATGGTTAGCGTTTTTTTTAGCAATAAAGGATTTTTTAATTAAAATAGGTACATTGTTTATTAAGACATAATGCTTCTGCATTCTTAACAGACTACAGCATAGTGCAAAGGTTAACTTCTATATGTACTGGGAAACCAAAAAATTCATGGGACCTGCTTTATTGTGATATTCGCTTTATTTCTGTGGCCTGAGACTGAACCCGCCATATCTCTGAGGTGTGCCTGTGCTGTCCTCTCTCGGGCCATGTGGGTCCTTTGTATTCTACACTTAACATAGCACTCAACATGTTTGCCTCTTTCCCTACCAATCTCTGGGCATCTGGAAGGGAAGGACAGCTTCTCGATTTTCTCTATTATTCTTCTATCAACATACACCACATTACCTTATTTCTAGTAAATGATTAATATGTATTTGTTGAATGCTTAAGATGAGGACTTCTACCGATGCCAATGCATTCTACCCTCCTGTCGGAATATAATACCCTATTTTCTCCTGATTACATTAAAATACCCAAAATGTGGTGTCTGAGGTCAAATCTCTTCTAGTCTCTTGAAGGCACTCTCAGATTACATACTAAGAACAAGGTAAATATAGAAAAGTGACAAGAAGAATGATAAAAATCACCATGTACACATCATGTCCAACCTTATCAAAGATAAGCCTTTAAAAGATAAGAAGAAAAGTCCAGAACATTCTCCTGAGTAACTCTGACATGCCCTCAACTTCCAAGAAAGATCAAATATTGACAATGAAACAATTTGGCCATACTCCAAGAAATAGAATTTTGTTCTTTTAAAATCAACTTTTAAAAAAATAGATGGGAAAATAATCTGGAAATAATTTTCCTTTGAAAGGAGAATGGAAATAATGTTCATTTTTTCCATACCTATCTTTCTAAACATATAGAGAGAATTAATATTAAAAATAAAAAAGAGGACTTCCCTGGTGGCACAGTGGTTAAGAATCCGCCTGCCAATGCAGGGGACATGGGTTCAAGCCCTAGTCCAGGAAGATCCCACATGCCACGGAGCAACCAAGCCCATGCACCACAACTACTGAGCTTGCACTCCGGAGCCCACAAGCCACAACTACTAAGCCCACATGCCACAACTACTGAAGCCCGCTTGCCTAGAGCCTGTGCTCCACAACGAGAAGCCACCACAATAAGAAGCCTGTGCGCCGCAACGAGGAGTAGCCCCCGCTCGCGGCAACTAGAGAAAGCCTGCAGCAACGAAGACCCAACACAGCCAAAAATAAATAAATAAATTTTAAAAAGAAATAAAATAATAAAATGAAATAAAATGTTTTATTATACAGAAATATATCTTTTTAGTTTTAAGTACCACCCAGAATCAGAAATTATTTTTTTTTCTAAAGCACCCTTGCCATTTTATTTATTTAGTTCATTATATTACTCAGGGAATAGGAAATAAAAACTATTATGATTTATAATTTTGTGCTGGGACAACTACATAAGCTCACTGTCCATAACTTCACTCCATCCTCTTTTTCAAGGCCCCCTGTATTGAGCCTCATGATTAATTTTGCCAAAACACTTCTTAAAACATGTTCCTGTTCAAAAACCCTACTATATTTTCTATTGTCTAAATCTCTAATTGGGTACTCAGTGCCCTCCCCTAGAGGAACCCCCATTCCAACCAAACTTGTCCGCTTACCTGACCTGGAAAAGATCTTGCATATTCCTGCTTCTGCACTTGTACTCATGCCTTTCCCTTGCTCTCCAGGTCTTCTCTCTACTAATTCCTACCATCACCCCTCCTCACTAACTCATTTCCAAACAATCCTTCAATCCACAAGTCAAATTTAGTTTTATACAAAAGCCTTCTACACTGTCTCAATTCTTCATGAATTTTCTTCTACATTTCTACAAAACATGTTCTCATTTGGTATTTACTTATTTACATATCCCCAAGAAGAATGTATGTTTCATACAAGCAAGGACTACATTATATATGTATATATAAGATTACATCCCTCACCAAACCCAGCACAATGGCTCACATGCAGTTGACACTCAATATGTATTTGTAAATTAACTATTTCTAAGATAGTAATTTATAAACTTTACCTTATAAGATCAAATTAAAGAATATATGTAAAGTACCTATAACTAAATTAGGATAAACTATATATTATAAACAAAATGTTTTCAAGACATACAATTTTAAAGTGAAACTTTCATTCTAATCTTATTCCTGAGCTCGTCACATTTTTAGGGCTAGTAAAGCACTGGAAATACTAATTAAGCAGCCTAATTTTTAATTCCTCAACCCAAAATTACTATAAAAATTAACAACAAAAAAATCCTAAACCTTGCTGGTGACATTTTATTTCCATATATGCACAATGTAATTAATGCAGACTGAATGGCAACAATAACTGCATATGAAATAAATGAATGTTAGACCTACAAAGGAGAGTACAGCAGAGTTTTGTGGGTTAGTATGAAAACTTCATTGATCCACTACGTGCAAACATGTCCCTAATTTTAAATGAGTCGTAGAGAAGAAGAGAGTTTACTGTACTAAGTCATCCCCCAGGAAGCTAACTGCATTTGCGTGGCCATTAAAAAATAAGTTTTCGGACTAGAGGTGTGAGCTATCACACATGTAGAAGACCTGGGTATAAAACTATCTTTAACATATCCTTAATCTACAACAATAAAAAGGCAAATACAAGACATTGAAAACACCTGCACAGATCTGAACGAGACCAGTCAAGACTTAAAAACTTTAACTGACCATTGATAATCTACAGGGACACTTAAATTCCTAACACACACACACACACACACACACTCTTCATCATACATCTAACGAGTCATGTAATTCTACACTATTACATATAAATGATACCGTACCTTGATTTTAATCTCGTTATCACTGATTTAGGAAACAGAGTGTACTGGGCTTTTTTTTTTTTAATTTTCAAAGCATACTGAAAATGAAATATTCTAAAAAGGATAAAGAAATATATTCTTAAACAAATAAAGCATTTATTTTTTAAACGGCACAGCTCAACATACTAAAGACATACTCAAGCTGCCAGTTTTTAGAGCATGGCTTTTTTTAAAAAAAAAAAAAAATCTTTCTATTTTGGACAAATAGGATTAAGCTTCTTAGACAATTCTTTGTTGTTTTGACTTCAACAATTTATGCAAATGAGATGTTAATTAGTATAATTGTAACTTAAATTATGCTTGTGTAAACCTCTCCATTGGTAGAAAAGTGTGGGAATCTACACAACTGGTATTTAAAGTAGCTGTACTAACCCCCTTCTGAAAGCCCAGCATAGCAAGATCACTTTCATGTCTTTACAATTTGTTTTTATGAGGTGATAACATTTTTACAAATACCATCATTTTTGGTTTTTTATATTGTAAGTGACAGTCTGACATTTTACAACTGGCTTATTGAAAACAAGAATTGAGCACTCTAGCAGTAACGGACATTAACTGCTGAATAGAGATTCAGATGCTAATGAGGTGAGAGGGGCTCCAGAAAGTTTTGATAAATGCTACACACACTCTAACTAGCTGTGAATGTGGGTTGACAAAGAACATCTACACCAGGGTTCAATAAAATGTAACCCTTTAAATTAATCATACTGGCAGTATTTAATAGAATGCACAACAATCTCCTTTTCTGTTGGCCATAAAGCTGGAGAAATGCAAAGTCTTCACAAATGAATGCTCCCACATTTCCCACTCCACATTGCTACTTTCATTTGAACGTCTACAGCTGTTTCAAAAGTACTTACTGTAAATAGCAAAGTATAAGCAGATTTCAGAGTCTGACTCTTTCACAACAGAGGATATCATTTTTTTCTCCATTTTTATGCCTACACTGAAACAAAAACTCCTAAGTAAGAAAAAAACATGGGAGATTTGAGTGTCTGGTACAGAACCCAGCACATAGTAGGTTCTCAATAGATGGGATTTCTTGTTATAGGGAAGATCTGGCAGCTTATAAAAAGAAAAACCATCTGGTCATACAGGAAAAAAAATCAAAGAATTCTGGAAGTAAGGCCTTCTGTCTTCAAATTCACAAACTTAAAGTAGGCCTTTGTTCTCCAGGGGCTGTTGGGAAACCCATCTTACAGTTTTTGTGAAGAATTCTTACACAGAAGAAAAATTAAAATGTCCTAGTAAGTGAAAATATAATGAGCCTTATTATCACAAATGTCAGAGAACCTCAACCTATTTTATTTAATTTTTGATGCTCACACTGATCAAACTTTTCTATTGATTGCAAACTCATAGAATTCAACAGACTACAGTTCAAGAGATCACCCTTATATTTCTTAAGCAAATGCAGAACATTAACATGTTATTTTTTCTTAAAGTGACAATCCCTAATATCCTCTCTGGTTTTTGCCAATTTCAATCTTGGCAGGAAGTGGAAATCTGTGCACTCAGCAACACTGCAATCTTGCTGGCTGTCAAAATTATGTGTCAGCCAATGCCGGAGTGGTATTCTTGTCATTTCACCATGGTAAGAAACTTATCAGTCTGACATATAAAGCCTCTAAAAGTAGTGATTTATGCCAAAATGTAGATACATTTACCCACCTCCTAAATTTCATTTTATAATTTCCAATTATTGTAACGTCCCCTAATTATATATCTCAATTGTAGTTATAATCAAGTTTATAAATCTAGGATGCTTTAAAAAATTCAAGGAATAATTATGAGTCAAATAGGTTTAGATCAAAAGACAGCTAAATTTTAAAACACATACATGCGTCTATATTAACACATTATACATGTTAGCATGCGTGCCTGAGGATACTGCATACTTTTTAAAAAGCCATTTTCTCCCAAAGAGCCTCCGTGTGAACCACACATTTCCAAGTCAACAAACTACTCGTTTCTCAACAGACTGCATAAAAATGATACCTTTACCCTTCAGCGAGCACTGGTTACTCTTTGACTTTTTAAGAGTAAAAACTCACTTAAAAAAAAAGAAGAAAGAGTGAACAAGTAGAGAATGTCTGCTATGGTTTAGAAATGGCCATTTAGCCAAATTGCATACCTGTGCTGTGTCAGCGTCCTGGCAGAGCCATCTCATTCCACTGGTCTAATGGATGGCAATTGAATTTAATTAACAAAACTCCTTTGACTTAGTTTCATACTGCGCTGAATGTAATGGAATCCTCTCTCTCTCTCTCTCCTTTCTCTCTCTTTCTCCCTCCCTCTCTCTCTCTCTCTTTCTTTTGCATTCAACTACAAATGTCCTTAACTGCCATCCACTTTAAGAATATTAAAGGCTATACATTATACTTAAAAGATGTAATATAGTCATCTCCTTCCCCATGACTTCAATTTAGTTACTGAATTATATAACATAAAATAATTAAAAAGATACTTTGATAGTGATACACAGTACAGATTCAATTACCACAATGTATCCATTAAAGGTACTTTTATAGTATGAATAAAATGCAAATCCTCTTTATGGATCAATACCAGAACATAATTCTATTCTTCCTCCTAAAAAAAAAAAAGGAAGTTAACCATTATAAATCATCTTCACATGAAAATGGAAAAAAGGTATTCCTCTGAAAGTTTTCTGTTAATCTCAATGTATTAAGAATGTTACATTCTCTACTCTACTCATTTTTAAACAGTAGACCTAAATTCCAGCAATATTTGATAATCAGTAAACATAAAACTTCTTTACCATCCTTTTTCATATTTCTCACATTTATTTAAATCCCTGACACTAAATTCAGAGAGACATTCCTATTAATTAAATAATCTTTTCTAAATAAAATCAAGAACACACCAAAAAAAAAAAAAATGCTCCTAAGGGATTCTGAGTAAATATTACTGCTCTGCCTAACTTTTGCCTGGCTGGGCACTCTGAGACAAGTTCCTATGATTGATTATTGTGTTATCTCTGAATCTTTGACTTTGAACCATAACCTTTTTTGCGAACAATGACAGTTGGGACTTACCATTTGCCATCTGTAGAGATGGAGGGGGGAAAAGGACTTCACGTACATTAATCAACCAATTAAGAACAGACTTAAACAAAACACTAAAGCATAATAAACCCCTGACTGCTTAATAGCCTTCTACTTTTAATAGTTGTCTTCCTGCAGTCTGCTCACAAGATTAGGAGTAATCTGTTCAAGTCTTAACAAAAATTGCATGAGGAAACATGGAAAAAGTAAACCCATCCAAATCAGGCATTTTAAATTGTAAAAAATTATCCTTAAGGATTCTATAGTTCAAATTCAAACTTAAGAAGCTGATCCACACACCACAGTATCAAAGAATCTCAAGTCAATACAAAATATGGTACTTGTCTTCACTGAAATATCTAGAATGATACTTATATACAAGTTGGTCTATCATTTTGAAATTTTAGATGAGTGCATTCTTCAAAACACCACTCACCTAATAATTTATACTACTTCATTTGACAAGAAGTAATTTGCCAGGAGAATTTGAGGTTTCAGTTACTGATAACATAGAGCAAACCTAGTAAGAAAAACTCGGGAAAAATGAACAAAACTAGGTAAGGTCTTGCTTGACCTTTCTCTAATTAAAATGTGATCAGCAAACGTAGTATTTAAATAGTAAGGCATTAACTCAGTCTTATTCATGAATAAAAAATAAATAGGAAACCAAGGAAAAAGTCAAGGATGCCCACACTCACAGGTTAATTCAACAATGCCTTGGAGGTACTAGCCTGTGTAGTGAGAAAGGTAGGGAAAATAAAAGCATAACGTTAGAATAGCAGAAAGGAAAATGTATGATTATGTACACAGTAAACACAAAATAATTTACAGACAAATTATTGGCTGAAAAATATGTAAATACAGCTATACATAAGATCACTATACAAAAATAAACTGCATTTCTATACTAGAAACACAGAAATGTATATATTTTTAAAAACACAATGTACAAAATCAGCTTCAGAAAAATGTCCAAGACCTAGGTGAAAAATATCCAATTTATTGAAAGATAAGATGTAAATAAATGGAGAAACATACCATGTTCATAGATGTAGTAAGATCTGACAGTAAAAAGATGCCAATTCCCCTCAAATTCATCTGTAAATTCAATACACTTCTAAACAAAATCCCAACAGGACTTTTCATGAAACTTGACAAGATGATTCCAAAATATATATGAAACAGTGAATGGTCGAGAATAACTAAAAACACTCCTTAAAATAAAGCGTAAAGGATTTGCCTTACCAGATATCAAAACTAACTATAAGGGCTTAGCAACTGAAACAACATGCTTTTGACACAGAGTAGACAAACTGATCACTGGAATAGAACAGAGTCTAGAAACAGGCCCACACAAATATGAAAACTTAATAAATGACAGGGATGGCACTGAAGATCACTTGAGAACAGAGAAACTATTGAATAAACGATATAGTGAAAACTACTATTCATAGAAAAAAAAATGAAATTGGATCCCTACCTCCTGCCATACCCAAAAATAAATTCCAAGTGGAATACAACCTTAAATGTGAGATTAATATTTAAAGATGTATAAGAAATACCATGTATTTCTAAACTCAGAGTAAAGAAGATCTTAAGACACAAAAGCACTGACTGTAAAATAAAGGGTTAATAAAATTTATATTAAAATTAAGAATTTCTGTTCATCAAAGATACCTTAAAGAAAACGAAAGACAAGCTACAAACTATGAAAAGATATTTGTAAACATATAACACAATGAAGAGGATTGAGGATATATGAAGAACTCCTACAAACGAAAAAGATAAGCCACAAAATAGAAAAAATGAGTAAAAGGAATGAGCATTTATTTCACAGAAAAGAAAAGATAGTGGCTCACAGATATACAAAAAAGATACTTAATCTCACTAGCAAACAAATTAGAAAGGAAAATTAAGACCACAATGAGGTATCATTTTATAGCCACTAGAATGGCAAAAAATAAAAATTCAACAATGGCAAGTGTTGGAGAGGATGCACATCAACAGAATCTTTTGTACACTGCTACTATTAGTGAGAGTGTATATAGGTACAACTATTTAATAAAATAACGTTATCTTTTTTAAAAATGTAACATTTACATGCCCTATGATTCAACAATTCTACTTTTAGACGTATACCCTAAAGAAACTCTTACACACATGGTCCAGAAGACATGCTACTGTTCATAAAACTTGCTGATAATAAGAAACTGAAAACACCACATCAATCCATTACACAATGGCATGCTATATAAGAAGAAACGAAGAAATTCCAGTACAGTTAATCTTTGAACAACAAGGGGGTAGGGGCACTGACCTCCATACAGCTGAAAATCTGCGTAAAACTTTACAGTCAGCCCTCCATGTCCACAGTTCCACATCCTTGGATTCAACCAACCTTGGATCCTGTAGTACTGTAGTATTTATTTTAAAAAATCCGCATATAAGTGGACCTGGAGTAGTTCAACCCATGTTATTCAAGGGTCAACTGTACAGGTAGTTATATTAGAAACATGATGTTGAGTGAAAATGCAATTTCCAGAAGAACATATGTATGTATGTACGTATATATATATATGTACAATTTTTATAAAATTTAATAACACACAAAACTGAACATATATTTAGTACACATATGTGATAAAAAAATTTCTTTTATCGAAGGGAATTGAAAAACACAATCCTCATGATAATGGGGGGAATTTCAGGGTGATATTTTTAGGGAACATGGAAGTAAATACAAGGTATTGGTAATGTACTCTTTCTTGGGTCAGGTGGTAGGTACATAGGTCTTCACTTCATTATTATGTGTCATAAATTACATATATTCTCACACTGAAAAATAAAGGGAAAATCAATAAGGAATCAAACCAGTAATGTTTATTAAAACAAAAAGTTTTCACAATATCCTAGAACCTTCCAGCAACAGGTTTGAAAAGATTTAAAAGAAATATATTTGAACTTCTATTTTGGATTATTTTAATAATGCTTTTTCCTCCAAGAAAATATATGAATAGTCAAATTAGAAAAAAAGTCTTCCTTCCTTTTTACTTGATTGGTGTGAATAATTTGTATTTTAAATCTAATTTCCGCTTCCCATGCTAAAGGGGAGGCTACAGTGATATAGGAGGTGAACTCCAGTATGGACAAATCCAAACAGCAGATAATCCATATTTCTGTTCAACTTAAAATGCATCATTCAGTCTTTTAACATTCTATTTCATTTCCTGATTATGCCTGGTTTCAAAGAAATTTCTATTCCTGGGAAGGGAAGGGGCTAAGAAAGGATGATGATACAGGTTTGCTGTAAATAGCTAGGCAGTGTCTTTGTGTCTCTCTCTCTCTCTCTCTCTCTCTCTCTCTCTCTCTCTCACACACACACACACACACATCATATATCATATATCTAAGAAGAAATCAACAAGATGGGATTTTTGTACTTTGGCAGAGAGGAAATGATAGATGAGTACAAAGCCTCCTTCCAATGGTAACATTCAATACCTGGTTATAGATTTGAGTTTCTATAAATAATCTCCAAAAGAAATTTTTTAGAAACCTGACCGAACATGAGTGGCATGCAGAACTCAAAGATGAACTGAACTGAACTGGAGGGCTCCCTATTTCATCACAAGCCCAGTCAGAATTTCACCACAACCATTTTGTAGGTACACAGATACACTATTCTTTAAAAAGGTATTCTACCTCAAAATGCCTTTCCAGGTGTAGTGAATTAAGAAATTGCAATAGCAACATCTGTCCATCCATACTTTCCCAGAATGAAGGTGATCATCTTCTCTCAGATACAAAAAAATAATCAGAGAATTAAGTAATAATTAAATGAGTTAGAATTTCACTGATAAGCATTATAGTGGCTGATATAAAGTTACTCACTACCAGTCAAGATATCTCTACTCTATGCCATCTAAACATATACTCCTCACCACCTGAGAGGTGTTCAAGCAGCCACACAGGAAAAAGAAGATGAACGTTACAAGAAAGGCCATGAAGGCATTGCTATACAGCATCAACTACCTTATGAAATTAGAAAATAACCAATTTTTTCCAAGATGCTGTAATTTCACTAATTAAATATCTCCTTTAGAGATCAATAATACTCTAAGGAATAGAAAACTTAGAGCACTTAATTCAAGTGCTTAATATTAAACATAATTTTAGTATAATTTTAAGGAAGGAAAAGTAGATATATTTACCTCTCCGACACATTATTCTTTGTCATTTAAAGATAATTTTTGAGTTACTGTATGACTACAACATCGAACAGATATTTCTCCTTCCCAAGATTCTTACGTCCCTATAAGCCCTACATTGACCTTGACCTGCATCTTACACTTCAGAAATAAAGTGGAATTGCAGGAACATATATAAGTAAATGCCAGTTTTCTCATTAGTTTAAACATTTATAAGATGTCCCAATCATATGAAGCACACTGGGAAAATCCCATATTTTATATCACTTTGCAAAGTGTGGGCTGGTACACTATCCTCTCGGCAACTCTGAGATCCAATTAGAATGTAAGGGGAAAAATTACATTCTAGTTTCCATCCCCCACTGGAATATTGCTGGTGATTGCTCACCAAAGAAGACAGCCAGAATTTGGTTCCCTTTAGCAGTCTATGAAAACACAAAAGAAGATTAGTCTCTTTAAAGCAAATTATTTTCATATGATTTTATAAGTTTTTCTTTTTCATTATTATTAAAGTTTTAGTTAAAAAAAAAAAGAAAGAAATGTATATTCTGTCAAAATCCTCCCATTATCCTTTGCTGAAACAAGTAAGAGCTTTCAGATATGAAAACAGGGCCAGGCAGAAACACTTTCTGGGAAAGTCTGCAGTGGAATGGTTTTGATAACGAACATGCCTAGAGAAATAAAATCATGAATGCTGTATGTGTTAAGGGAAGAAACTCTTATCTTCAGTTGGGTTCTGTTTCCCTTAGAGAGGCTTATGTTACCTACAATCAATAGGTCTCCAATTAAACAAAGAAGATTTACATATGCTGGTGCATTTTGGAGCTAATGAAATTGGTCTAACAGCTTTAATGAAAGTGAAGCATTGGATAGGAGGACCCAGCTCCTTAATTCTGATCTTTACCTTTTCTACCACTACTGCCCTTGGCCTCTCCCAACTTAGGATAAGTAACCATGCCGAAATCTATCCTATTTAGCGAGGATAGACAAACAAACCTGCAAATGCTCACCAGAGATAAGGCTATGATTGACAGACACTTTCCCTGCAGAGCAGGACAGTATGTGATTCAAAACCAAATGTGTGTCCATCCTGAGGAGAGGGTTTCCTTTTTAATCAAGCTTGTGCTCTTCACAAATTCAACAGCATGGAATTAAAATCCTTTCTTTCCCCTCCTAGCAGGGTAGCTAGCACATAGTAGGTACTTGATAAATGGCTATTGGTATAAAGATGGATTTCCTCACATATAAGCTGGAGCAATGACTATATTACTCTATCAACCCCAAATCATCTTTTCTAGGTAAACAGTCTGGATAAAAGTCAAGACTAGGATCTCAGATGGAAACAGAAATAGCCTATATAATTTTATACAAATGTCCAGCATCACCAAACCTTTGTTTTCAGAATTATAATTATTCACATGTCATAACTTTTAGGTTAACATGAAGCTTTGGATTTTGGTGAAAAATCAGAATCAGTTAACATGATAGAGTGAAAAGGGAAAATTATTCTGACCAAAAAAGTTTAGGCTTAAGTTCAGTCCTGAAGTGAACACCTAAAAAACTGTATTATATGTTACCTAGTTTTAAAATTCACGTTATAAGCTTCTCACATTTTTTGGTTTTGTTCAACCCAGATTCTCCATTAATTTATACACATATATATATATGTATATATGTGTGTGTGTGTGTGTATACATATATATATATAGTGTGTGGGTAGAGACTTGGCAAGGAGACAGGTTGCCCCTATATGTTCCATGCCCCAAAATTCTCATTTATGTCTTTGCATGTGCTCTCTCCAGTTTCAAGGTTAGTTATGTCCACTGGTTCACTCAATCCAGAAAGGTAATTTACTCGTGTTAATTATCCCACATTTGTCTCATACACCTTGCCCTTATTTAAACATTGCATTTATCATCTTGAGAACAAATAAGAACCTTCAATAACGCACAGCATTGTGAAAGGAGCCTTGTCAGAAGCACAAGTCACCCCATAACGCGAAGTTCCTTAAGTCCTGAAATCCCTTCTTAGAGTTCAGCCCCTACCTCCAGAAGTTCAAGAATCTAAGGCTAAGACATCAGAGTTTATTGAAACATCATCCTGGTGGGAATCTGCGATTGGGGATTCATTCCAAATTTAAAGATGAGCAATCCTTTTTCCAGATGTCAGACTTAGTTAGACAATGAGTATCCCCTCAAACAATTTCCCTCTAAATAACTGATTAAAAAACAGAAAATGGTGTTATATTGACTCATAATTATAGACTCATAATTCTACCTGAATATATATAATTTAAAATATATAACATTAATGAAGGTGGTTTATCATTAATGTGTTCAGTTTTATTCATATTTCATGAAAAAGAAAAAGGAAGACCAAAGAAAACAGAATTAAGGCCAGATGTGTAAAAATACCATGCAGGATTACAAGTGGGTAAAGTGTGGTCAAGGAAGGAGGAAAGAGACAGGGTGATTCTAAAGATTAGTAGAAAAAAAAAGAGATTTTCAAACTTGTTAAAATTTCATTATTTGGAAAAAAGACATTCCTAAAGTAAAGGAAACATCAGATATTGTGAAACTCACAAGGTAAATTCTGATATTTGTATCCAAGTGGTTTATTTAATCTGAAGTCAGCTGTGTTTTCCCTGGAAGAAATGAACTGCTAGTATCCCATGAACCCTATGAAGTTTGCCTCACTTCTCATACTGTCAAACAAAGAAAAACGTCTTGTGTTCCATGATGTCCCCCATGTCACTGTGACTAATCCCCAACCATTTTTATTTACAGCGTTCAGAACGAGTTTCTATGACAATCCCATGCCACTCTCAATGTTACACACAAATTTTCTGCCTTTTGAAAATAATTACAGAACAAATCATTTGTTCTGCACTCTATACAAAGAAAAGCACATATATTAATGGCTGCAGAAACAGATTTCACTTTCAGATTAAACAACAAGCAGATATAACAGAGAACAAAAAATTTCCAATATTTGGGACCACCAGATTGCTGTTGGTGCTGTCGCTGTTTGTATTTCACTTATCAGACATGCAGTAGTTCTTCTCCTTTCTATCACCATCTGTACACACTTTCCCAAAGGACCCTCACAGCTGCCCCATTACCACACTAACACACACTCGTACACAGAGGACCCCTTAATACATTATCTGTTTTCTTCTCACAAGAGAAAGAAAGGCAGAGCAGCTTGAGAACTCGGACAACTTAAAATCCACTTCCACGTCAAAGTCTCAAGATCGCTACCTTTCTTTGGAGATGGAGCAAAATAGAGAATTTAAGTGGTTATGCTACTGGGACTTGGCTGTGTTTTAGGAACTACCAACTGCCAAATGAAATCACCATAGCTTGCTCTCAAGGCCTTCCCTTCCTTTCTGTTTGTTACTCCCTCATTCTCCTGCTGTTTAGTTTGCCTATAACTGTTTTATACCTCAGCATTACTCAAAGGATGTCCTTAAAAAAAAGTAGAACTTTTTTTTGTGCACCAGCTGTCTCTAGAGAAGACGTGCTATGGTGAACTATTAAATAATAGAAAACACCTGTGCCCTGTTCTGTGTCTGCTTAGGTTTTCTTTGCATTTACATAGGTATTTCTGACATAATAAAACCAAAAAGTTAACACTTAGTAGTAATATCACCAAATGATAGAATTCCTCAATGTACACCAATTGTACAGGAAAAAGGTAGTATCAACAACCAGTTCTGCAAATGTCTAAAACTTCTAATGGGCTATTAGTTGGGAGAATCCTAATTTTAAAACATTGAAAGCCTTAAAATCTTAGTTTCTGAGGAAAATTCATCTAAGATAGCAACAACTCATCTCCCAGTATTTTCTTCAGCTGTGTATTTTTGGCACCTAACACAGTGCCTAACAGATAGTGAGCGCTCAAAACATGTTTGCTGAACTGAGTTGCCAAGGACATGGTGGAAACTGTCAATAAAGGCAACCAAAATACATCTTCTATGCCAACACCAACCAAAGAGCATCCACCTTGATGCAAATGATAACAGGCCACAACTGCTCCTCAACTTATACAAGAATTTTCTATCTCCAGAGCTCCTGGGATGCATAGACTAAGTTTCTTCACCGGCAAAATGAAGGTTTCCTCTAAGTTTCCTTCAAGGTATAAAATTCTGAATCTATTAACAAACCAGGACAAGGTCTAGCTGCTCACCACTTTTTAAACTTTAGAGAAAACAATGGTTTTCAGCACTATAATGTACTGCCAGAGAACAGTTTTAGCCCCATCCATAAATTCCAAGGCAGAGCTTAGGGAGTATGATAATACTGGGAAACACTTGAGAGAGAAAAACAGGCCATAAAAGGGTCAGACCTACTTACCAGCCCTAACCACTTACTAACCATGTACCATGGACACATTACTCAGCCTCTCTGTTTCTCAGCAGCATAAAGGCAATTATAAAAGCTCCCCTACCCAAAAGGTAAGGTTTATATGAAGAGCTAATAAAATAATGTATAAGAACCAACTTAAATATCATGGAGGTTAACGAGACTAGTCTGGGGTCTGACAGATCTGGCTTTCATCCCGGCTCTGCCACTACCATTGGCGTGACCTTGAGTGAGCTACGAGCACTCTCTGAACCTCTGTTTCCTAAATAACAGGAGTAAACCACAACAAAAGCCATCTACCAACTCCACTCGCCCCTACCACCCAACATGAAAAATTCTCCAAAACTTGGAGAAGTCCAAAAGGAAAACAAAACAGAAACAAAGAAACCCACATAAAGTCAAAGAAACCCATATCCACAATTCAGAAAACCAACAAAGCCAATCCTAAAAAATGGCAGCCAGCTATGTAAACTCCTTCAAGTGCCCAAAATATTTAAGAGTCTGTCACAGAATGCTCTAGCACAAAGCAAAACGTACCGTTGCAGCTGCTCTGCTCTCACTTTTTTAAAGGTGTCAGTAATAAAGGGCCAAACATGCAAATCCCTAAATGTGCATCTATGTTCCTCTCCCATCTAGCTGTCTCCCTCCAGTTCCGCTGTCTCATGACCCGGCCTCACTTACTCAGCATCACCCCCATCCCAGCACCTGAGGCTCAACTGCAAATAAAGTTAAAAGCTATGCATAATCAGTCATTAGATAGCAAAATTGAAAATGTCTCTCTTTGAAGAATCACAAAGCCTTCTGTCTGAAACCTCTGACCTTTCTGGAGAAATCACAGTCACTATAGTTTAAAAATGTAGGTGGTAAAAGTACAAAGGATTACATTTATCCATTTTGCATGTTTGCCGTCTTTTCTGAGATGAGGGGCAAATAGCTTCAGAACAATTAGTTCTTCAACCCTAAAATTTCAGGCTGCAATAGCCTCATTCTCCAAGAACTGTATACATCCTGGGCCCAATGAGATGGCACTTTTCTGTTAATTTCTATTCCTACTTTATTTTACAGAATATCTAAAATACATGATTCCAGAGACTTTTTTTTAAAAAAAATAAG
Organism: Globicephala melas; assembly: GCF_963455315.2. Lineage (NCBI taxonomy): Eukaryota > Metazoa > Chordata > Mammalia > Artiodactyla > Delphinidae > Globicephala > Globicephala melas. The sequence goes on from NC_083314.1 coordinate 136,084,272, forward strand.
ACTTTTGTCTATACAGTAAATGAGCCAAGAAAATAATAAAAATTCATTTGAATCTTCTTAAAAACCACTGTAATCCCTGATTGGGTCAGGAGGGTAAGGGACTTCTAAAAGTACATTTAAAAGAAAAAAGAATTCTTAATAAAAGTCCTTGTCACATATTAAGAGGCCATACAATAAAAGTACTGCAATAACTATCTTTCCCGGACAGGAACATACAACAATAGTTATGCTGTTGAAGAGCATCAAGTTACAAAGACTTCATTCTCAGAAGTTACTCGAAACTACTCTCCCAAAGAGAACCTCCACCATTTAAAAGAAGGGGAGAAAAAGCCAACTAAATGAATCGATCAGAAACTTTAGTAACTCAGTACTTTTTATATAAAAGACACCCATGCAAAAATCGTGCCACAGTCCTACAAAGATGCAGACAAGTTTTTGCCAAATTCTTATCCAGAATCCTTACTTCATCTTAAGTGTTTGTAACCCAACTTATCTTTAACTTCCAATTACTTAATGCTAAAAATATATTCTCAGGTATACACTGTTTTCCATCAACACTTTTTTATATCTAATATTATTTATGAATTATACTCAGCATAAAAGATGTTTATGATTTTCATTGTTCATCTGCTATTATATCTGAGCCCATACAGCTCTGCTGAATAGTATGCTACGAAGGTTTACATGCAGATGCACAGTATCTTAATTACTTATTCTACAGTAAGCTCTGTAAGCATCTCCATTCCTCATTCATTTGGAATGTTTAAAAATGCCACAAGAAGGGCTTGATGTCATCTTAACACTGAAATCCATCTGTCTATGGCCCTCTTTTGACTTTACTCCTTCTGCAGCCAAAATTTTCACAAAAGTTGATGAGAATTTGTCAACCTAAGGACTTGTAATGTCAGCTCCTTTGAAAGGCAATGGAATATTTGAAAGTGACAATGATGGGATCCCGTACATACAATATTCACTTTATGTGGGACCTTAAACTTAAATAACTAATCCCTTTAAAATTAAAATACATAGAATTCTAAATGCTTCCAATAGGGGAAGAGGAAAGAGGAAGGCACATAACACAGAAGAGACAGTTCTGAGTTTCCCATATTAATATGTCCCTAATTTTAAAAATCCAATTAAAATTGATATTGTAGCACCACAGTTCCTATTATCCACTGACAAATACCTTTCCCTACCAAAAATTACCCCTTGGATAAAGCTATATAACTCACCACAGATACATCTTCCCCAACAGCGTGAACATGTTGCATTAGCCAATCACAGGCTGGCAAAATTACAAAAGGAAATAAAATCACCCAAACCATAGCAACAAAGACAACAGTCTGACAATGGCAGATGCTACACAGACATACATACAAGTTGTTAAATCTTATTCATTTTTAAAATACATTTTATTGCTATTTTTATTTCATCTGGCTTTTATAACCCATAGAATATTTCAAAAATAGCCATTAAAATATTTACATCAATATATATGCTCTGAAAATTGTTTCTGTTTGGAAACTCATAAGCTATTGGGACCACCAGAAACACTCATCAGAGACATCAAAGGTAGGCAGTATGGAACCTGATGGAGAGGACAATGGGGTGTGAGTCCTATTTTTTTTAATTGCAATCCTCTTTTGTTTCCAATTTAATCACTTTTATCACACACCTCAGTTTTCCCTTTCTGGGGTGACTGACATTCCACACCCTAACTTTCAGATTTATTAGCATTTCTTAAAAAAAAAGAAACTTAAAAAGAAAGTCACATTTCTATTTTATTTAATATAAGTTCAGTTCAGCAGCTTTTTAAAAAAATAAACACTAGAAGAATTCATACATAAAATGAATAGATGTAGTATGTTATAATTATAATCTTTTTTCTATTTACAGTTATAAAATTCATGTTGAGTGAGGCTTTGAACTTCTGCACTAAAGTCATTAAGAACTAATCTTGCCGCAGTTTAAAGAAGTGAAAATAAGGGCATTAAATAAATCCATCAATAAATCAGTTAGTCATTTAAGGGCGTTAAAATGAAACTTTTCCCTATTTTCAATTTTCTTCCTTTGTCTTTTAAGTTAAAAAACAATTTTTTAACTAATAAAATTCCATTTCTGCTTTCCTTTAAATAATTACACACAGCCATAATCACAGAAACTTTTGGAAACAAAGTAAATTTAAAACTTTTAAATCTAATCATCGAAGGACGTTAGAAATACATATCTCTTGTGCATATTTTAAAATGCATAAAAATTTACCTAGTAAAATATTACATGCAATTCTGATTTTTAAAATAATGCTTGCTTTAATTCTCAATGGCTTACCAAAGCATCTAGAACCAATTCATCTAACTTCATCTTACAAAAAAAAATTTCTTAAACCTGTGTTATAATGCTTCTATTCACTAAACTTCTACATTCTAAAAACAAGAAAGAACAAGTCATTCCAGATTTTTGACCCCAACACTAACAAGCATGAGACCATTTCTCCCTCTTCTAACCAAGTGTGGCTTCATTCTGCGGCTAAAACCAAACTCCACAGTAAAATATCTCCGTGGGAAAGGTTTGGATTTTGACTTTTTATTTCCCCTTTGACTCAAGGTGGGTGTGTGATACCACTTAAGTGACATCCAACGCCAGACAACAGGATATAGACAGGGATATAGAATGGATCTGAATTTTGTTTTTAAAAGCATAGGATATGGAATCAGGAGGCCTGGGTTTAATCTTGCTCTGCACAAATCCCTTGGCACCTCTGAGACTTGATTTTCACCTGTCCAAACGGACAGTGAATTACTTATTTACAATACTCCTGTGAAGTTAAAGAAAAAAAATAAAAGAAAGCTACAATGTATGGCAAAACTTAGGACTGTACTTGCTGCAAAATAGACAATAAAAGTTATTTGTCTGGCTGCCTGCCTTCCTTCCTTCCTTTCTTCCATCCATCTCCTTCTCTCTACTCTCAATCGATTTAGGTCCAAAATTTACCACTAGGAAAATATGTGTAAGACATGAAGACAAAGAGTTTAAGACAAATAGTTTAAAGTTCTCAAAAAACATTAAAGCTATTCCACTTCAAACTCCAGTTATTATGATCATCCTGATCATTTCTGAGATTGAGATTAGCAATATATCACAGAACAAACTCGCCAAAATACGTAACACAAATGAACTTATTTCTCTCAATCTTATCTCATTTAGTGTCTCTTACAAACAGAAAAGCAAAAATATCCTCTGCTACAAAGTAGCAGCAATTTGTCATTTGTGGAATTATTCCTTTGGCTCATAAGCCATGTTTATTTCACTAAAGTATTAATAAGAAGACTAATTCCATTAGATAAAATATACTTTTACCCTGTGGAATTATCATACCAAAACATGAAGCACTGTTTTCTAATATTTTAGGAAATGCCTAGGGAAAAAGCCATTTCTATCTTAGCAGCAGCTGGAGAATTCCGGTAAGTTCAGGGACACCAAAGTTTGGATCAATCATTTCTATCTTACAGTTGCCTTAGCGGGAGAGAGCTAAAATGTTGACAACATTGTAGGTTACCCCTTAAAAAGCAAAATGGTAATAATAACGAATATCTCAATAGCCCCTTTTCCAAGTTTATGCATGCCACAGTGTCCCTAACTAGACCCCTAAACCCTACAAAGAATTTCTGCAAAACTTTTCTTTCTAACAATCTGAATAGAAACTCCAAAGCCCCCAATAGGTCTCTTAATCTGAAGCATACTATGCAAAAATGATGGTGAGATGGATTATAAAATTCTCCACTAGATATCCTGCTGCTTGGGATCCTTTTACAGTCATTACTTAAACCAAAACACTTTTTAGAGCATCTCCATTTGCCATTAAGTTCACGGTTTTATGTTTCTCTTAACAAAGCATGTCAGTTTATTCATTCTCTTCCTCCTCCACCTGACTTCTTCTTCCTTCCCCTGACATCACCTTCCAAGGCTTTACAATTTATAATATATTTAAAAGCAAGATCTGACCTCTAAACGACCATGGGGAAATAATTGCTGAAATGACAACGAACTGGTGTTTAGCACATTCAATGAACGCAATCTGTATTTTATGTTTTTTCTTCTATCCTAACCTCAAAATTGTTTTCAATAATCTATATTAACATTTGTGAGCAATTAGAATTGTTGCTGCTTCTGTGCAAGTTTTAAAAAACCGACAGGCTGTTCTGCATCCTCTGGAAGCAGCTTGAGGCCTTAACCAAGGAAAACAACCAGTCCTACTGTGTATACCAGTGACCACAACAAAGGCTGTGGTTTCTCCCACACTAGCCCTAAATAGGTTCAAATTAATGCTATCCATCACTGGGTGGAAAAGCAGACAAGGCAAATCCAAGCCAGCAGCATTGGGAAATTTCTTACCAACACTCAAACCTCTGAGCCATAAATGAGCTGACCTCCCTTCTACTCAAGAACACCTATACCTCTACACTCTCTATCCTTCAACTTCCATCTTCCTCACTACATTCTAGATAAAGGGTATTGTTACTATGTTCTAAATAGAGGATATTGTTACTATCTTCAAGTTATGCAGAAAATACTCAAGGATATAAAAGCCATATTTAATCTCAAGTTTGTTGATTGTGCTATCTCCCTTAAAGAATTAAAAGATAAACAGAAAGATAAATGACATTTTCTATAACTGTGTGCATATACCAATAAGTTACAGTAGATCAATCAGCCACAAAATCCACCTTTAGTTTAAGGTTAGAGTTTGAGATAGGGTGGTACTTACTGTCTTCATTAAATATCACTGTATATTAATCTTACCCCTTCTTTTTCCAAATATGTTTTTTTATTATTATAAATCACAGAAACTAACTACACAACTTTCTACTAAGGAGTTTATTAGGGTAATGAAGAAGTTTAATTCAATAATGTATAGTCTTGGATTTGAGTGTAAACACACATACACACAAACCCCTGTTAACAGAATATATTGAATATATTTTAGATATACAATCCTGCCACAAACTAACATGGTAAGTTACCTAAAAATTTAAAAATTATCATAATTAATTTGGCATAAAATTATAAACTGTAACAATCTAACATTATCAACTTAAATTTTTTTACAATTATTATTCTGTATGCACTGATAACCTTACACAGTTACACTGTGTTTAAGGTAGCAGCTTTTTAAAAAAAGAAATCATTCCCCCTACTCTAACCAGCACTCTGTGTGCAGCCTGGATGTGCACACACATGCACACGAAGCGCACACACGTTCCTACACAGACACTCCTAATCTTACACCTGCTCTGGAGCAGCAGGAAGTGAATTCTCAATCTGTCAACATGACCATCTGGTCTATCTGCATATCACGGCTTTCTCTATTACTATATGAAGGAATGGCAATCACGAAGCCAAATTACAACTAGAATGCACCTGAATGGGAGTCTCTCTCTCTCTGCTGAAATGGAATAATACGTGTCCTATCAGAGCAGAACTAGCAGTAATGTAAATAATTTGAAATGAGCGTTCAGGACAGCATAATTAAGTGGACAATATGGTACAGGTAATGTGGTCGTCAGTAACACCACTGTCAGGCTTCCAGGACCGGCACCAGGCTTCTCAGACACCGCAACTCTTTCAGTAAGCGACGGGACCTTTACTATTCCTGCCGAGCAACACTAAGTAAAGGTAGTAAAGGGAGACCATGGAAGCGATCCGTAACTATTAAACTAAAACACTACTGTGCAAACGCGTTCACTTTCTACCCTGAAACTAACAAGTACTCCTGCTACCATTAGGACAAGTTCAATTCGCTCCATCCCTGGCTAATTAGCAATTACAGCAACTACCTGACAAATTCTGGTCATGTATTAGTCTTTCAGAGTGAATTTTAAGGTAACTAAAAATACTTCCAATCTTAAAAAATTCCTCATCTGCAAAAAGTGAAGATGTTCATTGTGATTTAGCTTTGGGGCCTAATGCCACTCAAAAATTAGCAAAGGCCTTCATTGAATTAAACATAATTCTATTTGTTTAATTTTAGTTTTTAAACATCTCCACACAGCTACCTCAGCTTTCATTCTACCCGCAGCAGGTAATAACTATAAAAAGTCATTTTATGGCCTAGATACAGCAACCTACCTCTATCCAAGAGATGAGTCCTTAAAAAGTCTAACCTCTTACAAAATTTAACTAACTCAACAGAAAATCTTTCTAGAATCTGATTACATTACCAGAAGTTATACAGAAGCAGTTTAAAAAAAAAAAAAAACTCTCCAGAAAGTTCTCGGTTGAGTGCCTACTAATGAACAAAGGTTAACTTTATCTAAAAGGTCAAATGCCTGGTGGCTAAGGTTATGACCTTAACAACTTAAATTGTGACCTTGCCACGTGCCGGGTATATTGTAGATTCTGATACAGATCATCTGGTAAAGACTGGTCATAAATTAGCTTTACTGTTACATGCCCACAAAGAACACCATTTACCACAATACCATAATATCTCAAAGTTGTCATATGATACATGGGAAGAACGACTCAAAGAGAGACCAAATTAAAGGCATAAAATGGTTTTACTCTTTTATACTTTTAATGAGATGAAATTCTCAGGCTTATGGAATCACTCCGATTTCATTACACTTGTTACTGGTTATCAGCCACAAAATTCACACAGTTCTAATGCCCCTGGATTTAGAGGAGAAGAAAAAAGAATGCAGTTTATGTATTGTATTTTAGCGTCTCAATACATCTTAGAAAAATCACCTCCGCTTTTAAAAAACAATTGATTCTGCAGTAACTTCCAGTATTTACATGTGCGTTCTAAGATTTCAACTTCCTTCCCAAGGAGAGGCTGAGGCATGAAGCAATAATTATTATATGCATTTTTAGAAAGAAAAAAAAGGATCTTCCCGTGGCCATCAAGGGGGAAAAATGGCATTTTGGAAGAAAAAAAATACATGTAAAAGAAAGAGAGGAAAAAAAAAGACTATAGGTGAAAAGGCCACAATGGTTTTGGCATGTTTCTTGAAGCACATTTCAGAGTCTCTGCCTCCTGCCAATACTGGCAAGTTCTCAAAACTTTTAAGGAGGTAAAAACATTGTTTAGTGTTTACAAATCTTCAGCATTATAACAGATGCTTGTCAAATCAGTTGTATGTGAGTTGACCGATCTACCTCCTATTTGTATTGGCAGCTTCCCTTCCACAAATAACAGGTCTCTAAATCTCTTAAATCACATTTGAGATATTTTCAGACAAAAGGCCTTGAGCATCCCTCAGACCCATCCTGGTGCGCACAGAGGCGCCACGGCTGCGCAGGGAGAGCCAATGGCCTGTACTTGGCCACCGTTCAGGCGACCGAGGGATTCTGGGAGGCGCAGGAAAACCGAACCGAAAGGTAGTCTGATCCACAGTGCTGGCAATAAATCTTTCATAAGCAATAAGGATGCTAACTCTCCTAAGCAACAGTCTACCTGCCATTTTACCAACATCACCCTTCAGGTCACTGAAACCACAGCAACTATGATGGCTCAAGGGATCTGGAGCCACAGCACAGGCACAAACTGTCAATAGCGAGAGAGAATCCAACGTGAAACGGCGAGAGCGAGGAAGGCCGTGTCTCTGTGAATCTAAGGGAAACGTTCACATCTAAAAATTAGAAGAGATGCTGCTCACACCAATAAACGCATAACAGGTATTTCGCTTTGATGTTACCTTGTAAGGAAGCACCTACCATGATGGGCATCACCCACTGACACCTGCAATTTCTTATATTGGTCCATTAGAGCATTTATTATGTTATTTACTTCTCCAAATATCAAAGAGATGAAACACAAGATTTTTAGAGAGTGCTCCCCCAAAGCATATAATACCCACAACTTTTTTCGCACCTTGTCCTAGTAGATGCTCCACTTATATATGCAAATAAATTTTGAAAAAATTTTAACTCTGCTTTTTCAATAGACAAAATAAAGTAACAACAATAGGGTTAACAGGGAGTTAAGAAAGGGCCACTTGTTCCTGTTCAGAGGTCATCTGAAAGGTGCTGCCTTTTCGTTTTCGCTACCCAGAACTGGCTAAAGCAACAGGCACTTCTTATAATTAAGTATACATTTTCAAAAACCCAAATAGTTGAAACACTTACAGATCACATCCTCTAAAATACTCATTTATCCCCTGCCAACAGAATGCAAATGATGATGTGACATGCTTGCAAAGTAAATTTCTCCAGTTTCTTATGTAAGGACGGATGGATAACAAAAGTTCTCTTTCTAAAACATATATTGAGAAAAATAATAGAATAGGATATCAGATGACTTCTAAGAGCTCATATTTTTAGAATTGAAAATGTTTTGCAAAACAATGGAGTATCGCTTTTACAGGTAACATCTTCTCTGTCCTTTATGAAAAAAAAATACATGAACCCCAAAACAACCTACTGGTAGGATTCCACAACCTTCTTTCTTCCATCTGGCTCAAGTAACTGCCATGAAGGTAATCTAGCAAGACCGATATGTACATATAAAAAGTCAACAAGTTTCACAAGACCTGAGCTTTCACGTAACACAATGAGCCTTTTGTCTAAAACAAGATGAGAGGAACAAAGTAAAAATGCATTATTTTATCCAGTCCTCAATAGTTTTATCCTGAATGCTATTCTGCATGCTGTAATATGCACAGGTAAAGCATGCCTTGAAAACCGCCTTGGAACAATAAAGAATTTTATTACAAATCAAGCAACTCACCAAATCAATTATCAATATCTATTTCTCAATGTGCTCATGAACTATACAGGTTTGGTTACTTTTAAGATTAATCTTTCCATCAATTACTTAAAGAATTGGTTCGTTTTTTCCTTTAGCTATTGTAAACAACACTAAGTATTCCTAATACAAAGCTACTAAGTTTGTACTAGTGTGATTTCCTTTTCCTTCATAAATGATCAGCGATTTGATAGCAATCTTACCTCCAACCTCTTCTTAATTAGCAGGGGGGTTCAAGAGACCCCAGTAGATAAAAACACTCCCAGAAGAAAAGCAACTAAAAATATTGCCTCACTACCAAATTAAACGCTTTTTAACTAGATCACTTGCCAGTTAAAACAGACTCTTTCTTACAAGGGTTTTTATAAGACTTCTCTCACCCCTCATCAAAAAACGTGATTTAAACATATCCCATAACTGACTACTAACACCTCTGAGAACACTACTTGACAAAAGAACTAAACTTAGCGAGAATGCTCTCCAAGCTATGCTTTTCCACCTGAATGAAGGTGGAACCTCAAACAATGGAGGATCTGGCTACTCTGATGTTGGTCTACCTTGGATACCACACCGTCCATGTGGACATGGCCTGCCGTAGGGAGCTCGGGAATGGCCCAGCACATACAGAGGTCATCAGGAAAAAAAGCACACGCGAGAAAGTGGACCGACTTTTCACCATTGCACTTACCTGCTGCATGCACAAAGTATGCCAAATATAAATCGAGTTCCTTAACAGAAACCCCTATGTGATGGGGCTGGACACAGAGCCCTGGATTAGAGCACTGCGGGGACTTTACAAGGCGCTCGCCATCAGTACTTTCAAGCGGAATACCTTTAAATAAAATCACCATAACAAGGTCCAACCTCCAGACTTTATCTGCCTGGCGGAGGCAGTCAATTCTTCGCATCTTGCCTTTCTGGTCTGGGTTGGAAAGAACACAACACGGAGGCTTTTTCCCTGTGACTGTAAGAACAAAATCCTCTCGGTACTCAGGTCGGATATCTTTCCGCAACTTGGCCAGAAGTCGAGATGCCCACTTCTGCTTGACCTCTGGTTTTTCACTTAGCAACTCATCCTTCACGGCTCTCTCTTCTTCTTTTGACATACGCTTTTCATGTTTTTTGAAGTATTTTCGTTTTCGGGCCTGCAGGTTGAACCATGTGTAGGCGAAGGCTCGGACGTGGGGCAGAAGTGCTTCGATGAAAGGATGAAATTCATCCTGAGGAAATGAATGAAGACAAAAATATAACTATAATGAAAACAAAAGGCAACAACGCTTCTTCAGGTGTTCACCTTTAAAAAAATATATCCTTATTTCACTTGAAATTTGATTCAAGCATTATGTTACCAAAATCATACGTGGGATCCCTTTGGGAAGTCCAAGAGGGGGGAAAAAAAATTCATCGGTATCATGTCTCACAATCTTAAAGAAGAAAACTGTTAAAAAGTAAAAAATGTTTTGTTATGTTCACGGAAGTGTACCAGGTTCTATTGTCGGGCCTAGGTCCCAGGTTCCTTAGACAGTAAGTGAAGTTTATCGAAATGTTTATAACAACATATAATCTTAACCCTATTTCAAGGAAGGCATATCTAATTTTGCTCCAGCCTTGACCTCACTACTTGTAGTACAGCCAGGGCTCGGCGGCCAGATTGGCAAATCCTAAACATTTAGATGCCAGTCAATGTTTATGGAAGTCTAGGAGCAAAAATCATCTCTACGATCAATGGAAACAAAGACTTTCCCCTCTAAAAGTAGACTCTGATGTAGACTCTGATCTGTTTCTTAGTCATTTTGGTAACATCTAATTCCTTTCTAAGTATTAGTTACACACAATTTTTTTTAGTCAAAAACTTAGAAAAATTTGGCAGGTCCATATACAAAAGAAGAGATGGATTTGATATTCACCAGACTAAAATAAAAGATCTATGTTCAAGACATAATTGCTGATATTATAGAAATGAAACAAAACAGGGAAAAAAGGAAAAAAAAAAACAAAGAAAAGCGTACAAGCCAGATAGTAAAGAATGCGTCACTGTGACAACACGGTTGCAACTAAACACATTCAATTTACTGATCTGATTGTGAAATACCTTCAGTAATAATCATTCCGAAAAAACAGAATACTCATTCAAATTTTGAAAATAATATTTCAGGCTTTTTCTCACAGAGAAACAGGGAACCTGGTATATTCAATGTTTACGAGACTCCCGGGAAACCCTCATGGTTGCCTCTTAAAATCCAAGTAATTTGAAAATAAAATTGAATTTAAAACATTTAAATTTTTCTTACTGTTTTATGGAAAATGTTTGATTCTTTTACTTGACATTTTCTTAGGAAGTAGAAATATAAAATTAAAGAAAAATTAAACAGTAACTCCACAAAGCTTTCTGAGTACATCTAACTTTTGATTAACCAACCCACAGTAATCTTACTAATCTTAACTTCTCTCCACCGCACAACCCTCCCCCCAAAAGATAAATTATTTACTTTCAAATAAATGAGGATAAGAAAACCAAAGAGATATTTGATGACTTTTTTTAAAAGGGTGTAGGACAGACAAATATAAAATGCATTCTTTTTTGGTTTGTAATATCCATCTAAATATATTTTGGAGGCACAAGTAACTGTAATGTCCAAAATATTATTACTATTAAAGCAATTATTAATTTTTAAATGTTCAAATATAAACTGAGTGCTTAAAATTGGTGAAATACTTTAACAATCAAGCCTGTTAAAATATTGTAAGTTATAATCAATCACTTAAACACTACATATAACTTTTTTTTTAAAGTAAGGTTATATTAATATAATACACACTAAATCATTTCAATAATCAACATTTTTTTTTTCCTCTCTCAACAAATTTCAGGCTCCGTATTTCAAGTTTAGGTTTGAAAACTGCTCTTTTTCAATAAAAGAATCCAAAAGAGAAGTCAGCTTTCACAACACATGTGCATTCTTTAAGTGGAGAAAAAAACAGAGAAAAATACAAGAATTCTATTATTCTTCCCCATACACCATTAGCACTTTAAAATTTCTGATGCTTGAGAATCTTTCCTATTGCCGTACTTTAGAAGAGAGAAATGGGGTGGGGGGAGCATTTTTCAAGTCACAGTTTATCTATAAGGTATACGCCAAACTGCAAAGCATTTAAACATTACTAAATTCTGAGCTCATCCTTGAAATGCTCTAAAATACATAAATTTGGGGTTTGAAACAGTCCTTCACATTGACTGATTTTCTCATATACACAAGACATGCTAGGGACCAAGGCTCTGTGGAATTATGCAAAGAACGCCCGGAGTCTACCTTAACTACAAAGTGAGCTTTCACCAAAATGAGGATTTCATTTTAAAGTCTCAGCCCCATTTTAAAATGCAAAGAATAACTTAGCTCCAAACAATTCATATTTATGTCAAAACCTTGTCATATTAAAGAGCTTTATTAATGATGATAAACATTTAAAATAAACCTTCTAATGTGACATTTAAGTGTTCGAAGATACTCCCAATATGCTTCTCAGAGAACTGCGAACTGCGTGCATTCGTGTTCAAAAGGATTTTGTTTACCTGCCAACCAACTGCCCATATATCTCATCATAAAAATCCTTAAATGAGGCCAACTATCTCAACTAATCATTAAGAATAATCTAAGTTCCCAGTTTTACATCAAAAGTATTTACAAGTTATTACTCCCCAAAGGTCTTAAGAATGTGCCAATAAAAGTGCACAATATTTTGTATGACTCTTACTCACATACACAAGGAAAGGGCTAGTTATACTTCTCAATGCACAATTAGAAATATTCCAGAACATCAAAACTAAAGAACATCATTCACTTGCAGGAAATGCCCAGGCACAGCATAAATTAGTTTAAAAACAAAACAGTATGCCCTTATAAAGCATGTTGTTGCACATATCACCATAAGCTATATAATATTTCAAAATATTCAAGAGAAAACAAAGAATATTTTACGTTATGTACTCAGTGAGAAAGTTATGGGCCACCAATAAAAACAAACCTGAAAACCTGTTTCTAAAGTGGTAGGACTTTGAATCAGCATCTTCAACGTTCATCTGTTTGTAAGTAAGCCAAGTTTCGGAACCACGGAATGCTGATATTTTTGGAACTACTTCTTTCAAAGGTTCACCTATAAATTTCTACTGTTACCATTCTATGACCAGGTACATGATTTGGTTAAGATGTGTCCACATGGATTAAAATACGATGTCTGGAATTTTCCTGATAAAGTTTTTAAAAATTGCACACGTATATGGATTTTATTCTTTCATTTAGAGTAATTTTTATCACTGCGCTTTACTGGACTTTCTTTAATGACCAATAAACTACCTAAGTTTTTCTTTTTAAAACTGGCTCTAAAGCTTTATAAATATTCCGGCAAGTTAAATAAATTGTGAATCAATTTCTAAAAGAAGAACTCATAAAATTTATGGCCCTCATTCACTATTTAGTGTACATTTTCTTTACAAACTGTTACACTAAGTAAGCGTTTCTCTTAGTGGTGTTTCCAGAAGAAGGCCTACTAAATGTCACTGCCAAATAGGTTTAAAAAAAAAAAAAAAACTTTCTTAATGTGATAATAGCTCATGAACCAAAAGAATCCAACTTTGTTAAATACCTGACTATGCCCTGGGCCTGCATGGGTACACAGGTATCCTCATGTATGCACCATCCCAAAATACAAATTTATCTATTGAGAGCTCACTGGCGAAGACGCTAATGTGTCTGCTAAGGTCCTTCCCCACTAGGGCAGCACACTGGTATTATCTACCAGTTCTACGTGTTGCAAACTTTTGCCAGCTAGAACTTCAGCCTTTGAATCTCAGCATTTTCACTGTAGTCATAACTCATTCAAATTATCTTACACTTTGCATCTTATCCATATGCAATTGTGAACCTTGCCAAAACTGGTTGGAAAAGTTTCATTCCATACTTCCACGAGTTACTAAAATAGGAACTTTGGAAGTTTGTTAGGGAAAAATAAAAAACTTTTACAATAACTAAAAGCAACTGCTATCCATTATTAATGCTAGGCCTAAATCCCAAACAGACCATTTCAACATAGAAGATGCATTTAAGAGTCTTCTGAGATCAAATAGCCGGTAGATGACTGTTAGATATTGCAATAAGAAGGCATGTCATGTGGGAAATGAATCCAGAAACTAGAGAGGAGAGAAGAAACTATGGATACTTTTTAGTCTTCCAGAAAGTATTCCGGTTAAACCGTTATCTCCTGCTAAATGAAAGCAAGAGGTGGTAGCAGGTTTTTGAAGGGAGTGGTGAATAAACATTTTATATGAAGCATACAAACTTCATCTAGGTGATTAATGGTCAGATCGCAATGTACCAAAACAGTATGAAGGCTCACACTTTTCTTCAAAAAAATTTTAGCGCAAGATCACTTTAGCTTCATGCCTTTTACTCAAAGAAAATAAATAATATATTCAAAAGGGACCAAACTTGGGGCCGTGAAGTAGCAATATTTTGCCTGGGGGTGGTGCAGACAAGGGAGGGATGGAAAGGGAGGGCATGGAAAGGAGAGGCGCTGGGGCGACAGAGACCCACGCTCCGAGTTAGGTCGGAGGGAAAAGTTGCCCCCGTCCTGTGCGCTGGGCGGCCCGAGTCGCGCGGCAGCAGCGGGAGGCGGCGGCGGCGGCGGCGGCGGCGGCGGGGGGGGTGGGGGCGAGTCGCGTCCGGCCCGGCCGCCGCTCAGGCTCGCGGCCGGTAGCCCAACTCCGCCCGGCGCGCCCCGGCCCGCGGCCTCCGTCGCTCGCCGACCCGCGCAGCGTGGGCTCGTCCCGACACCGAAACTTTCGCTCGGGAAAGCGAGCGGGCGACTGGCGGCGAGGACGCAGGCTCCACCCGGCCGGCGCGGGGGGACGCGGGGCCACGCAGCTCCGCTCCGCCGAGCCCCGGGACCGGCTCGCCGCCGCCCGCCCATGCCCAAGGGGCGCTGTCCCGGCGGGGGCCCTGGCCCGCGTCCCTCCCGCGGCCGGACCCCAAAGGCTGACAAACAATAAACAAAAGTAAGAGTTTGGGGAGGCTGCTGCGGCGCGGGCTCAGCGGGCGGGCAGCGGGCGCGGGGACCCGAGTTCTCCCGCAGCCAGGGGTGCAGCGGCCCCGAGAGTGCGGGGCGTGCTGGGGGCTCCGTCGGCGGCCCCCTCCCCGGGCGCCGCGTTAACTACAGAAACCGGCCTCGCGCCTGCAGAAACGCTGAGTCCAGATTTCAGCGTGTCATGGGCTGCAACCCCGCCGAAACACGTGCGGGGCGTCCGAAAACACCGCCGTTCCGCAGTCAATCGCCCCGATATTAATTAACGCATTAATAAGAGGGCGCCATTAGCCATGTGCCCACACAAATGGCCGTGCAAGAGGAATGCACCCGCATGGAAACAAAGTTACTTTCTTAAAGCTGTATTTCTCCACCACCCCCCCTCCAACGAGCATACGCGCGCACACACACACACACACACACACCGAAACACGCGCAGACACGGGCACACCCCGAGACACATGTCCCGGGCCCTGCTGGCGCCGGGGTCCCCGGCACCCCCGGCCCGGCTCCAGGTCGGCCCCCGCCACTCCGACCCCCACAGCCCCTCCGCATCCAAACAGCTGCTTACCTGGGTGAGACAGAGCGGAGAATACATCACTGCCCGGCGGTGGGGTGTGCGTGTGCGTCTGGGTGTGCGGTTTGGAGGTGTGCGTGAGTGCGGGTGAGAAAGGAGAAAGAGGGAGAGAGGAGGAGAGAGAGAGAAGGGGGGAGAAAAAAAAATCAAGCCTGCTTCTTGCGTTCACATTTCCAACTCGGCTCAACTGCAGCCAGCCAGCGCTATTGCCGCTCCATGAGCTGAACTTTAACCCCGCCTAGAGTTTCCCTACACTCCACTATACATGTCTACTGTACGCGGGCGTTAAAGGCATAGCGCACCCTTTCCAGCTCCCGCGCCCGCCGGCCGGGTGCCCGCGAGCTGCCCGCGCGCCCGCCTCCGCCTCCGCTCTGCACCGCACCGCACGGCCGCCGCCCGCTCGCGCCACCGCGGGGGGGTGGGGGGGGCGGTGTGGGGGAGGGGGCGGCTGCGGCGCCGCGCGGCCAGCCGGGTCCCGAGCCTCCGCGGCCGCTCGCGCTCGCTCCTCTCTCGCTCCCTCGCTCGCTCCCTGGCTCGCTCGCTCGCTCGGCACCCCCCTCCGCCCCCCCAGTCCCCGCTCAGCGCATTACTGGGTAACGCAGTGAGGAGCAGTTACAGTCTGTACTCCCGGGCAGCTATAGGCTGCCACAGGATGTGCTTAAGCAAACAAAACTACTTTTCCTCGTTCCCATCCCCCAACCCCCGCCGCAGACCTTCGCGGACCTCGGTGGAAGACTTGGGCAACTTTGCCAGGTTGCCCTGCACCCCTCGGTTCGCTGCGTGGGCACGTAGAGAACCGCGGAGAAGGCGGGGGGGGGCAAATTTGCATGTATGCAAATATTTTTTAAAAATCAGACCTCCTAGGTAACTTTTGTTCCCTTCTGAAATGCGGTACGGCTCAAAGCATTGTAGTCTCTCCAACGAAGCTTTTTGTGGGAATAGATCGTCGGCAGAGGTAATTATGCACAAAATCCTGCAAACTTTGTGCAGCTTCAGTCCTATGGCCTCCAGAAGCGGGGGTGGTGGGGGAAATTTTCACAAGGAAGATTCACCGGATTTGGGGGCTGGGGGGGGTGGTGTCTGGAGAAAGGGAGGCGGAGATTAACTAGCTTTCTCCCTCCCAGGACTGTGAAACTAGTGGGTTTGAACACAGACGCCATAGAAAAAGTTCTATCACGTTCAGAAACAACAGTGGTTTAGCTATGACATCTTTCTCTTTTTAGGAAGAAAAAAAAAATGTGAAAGGGATGTCCCCTTAGGGAAGGGAGATATTCTGGTCCACAAACACGTGCCCAGAACTGGACACATGCTATCATTACTGTCCCTGTTCCTGAGACACCTCTGGAAGGGTGCCTTTTAAGAATCCCCTCTTTTTCCCTCCCCCAGGTAATAGTTCTTAAAATGGAAAAGAGCTTCCTGCAATTATTTTAGGTTTGCTAAAGTATTGTTTTGGCAAAAGAGGGGGTGGTTTTTAGGGTTTGGCAAGTTGCCAATAAGCCTGCTTTTCCAGTTTTTTTTAACCTCATATTTTCTCTCTAGGCTGTCTTCACTGATGGGAAAGAAAAAAAAAAGTATACCTCCTTCCTCCAAACCCCCATCCCATTTCTTCCTCCTCATCTCCCTCACTCTAGTTTGCAGCCTGCTGCATTTTCTAATCCTTCTCAAGATTCCAAAAGGAAAGACGACTGTATCACGTTAAAGGCTCTGGCACACAGACAGGGGAATCTGCACCTTGGTAGAGGTTACACAGCTAGAGAGCCTCTGAAAAGAGGAAATTACTGTAGGAATGCCCACTCAGCATGTGAGGGTGAGGTGACGTGTTAAGGCCACTCTCATTCAGACTCTCCCCCACCCCACCCCCTTTTTAAAAGTAAGGAGCAAGAAATATGCTACTGGAGAAAACAAAGTTCTCTGAAATAGTCTGCATCTTTCTAACGTGATTTTATGCTTGTTCTCCAGTTACTTTATTGCCAGAATAATTCCTGAATTCTCAAGAGACCATTTTCACACGCGCCCCCCACCCCGCTTCTAAATCTCCTTGGAAAACTCTGATTATTTATTAAGGGGTGAGGGGAAATAATGACTTAAACCTTTAATGAGAGAGCCCCGTCTTCCCAAACTACACAACTGCTTTTCCTTGGTTCCTCTTGGATTATCAGTAGGGGAGAAACGTCCTAAATGTCAAGCCGAATAACGGAGACAACATCCCTGGCCACGAAAACCCTCGCTGGGATCTATAACTTCAACGCGCTCCAAGTTTCCTCGATAGAAGTTTCTGGCTGACGGTTCCAACATGTAACTGAGGCACAGTGAGAAGTTATTGTTCCGAGTGTGTACTCTTGGGAAGCTTTCTTCCAGAGCAGATTAAAATCTTTCTTTTGGTGTGTTAAAAGATAGACTTCACATCTGCCTCTTCCCAAAACAGCAAAGATGCTGACTTTTAATTGAATCTCAAAAAAAAGGAAAATAATTTTTTAGAAAGGGCTGGCACGTCGCCCTGGTTTAAAAAAAAATGGGGAAAGAAATTTAATGCTGCTATTTCTACTTTGAAAACTTCTTTTGTTGCAGCAGTGGATGTGCCCGCGATTTCCAGCTTTCTGCGGTTAGCAATATTATCTTAAGTAACTTTTGGCGCCCTTCGTAAGACTTTTGGATATGGGACGATTGTTTGCGCCCTCTAGGCAAGGGCTGGATCCAAGTTCAGCACCAAAGCCCTGCACATCCGCTCCTGCTTTCTCTCCTACCTCCGCCAGCTCCCGCTCCCTCCCCCGCGGGAGGTGGGGGGGTGGGCCGGCGGGGGAAACACTACAAAGCACAGTTCCAACTACAGCCTTTGGAAACAGGACTGCGAAAAATACAGTAGAAGAGTTACAGTTACAGAGAGGCTTCTGGTAACTTTCTCTCCAACAGGCATAAATTTAAACACACAAAGAAACAGATGTTCCTCAAAGGGCAGACTGGGGGTAGAAAACCTTTCCAACCCTCTCCCCTACGTCCCAAGTTGCAAAAGTAAATCCTTGTCCAGAGTTCACAAAGATACTAAGACCCTTGAAAGAGAACAGGGATGGAGGGCGAAGAGAAGAAAGAAAGGATAGTAGAGAGAACAGTATAGGAAACACAGGTGAAGTACAAAAACTAGTTTACTGCAATCGTATAAGTGACCCATTGTTAGGAAGGATAAACCCCTTATTGGAAATAACCACTCCAGTCATTTATTTTGCAAGTGCTAGGCGGCTGCCTTGAAATGGGATTGTCTCTGCGCAAAGGAGGCTCCTGTCATGCTCTCTGCTATCCATATTCTCCCTGGCACAGAGCCCAGCCTTGCATTTGCTGTGTTTTATTTGCAGAAATGTTACCTTGCCAGTTTTAGTGAAATCCTCTTAGATATATAAATTATGTCAATAAGGTTTCACTTATATGTACATCTCAAATACCTCTCATTTTGGAGGTTACTTAATAGGAAGATCTTATTAATATGATTTAGATTTTAATGTACAAAGCAATGAAGGTAAAATTGGGGTTTGTAAGTGACAACGCCATTTACTCTAGTTCCTACCAAGACTAACTTTATTACTAGCAGCTTCCAACATTTTTCTTCTCTAGTTTTTTGACCTACAGTCACTTGTGTGCAGATTTTCTTATATGCATATATTCCTAAATTGAATCATGTTCCTGAACTGAGCATCCAAGTGGATTCTTACATCAGATTTCCAGGCCAGATTTGATTAGAATGCCTAAAGCCCTGGGAAATAGCTCAATGGGAATTTAAGCCAAAGATGGGAAAGAGCCTATATTATTTTCCATTCACTTCCCAACAGAATTAGGTGTCTACACAGCTCAGAGGGAAGGAAGAGATGGATATATTTTAGTCAGAGGCTGCCAGTTACTGTCTCCAAGACAAGCTACCGCAGTTGGTTTCCACTGGATTGGTGTCAAAGACTTGTCCAAGAGTCCAGACTCCAGCTAAGAGTTAGCGAGTCAGCAATCTTCCACACACACCCTCCACAGGGGTTGTTGTGGTAACAAGAAGAAACGTGAACTTGGCCAGTCTCAAGATCCTATTCGCTACTGACCATATATTTAAACAGAATTCAAGAAAAGTCAAGAACAACACTCTCTTTCTCCCCATCTTCCTTTCAAATGTATAAAACAGCTGTCAGTCCACCTGTGAAACAGTCTCTCTCCCTTAAAACTGTTGTTTAGAGTTCAAGAGAGGCTTGCCTATTCCTTCAAAGTACCTGAAAAGCCAAAGCTTCTAAGATAATCAGAGTAAGACGTTTTGCAAGGCTAATTGTGCAATATATTACTTCCCAAAGCTCACTACAGTCCCAGTTTTCAAGCCACACATTTTTAAAAGTTGAACCTCACCTTCCACAACCATTAACAACTTCCCTGAATTTACAAATAACAATTCATGCAAAGTTAAAGATTTCTCTAGCAGAATTTTTTAAAACTTTTCCCAAAAGGCAAAGAAGAAGGCATACAATTCACGCAAAACAAGACAAAACAAAACCCACGCTGTTTTGTTTTTTTTTTTTTTTTTCTTAAACTCGAAAACTCTTTCCTATTGTGTTTGCTAAATCCGGAAGAGCTTGTAGCTTTGACAGCTTGAACCGCACCATCCCCTTCAGAGCCGCAGAGAACTTCAGATCTTCTCTGCCCGGCCCCCTCTGGCTGTTGCGAGCCATTGTACACCCATGCTTGGATATGATTGGATAAAGCTTTTGTCAATCTCCCATCTTGTCCCATTGATTAGAGGATCGAATAGTCAATTACTCTCTGGGTCCAGACATTTCTTTTCGGGTTAGGTTGACTGCTGAGGCCAGACGTCTTTTTACAGAACAGAGCACGTACAGGATTTTTTTCCCCCTTCTGGAACCGAGCAAGCGCTAGGAGGAAAAAAATCTGTCAAGCTCAGCAATTTTTTCAAATCTCGGGGAGGAAAGAAAAAAAAAAAGGAAACCCGGTCCCTGATGCACATAGCAAAAAAGAAAGAAAAAAAAAGCCATCCACAAAGCTACATCTTTAAAACAAAACCATTACAATAGACATTTACCCAGCAGTCACTTCAATGCATATGCAAGCTAGAGAAATTTTAAAGTCTTAGCCATTAAACAAAATCATTCTACCATTATTGTTTATAAAACACATATCGTATAAACGCAAAATAGAAAGTTTAAAGATGTACCACGTACCACTGCAATGTAAAAAGAGTACGTGAGAAACTTTAAAATGTTCGGACGAATTGCTTCATTTGTTGTCCCCATTTTTTTTTTGCATGAGAAAAGATATCTAAATAAACTTGGAACCGTTGAAAACCCGGAAGAGATTTTTTTTTAAGCTGTTGGCCAATTGCAGGCTTCTTGGAGATTTTTTTTTTTTTTTTTTTTTTTTTTTTTTACTCCAAATCAGGAGGCTTTTGCAATTGCAACGCGCGCTCTCTGCCTCTCTCACTGTCTCTCCTCTTTTGAAAGCGATCCAACCCCGGCTGGCTGGTTCTCAGATTCTCTCTGGTTTTGCCTTGTGTGCTTTGGATTGTACGAGACTTTGCAGAAGTTGCCATCGATTCGCAGTCCCTCTCTCCCGTCCCTACTCCCTTGTTTATTTCCGCAATCGCTGCAATTTGCATAGTAACCACGCAGGAGGCGCCGGCGGCTGCCTGCGGAGGGGGCCGGGAGGGGGCAGGGAAAAGGCCTTGCCCCCTTCTCCCTTCCTCCAGTCGCTCTCCCCGCCAGTCTCCTCCTCCCCCACGGCGTGTGGCCAATAGGAGCCCCGGCATTCAGCGCAGGCTCCGGTCGGGACACCGTTCGGAAGAAAAGCCCCTGTGTTACTAGGCCCCGCTCTCAGGATGGTGTTTTTGGCGCAGTAGTAGATCCCCGGCTTGCGGACCTCACAGCCGGTACTAGGGAGATGTGAGGATATAGTACCTTTGCCTGCGGTTGTGCGGGTTTTGCACGTTTTAATCAAGTCTGCGCACCTGCTTTCTCGGTTTCTTTTTCCACAACCTCTCGTGAGTTATTAGGCTAGTTCATGATGGTTAGTGAGAGATTTAACCTTTATTTGCACTGGTGTAGACCAAGAGTTAAAGATCCTCTTTGGTTCATTAAATCAAGAGAGTGCAAAATGTCACAGAGAACTCGCAGTGAAATAAAGCTTCTGCTCCAGGTTCAGAAAGGAAAAAGCGTTGACTCTGCTCTCTGCAGATGGCTGACATAAAATTGTTAGGTGCGCTCTCTCAAGAATAAAGCTCTTCCTTTAAAGCAGGAGATGCAGTGAAGTTCTAACTTAATTGCAATTGTCTGGTTTGTCAATATCCTTACAAAACCTGGGTTCCACAAAGTTTAATGCACCCCTCTACCTCCCATCCCCCCAAAAGAAGAGCTGTAAGAATCTCGACATTTAAAGGGGGAGGAGGGTTAAACCACAATTATTGGAATATTAAGTCCTTCATCTCACTGATTCATCTTATTAATCCAGACCCTTTAAGATCATGTAATCAGGATATTTCAATGTCAACCTTTCATGTGTTTGTTTTAAACAGCAAACTAGCCATTGATGCAGTGGTGGTGTGGGGAGAGTGTCCCTTTAATTGGAAATCTTCACAACCGGGCTATTGCGTTTTTTTTAAATGTGTTTGCTTTACATCAGTTAAGTAGCGTAGGACGTTTTGCTGAATAACTGAGTTACGTGAGAATGTGTGCTTAGCTCACTTGATAAAAATTATCCAATAAGAAGTCAAGAGGAATAGGAAGCAACCTGGCAGTTGTCTGATTTTCTTAACTGTCCTTGGTGAAGGTACCTAATTAATTAATAACAGGACCTTGCACAGTTAAATTAGAGGTTAGAGAAACCTCCTATTTTATTTTGAACCACATTTTTGGCTGTAGGCTTGCACTTTACAACTCGCTAACTGATGCAGCATTGCTGGGAGGTTTAGTACTGTGGCTGCCCTTGGTGTTAAGCAAGCTTGGCTGTTCTGGTCTGCCGCTGATAGATTCAGATATTGTCTGGCTCTAGGAAGTCTGTGGCATTTAATCCTGGCCTCCTCCACTGAGCATACATTTCCACTTGGCATACTACTTTCACCCTAGAAATACACTTGATGAGATGTAGTGGCTTAAGTAAAAAGAAAAAATAATTTTTTAAGTAATCAAAAAAGTTCTAAGCCTAGTTCAGCTGGTGCTAGGGCTGTGTGATCTTGAGATGGTTACATAACACCTGTAAAATAGGACATCGACCTATTGTGAGAATGGAGGTCTGTTTTGTCAAGAGCTAAGAGCCTTTGAAATGCACAAGAGGTATCACCTTGTATTGCATTGCTCTGTAGAGGCCATGGTCTGAATAATTCCCAATGCTAAGCAAGCCAGGCCTTGTCAGTAAGTGGTAACAGTGAGTTTTGTGTACAATGTCTGTAGTTCATTAACTTAGTCTAATGTGGTAGGTTAGTACAATTTCCAAAGTGAACTTTTATATCTCCATCTAGTTAACAACATAGTATAGGCTTTGGAGTCCAACTTAGGTGTTAATGTTGGTCCTACTATGTGACTCCAGGCAAATTATTTCACCTCTGTAAGCTTTAGATTCCTCATCTGAAAAAATGGGACATATTAAGAACATTTGTAAATTACCTAGTACATTATATGTGGTCAATATACGGTAGCTATAATAATTATATTATTACTGTTTAATATGTACCATGTTCTAGGTACATTGAATGTGCTAGCTGGGGATACAGAGAATAAGATATTATCCCTGCCTCTAAGAAGCTTTCAGTCCAATGGCAGAGATAAGACATAAAGGTAAATAACAATGTAATGTAATAAGTGCTATGTCCAACTTAGATATACATAAATGGCAATGGGAACACAGATGACTGATTTTGCCTGGATGTATAGATAAAAAGCTAAACAAGGGAAATGACATTTGTGTTGGGCCAAAAGTATGAATTTGCCACGTGAACAATCGAGGGGCAGGGCACTCCTGTCCAGGAAAGCACAGAGATGTCAGTGTATGCAATGGGCCAGAGAATGGGGATGGGTTCGATTGTGGCTTGTTGCTCTAGCTAGTATTAGCTTGTGTTACAGTAACTAGAGATGTAGTTAGAAAGGCAGACTGAGGCAAGATGGTGGAGAACCTTGCGAGCCATTTAAACTTTTGCTTGAGGGACCGGGGAGGCATGAAAAGTATTTAATTAAAAGATAGACAAGGAAAGATTTGCAAATTAGAAAGATCATGCTAGCAATGGAGGCAAAGAGACCAGTTAGAAAAAGGCGAGAGAAGATAAAGTCTTGAACTATATAGCATAGCACGAATGAATGAGCAAGAGAGAGAAAGGGGGGCAAGAGTAGAGGGTAGGAGAGAGGTGAGGAAGCAAGGGAGACGCGCCATTGATATTTACTTTAGGGACTCTGATCAACAGGGACAACTTAAGAGTGCAATTTGTCCAGACTCTCCCCAAAGTTCAAATATCCACCCGATGTATAATAAGACCTATTAGTGAAAGAGGCTCTCCTTACCCCACAAATTGTCACTTCTATATCCTTAAACCTACCAATATTAAATAATTTTAAAATAAAACAGTAACCATAACGATAGCTCACATAGATTGACTGTTTACTCTCTATTAGCTCTTCCCACACCCTGAATTTGTGTTCCAGTAACTTCAGCCCCACTGAAAATCAGCTGCACATTGAATAGGGTGATTTTGAGTCGTCAACCCCATTGAGAGCCTCATGTTTCCACATAGGCCTGTTTTATGCCTTGAAAATAGTAGGCTCTTCCAGGAATTCTGCTTTGTTGACCCAAATAAAAACTTAATCCTCTTGCAGGGCATTGATATGGAGACTAGAACATCAGAGTCTTACAGAATTAGAAACATGATTCAGAATTGCAATATTTTTCTCATAATAAATTTAAATTTCCAAACTAAGTTGAATGTTGAACACACAGATATATTTCACATTTTCTTGATTTGCTTGGTAAATCCTAGATCATCCAAAGTACTTTTTAGGCTAAGTAATCAACACTGGCATTTAGAGATCTAACATGGCAATATAAAGGATAAATACTAGAAGCAAATTTAAATCTAGGATTTGATGAGGCTTCCAAATAAGCAAGTTGTGGCAGACTATTGTCTCCCTTAAATCTGTTCTCTATTTTTGGAGACATAGATGAACAGTTTAGAGCCTATATTTCCCAGCCTTCCTTGCAGATAGGCATGACACATGGTTAAGTTCTTCTCAATAGAATGGGAGCAGAATTTCTGAGTCCAAGCTCCATGTCACTTGCTTCAAAGAAATTTCTTGTCAATTTTTGACCTAAGGACTGCAGTGAGGCTATGTTAGAGACTGAACTTCAGTGAAAAAGACCAGGACAACGCCCTAGGAGACAAGAGAGCAGCAAGGTAGGAGAACCTGTGTCCCTAAACGACCTCATGGAGCAAAGCTGCTCCTCCAGCCTAGATCATGTTTAAACTGTTGTGTTCTGAGGCCTCTGATATAGCAGCCTAGCCTTTACTATAACTAATAGTCAAGATTATAAAATAGTCTCATGATACCTTTGGATTTCTCTCTAAAATGTTATGGTTTTTCCCCAACTTGGTACAGATCACATTTGGTTTTATTATCACCCTCCTTTTCCAGACTCTCCTCCTGCCTCAATTCTCTCTGATACCCCCTCGTCCCATCCACGCTAAATGACCCACTTTTCTCATCACTTTCTGAACACACCATACATGTTAATTCGTCTCTTCCCTTGTTTGTGTGCTTTTTGTCTGTCCAGAAATCCCTAAAAAATGGGTTCCACTCATTTTTTTTCGAGAACCAAATGCTGCTTCCCAACTCCCCTGGCAGAATCCATCAGTCCCTCCTGCATGTTCGATAATGTCTTATCCTCACCTCTAGGACAGCTCTCTACATATTGTATATTAGTTATTTGTTTGTCCATTTGTCTGCTAGACTATGAGCTCCTTGAAAGTGTGGTGACTTCATTCATCCTTGTATAACTACAAGCCAAGTGCCATAGTATATCCTCAGTAAATGTTGGTCAAATTCACCTGTGAATGAATAGATGAACAAATTGTTAGCTTTCCAGCCTTGTAGTCTGATGAAATACAGGGTCAGGAGTGTGGCTCATGCAAGATGTGGCATTATGACCAGGTGGAAATTTTAAGTATCAAAATAGTAGGACATTGAGTTTGTCACAGGCCTTCCACATATGTTCTCACCTTTACCTTTCCTCTGGATAAGTCAGCCATTGTCATTCTCACCACACAATCGAGGAAACTAAGGCTCAGGAAACCGTAGGGGTTACTCAAGGTCATTCACATAGTGAGTGGTTGAATAGAATTCAATTTGTTTAGCATTCCTCCCCAAAGCTCTAGCTATGATGTGTCTGACTTGGGAAAAAGTTCAGGCTTCAATTTTTTAAAGTACTGTTTTAACAGTTAGTGGGCTCCAATCATAATCGAAGGCAAACACATGGACCCATCCTTTTTATTAAAAAAAAACCAGCTTTATTGAGGTATAATTGATATACAAAGAACTGCACATATTTAATGTATCCAGTTCGATGAGTTTGGACGTATACCAACACCCATGGTACCATCACCACGATCAAGGTAATAGATATATCCAGCACCTCTCAGAATTTCCTTGTCCCCCACCCCAACTTTTGTTTGTGGTAAGAACATTCAACTTGAGGTCTCTCCTCTTAAATCTTGAAGGACACAGTACTGTATTGCTAACTCTAGACACTAAATTGTACAGCAGACTTCTAGAACTTATTCATCAAGCAGAGCCGATGAATAACGTTGAATAACAACTCCACATTTCCCCCACCCCCAGACCCATCCTTCTTATCTTAGACACACACCATAATAAACTAGAAATTCCTCAAGACCAAAGACGATGGTGCACAACTGAGCTGCTAGGACAACCAGAGAGAGGAAATCTGTATGATGACTAAAGTGAAGGTAGCAAAGTACGAGTTCCCAATTCACAGAAGAAGAGCTGAAAGGGACCTCAGAAGTCTCCAACCACCACATTTTACAGATGATAAAACTGAAACTAGCAGAGTGAAGTAGCTAGCTCACGGCCACACAGCTGGTAAAGAATTAATCCCCAGTTCAGTGCCAGTTTCATTACATCATGCAAGGGATATTTTGCAGGAATGGGAAAGGAGTGAATAACTATCTCTGCTATCAAAGTTGAAAAGAGGCCTGAGAAAGTGAAGAAATACTGTTTGTGAATCTGATAAGAGAAAGAAAATGGTTAATTATCTAAATTGAAGGGACAGCTATAAAATCCAGGCAGGTACCTGAAAGATTTACCTCTACGTGCTCAGACAGTTCAAGGATAATTCTGAGGAAAAATAAATGAGGATGGGGGTGAGAGCAGCAACTGCAACTTGGTGTGAAGAGCTGTGAGGGATCTGGTTCTCTATTCTCTGCTCTTTGTGGCCTCCGGCAGTTCAACCTCTCCCTCTGGCTTCCTTCTCTGTAAAATGTGAATATCATCAGCCTCGCTTACATCATGAAGTTTTGTGAGGATTCAATGAAATCATGAACGCAAAACTGTACAACAATTTGGGTTTCTCTTCTGTGAAGGCCTATACCACCAACAGTTGTTTATCATCCAGCACAGAATCAAGAACATGGATATTTAGTTGGTCGTATTTATCCTGCCTCTACTCAAAAATGTTTTGGAGTGGGGATGTGTGTGTTTGTATATGTGTATCTGTGTCTATTTATCTCTATCTGTCTAATTATAGCTATACACATACAGACACATACCAGTCATATAGTCACATATATATCATGTATATACATATATGTGTGTGTATATACATATACACATATGTATATATACATACACATTATATATGAGTGAGAGACTATTAAGATAGAAATAAGATAAAATCAAAGCCAAGGTTAGTGTCCAAAATACACTCAGTGAGATCCTATGTACTTTTCTAGAGTTGGCTTGCAATTTTGACTTTGCAAGCCAACTTAAAAATCAACTTAAAAAAGGAAAGGTAGGGACTTCTAATCAACTTAAAAAAGGAAAGGTAGGGACTTCCCTGGTGGTGCAGTGGTTAAGAATCCTCCTGCCAATGCAGGGGACACGGATTCAAGCCCTACTCAGGGAGGAGCCCACATGCCGCGGAGCAACTAAGCCCATGTGCCACAGCTACTGAGCCTGCACTCTAGAGCCCGTGAGCCACAACTACTGAGCCCGTGTGCTGCAACTACTGAAACCCACACACCTGGAGCCCGTGCTCTGCAACAAGAGAAGCCACCGCAATGAGAAGCCTGCGCACCACAATGAAGAGTAGCCCCGGCTCGCTACAACTAGAGAAGCCCGCACGCAGGAACGAAGACCCAACACTGCCAAAAATAAATAAATAAATTTATTTTTTTTAAAAAAGGAAAGGTAAAAACATATGAAATATACAATATTCATATGATTATAAAATGCAAATTCAAGAAGGGTTGTTCAAAAGCAACACAGACATTCTGAGGTCTGCAAAGTTGTAATACATAACCTTTCACCACCACCATCACTACTGCTGCCATACATACACACAGACACGGGTTGTCCTGAAGAGGACAAGCTTCACTATGAGGCATGGAACCATGTACTCAATCACTGGATGAGCTTCCAGCCAGCATAAGGACAGAGGAAGTAGGAAGGATGGCATCTTCTAAAATGACTAATTTAGGAACTCCTCAACTGTAGCTTGAGTGCCCTGGGCTAGTGGTACTAGTGTTCCAGATACCGCTAAATTAGAATGTACCTGCTATTGGTTTGACAGCAGTGACTATAGGGCCCAGAACATCAGCAACAAAGAAATGAGAGAACCAGTTGAGGTTGACCCCTATGGCCCTGGGGTTTTTCATACTCTAATTTTTTTTTTTTTTTTGGCTGCATCCCACGCAGTTTGTGGGATCTTAGTTCCCTGACCAGGGATTGAACCTGTGCCCTCAGCAGTGAAAGTGCAGAGTCCTAACCACTGGACTGCCAGGGAATTCCCCACACTCACTCTAATATTCTTAAGATCATATCCCACTCCCCCCAAACTAGTATGGATAGGAAGGAAACAGGAACTGGACAGTTGGCATGGACACCAAGTTCAGACTCTCTTTTCCATCCTCAATCCTTCAGCTCTCCAGCTTCCCCTTCTCTTTCATAAGATGACTCAAAATGGGATCAGCAAAGGGAACACCAGCAAAGGAATTTATAGAATTGGGGTTGTTGTTATTGTGTTGGATACACTAGCAGTAACAAGTGTGTAGCTTGCTTCAAAGCCCAGTTAATAGGCTAAGAATCACGATTATGAGTCAACCAAAAACATTCCAGAAAAAAAAATGCCTATGTGGGTCAGGGTAGGGAGATGGGGCACAATCTGACACTGTACTGGTAGAACCCTTAGGAAGATGGCAATCTTTTTTTTTTTTTAGTTGTGGTAAAATATACGTAACGTTTACCATTTTAACCATTTTTAAATGTACAGTTCAGTGGCATTAAGTATATTCACACTGTTGTGCAACCCTTAACACTATTCACCTCTAGGATTTTTTCTTCATCCCAAACTGAAACTCTGTATCTATTAAAGAGTAACTTGCCATTCCCTTCTCTCCCCAGCCCCTAGCAACCAGCGTTTTACTTTCTGCCTCTATGAACTTGATTATTCTAGGTACCTTATATAAGTAGAATGATTCAGTATTTGCCCTTTTGTGAGTGGCTTATTTCACTTAGCATAATGTCTTCAAAATTCATGTATGTTATTGCATGTGCCAGATTTTCCTCCCTGTTTCAGGCTGAATACTATTCCACTGTAAGTATATACCACACTTTGTTTATCCATTCATCCATTGATAGAAACTTGGGTTGTTTCCACCTTTTGGCTATTGCGAATAATGCTGCTATGAACATGGGGTATAAATATCTGTTTGAGTCCCTGCTTTCCATGCTTTTGGGTATATAATCAGAAGCAAAATTGCTGAATCATATAGTAATTCTATTTTTAATTTTTTGAGAGGAAATGGCAATTTTAGTTTGGCTTTGGGAAAAAATTGAACACATTATTTAATGACATTTCATATACAGAGTTGCTTTCATAAGCATCAGGAATCTTGGATTCTATTCTCAGTTCTCCTATTAACTGTGTGATCTTTAAAGCCACCTGTATTTTCAGGACCACTCTCAGTTTGCTCATCTGAAAAATGATATCTTTGAGCTAGTTGATATCCAAGGTCCTTTGAAATTCTAAAGGTCTCTAACTCTGCATATTCTCTTTGGTATATGAGTTCATCCTCTCATTTCTTCATTCATTCACTTTGGAAATGCTGTTTGAATGTCAGAGCAGGGGTTTTTTTCCTCAAAGATAAATAAGAGTTATCCAAGGGGAATGGGAATGGGAATGGGAATGGGGAGAAGGAAGGCTGGGGTAATAGTTGAAAGAAAAAATAAAATGAACTGCAAGCTAGTTGAAGGGCAGGTATCAAGAGGAGGCTGAAGGGGTAAGTATGGGTCAGAACACTCCAGGCCTAGTGATCAAATTTTAAGATTTTAGACTTTATCCTAACATTAATGGGGAGCCATTGAAGGGCGTAAAGAAGGTGGTAACGAGATCAGTTTTTGTTTAGAAAAATCACTCTGACAACGAGGTGGAGAACAGATTGCAGGGGTTCAAAACAAGTGAACCTATTCTTTCTCTGCTCCCTTGCCTCATTTTTTCCTTTTGCTTTGAAAGTGGGAAAATTAGTCAAGATGTCCCAGAGCCTAACTTGGAACAAAAAACATTTAGATCAAATTTATTTCATCTTGGTAAATAATACTGTACCGTACTTCTCCTTACACTGAAACATATTTGGCCACCATTTTTCCTAAACTGTAAAAACTATTCACCATGGTTGGGAATGTATTGTTGTCTTCAGGTCATTAGTTTGCCAATTAATACTTTAGGACTATGACATTAAAGCAATTTTTAAAGAAGTTCTGATAGGAAATTATTATCCCTTTATCTGCAACACTAGAAAATTAACTATCACATATTAATATAATACCTTATATTTTATGAGAAAACTTAAGAAAATTCATATTTAATTAAGTGGAGTTTTTCTTTAATTGGGATGCAAATAGTCTAGTTCTGGCTTTATATAATGTTCTTTATATAAATAATGTAGTATTCTAAAATCATAAAAATACACAGTGATGCTGTTTTCCTTTTTTATATACCTCTTATTTTCTTTACTAAGAAAGTTATGAGTTGTGCTGCGTCAGCAGATTGTATACCTATGAAAACAACAAATGATCCTTGAAGACCATTATTTTTAATGGGTGAAGAAAAGGAGTTGGTTTCTATCTTAGATCACACGAATGCAGAACCAAGTTGTCTGGAAAAATACTCTGAGTTTTAGTATGCAAGAATAATGCCTTGCTTTACTGCAGATATTAAGAGGCGTTCAATCACTCATGCCTTGTTTGGTAAAATAATGCCGAAAAGGGTGGCATTTGCCTTCAATAAATTTTGGCAGTTTGGCATAGTTTTTACTTTGTGTTTACCAAGGAAAGAAAACCAAAATGAGAGCAAGGAGAACCAATTATAAAGAGTGCTTTAGTCTGGCGAGGATGCTTGAAATGGCCAGCTTGTAGCAAGCAGGTCCAGGCTGAGAGCCGAACAATTAAAGTTTGTATGGTACGTGGTATGTTTTTAGTATATTGAAAAAAGAAGTGCTTCTTCAAGAACGAAGCCAAAGAATGGTAAGTGTTTCTGGTTTTAACATTATTCCTATTAGTTTGCTAGTCCTCCCAAGAGCTATAAAGTTGACAATAAATCAAATATATTTTAATTTGTCATGAGATAGTAGATAGAAACAAAATTTTCCCAACTGGTTTTCTGCCAAAGTATTTCTACTAGCCCTATCCACTTCCAAAATTTACACTCACTGTCAAAAATTAAGAAAAAATTGAACTATCAAATAAATCCAAGGCTGGGAAAACTTTACTGGATGCTGCAGTAGCCTGGCACTACATTATGTTCTGGGGACGCAGGACAAGTAAGTGGTGATCTGGTCTTCAAAGAGGCAAGTGACTCTAGGCAAGCCTGGGTTATCTTATTTGCCAGAAGGCCAGCACAGAATACCTCCTTCAGGTGAGTTAAAACATATGACACATGACGTTGTACCAAATAATAAGGCACATCCTACCTCACTGCTCTCCCTCCAAATCTAGTGCCTTACATTAGTAGGACTAACTTTTGAAAGTCTCTATTTGAACATCAGATTGTAGTAAATCCTACATCATGTGGAAGTATAATATTTGAGTACATCCTGAAAATATAATATGTATGATACTTGTTTCAAAGTGTGTTAAAAATATGATTCATGTTCAGTGTAGTTTCTCAAAGTCAAAATTTGAGAATACAATTGAATTTTATATTACAGATAATTGAAAGAAAGACTCATTGCAATATCAATATCGGTGCTAGTTAAAATACTACGTGAATTTTTGGGGGGGCATGTAGCATGACCAGGAAAGAGTTTTTCTCAGTGGATAATTACAGTGATACAGACACCTGTTATTTCCCAAGCTAAGGGTTAATTGGAAAGGCTTATAAAGCTCATCTTCCTTGTTCTTTTTCTTTTGTAAATTTGAATGTAAATAATGACTCAAACACATAATTTTACAAGTGTCTGTATTGTTTTGATATTGTTACTTGATCACTCTAGTTGTCTCAATTTGCTCACGTCCTTTGCTTTAATTTTTCTAAAAAATGTATTATATAACATTACTTACTATTAGTCTTAATGAATTGCTAGGTACAATAGTAATAGACTCCCATGGACTGTAGATAAAATAATTAACTTTGAAATCAAAAAACAAAAAGAAACAAAAAAACCTTTCTGTTTTCACAATTTGTTATATGAAAGTTTAACATAACAATCCTAAATTGAAAGCTAAAAAGCACCTCACTGATAGAGCAATCCCACAATCCCAATTATGAGATAATCTGAAGTTTTTCACTATCAGAAATAGTTACTTTGAAAATAAAAAACATGATCAATTAACTAAGAAAATACCATAACCAATGCTAATAGTGTTCAGATATTTACTATTATCATCAAAGGAAATGCCTGTTCACATTAGTTCTAAAGCAGCAACACATTAAGAATTTTACTAAACTTTTCTTATAACAAGAAAGTTTAGTTTGTGATTTTTTTCCCCTTTAAAAAAAAAAACTTTGATACCACAAAATTTTTAAAAAGCTAACTCTCCTGCCCGAATAGGGTCTCTGTAAATGACAAATCATGGTTATACAGAAGATATCACAAAAAAGTATTAATTCAGATAAACTTTAGGGAAGCATTTCCTAAGTTTACAGCCCTGCCTAATGGCCAACAAAGAGTTCTTTATTTTTTAGTTTTCATATGTCCATGTGTGAACTAATACATTTTGGTATATCACTTATAGTTATACATCAGATTCATGCCCAACTCTGAGGTCCTGGAATCTGGGTCTGTAAGAAAAAATGACAGTGGAAGTGTTGCTGCCTGGGAGAGTGTGGGCTTCTGAGTTGCTAGGCCGCCTTTCTGTGGACCTAGATGTATAACTTACTTTCATTTGTCTCTAACGACTGAATTAAAACACTCGTTTATCTCCAAGTCATTATAACATGTAAATTGTGCACTGTCTACACATCATGGGCTGTGAAACAGCAGCCTGAACACATGACAGACTCAGTGTGTCTGAAATGGTGGAGCAAAACGGTGGTTGGTTTTGAATTCATTTGCACTCATTTTTACTACTTGAGACACGCTCATTAAAAAGCTGTATTTCAGCTCCCATTTAACTGAGCTGGATTTTCACAGCACTGCTGCCTCTGGCTTTTTAGTTTGCCTTGAACAGGAGTATTCTTCCAAGTCATGGACAATTCAGGCAGACTTTTTCAGGTAAAGCCAAGTCATCAGCTTGGCCTTTTCCTTCCACCCTACTCCTGGGACCTACAGGTTGGGATTGCAGCTAAAGATGGGAACTGCAGATCCCAGGTGGGAGGGCTGAATCACGCTCACTTTCTTCAGGGCAGCTGCTCACTGGCAAGCTGCTCTGCACTTAAACCCTTTAAAGCTACCAACAAACTTTGGGAAAGTTACATCACAGTAAACAAAAACAGTTGCTTAAATTATTATTATGCAACACTGTGTCATTACACATGGACACTGCAATTATCTTCCCAATTTGGCAAATACCACCGTAGCTTTGCAGGCAGCTTCGGGAGAAGTAAAAATCTGGGATAAATAATGTCAGTGCCACCTTCACGAATGGAAAAGGTTTCCTACCCTCTGGAAAGATACTCAGGTTTTCTCCTGCAAACAAAGTGGGACGCCGAAGCCGCCTCCCAAGTCTTTGGAATCCCACATTTTAAATGTAAATGATCAGTCTGGTAGGATCCGTATGCTCGGCTGTAGAGAAGAGCAATACAATCACGAACACGTGAAAGTGAAATTCTCAATGTGCTTTTTAAAAACTCGCAGGCGTCAATATACATTTGGTAACTAATTTGTTAATTAGACAAACCCCCCCCCCCCCGAAAGGTATAGGTAACCACTGGGCTGTGTCTGCCCCAGGGGATCTCTACAGATCGGGTCCGGAGATTGCCCTCACCCCACCCCCGCTGCTGTTCAACCGCTGCAACGTTGGGTGTTTAAGCAGAAGACAAATCAGATATGTTCCGGACACGTTTTTATTAAAAATTTGAAACCAGGTGAAAAGGATCAGTTTGTAAAAAGAAAGAAAGAAAAAAAGGTAACTACTTGTCGAAACAAAAGAGCGAGAGTGAGGACAGATGACTTGCACAAGTGCCTAGGACCATTTTTTCTCCCTGGGCTGTCGCAGAGCAGACAGGAGGATGGGGGCGAAGGAGGGAGGAAGAGAGGAAAGAAAGAGGATTTCAAGCATCATCTCCCTCTCTGCAAAGGTCTGGCCTCCCCTGTGCTCGGGAAGCGGTGGTAGCCATTTTCATTTTTTTCCCCAAACGTAAAAGGAAAATAGAACAGAAAAGGTATATCTCCCTTCCTGCTAACAGCTGGGCTCCTCCTTCTAAAGAAAAAAAGTATTTTAACAATCTCAGGTACAAAACCCAATCCGCTTGCATCCACCGAGGCTTCTGGAATCAACGGATTCGATTTGGCGACCCTCACCGAAGGAGACGTGATCTTGAAAAATCAATCCGCGCTCGCGCCCCCGCGCCGCCACCGCCCCGGCCGCGGCCGTGGCCACAGAATTAGCGGCTCCGAGGACGTTTTTGCCGCAGTGCACGTCCGCCCTAACAGCCGAGCACTCGGGTGAATAATGCCAGTACAGTGAGCAGGCGATCAGGCTGATTTATCACGCAAAATAATTCACGGCTACAGTCCGGCTCTTGGTCCTGCCACTTTAAATCACAAACGCGCGTCTACACAGTTCCACAGGCGCCCACCCATGCATGGTACACGTGTGTGCGTGTGTGTGCGCGTGTGTGTCCGCGCGCAGGGCCAAGTGGAATGATTCCAGATTGCTTCGTATATAGGAAGGGGGGAAAAAAGAGCAAAAGAGCCAGTCACCCCAACCCCTACCCCCCACCTTTTGCAGCGTGGACAAGTGGCTTGTAAGGCAGCTTGGAGCAAAATAAAGTCTGAACAAAACTAGACTGTGAGACTAGCACGTCGCAGAGTGAAAGTGAGTGACGTTAACGCAGACTCTGTAAAGACTCGGATCACTTGCAGGCAAAACTAAAATTCTCCCCCCCCCCCTTTTTAATAAAAGAAAGAAAAGAAAATCATTAATTGGGTTCAGATCTAAAATGCTGCTTTGAAAATACACGCACATGTTGAAGACTCTGCGACTGTAATTTCTTGGGTAAACATCTGGTGAAGATATTCCAGGAACACATCTGAAAGGAAGAAAGGGGTAAGACAGCCCCTTCTTTATGTATCTTGGGTCAAAAAAGCGTTGTTAAAACTTTTTAAAAAGAGTGTGCTCTCAATGTAAATACCTTTATGAACTCTAAGGATGAATTCAGGTTGGGAGAAGAACTGAACTGGGAGTGGGGTCCTGGGTCCCACACATTGGGATGGTCTGTAAGCTTGGGCAGGTCTCTTTCTATAGCCCTCTTTTGTCATCTGTAAAAATCGTAGAGGGTAAATGATATGCTTTCTAAAGTCTTTTTTTGCACTGACAGCATGATTCTAGCTAGGAGGGAATGATGATGGGGGGCCAGGAGGAGGTCTTAATGTAGAGAGAAAAAGAGGTCACATTCTTCAGGTGGCATCTGTTTAAACTGGTGGTGATAAAAGTGATGAATCCAGTATGTCTGCGTCCTTAACAATAAAGATTGTGTCTATATTAAGAACTGCTATTGTTCCAGCTCTGAAGTATGTATAGCATACAATGAATGCTCTTTGAGGATACAATGTAATCTTGTAATTATTTTGGGGGGGATAGAGACTATTTTCAAGGATCAGCCAAAAGGATTTTGGGATTGGAACAATCTTCAATATTCTTGTTTATAATCTGTTTCTGAAATGCATTAAATTACTTGGATAATTCAGAGAAAATAAGTTTTTAGTAGGTAAGAGTTCTTCTGTGCCAGATTGGCTGTCAAGATTGACTGCATTAAGGGGATTAATTACTCCCTGTCTACTTTTTTCAGAAAACAACTCCAAAGGTCGCAGGCAGAGACCACTCTTTGACACTCCTCTTATCTGTGTAGTAACTGGTCAGGAGTGTGGGTGCTAGAACCAAAGCACTAACTAATTTTGACATGCACTAGCTGAGTAATCGTAGCCAAATTATTTAGTTTAGTTGTGCCTCAGTTTCCCACATTTATAAAATAGGGATTATAATAGCAACTAATTTGTAGCGCTGTTGTCAGGATAAATGAGTTATCATATTAAAGTGCTTGGAATAGAGCATGGCACATGTAACCAACAGCTCAATAAATGTTAGAGGTTATTATTACTCCAGTGTAAACACAGGGAAAGCAAGGTCAGATATAATAGAGGGATCTTTGATCTGCTCCTGGATTTCAACTAAGGCCTCTAAGCACTTTATTTTATCGGGCTTTTATGATGTCCGCTTAAAGCAAGGAGCTCAGCAGTCTTTATTATTATTAAGAATAGGCCAGAACATTTTCTACCAGAACTCCATTCCCATACATTCAATCGTTGTGAAGCTGGAGAATTCTCCACTTGACCAGATCAATGCAGATGTGTAGTATTGGGGCTGTATGTTGAGTGCATACTTATTAATGTGTGTCTTGACTGTCCAGGTGGTAGGAAGCCAAGGTTTTCTTTGGAGAGAAGTTTCCAAGCCATCAGTTCCTGTCTGTTTCTGTTGTGATACTTTCTTTCCTACACAATGTGTTACCTCAGGCCTAATCTCTGTCATTGAATTATGGAGTCAAAACAATCACAAATCTCTGGCGTGCTCCCTTTGTGTCATTTATTAGTTTAAAGGG
Organism: Globicephala melas; assembly: GCF_963455315.2. Lineage (NCBI taxonomy): Eukaryota > Metazoa > Chordata > Mammalia > Artiodactyla > Delphinidae > Globicephala > Globicephala melas. The sequence goes on from NC_083314.1 coordinate 136,121,168, forward strand.
GAAAAGCAACATCCTGACCCTTTCTCCTCTCTTAATGACCCCCAGAGTGCAGACTTGAACCAGGCTTTAGGAAGGGTCACAGGCAAGGAATGCTTAAGGGAGCAATCCCGATAGTGTTTGCAATTTGGGATTGGAGGCGAGCTGCAGTTAAGCTTTATAGAGGAAGTGGAGATTAGGTGTTTCCAGAACTGGCAGGCTTAGGTCACTGCAGGTTGGAAAGTAAGGTCCCACTTCTTTCCTCCTACGGCACCTGAAGCCCCAGGTGCACTAACTGTTTTACCAGGGGCTGGTGAAGAGACCGCCCCATCCAGGGCTGGCAGACCTGGGGCGCCCGGGGTGACGTCCAACCCCAAGCTGAGGGGGCTGCAGGCACCAGGTTAAGTTCTCCGTTAGCCAGACAACGTCTTGCTGAAAGCGCAGGAAGAAAAGTTGTGTTCCAAGCGCTAGCGTGAGCGCTCGACTCCACTTTGTCAATCTGATTAACACAATCTCCTAAATAAACAAATCAATAGAAGAGGGTGAGCTGCCTTTCACAACACCTGCTTGCCTTCCTCCCTTTCGCTCGTGGGGACTCCCACCCTCTCCATCATGCACACACTCCCTCTAAAGAGGCCCTGTAAGGTGCCGAAAGGAAACCGAAGGTACCTATATACTTTAAAAAATTTCCGGAAGCAAAGGTGGGAACCCCGGCGAGTTTCATTCCTCCGCGCCCGCAGCAACCTGGCACCCAGAAGCCGCGGGCACCTGGCCTCGCAGAGCTTTTGGAGACCTCCAAGGAGTCCCTGCGGGGACGGTCCCCAGTGGCCCGCGGACTTTCCAAGTTGCAGAGGTACTGGGGGAATTTGAGAAGAAATAAATTCAATTCTACCCTCCATCATCACCGACCCGGACGATAGGTCGCGGATCCTCCGCTCCAGGCCCTGAGAGGGGGTGGGGGCGAGGGCGGGTGGAGGAACCGAGCGGGACTCGCAGAAGCTGCCCGACAAGGTCACGACCGCGAGGCTGCCGACCGAGGCGCGCAGTGGCCGGGCGCCGCCCTCTGGCCCCGGGGCTGACCCCGCGCTGCTCGGGTCTCGGCCACCGTCCCGACACATCCCTAGGGGAAGGGGGGGGGGGCGACGCCGCAGAACCAACCCTTACTTTTGAGGTGGAAGCTGAAACCCGCGGGGCTCCCTGGCGAGGTGTCCTGGAAGGCAGATCGGATGCCCAGCACAACCGAACTTTAGAAGGGGCTCTCTGCTTTGCCACCCCCTTCCTAGTGGCGACCTGTGAGAGACTTTCGTCCCCTCCCCTCCGCGTCTTCATACCCGGGGAACTTGGCCCAGACAACCTAGTTTTCCATATTAATTGGTGGTTCTACCAACTCAGCAGCCTCTTCTCTCAGACGGACTTCTAGGATGTCTTGTAAAGAAGGGAACCAGTTCAATGCTTCCCCCTCCCTTTCCGAGGGAGTATTGTGTGAATTTAAAATCTTCTAGGTGTTAAAAACCAGACCAAACAACAAACCCCAAACCAAAACGTGCTGCCTTCACGTGAGTGGATATGAAGTCAATTCAAGACTTCCTTGAGCCAGCCTTTGCTCAGATAGTAAAGTTCCTGAATCCATCAGCAAAACAGAGCCCCTTTCACGCACTTCTGGAGGGGGACTTAGTAAGACTGCAATATATTATTACCATGTTTAAAACGTTCCGCGGAGGCAAGGTTTCCTAAAAGTGACTTGCCAGCGATGCATGGAAAAGCAAATCCGCTTACAGAGAGGGGCCGCTGAAGAGGAAGGGGGGAGGCAGGACCCAGCCTCAATTAAAAACCGCAGTTTCCAAAGCTTGAACCACAGTACTGATATTGTGGGACTGGTGGGATGTCGTGACTGCCCCTGGAGCTGACAGGTTGCAGATCTCTGGGGCTCTTTTTCACTGCTAGCTGGAAGTCCCCAGCTTCTTCAAGATAGCCCTTCCTAACACCCAGAATTAAGCTCCCCTTTTGTGTTTTGTGGGCATGTATTTGGACTCTGCATTAAGCCTTGCTCCTTACACACTTGGGGTGGATAAGCTCTTGCTCTTTAGCTGGCAGTGTGTGCACCCAGGGTGGGAATGAGGGTGCCAGTGCAGATGAAGATGTGTGTTTGTGCCAGTTTGTTGTCTGCCCCCCTGACCCACTGCTAAGGAATAGGCTCTAACACAGCCCTCATCTCCAGAAACTCTCCCTGCAGTTTCTTTCTGGGAGAAAACACCCCCTAAATTATTTAGCTATCAAGGTTTCTGTGTTTTGTGTAATGAACTCAAGAGAAAAGTTGCAGAGTTTGCTAGTTGTGTGATTTCTCAGGTCAAGAGCGCTTGCAAAGGTCTTAGGTCCCATAACTCTGAGGGTGAAATCACCAAGAGTGTTTTGCCCAGAAAGTATAGCCTTCCAGCTTCGTGGGAATAGGACGGCTTTCTGTAAACCTCAAATCATTCAAACAACAGCATAACAAGTCTCAATCACCCCCCTTCACAAACACAGATGCACACCCAAGTATTTCTGGTCCTCTGTGGTTACCGCATTATTTTGTAGCACCTTAATCTATCTCTTTGAATGGTGATTCCAACTTTTCAAAGTTTCTTGCTCTTTACTCTGATAAGTTGCACTTGCCCTATGTAGAATACAGGCTTGCCTTTGAGCCCTTGACCATGCTTTCAACCTGTTTTAAACGTTACATTTTAGTCTTAAGGGATAAAAATGTTGCTTTCACCCTGTATACGGGGAGAATGCTGGGCGCAAAGTGGGCGAGTCTATAAGAACCCCGATCGCTTAGCTTTTGTCCATCAGATGGACAGTTTCAACATGCCAGTTCTTGTCTGCTAAAACGCCAGGGCAAGGTACTCAGGACACTGCTGGCGGGTCATCTGTTTCTTTGTCTCACCAGGTCCCGGCTCTAGCGCCGTGGATGCTGCACACACCTGCCGATTTTACAGCAGCGAAATCGGCTCAGGCCACCGAGAGAAGGAGGACCACTTTTACCGTTGGGGGCAACTTCATTGAGCAAGTGCTAGACCTTCACAAAAGGGAACACATTTTGCTTAAGCCTGCTCTTTCTTAGGAAGCGCTTAGAGATAAGGCCCACCAATATTCCGGGTAAAGTTAACGCTACCAGAAATGTGTACTGCATTAGGATGACGACTGGGGACTCATTGAAGACCAGGCTGTTACAATTAATCTCGTCTCTCTTTGTTTCCATTGCTTTGTTTTTCCTTCCGTCTCTTTCCTTCCTAGTGTTCCCTACCTCCTGAAGTTAGAAGTTAATAAAAACACTGCCTTATTTAAAAAAATACATGAAGTCAACACTAAATTTGAAGAGTTAATGTTGCAACTAAACTCTCCTGGCGTCTACCGATCTGTTCGCCACATCTCTGCTGTCTGTAATGCCAGCAACTATTGTTCTTAAAATTTGCTAAAATAATTCTTTCAAGGCCTTTGAGAAAGTGTAATAAACGCTAATTGGAAAAAAACATAACCCAACTCTCACTTATTTTACTTCCTCAGATCAGGGAAAAGGACTCCAAGCAAAACAATAAACTTTATGTAGTTTATTTTCAAACGACTCTATTTTCAGCAGCTTTTTCTTCCTTAACTAAATCACGCAGCTTTGTTCGAGTCCATGTCTACCTCTTCCCACGTGTCCCCGCTAACCCACCCATCAATTCACACCCAGAGAGACCGCAGGGGTGGAAACGGTCCTGCGAGGAGCCTCCCCGTATTTGCTCCCCAGCTAAAGAGCTCAATTTCAGAAGATCTGAGAAAAATGTCTTCTTCAGAAACTACCAGTGGAGCAAATCATTTACCTAATTCATTCAAGAGCCTCTATAGGAAGGACTTTGGGGCCTGATGATCCTCGTAATGCGGTACTAATGAAAATCCCTTTAGTTCCCTTTCTGCTCCGCGAGGGGCGGCGTCCGCTCTCTGTCGAAGAGCCGCCCTGGCCAGCGACTGCCCCTCCCCGTGTGCCCCCAGATGGCACAAGCGGGGCGCACAGCGATATCGGCGACTCCAGACGCCGCCCGCCGGGACGACTATCCGATCCGCCACTATGCGACCCTCGCCACCCTCCCCTCCCCAAGCGTGGGCCCCTCCTCCCGCTTTCCCTTCCTTCTTACCCTCCCCAGTGATTTTTATGGGGGTAGAAGGTAAAATGGGAACGTTTCCTCCTTCGCGGTGCCCACTTCCTCGGCCGCCTCCCACCCGGGCGGATTGGAATTAAAATCCGGGAATTCAATTTTGCTGCGAAATCTCGGGTTCCTAAGGAGGGGCCTGAGGGAAGGAAGACCCTGCGGGGAACGCGCGGCCCAAAGAGGCTCCCACCCCGCCCCGCTGCTGTCCCGCGGGGAGGATGAAAGCCAAGGTCCCGGGAGGGGCCGCGGGTTCCCGGAGGGGGCGAGGGCTTGGGATGGAGGAGGCTGAGGCCAGGTGGCGAGTGCGGGGCCGGAGCTTCAGGGCTCGCGAGTACCCAGACCCTCTTCCCAGGCAGTGCGCTCCCAGCCCTACAGGTGCACCCTCCGCCCCCTTGTAGGCCCCTCGGTGGAAACCGCCTTAGGGCCCAAATTCGGTCCCTGGAGGCTTTGAACGTGGCCTTTCAGAAGTTTTTAAAGCTGCCCCGCTCCGCCCAGCATTCACGGGTCACACTCTCCCCCATCCCTCCACCCCCGCTACAGCTGCGGCACCAGAGGGGGCGGGAAGGGAGCGGGGAGGGGCGGGGGCTGGCAGGACGAGGCTCTGGGGCCGAAGCACCGCCCCGGAGCGCCAGGCTTGGCCTAGAGGGCTTGGAGATCTGCTCCCGAGCCCGACCTCGGGGGAAGCGCAGGAAGACCGCTTCCGCACCGCACCAGCCGCTATGGGGAGAGGGGGTGGAGAGGAGGGGCCAGGCGGGGGAGGGGAGGGGCGAGGTGGGGGAGAGGAAGAGAGACCGGGCAGGGGGGGCACGTCCACATTACCAGGGTTCCTGTGCTGAGCTCCAGCCAAGGGACTATTTAAAATGGACTTGAGGGGAGGCAGCTGGTGACCCGTGTCCTCGCCCTCCAAATTCCCCGAGCGAATCAGGGCGCCACCTACAGGCGTGTTCCAGATAGCAGCAGAGAGAAGGGGAGACAGTTGGCCCAGAAAGGCGACCCAGGGGAAGCAGGGCCCTGTTTTGTCCAGGGCCATCTCTCAGCTCCTAAGTCTGAGTTCTGAGCTCCAAAGTTACGGATCTGTTGGTAGCAGCACGAGTCCTGAGGGCACTGAGAATGAACTTTTGGGGAGTGGGGAATTGGGGGAGTAAATACAGGAATTGGGGGACTCGAGGACCAAAGACGTCCCTCCTCCAAGGCCTGTCTCATGGAGTGCAGCTTGTTTCACTGAGAAGAGTGGCTCTGTGGCCTTGGACAAGTTGCATGATCTTTCTGAGTCTCGGTTTCTTCTTCTTCTTTTTTTTTTTTTTTAACATCTTTATTGGAGTATCATTCTTTAAAAGGGGAATCGTGGTACCTGTCTGACAGGATCCTTGCGAGAATTAAACGAGATAATGTAGATGAGAAACTATAGGTGCCTTCTAGAGTGAGCTTTCATCGATTTCTGATGCGAGAAAACCATCTTTTATCCTAATAAATCTAACTTTGAAGACTTTGTCTAGCTGTTTTCTGTTTTTTTGAAGATTAGGGCCTTAGAAGAGGGCAGAGAGAGCCAGAGAGGTTTGAGTGTCTGATTAGGATAGAAGGACAGGTTAGTGGAATTTTGATAACGACTCTCTCTAGCTAATCCCCTCCTCGTAGACAAATAATAACATTATATTATGGATCACTTACTACTGCTATTTACTATTACCTCATTTAATTTATATCACCTTACATGTTATCCTCATTTTGAATATGAGGAAATAAAGACATGGGGATAGAAGCCATAGTTGGTACATTTTGTTTCTTTAAAGACATTTTCCTATGTCAGCAACCCAGATCTATATTCCAGAATCTACCTTTAACATCAATTTATTAGGCACCTACTACGTGCTCGGTTACTGTATTAGAAATTTTACCTATGAGGTCTCATGTGATTCTCATAACCCTTCTGTGAAGTAGGACTTCAAGTTTCCTCTTCACAGAAGAGGAAACCTTGGTTCAAGGATACCCGGAGTGGGGGCTCACTTAAAGTCCTACAGAGAAGTGGTGGAGTCAGGTCATGGAGAGCCCAGATCTTCTGATTATACATCTGGGTGCCTTCTGTTGCACCACAACCTAGCATAGTCCCAACTAACTCTGGGGCACTATTACAAGTTATTGGGAAAGGTCACCTGGAGAAATGGGCACCTTGGTGGTTTTGCCATGTTGAAGGTGTGGTACAAGATGGTGTTTATAGCCTTTAGTAATGGTAGAGTATTACAACGTTTCACAAGGAAGTATTAATGGTGGAGGAAGGGGGCAAGTGTGCATTGGGAGAAGCCAAAGAATGAATTGATCTATACTTCTATAAATATGAAGAACATATTTATTTAATGACCAAACCAACCAAATCTCATTTTAGCATACTATCACACTGAAAAATTTGGTATAGTGTAGCTATTGCCAAATCCTGGCATCTGATCTATAGTGATGGTCCTTTGTTGATTTGGTTACAAAAATTAGTATTGTTGCACATTAAATATTTTTGCTGGTCTATATCTATGTAATAGTAACAGTTCGTGATGAAAGGACTGGATTATTTAGGCAGGAAAATTATAGTCCTTTCAATGCTTTTGTTTTTCCATTGTGTAACATTCATTAGTTTCCCTTCTTCTTACCTACCTAAGTACCAAATCAATCCAGCATTCCTACCCAGAACACCTCCTTTTCACTTTTGAGAATAACTCAACGTATCAAAAGGAAGGTTAAAGATGGCTTTGGGTTGGGGTATTGGATGTAAATGTGTGCATCCCACTTTCTTCTTTTTTTTTTTTTAACTGGGTCCAGCCTTGATGCTTCTGCTTGCCAATGCAACGTCAAGAGCTCAGACTTCAGCTGCATTTCACTTCTGTACAGCTTCTGTACACTGGGAGTGTGTCTAATAATGTAATAGATTTTCATTTTGAAACAGATGCCATAGGAGATTCATTAGCAGGAAAACCCCACTGTGTAACTAACAAACACCATAAAGTTATCAAATTTAAGGTCAGATGGCTTTGCATTGTCAGCTTTTGGGGACCAGTTAGTAATTAGGTAAGAGGGCTTTGTGAAGAAAAACCAGTTGAAACCAACACATATTTGTGGAATTTATTTTATGTGTCCCACACTGTTCTGGGTGCTAGCAGAGATATGAAGAAATGCAGGAGTATTTCTCTTGGGGTTTACATTCTAAACTTTAAGGTAGAAACTTCTCCCTCTCTCCCAGTCCCTAGGTCCATGCCTTAGTTCTGTCATAATAAAGTGATGGGGTTAATGTTCAAAGAATACAAATCCCATCTCATACGTTGAGCTGACATGTTTCTCTTCTGCAATTACTACCTTTATCCTAGAATTTTAGTCACTCATTTCATCATCTTCACGCATAGTTATATAAATGAACGAATGGAGAAGACTTTAGAAAAGGTGGGAACTATAACTTATGGCCTCATTTTATAATGAGACATTTTGTAAGAGACAGCATTGTACTTTGGAGACACCTGTTTTATTCTCTGATGTGTAATTGTGCTTTTTTTTTTGCGGTACGCAGGGCTCTCACTGTTGTGGCCTCTCCCGTTGTGGAGCACAGGCTCCGGACACACAGGCTCAGCGGCCATGGCTCACGGGTCTAGCCGCTCCGCGGCATGTGGGATCCTTCCGGACCGGGGCACGAACCCATGTCCCCTGCATTGGCAGGCAGACTCCCAACCACTGCGCCACCAGGGAAGCCCCCTGTAATTGTGCTTTTATGTCATGGAAACACATATTGGTTGGTGTGTGTGTGGGCATATATCTGGAGATCTTAGCTACTTCTTTTCCGTACCTTTCCCCAACAATGGGCAATCCAGGGCTCTTTTTGGTAATGAAAGGGCAGAGTGGGAGCCAGTCTATATGTCACTTTGAAACTCATTACTATTCTTCACATCACCTGTGTTGAATCAGAGCCTCTCCCAAGTCTCATTCTCAGAGCTTCTGAATGTGGGCTATCTCCCCAAGTCAATTGCAGGTCAGAGGTTGTTCTGTGTAGGCCCAGCTCTGGGAAGGCAGATACTTAATAAAAATGAAATGGCCCCATGGGAGTTGTTTGAGAAACTGAACTGCTTCTCCTGCTCATGGAGAATTGAGTTTTCAGCCAAAGCCATTGGTGAAGGTCTAATAAACCCATGTTACACATGATTGGCATCAGATGGACCAGTCTGATGGGACAGCTGCTCAGAAAGCTTATGGTAAATACTCAGTATTCTCAAAGAATTTAGATATTATAAAAGATAGCAGTATAGCATGGACTCTTGAGTGTCTGGAGGCAACCGAGCTGACTGAATTTAAGCAAGAGTGGCATAGCCACATATTTATTTAGATAACCTTTAAAGATGCCTTGAAGAAGCCTAGGGATCATGGGAACACTTGAAATAGTTGAAAGGGAAGAAGAGGTTATACTGGTCCTTAATGTATTAGGACCAAGGACGTTGTCTCATATAACCCTGTGTAATCATGACAGCACTGAGGCATACTTATCCCATTTCACAGAAGGGAACAGAGACTCCTAATTACAATTTGTAAGAAGCACAGATGAGATGTGATCTAGTCTGGCTCCAAAGCACAAGCTTTTCCTACTTTATCCACTCAATCCAGGCCCCTCAACCTTCTCAATCTGGCCTTGGTTGACTTGTCCAGCGTTCTCTTCCAGCACGAGGGATTGCCTCTTTTTCTTGGCACCATCATGTCAAACTTTATTAAGTATCTGTTTCCTGTGCTGTGCTGACACAGAATCACCTCTGACCTGCCTTTCACTTGTAGGGATGCCCAAGTACAGAAGTTTTGAGACTCTAATAGCCAATTCTAATTTTACCCACCCTTTATTTGTATACCCAGCCTGGCTGCACCATTTGAATATTTAATCAAACCAGTTTATCCCTTTTTTGAATTTTACTCTCTAATCAGTTTGCAAATTCCTACTTTCTCAGTAACTGCTGGTCCCTGGTTCAGTGCTTCACACATTGCTGTCTATCTAGAAATATTTGTTGGTTGCTTGTAAGAATCCAACTCCTCACTCCCCCCTTTCCCCCAAAAAAAGGCTGGTGCAGAAGGATGACAAAGGGGGTTCGGGGTGGAGGAGGGACAGGTTCAGCCAGGTTCTTGACCCTGGGCCCCAACCAACCCACACTTCCCCGTGATCCGAAGGTTCCTTCTCTTCCCAACTCTCGGAGTGAACTTAGGCACGCGGACTGGGAAAGAGGAAACACGTGCGTGCTGTGGGGTATTTGTGGGGAGACCGGAGATAGCAGCAACGGAGGGGGTGAACGTTTCCCAGGGAACCTGAGAACCACATTCTTCGCGACGGGCGACTCGCAACTCTCCCAAAGAAAGCCTCGGGCCCAGCTCGTTCGTCAGTGTCACGTTTCAATGGCAGCGCGGGGCCGGCCTCGGCGAGGTGCCCGCACGCCTTTCGGGGACGGCTGGGCCCCGCGGCGATTCAGACGGAACCGAACAACAAAGGCCCCGCGGCGGACGGCGGAGGACCACCTCCCGGGGCGGGTGCCGGAGCCCCTGCCGCCCCGCACCCGCCACCGTCCAGACCAGGGGCTTCTCTTTTCCCGGCCTTCGGAGCCCAGGGCCCGCCCTGGACCTCCACGCCGAGGCCGCCCGTGGGTGCCTGCACTCGGGCCGGGGCAGCGCGGGAGCGCGGCCTGGACACGGAGGCCGGGGGCGGGGTGTTGAGTCCTCGCGCGACCCGGGCGCGCCCGACTGAGGCGTCCGCGCACGACGCGTGCGCAGGGTTGCTAGCCCCTTCGGAGACCTGGGCTTTCCGCGTGCGAACCGGCTGTAAAGTTAAGCCGGCCGCTCCAATCCTCTCATCTTACCCGGCGGCGGCGAGCCGACGGCAGAGGGCGCCCTTCCAATGCGCGTCGGTCGCGACCCGCGCTAGTACGGCGGGAGCCGCGGTCTGGGAACCGCCGCGGCGCCTCCGCCCGGCGCGCTCTCCCTCGGGTGGAAAGCTGGGCTAGGGGTGCGGACCCCGCCGCCCGGCCCCCCTTCCCTGCTCCCGAGAGGCAGTCTACTGGCGTGGTTCACGCCCCGGCTTTTTTCACCGAAGGAGGGTTCCTCGCAGCCTTCTGGGTGAGGAGGAGGAGGAGGGGCCCCTCACTGACGCCGTGCCCCCCCCCCAACTGCTAAGGAACATGTCTGCAGGCGTCGTTCAATGGCAAACGACTAATTAATTTTCCAGCACTTGTGCAGAATACTTTAAAATGGAAAAATGAAGGTCTTCGATGAAAATGAAGCTTGATAGTGTGCACCTGCCACTAATGTACGGTGCACGGTAACTTCCCCTCATTAGAGAGATGACTTGGGTTGAGAACAAGTCATATAGTGAAAATCACTTCAACACGTGCCTGTTCATATGCATAAACTCCTGTGTACCAGATGGCAAAATATAATGACATCTTAAACAGCTAATTGCATAAACCTTGTAATGCAGTTAATTGCTGTACCAAAGTAGGAGTTAATAATTTCCCACTATCGCCTGGTTTCAGAGTAATCCTTAAGGAAAGTTGTGACAATTCTAACACACTAAAGTTCACCAAGCGGTAATTAAAACTAGCACTTAAATCATTTGACTTTCAAACCCTTAATTACGATTCGGAAGAACTGCTTTGTGGAAATCCAGAAATTATGAATAGTTACGGGATAACATTTAGTGCTTGTATTTTATCAAGTTTCCTTTCATGGGTCTCCTGTGGCATAATATTATAGGGAGTCAATGGGGATACGTTCCATTCTCTAAAATTATTTCCAATAGCAGGAGCTTTGTATTTTGGAGCAGGAACAGGTAACTCCCACTCCCAGATGGATCTGTTGATTATTTTCAGCTTACATTTCTTTACAGAGCCCCTGCTGTAATAACTAATTCTAAGCCTTAACATGTGCCTGGAATTTTTCTAAGCACTTTACAGGTATTACCTCATTTAATCCTCAAAAGAGCCATCTGAAATGTGTACTATTAACATCCCCATTCTCCAGATGAAAAAGCCCAGGCAGAGATGCTAAGTAGTTTGCTCAAAATTAGTTCGAAGTCACTGATCCAAACTCATTTTGGCTCCAGAGCCCATGCTGTTTACCACTGTATTATACTGCCCCACAGCCTAAGCCAGGGCTTTAGTAACATAATATTTCTTACTATTTTATGTTCTACTAATATTTAGAAATAAACTAAAATAACATAATTGAGTTTAACTTGTCAGCTTAAGTTATAATACATTTCAGAAACAGGTATCTGCTATTTTCCATAAGGTAGTATTAGAACAGTAAATAAGCCAAGCAAAGTAAACCTTTGAAACTCAGTTTTGATTACATCGACATCTAGTTTAAAAAGCATGTGTGGCTTCGTGTTTCTATTTCTTCATCTTCAAAAACACTTTACAACACCTTAAAGAGGATATATAATAATGAACATAGAACAAAATCCTCTTTATTAAGTATATTGTGAAACATAGCCTTTTTTCTCCATATTAATACTGCAGGGTTTCCCTTTCCTCACTTTGGGTAGACGTATGTGGCATAAGATGAGAGATACTATTTCCCTAGTATGGAGGCCATAGCATCTGAAATCCCACCCGTAGAGATCCTTTTCTGTGAGTCAAGCACTATCTCCTCTAAGATGCCGCTCTTAAGATCCTTGATTTAGTGGGAAGCATATTGGTCTAGAAATCAAAAGACTGGCATTCACATTTTAGTTTGGCCATGAACTTGCAGTATGATCTTGGACAAGTCACTCCATCTCCCTGAAATTCAGTTCCTTTGCCACAAAAATAGAGAACTTGGCTTATGACTACTTACATCCCTCCCTGTTTTATCATTCTAGAATGTTATGCACCTACATCCCACTCTTACCTTAGTGGGAATGAGATTTTTAGGTTGTATTTTCTTTAATAGAAACAAAGTCCTGGATTTGGGGAATGAGTGAAAGAATATCTGTAAGGGAAGGAAAGACAATTTAAGGAGAATTTTTCAGGTGCAGTGCTGAGACTACAAAGAGAAATAAGACATAGTCCCTGACATCACAAGTTCTTAACTGGTCGGGTGACTCTGACAAGTAAACAGAGGAATACAGTGTAGAGTGATAGGTGCTGTGATAGAGATGAATACAAAATCCTACAAGATAGGAGTTACTCCTAGCCAGGATGTAGGAGTCATGGGAGACTTCCTTGAGGAGATGACATCTGAGCTGAATTTTGAAGGATAAATTGGAGTTGATAGTGAATAGAAGAAGAGAATTCCATGCAAAGGACACTGTATCCATGGTATAGGGGAGAAGTAGAGAGAAAGCATGGCTCTGTCTGGGAGCTAAGAGGAAGTCAGTGTTGCTGGCTGTTAAGGTATAAAGTCAGAAAGGAGAAAGTCTAGGCAGGAGAAGTGGGGAACAGGGCAGATCTCAAAAGATCTGTTAAGGAGTTTGGACTTCATTAGTACTGGGGAATTCAAACCAAAGCTTGTCTATTTTAGAGTGTTGCTTAGGTATTATACTAATTTCTTTTTTTTTTTTTTTTTTCAGTACACGGGCCTCTCACTGCTGTGGCCTCTCCCGTCGCGGAGCACAGGCTCCGGACGCGCAGGCTCAGCGGCCATGGCTCACGGGCCTAGCCGCTCCGTGGCATGTGGGATCCTCCTGGACCGGGGCACGAACCCGTGTCCCCTGCATCGACAGGCGGACTCTCAACCACTGCGCCACCAGGGAAGCCCTACTTTGCTTTTTAATAGAGGGTTTGTGCGTACCAACCACAGAGTAGAAAGAGGAGCCCTACTTTGGCCACTGGAGGGCTGAAAGTCAGTGGCCACCCCTGGAGATCCTCAGTAAACCAGCTTTTATGCAGACCTCCCTGCTGTCCCCCACCTCCTCCACAGAGGAAATGTTTGATCTCCAATGCTAAGCCCCTAAATCCCTCCAATCCGCAAGCTAGTGGCTTATTTTATATACTAAGGAACAAATCGAAGTCACGACGGTGGCAAAAGCAGGACAGAGAGCATTTAAACTGCTTTTTATTTGTTTTAAAATGGTAAATCTCACCTATGTTGGTAAGGAAATAATTGCTCAGAAGTTCTAATCTGATTTTAGGAGTTGAACACTATCATTCTCAAACACTGCTGGTAGAAGTGTGCGTTGACAATGCTCTTCTGGAGGACAACTTGGCGATATATACAACGCCTTCTATCTTTTGACCAGCAACTCCACTTTTAGGAATTTATCCTAAGAAGATAATAATGAACTATTATCCTAAGAAGATAATAATGAACTATTATCCTAAGAAGATAATAATGAACTATCAAATGACTATTTGATGAAATAGTGTTTTTGATAGTGGTTTTATAATGATGAGTAATTGGAAAAATTTTGATATCTAATTCTATAGAATTGTTTAGATGAATTATGGCACATACATGTACTAGAATTCCATAAAGCTATCAAGAGGTTGTCATATATTAAATGAATAAATTCTGTTATAAAATAACTACAGTGTGATCTCATTTTTGTTAACAATGTTTGTATATATGAGAAAAAAGACAAATAGGGAGTTATAAGTGATTTTTAAAATTTTCTTCCTTCTTGTGTTTGTATTTTCTAAGTTTTTGACAGTGGAAATGTGCAACTTTCAGAATAAAAAAAGCAATCGTAATAAGAAAACATAATAAGGAAATTCCCTGGCAGTCCAGTTGTTAGGACTCTGTGCTTTCACTGCAGAGGGTGTGGGTTCGATCCCCCACCTGGAAACTAAGATCCTGCAAGCTGCGTGGCCAAAAAAAAAAAAAAAAGAAAGAAAGAAAGAATAACAAGAAACTAATGTAAATCACTATTTACATTAAAAAATAAAATAAATGGAGAGCAGACACTTTCACTTATCTAATTATGGTGGATCAGGTAATTTGGAATGATCATCTCTCTGAGGACAATAAGAAAAACTGATGAAAATATAAAAATATCAGCTTTAAGGCATTGGAGGACTAACAAGGTAGTGAAGAATGACCTAGCTAGGATCTAGAGGAGAGTGAGGCCAAACAGATAAGCTCCTCATTTGGACCTGCTTATCCACGAGGGGGATATCAGGTCTAGAGAGGGTGGCTGAGGGGTGAGGGCAAGGTGGGGAGAGATTGAAAATCAGGACCTGCCCAGTTTGGGAGTCCTGGCTGTGACCCTAGAAAGCTACGAGCCCTGGGAGTGTGGGTGAACCAGAAATAGAGAGGCCCAGCAGGGACTAAGACCAGTTCTGAATCATCTTTAAATTGGATTGAAGTAATTAGGGCTTGAGGGCAGAGACAAATGTAAATCCTCTCTGGAGAAGATAACCTCATCCTAGGTCTCAAATTAATTCTATAAACACATTCTTGAACATGATGACCATCATGTAATAAGAAAAGAAAATAAGTAGGAATATAAGGAGACCAGACAACAGGAATGAAAACTAACAAAACCAATAGGCAACAGAAACTGACCCATGGGAATTCCAGATATAGGAGTTATGAGACACAAATTTTAAATTACGATGCTTAAGGTATTTATAAAAGGCATGCCTAAACATAAAAATACAAAAATTTGAAGGAAAGGAGAGTAAAAATATACATAATACAAGTACTAGCCAAACTTAACTGTTATAGTTATGCACTTTAAGTCATTATAAAGTATTATTAGAGATGGAGAGAGACACTTTACACTGATAAAATATTTAATTCACAGGAAATTTGTATGTTCCTGATAACAGGCAACAAAAATATATAAAACGAGGATTAACAAAACAAAAAGGTGAAATAGACTAACTTATAATCATAATAAGACATTTTAATAGTCACTTTTGATATCTAATAGAACCTGCAAACCAAAAATCAGTAAGAATATACGGGGCTTCCCTGGTAGCGCAGTGGTTGGGAGTCCGCCTGCTGATGCAGGGGACGCGGGTTCGTGTCTCGGTCTGGGAGGATCCCACATGCCGCGGAGCGGCTGGACCCGTGAGCCATGGCCTCTGAGCCTGCACGTCCAGAGCCTGTGCTCTGCAACGGGAGAGGCTGCAGCAGTGAGAGGCCCGCGTACCGCAGAAAGAAAACAAAAACAAAACAAACAAACAAACAAACAAAAAAAAGAATATAGGGAATTTGAGCAACATACGATCACATTTGATTTAATAGACATAAATAGACAAAAACAATCAGTAATGGCAAAATACACATTTTTTTTTCTAAGCACATGCAAAACTTCTATACCATAAAGTATCAAAAACTTTTCAAAAAATTTCCCTCCATGCAATTAACCTAGAAATCAATGACAGAAAGATAACTGGAAAACCCCTGAATATCTGGAAATTAATAAATATTGTTATATAGCCTCATAGTTCAAAGAAGGAATGACAACAAAATTCAGAAAATAATTTAAACTGAAAAATAATGAAAAGTATGTATCAAGATTTATGAGATACGGGACTTCTCTGGTGGTCCAGTGGTTAAGAATCTGCCTTCCAACGCAGGTTCAAACCTGGTCGGCGAACTAAGATCCCACATGCTGTGGGGCAACTAAGCTCAACCACCGCAACTACTGAGCCTGTGTGCTGCAACAGGAGAGCCTGTGTGCCACATGCTTTGGAGCCCGCGTGCCACAACTAGAAAGAAGCCCGCATGCCGCAACTAAGACCTGCCGCATCCATAAATAAATAAATATATAAAAAAAAGACTTGTGAGATACAACTAAAGCTATGTATAGAGGGAAATCTATAGCTTCAAATGCATATAAGAGAAAAAAGGCTGAAAATCAGTGAGCTAATCATCTGTTTTAATAATTTAAAGAGAGCTGAACATTAAGGTCAAATAAAATATATGGTAGGAAATAATAAAGATAAGCACAGAAACAAATGAAACAGAAAATAAACATAGAGTAGAAAGGATGAACAAATCCAAAAGTTAACTTGTAAAAGTTAGTAAAGTTGATAAATCCCTCATGAGGCTGATTAAGGGAAAAAAGAAAAAGAAAACAGTAAACACAAATAATCAATGTCACAAATGGAAAAGGGGACATGATTACAGATACTACACACACTAAAAATTTTTGACGAAAGTATAGTATGAATAACTCTGTGCAAATATATTTGAAAGTTTGGATAAAATACACAAATTCCCTAAAAAATACAACTTTCAAAATAGATAAAAGTAGAAAGAGAAGGTTTGAATAATTTCATAATTATTAGAGAAATTGAATCCATACTTAAAAACATTTTTATAAAGAAAATCTTGAACTAGATGGCTTTCCCAGTAAATTCTACCTATCTTTTGGAAAAGAAATGTTGCCAATCTTCCAAAAATTCTTCCAGAGAATAGAAAAAGAGGGAATATTACCTATTTGATTTATGATTTATCAGCATAAACTTAATACCAAAACTTGATGAGGACAGTTTATAAAATTGTATGCTACTCTCTGTTGTGAACATAGATGTAGAAATTCTAAACAAAAATTCAGCAATATGTAAAAGGATAATAACTCATGACCAATTTGGGTTTATTCCAAGAATTTAAGGTTGGTTTGATATTCAGAACTCAACAAAAAGGCTGCATTAACTGAATAAAGGAGACAAGTCATGTGCTCATCTAAATATATGCAGAAAAAGCATCTGGTAAAATTCAATATCCATTTATGATTTAAAAAACCCTAGACAATTAGGAATTGTCAAATACTCTCAAATACTCAGGAATAAACCTCAAGAAAACAACAATATTGTATAAAACTGCCTAGATAAAAAGAGGGAAAAACCATGTTGCTAATTGGACAATACAATATTATAAATATGTTACTTCTCTCTAAAATGATCTATAGATTCATGTATTCCCAACTAAAATCTCAACAAGATTTTTAAAATGGAACTTGAAAAGATTGTCCTAAATGCATATGTTAATGCAAGTGGCCAAGACTAGCCAAGACACTTGATGAAGAATAGTGGAGGATGTGCTCCACGGGATATGAAGACTGCAGAAATTGGTATAGTATCGTCATCTGAATAATGATAAGATAGGGATTCCTGAAAGAGACCCATGCATATGTGGACACTTGATTCAAAGCAAAGGTATTGCTTCAGAGCAGTCTTTTTCAAAACTGCGTCAGTTGGTGATCCTTATGCAAAAAATGAAATGACTACTGCTCTGCACCAGACCAAACAAACAAATTCCAGGGTGGCTGTAGTTCGAAAAATGAAAGATAAAATAATCAGTATTCTAGAAGATAATACAGCATATCTTCACAACCTTGGACTAGGGAAAATTTTCTTAAATTGGACAACATAAAGCACAAATTTCAATAGAAATGTTGAATAATAATGAGCTACATAATATTTAGAACTTCTTTTCCTGCAAAAACACCACTAGGAGGGTGGAAAGGAAACCACCAAATAGGAGAAGATATTTATAACAGATATAACTGATAAAGGCTTGTGTTCAGAATAGATAAAAATAACTCTTATAATTTATAAAAGGAAATGACAAATCTGGCACACGGGCCTGAACAGTCACTTCACAAAAGAGGGTATTCAAATGGTCAAAATATATATGAAAGATGCCCATTAGTCATCAGGGAATAAAAATTAAAACCACAATAAAATAACGCACACACATCAGAAGGGCTAAAATTCTCATACTTTGCTGATGGAAGTGACATTGATGCAACAACTATGAAAACCATATATGCATATGAAAACCATACGGCATTATCAACTAATGTTGAACATAACGAATACCTTATGACCCAACAATTACTCTCGAGGCATAGATCCAACAGAAATGTGTGCTCCAAGAATTGTGTATAAAAAAGTTCATAGCAACATTATTCAGACTAGTTAAAAATTGGTAATAATCTACATATCCATCACCTGTGGATTGGATAAATAAAACTGTCATATATTCACACTTTTTAATACTATACAACAGTGAAAAATAAATGAGCTACAGCTATCTGCAGCAAAATCGATCAAGCTCATAAACATAATATGGATTAAAAAACGCAAAAGAGGGTTTCCCTGGTGGCGCAGTGGTTGAGAGTCCGCCTGCCGATGCAGGGCACACGGGTTCGTGCCCCAGTCCGGGAAGATCCCACACGCCGCGGAGCGGCTGCGCCCGTGAGCCATGGCCGCTGAGCCTGCGCGTCCGGAGCCATTGCTCCACAATGGGAGAGGCCACAACAGTGAGAGGCCCGCGTACCGCAAAAAAACCCAAAAAACAAAACAACAACAACAAAAAAAACCGCAAAAGAAAGTATAGCATATGAATTGATTTATATTAAGTACCAAAAAGAAAAAGAAACGAAGCAAAACCAAGCTATGATGCTTAGGGATACATACTTGGGTGATAAAACTATAAAAGAGAGCCAGGACGTGATAGCCTTAAAAATCAGGACAATGGCGGGTAGTGTCTGGGAAGGAGTAAAAGACAGGAGTTTGTAAGAGATGGATCATGTTCTATTTCTTGACCTGGGTGGTGGTAACACACATGTTCACTCTGGACAGATTGTTGAGCTGTATATGTATATCTTATATATTTTTGTTTAGTAATGTGTTTTGGATCGATATGTTATTTAGATATGTTTTATTTCATAGTAAGAAGGTTAAAGAAAAGGCTAGAGTCACATGCACACCACAGTTTATAAGGTGAAGGATGATGTTGAGCATTTAGATTGTGCCAAAAATCTTTTTTTTAAAAAAATTTATTTATTTTTGGCTGCATTTGGTTTTCATTGCTGCATGCAGGCTTTCTCTATTTGTGGCGAGCGGGGGCTACTCTTGGTTGCTGTGTGCGGGCTTCTCATTGTGGTGGCTTCTCTTTGTTGCAGAGCACAGGTTCTAGGCGCGCAGGCTTCAGTAGTTGTAGCACGCGGGCTCAGTAGTTGTGGCTCACGAGCTCTAGAGTGCAGGCTCAGTAGTTGTGGCACACATGCTTAGTTGCTCTGCGGCATGTGGGATCTTCCCAGACCAGGGCTCGAACCCGTGTCCCCTGCATTGGCAGGTGGATTCTTAACCACTGCGCCACCAGGGAAGCCCCAAAAACCTTTTAAAAAGCCACATTAAAGGCAACACCTATCAGGGATGGCATATGTATAGCCCTTCTGTTTCCCAATCACCACATCCTTCACCTGTGGCCAATAGACATGACCAATAGATTAGGCCTCATCTTCCCACAGAGCCCAGCCAGCTATTCTCAACCAACCTGACCACTGGAGAGAATGGAAGAGAGAGAACTCACGGAAGTTCCAATCTATTTTCCATCTGTTGTCTATGTATCCCGACCTACCAGGTAATGTAAAATAATCAGACTGGTTTGTGTATGAGCTTGGAATACCCTCCAAAACTCACTATATCTTGACATATATAAAGAAATTGTGCATAAAATTAATGCCAGCTCACAGACTGAGGGACCTTAACAAAGGACTCCAAAGGCATATTCTGTCCTTGGAAAGTAGGACTG
The DNA here is from genome assembly GCF_963455315.2 of Globicephala melas. Taxonomy (NCBI): domain Eukaryota; kingdom Metazoa; phylum Chordata; class Mammalia; order Artiodactyla; family Delphinidae; genus Globicephala; species Globicephala melas. The sequence continues at coordinate 136,140,784 of NC_083314.1, forward strand.
AACATACAAATAGTAAGTATGACTTACAGTTCTAAGATGAGTGGAACAGATTTTATTGGTTTATTTTATCAAGAGATAAAACCAGGCACTCCACTGGTCACTTGGCATAAAGAGGAAATATCACAAATATGATCCCTGCCGTCATGGAGTTTCTGCCCCTGTCTTCCAGGGCCCCTCACTATGTGTGCCATTTTTTCTGGTTATCACCCTCCCCTCTGATCTCCCACTGCTGTTGTTTGCTAGTCATTGCTGCTGTCTCTATTCAATTCATCAAGAAATTTTTCACTGCCACCTTGGTGCTTAGAACTGTGGGCAGAATGGAAATGTGAGCCATAGTTTCAGTCTTCAATGCCCTTCCGTGAATTGAGGGATGAAAGATACATGTACATGTTAATGAGGTAAAAATATAAGTATATGGTAAAGGGGCAACCTGCCCCTGGGATGGAGAAAAACTGCTGTAACATTTTCAAGGCAGGAGGGATTGGAGAAAGTTGAAGTGTATGGGGAAGACTTCAAGGACCGAGTCTTTAATGAAAATCTCTAACGCTATTAATATAAAATCCAGTCTTCTAAAATGGCATAGGGGCTTTGTGAGCCTAGCTCATGACAACCTCTCCACCTCCAACTCCTTGTTTGGCCAATTTACACTTGACCTTCAGATTTAACCCAGGCACCCCTTCCTTTAGGGAGCCTTTCTTGATCTCTCATCATAGTAATGTGTCTCCCTCTTTTTCTCCCTTATCATCTCTCCAATAAAATAGTCCATTATGGTCTGTTCAGTGTAGTTACATGATATGAATATTATTAAAAAAATCCGAAACAATGACAGAAGTTCCAGGGTCAAACATTAAGGAATTTGATTTTTTTTCCCTCAACTCGTCAAAAACAAAGCAGACTTTTGCAGAAAGAATCTCATGAAAGACTGATGAAGAAACTAAAAAAACACCAGGGTATCAACCTACAGTGAAGAGAAAAATAGTAATATTGATAACTAACACGTATGAACCCCGACTCAGGGCCAAGCACCATCACACACTATCTCATTTCATACTCACGACTTCGTAAGAAAGGATCACAATTCTCCCCATTTTAGAGATGAAAATTGCCAAAGCATTAGTAACTTGCCCCAAAAGGCATAATTAGAACTTTGCACACTTGGTTTAAGAGCCCAGGTGATCAACTTAATTGTTTATTTTCCTCATTTCTGTAACCTCAGCACATATGCACAGAGATTTTTACTTCATCAAGGCAATAAATTATAAAGGGCAAGGAAGTATATGTAAAGGTACATCAAAGGTGGTGATCATGATACTAGCACACCTGCCAGAATGTGGCATTATGGAGAAAATCAGGAGAAAGACGGAACAACACTCTTTTCAATAGTGCATCTGGGATCAATTGTAGTGACCAAATTTTCTTCCTCATGCTCAGTCCAGTATTATACTCACTTTTTTTTTAATCCCTCCTGTCATACTATCTGTGCTTGGCTTTGTGCATTTCAACATTTCTGTCACTTATTTGCCTGAGGAATAGATGTTTCATTTAATAAAATCTACAGATGACAGAAAGCTGGGAGGAGTAGCTAATACCACAAATGATAGAATCAAGATTTAAAATAATCTTGACAAGCTACAACACTGGTCCAAAACCACAAGATGAAATCCCATAGGGATATATGCAAAGTTCTGTATTTAGAAAAAAAAAATCAATGGCACAAGTATACAAGCCTAGCTTTAGACCAGTATATTGGGAAAATATTTAGGAGTTTTAGTTGGTCATTGACGGAGGTTACAAGGCATCAGCAAGGAACACTGCCTCCAACAAAATCCAAAGACTTAAATTACAAAATCAACATATAATGGGTGGGTACAGAAGCACCTTCAAGAGGAGAAACTGGAAAAGCAAATGGAGTTTGACTGTGGCATAATCGATGGTATTGTATCTAAAAAGAGATATCAGTGAGAAGAATTGGCTGGTCAGAGTGAAACACAGAAAATAAAGAGCCTGTGCAGACAGATTGGTCTGGTTTCAGAAGAGAAGAACTTTTCACACAGTGTAGTCAGTGGATAAGTACATGCCCCTTGGGTCAGCAAGGTACCTGGGCTCTTAAACCAAGTGTGAAAAGTTCTAATTATGCCATTTGGGGCAAGTTACTAATGCCGGGCAATTCTCATCTCTAAAATGGGGAGAATCATGATGCTTCCTTACAGGGTTGTATGTATGAAATGAGATAGTGTGTGATGGTGCTTGGCCCTGAGTTGGGGTTCATACGTGTTAGTTATTACTATTTTTCTCTTTACTGTAGGTTGATACCCTGACTTTTTTAGTTTTTTCATCAGTCTTTTGTGAGATTCTGCAGATGATTCTTTCTGCAAAACTCTGTTTCATTTTTGACAAGCTGAGGAAAAAAAAATCAAATTCCTGAATGTTTGACCCTAGAACTCCAGGCATTGTTTGTTTGTTTTTTAAATAATATTCATATCATGTAACTACACTGAACAGACCAGAGTGGACTATTTCATTAATTTATAAAAATCTATACTCTAAAAATGGCATGGACGAACTGAAATATATCTGGGTTGCCATGGCCTAAGAATGGCTAACCAGCTAGAAATGCTAAAAGGAGCTGGTATAATTGTCTTAAATCCTTGAATACGTACCAAGAGGAAGAAGGCTCAGAACGTGCTCAGGTCCATGAAAGGAAGGAGCTGCCTAAGGGCACAGCAAGCTTCTGTCCCTGAATGTGGACATTGCAGCCCCTGACAGGAAAGCCAGGGAAGAATGGCTCTTGGGCTCTTGGGCTCTTGGGCAAAGAACGTTACCTGCCATTTTGTCTTTTGAGGCCTCATGAACACCCTACAAAATAACCAGGATCTAGAACTCAGTCTTTGGCCTCTAAATTCAGTGTTTTAAAGAAATCTGTTCTGCGGTCACCTGTACCAGAATCACCCATCTGAGGTGTTTACTCAAAATCCAGATACTTGAACCACATTCTTAGAGATTCTGCTTCAGTAAGTCTGAGTGGGACCCAGGAAGTGGCATTGGTTCAGTTCAAAGTGCTTTTTGCTCTTCTACTAAAATTTCTACTATAATACCCATTTTAAGACTCTTTCAATGGATATATGTACTTCCAAACATGTACCAGACCCGCCTCAGAGGCTAGTGGATATGGTGGTGAATAAGACTATATAGGATCCTTCTAATTGGAGCTTGTATTGTATCTAGTGGGAGGACACATTTGTTAAATAAGCAAACCAATAAAAATTAAGAACCATATCAGACAGTGAGAAGGGCTATGCCGAGCATAAACTCAAGTGTCGTTGCTGAGAGTGATCAGGTGGCCCTTCTGGGTTGGGGTGCCTCTCTCGGAAGGGGATGTTGATCTGAGGCGCTAAATGATGAGACCACCATGCAGAAGGTGGGGGTTAGAGAGTTCCAGCCAAGGAGCTGTCTAGCGCCAAGGCCCTAAGAGGAGAATCCTCTTGTTGTGGTTGAGGAATATAGAAACAAGCCGTGGCTGGAGCATCCTAAGTGAGGGAAAGGTCAGGGATCAGGCCGACGGTTGACAGTACCCAGGTCATGCATAGCTTCGACTTTAAGTGGGATGAGAAACCATTAGAGAGTTTTTTGCGGTATGCGGGTCCCTCACTGTTGTGGCCTCTCCCATTGCGGAGCACAGGCTCCGGACGCGCAGGCTCAGCGGCCATGGCTCACGGGCCCAGCCGCTCCGCGGCATGTGGGATCTTCCCGGACCGGGGCACGGACCCATGTCCCCTGCATCGGTAGGCGGACACTCAGCCACTGCACCATCAGGGAAGCCCCGATTTACATTTTTAAAAGGTCCCTTTTGCCGTTGCTCAGATTCTATAGGTGTGTGACGCCCAGCTATTAAATATACCATCACTACCTCTGGAGAGAATTTGCTTTTTATGGGTTTCTCTGTTAACACCTATATAGCGCTTTACAGTTTATAAAGTGTTTTTATATATCTTATTTCATTTGGTCTTCTGAAAAAATCCTATGAGACTCATTTTACTATAATCCTCATGTTACCGATGGAGAGAGTAAGGGTCATAAAGGATGAGATTCTTCTAAGACTGCATGTCTCCTACGGGTAGATGTTTGAAAATGGGGAGATTTTACATAAAAATCTGGATATTTTTGCTTTAAAAAAATGAAGATATGTCCCCACCAAAGCCACATTCCTCATGGGGAAAGTAGACAGGAGCTGCTGTGGGAGGTCCCTTAGGATGAGAGCTGCCCACTCCTGTCCTATTATACCAGATCAGCTTCAGTCTCTGTCATCTGCTGACCCCTGGCTGTATCTGAATTCTGCTCTCAGGTGACCTCAGCCCGCTCCACTCGTTTGGTACCTCGTCAACAGCCATTTTCCTCTTCCCCATCAAGCCTGTTCCCAGAAGAAGAGAGAGAGCAAGGGCCTGGTGCAGCCTTGTTATCCCTAGTCAGGGGACTGTGGGCTTGATGCCCTGGGGCTTAGCCCAGTACAGCCTGTGTAACAAACAGGTTTCTTTGATGTATGTGCTTTAGCTTAGAAGATTATGTTAAAGTTGTCTTCGCTCTATAATATGGCTTCTTGAGATTCTGATTCTCTAGGAAAATAAAAATCCATGTTTATCCTATGTTTCCACTTACTTTAACCTCTGGATGGCTGGGAGCCCCCCTAAATTATATGCAAAAATTTGTGTTTGTGTGTTTTTTCCTAAGGAGAGGGTTCATAACTTGACTCAGACTTTCAAAAGGATCCATGATCCAGAGTGTCGTTTCTGGCATAAGAATTAAGAGTCAGACTGAGCAGAGTCAGAGCCTGGCTCTGCCACTAATTAACTCTGAAGTTCTCCAAATCTCTGACCCTAGGTTTCTTCATCTAAAAAATGGATTCATTAATCCTGGGCTTGTGGAGCACTGATCAAATGAGATAATACACAGGAAGTGCTTAACTCAGTGTCCGGCACATAGGAGACCCTCAATGGCAGGAATCAGTATTGTCATTGCTTGTGTTGGATGGGCCTTCTCCCATAATATCTAAATACTTGCTGCGGACTGAATTTTGTGTCACCCTCACACCACTGCCAGATTCATATGTTGAAGCCCTAGCCCCTCTTCCCCTCAACGTGACTGAACTTGGAAATAGGGCTTTTAGGAGGTAATTAAGGTTATATGAGATCATAAGAATGGGCTCCTATCTGATAGGACTGGTGACCTTTTATTTTTATTATTTTATTTTTTTGTTTGTGTTGGCAGGCTTCAGAGCTATATCATATATATATATATATTTTAAACATCTTTATTGGAGTATAATTGCTTTACAATGGTGTGCTAGTTTCTGCTGTATAACAAAGTGAATCAGCTATACATACACATATATCCCCATAACCCCTCCCTCTTGCGTCTCCCTCCCACCCTCCCTATCTCACCCCTCTAGGTGGTCACAAAGCACCGAGATGATCTCCCTGTGCTATGCGGCTGCTTCCCACTAGCTATCGATTTTACATTTGGTAGTGTATATATGTCCATGCCACTCTCTCACTTTGTCCCATGGTGATCTTTTAAAAAGAGGAAGAGAGAGCCATCTCTCTCTTCATGCACAGGCACCAAGGAAAGGCCATGCGAGCACACAGAGAGAAAGAGGCCGCCTGCAAGCCAGAAAGAGAGCTCTTACCAGAACCCACCCACGCTGGCACCTTATCTCAGACTTCCCACCTCCATAACTGCAAGAAGAGATATTTCGGCTGTTCAAGCCACCTAAGGCATATTGTTATGGCGGCCCCCAAGGTAAGGCAATGCCTAACACCCTTCTTTCTTGAGCCAGTTCCTTCTAGAGCGGGGACAACAGGAGCCCCTACACCATCCCTGAGGGTGAGGTTGGTTGGAATTAGTCTGGCTGCTGTATGGTCTAGGACTCATTGTGCTTGAAGGGTCCTGGTGGTCCCCAAGATGCAGCTTTTTTTTTTTTTTTTTTAAATAACTGGTAGGCTGACCTGTGCTACACCCAAGCTTCTGGCTGTCTTTCCTACTGAGTACTCCACTTCCCTGTTGACTAGAGCATAATTGTCATCAGCCTTCTGAGGAAGCAGTGGGGTTTAATGATTAAAGATGCAGACTCTAGAGCCACCCTGCCCAGTTCTGAAGCCCAGCTCAGCCACTCACAATCTGTGTGACTTTGGGCAAGTTACTTAACTCCTCTGTGCTTTAGTTTCCTCACTTCTTAAAATGGTGTTAATAATACTGCCTATGTAAAAGGGCCACAATCAGGATTAAGTTATTTAATACATGGAAAGTGTTTGATTTAGGTCCTCACCCAACTTTGGTTGCCCCCTCCCCTGATGGTCTTGAACTTGTTTCCTATGAGAGCAGCTACTTGCAGGAATCCTACTCCAACTAGATGTAGCAGGTGCATGATGTTGACTATAACTTTGCCTGGAACCTCCGGCCACTGTAATGTACTCACTAGATTTGAGCCGTTTGTGTACTGACAGCAGTGTTGAATTACTCTTCCTTATAATGCAGTGCCCTACCCAACCCAGAAAATAGGATGAAGATGTGAAATTAATGTTGATAACTTAAGGCCTTTCTGTGTTCCTAAATAACAATAAAAAGGGGGGGAACTATTTATCATATCTCTCTGCTAAGAGAGCTTATGTATCATTCTGTTTATGGGATGAGGGGAGGGATAGAATTTTGGTTTCTAAATGTAGTGGTTAAAGACCACAATCTCTTGAGGAACTTATTATTAACCTGGATCCCTAGATGCCACAACCACAGCTTCTGTTTCAGTAGGTCTGGGGTGGGACCTGGAAAATTGTATTTTTAATAAGCAACTCAGGTAATTCTGATGCAGCTGTTTGACTTGTTTTTGAGAATTACTTGGCCAAGTATTCTTTTAGTTTTCAACATGTAAGACTCCAGAATTAATATAAAGACAGGGGAAGGTCAGGAAATAACTTAGAGCAAGGTTTTACTTTCTTAAAGCAATTCCCAGGTCAATAGCTGGCTGGCAAAACCACAGCCAGACACACTTAGTTAGGTTTTATCTAGATTTTCATCTAAATGGGCTGCTGGATGTCTCTAGTTTACAGCAACCAAAGAATTGGCAGTGACCACGTCAGAAAATGGAATCACAGGGTAAGTTATCATAGCTCGATTTGCAAGTGTCATTCTCAAAGACTTTCAGCCACACATTCTGGGAAGGGTCTCTGGAATGGTGGTCCCATCTAATTTACTATAAATTACCTTCTGGGCAAGACGGATCGCTGACACTTATGGCAACGTTTATTTGTAAGAATGAACTATCTATGGTGGCTAAGATCTTCCATGTACTAACTAGAATTTCAGAGTAGCTGGAACAAGAGGCGTCCTTTTAGGGAAGACTTAAATCCTAGAAACAACTACCTAGGAGATAAAATGCCATCCTCAAGTATCCAGTGAAGACAGTCTGGGATTTGTTGAGACAGCTAGCTGGTGTCAAGGAGGCAGCAGGCACTGCACACTGAAAGGCATCTTCCCTTTTTTTTTTTTTTTTTTTTTTGCGGTACGCGGGCCTCTCACTGTTGTGGCCTCTCCCGTTGCGGAGCACAGGCGCCGGACGCGCAGGCTCAGCAGCCATAGCTCATGGGCCTAGCCGCTCCGCGGCATGTGGGATCTTCCCGGACCGGGGCACGAACCCGTGTCCCCTGCATCGGCAGGCGGACTCTCAACCACTGCGCCACCAGGGAAGCCCGGCATCTTCCCTTTGACGGGTGTTTAATTTGGCCTTGTTAGTGTATAAAGTGAAGGCATTTAATTTGTTTGACAGAAGCAAGCCCCAAGCTCCTCCTGTAATACTGTGCCGCAGGGGTTCACGAGTCTTAACCACACGTTAGGCATAATCTGGGAGTCTGTATGAAATAAGCTTCCAATAAGAACAATAGTTTGACAAAGATCTGCTTTCACTAAAAGACACAAACCTCTCTCTTCTGAGCCAGGTGGAGGGACATAAAGGATTCCACCATCCACCATCTTGTCCTAAGGAAGACTTTGCTCCTTCCTATAAGAGGTCAAAGATGGGACAGGCAGGTAGGAATCTATCAGTGGGTCCTAGGATGTCTCATGTTGCCGGCCTCCTGAAACATTCTCTTTCCTCCAACAGTGCTGGTTATCTACCACAATATCAGTTATCTCTAGCTGAGACAGTAATGATCTAGGATACCACTTTTTAAATATTACGTTTTAACAAAGCAGAACTAGGAAACTCTACGAAATCCACACACTTTGATACCCCGCGCATTAATATCCAGCTGCTCATAAATCAACCATATTCATCAAGCTTTTCTGCCTCAAGCACGTTAAATGACCGCATTTTAACCATCTATTAAATATTCACCCAATCCGAGTATTCTGCGGCTCCCTGTCATCTGCTTAAGCTTGGCTCTTTTTGTATGAAGAGCGAGTAGCTCTCTACTCCTCTTAAAGAAGTCTGAGATGACAGGTAGGCTAGATCTAACTTGAGATACACATATGGCTCTCTTTTGGGGGATCGTTCACTCTGAATTTCCATTTCCTCATAACATGGTCAAATCTTCCCTTTCCACTTCATTTTCTGCCACTTTCTCCCTTGCTCTACATGCCCAATGGCGTTCTTGAGTTCCCTCAAAATCGATATGCCCTCCTGCTCCAGGAACTTTGAGAGAGGGATCTCTCTACTGAGAAATCCTCCCCCCTTATTGCTGGCTCCTACATCCCCAAGCCCATTTCACTAGTTCCTGTGTTGTATTTATTGAGGGTCTACATGTGCCAAAGACTTGAGTGAATGAAACTGGTTTGCAACCCTCATAGAACTTACATTCTAGTTGGGGGAGAGGGTGGTACTCAGACCAAAAAGAGACATAATAAGTAAATTGTTTGTTAGAAGATGATAATTGATAGGGAAGAACAGAAAGGAGTAAGGTTTATGACAAATGCTTGTAATTATGAATAGGATAGAAGTCTTTACTGACATGATAAAATTTAAATTAATTCTCAATTGTTCTTAGAATTTAGTGCGAATTAACTTCCTCAGGGATGTCTTCCAGACTAGATCTATCAGCGAGTCTTTGAATCCCTGACTAGGTCATCTTCTATTATATGCTCATATAATCCCCAATACTTTTCATTCAAAGCTCTTAGCACCATTTGTAATTACATATTCATGCAATTATTTATTAAAGAATGTCCTGCTCACTATATTGTAAACTCCATAAAGGCAAGGATGAGATCCTTTTTGATTACTTCTTTATCTCCAAAGCTTGCTAAAGACAAGTGCTCACCCCATACAAACTTGCTGTATGAATGAAAGGACCGTACAGTGTGGATAAAAAATGTACATTCAGGCTCCTTTAAGAGAATCAATTGAGATAATGAATGGTGAATGAATGATATGAATGATAATGAATCAGTTATTTTTTTAAATCGCAGACATCATTATTTCTGATGGCTGAAAGACCCTCTTGTATCAGTGTGATTCTGTGTTCATTGATATTATATGATCCAGAATCCCCTTTACGGAGACAGTGAGGTTTAGTGGATAAGACCGTGGGTGCTGAAACTAGACTTCCTGGGCTGATTCTTAACTCTGTCACTTACCTTGTGGTTTCATTGTGCCTCTACTTCCTCATCAATTAAATGGGATGACAACGGTATCACCCTCACATAGATGCTGTAGGATTAAAAGAGTTTATATCTCTAAGGTGCTTAGAAGAAGGCCTGGCATATAGTAACTACTGAATAAATATTACCATGACTATGGCTGTTATTATCTGCCATGCTTTCAACTGCCACCCTGGGGCTGATCTATTGACTGAAATCTTCCTTGATTTCTTCTTAGAGACACACAAACTAGTAATTCCTAGTTCAGTGAGGTTTTCTTTAACATAACTCAAAGAGTGAGGATGATTCTCTTTCAGGCCCCATCCTGTAGGCTTTAGCATCTGTTGTAGTTCATCAGTGACTTATGTTTTAACTTTCCAATTGTCTTAGCTGCTGGAAGTTAAGCTAGCACCACTGATGGTTGAGAAAACTGGGTCTAAATCCTGGTTCTGCCACTTACTGGTGGAAAGAGCTTTGGCAAGATATTAAGCTCTCTGAGGCTCACACTCTCATCTATAAAATGGGACTCATAATTACTCGCCCACAGGGTTACAGTGGGGCCTGAATGAGATAATGTCCTTGAAGGGCCAGCTCAGAGAGGAGGTCTGCAAACATCAGTTTTGCCTCCTTGCCCTTTGCTCAGGAGGAAATCTACATTTTAAAAGGAACCTTCTGGAGACGTGGTGACATTGGTCTATGATGAAGGCTCTGACAAACATTCTAAATCAGGAAGCCAATTCGACATATTTAGGGCTCACTACACATGCCCTAAAATGATTTACATTACCGGCAGAGATTAGTGCAATAAGCACAGTGTTCATTTGTTATCCTGTAATCAGGAGGAAAACACTCATTCAAAAATATTATTTTCAATGTCAGAAATGTATCAGTTTATAGAGAACTAGCTAACTAACTAAACAAATAACTAGAAATGCCATACAAGTGTATTGTGGATTGCAGAAAAATTTTACAAAACAAATGATTATTGTTGATTAACAAATATTAGTTAGGGATATTTGATGGTATAATAGTCATAGAAGCTTAGAAGAATCTTTCTGAATGTTCAGAGTTATTGCTTGATGTTTGTAATTAGGCATTGTCCCAGGTCATGTGTGTGTACACATATGATCGTGACAAAACGGAAATAAGTCCAAAATGTTCCCTTCACATGCATAAAGATTCTAGATTTTTTTTTCTCTTCTGAATGTTTTTGCTGACTTTAGCTGATGATTTTCTCCACTTGCTTACTTGCAAAATATGCTTTTCAATATGTCACATTTAAACTCTTCAAATTCTGTTCCACTTCAAAAGACCTAGTTTTAGTTTCCAAATCTTCTTTTTCCCATGTTTGCGGTTTTTGATCAACAAATGTTTATTGAGGTACCACTGTCTAAGTGGCAGGCTCCCAGAAAGGCTTTTCCAGTGCCCTTGGTGTTCCAGAGGTTGGATAAATTGGAAATCTGTGAATCTGAAGTTAAAGCAGAATTAAAATTATGTGTGAACATGAACCGAGAGCTTAGAGGGCAACATGCTGCTCACCAGAGGCAGCAGCAGAATTGGGGGATTTATTTTCTGCTTATTGGCTTAAGATGTGAAATCTAGCTGTGAGGAAGCCTAGCCTACCTGTCCTGAGGGACTCTTCATACCAAAACTACTTATTCTAATTCATCTGACAGTCTTGTTTGCTTGGTGAATATTCTAGCCATTCACTGTTGTTCCAGACAGTGTCTTTGATAACATTTCATGGTCAAAATTTGGCATTCTAGGCTCTTCATGATGTGAATCCTGCTTACTTTTCCAGCTCTGTTTTCTTTTGCTCCTCTGCTAGCTCCCAATGGTTTAGCTGAAACCAGCTTTTTACCCCTTCCTCTTCATTTGCTGAGTACTTATTCTTGGCCAAGCACTGCTTCCTTAATTTAATTTTATTTTTAAACATTTATTTATTTTTAGAAATTTATTTATTTTGGGCTGTGTTGGGTCTTTGTTGCTGTGCGCGGGCTTTCTGTAGTTGCGGCGGGCGGGGGCTACTCTTCGCTGCGGTGCGCAGCCTTCTTATTGTGGTGGCGTTTCTTGTTGTGGAGCACGGGATCTAGGCGCGCGGGCTTCAGTAGTTGTGGCACGTGGGCTAAGTAGTTGTGGCTTGCAGGCTCTAGAGCGCAGGCTCAGTAGTTGTAGCACACGGGCTTAGTTGCTCCGCGGCATGTGGGATCTTCCTGGACCAGGGCTGGAACCCGTGTCCAATGCATTGGCAGACGGATTCTTAAACACTGCGCCACCAGGGAAGTCCCTGCTTCCTTAATTTTAAAGAATATTTTGTTCCCTCAGTTTTTCTGGGAGGTAATTATTGTTATCCCCACTTGATAGATGAAGATACTGAGGCTCAGAGGTATCAACGGACTTGTTCAAATTCATGGGTGAGCACGTGGACCAGTTGTTAATGTAACCCAGGTCTTTAACTTCAAAGCCACAGTGGAAAGGGCTCTTTCCATCACACTAGATGCTTTCCTCTTCAGAAACGCCTCAACACTGGCTCATTCTGTCTGCTTCTTCCATGTAGTGGCAGAATAATGGCCCCTCAGATGTCACAGTCTCTGGAACCTGTGAATATGTCACCTGACATGGCAAAGGGGAATAAAGGTTGCAGATGGAATTAAGGTTGCTAATCAGCTAACTTTAAGGTGGGGAGATGATCCTGGATTATCCAGGTAGACCCAGTGTAATAATGAAAGCCCTTAAAGGTGGAAGAGGGAGGCTGAAGAGAAGAGTCAGAGAAGATGTGAGGATGAAGGTATGATCAGAGACAAACAATGCTGCTGACCTTGAAGATGGAGAAAGAGACCAGGAACCAAGGGCTATAGGTAGCCTCTAGTCACCAGAATAGGCAAGGAATGGATTCTCACTGCTGGTTCATAGAAGGCTGGGGGACGAGGTGCTGGAGAGGTTTGGCTTCAGCTAGAAGCATGAAGTCTACTGTCCTGTGATCCATTTACTTTTCTTTTTTCTAAAGGTTGCTCTACCAGAGCATGGTTATTTGTATTTATTTATTTTTTATTTATTTGGTTGCACTGCGTCTTAGTGGCTGCAGGTAGGCTCCTTAGTTGTGGCTCGCTGACTCCTTAGTTGTGGCAGGTGGGCTCCTTAGTTGCGGCATGCGTGTGGGATCTAGTTCCCTGAGCAGGGATCAAACCCAGGCCCCCTGCATTGGGAGCGTGAAGTCTTATCCACTGCGCCACCAGGGATGTCCCTGTGGTCCATTTTCTATGCAGCTGCTAGGGTCATCTTTCTGAAGTGTCAAGTTCACTATGACCCAAATCCTCAGACGGCCTTTTCTCCATGGTCCCCAGTTCCTTCTCTGGGGTGACTGGCTACTCCTCCACCTCAGGCACTCAGTGCCTTAGCTACTCCTTACTTCCTCTTGTGTGTATATTTGCTATGGTGTGACATTGCCTGGAACACCCTTACCCCACTTTATTTGTCCAAAGCACTCCTACCCCCTTTAAAACCCAGCTCACACATGACTCTGTGAAGCTTTCCCTGGCTTCTCCTCCATGAATCACCCCATCCTCCTCTGGGCTACCTGGTGTCTTATACAGATCTCTTAGCTCATTGTGTACATTATGCTAAATTAACTATTTATTCATCAACCTCCTCCATCAGACTGGGTGTTCCTGGAGACCAGTTTTGTGCATCATTCATTGCTGTATTTCTAGCACATAGTTGAGACTTGGTAAATGTTTATTGAATGACTGATTGAATCAATGGATGAAAGGCAGACAGATCTTCAGGATTTTCTAGTAGCTAACTCTTTTAAAAAGGTGGATTGGGAGTCCTATAAGTAATTACACTATCACACTCTGTAACGGATTGGTGCTAGCCAGGGAATGACAGTATGTCCAAAAGGTAATGAATTAAAACCTCGCTTTGGCATATACCTTTTCAGAAATGGGGGCAGTCTTTCAAGTGACTTGAAAAATAGGCTTCAGTAAAGTGTAAGAAAATATATGCAATTAGACTCAATAAAGTTGTCCTTGACTAATGTCTACATTTAAGGGAGTTTAACTAAATTATGAAAAAGCCTTTCTGATTTAACTGGCAGTCTGGTTTATCATGTATGTACATGAGCTCTGCATGGGGTTTTCTTTCAAGATTTCTAGACCCTCAACCAACACAAAGACATAAAGAAGTTATCAACACAATAGCTAAGAGGGGAGAGTCTAGTAGGTGAGCTCAAGAAAGCAAGGAAACGAAAGCAATTTTTCCAGGAAGGCTGACAGAAATATGTTTTTTCTCCCCTCATTCATTCATTTAGAAAATACTAATTCAGCACACACTATATGTCAGGGTTTGCGCTAGGTGCTGGCAATGCAGTGGAGTAGAAAAGGCAGATATCCATCACAAATATAAATAATTATAGATTATGTTTATTACGTTTATGCTCCCGCAAACCCAGAATGTCCTATCTTCTTTATTTTGTTTATTAAATTTAACATCCTTGCAATAAACAAGAAGTAAGGAATAATATAAAAATGTGTGGAGTCTACTGTATGTCAGACATTGTGCTAGGTACTGGGGACACAAAAATACTTTCAAGGAGCTTATAGCTTTAGTGGGAGAAACAGACATGTGAACAATAAAATATAATAATGTAGTATGAAAAGTGTAGTGATAGAGGTAAGCACGGGGCAGCCAGAGGAACACGGAGCAGGCGAGCTTCCTTCCTCCCCTCCACACAGGCACAAAGGCTCGACATGGGACTGGAAGAAATTGAATGACATCACCAACAATTTTTCCTAAGGAGAGCTAGCTTTGAATGGAATTCTGCACCTCTGCCTACCTCCTGTCTTACACAAGCAGAGGAAGGGTCGGCTGCAGGCAGGGTCATTTCTCCTGGGCAGATGGGAGAGAAATAAAAACTGCTACAGTTAGGAACTCCCGGACAGAGCAGAGGAGCTGCCCAGAGGCAGTGGTCCTGAAAGCTGCATTCAGGCGCTAAACCCTGCAGGAGAACTCAGAACCCACCTGGACCTACTCCATCACCCAGAGTCGCTCCAAGGTGCCCCAGGCAGAAGGGACTGATGTCAGAGGCAGCAGCAGAACCAGTAATGGCCAAGGAAGGCTCAGCTAAAATTTCATATTTGAAATCTATTTAATTTCACCAATTCTATTTAAAACATCCTAAATACTTCTGAGATAAAGGGTCACTAAATAAAATAAGTACTGAAATACCGGTAGCATCATTTTGCTTTGGCTGTATTCAATAGCCAGAGCCCACAGCTTGCAGTCACAGGACGAATTTCGATTGCAGACATGTCTTGCTGTTCAAGGACATTTTAAAATTTTGGAATAAAATTGCCTTTATAGGTGGTGCAGGCTTTCTCTGTTCACCATGGCTCTGAACACTCCCTGTTGGCTGCTACTGTCAGCTATGTGACCTGCCTGGTCCCAGAGGGTGGTTGAGTTTCCAACCTCTCATTTAGGCTGACACCTTCCTTTTGCTGATGGGTGAAGCTAAGACTTGGAGGGAAAAGTGACTATAATACAGCAGAGCTAGGACAAGAATCTTGGGGTCCCTACCTCACCAGGCTCTTCCTATGACAGGGGCTGCCCTCTCAGAGAAGCACTTTGTGAATATAGTGTGCCTGGGTTGCACGAAACAGCCATCCCCAGCTGCCCTCTGCAAGGGAAAGAATCCCCTTTAGTAGCAATAAGTGCAGGCAGTGGGGTTCAGAGGGAAGGTTGCTGCAATCTATGCAAGAGTTTGGTCTTGTACCCTGAGATAAGTGACAGGCTACTCACCTGATATGGGTACAGGATGTGTCTCCCTTGAGGGTACCCCTGCAGGTGAGAGATGGGTGTGTGTGGAATGGAACTCAGGGCAGGCTTTGGCTGGGGAGAACACAGTATGGTGAAAACCCTCAGAGCCAGGGTCACTTTTGAATGCTTATTTGCAAACTCAAATGTGGATGGGTGGGGAAGATTATGCATCAGGGCTTATCTCTCCCTCTCAGCTGGGTTTCTCTTATCCCTGGGCCCCGTGGCGGGGGCCTGGCAAAGGGGCTGACCTATTCGCTTGGCAGGTTTGATCTGCATGTGTTCATCTTCACTGCTTGCTCGCAAGGAGCGAGCCTGGGGAGGGAAGGGTGGGGTGGGGTAGGCGGCTTGTTTCGATCAGAACACAGATAGGAAAAAGAAATCAAATCTACACATCCAGAAACAAACTTACAAAAACATGGGATAACTGGCTGACCCTCACTATTCAAGCCAGCCAGGCCTACCAGTTGAGGGAGAATATGCTTCTGGGAGGAGAGCTGATAAACAGCCTTTTTCCCAGACCAAAGCATGCCCTTGCCTTGCCCTTGGGACTTTTAAGTTCAACCAACACACAGTTCTTGCAATTCATTGCCACTAGTCACAAGGTGGAGTGGGGTGGGGGTGATCCCCGGATGGGCTTTATAAGCCTGTGACTCCCTAAAATTGGGTGCAATATCTAGAAATTTCCCACCCACATGGGCACCCTGAAAGATGACGGGGAATCAGGCCAACTGTTGCAGAGAAAACTGTCACTTTTCTCAGAGGGTCCCAGGGAGACTGTCACCTACTTTGCAGAGGCCTTGTAAGTCACTCCTGGTCCTCTCCCTCAGACCCACCACCTGCATCCAAGGACAGATGGAGGGGATCCCTAACCCCTGTAAAAAAGTCTGGATATCTGAGTTCAGTACCCTCCCCCTTGTGCTGACAGATGGCTTCTGAGGCAGCTCTGTAATAAGAGCCCTGGCCCTGGAGTCTATTTGAGTGACATCTTGCTTTCTCTACAGAGAGATCCCAAAGTGTTTACCTCAGCAGGTTAACAAAGGATCTTATAACTTCAAAGAAAGGTAAAGAACCCTTGTCTCAAGAAGAACTACAATCCTGCAACCTGTGGAACAAAAACCACATTCACAGAAAGATAGACAAGCTGAAAAGGAAGAGGGCTATGTACCAGATGAAGGAACAAGATAAACCCGCAGAAAAACAACTAAATGAAGTGGAGATAGGCAACCTTCCAGAAAAAGAATTCAGAATAATGATAGTGAAGATGATCCAGGATATCGGAAAAAGAATGGAGGCAAAGATCGAGAAGATGCAAGAAATGTTTAACAAAGACCTAGAAGAATTAAAGAACAAACAAACAGAGATGAACAATACAATAACTGAAATGAAAAATACACTACAAGGAATCAATAGCAGAATAACTGAGGCAGAAGAATGGATAAGTGACCTGGAAGACAGAATGGTGGAATTCACTGCTGCGGAACAGAATAAAGAAAAAAAAATGAAAAGAAATGAAGACAGCCTAAGAGACCTCTGGGACAACATTAAACGCAACAACATTCACATAATAGGGGTCCCAGAAGGAGAAGAGAGAGAGGAAGGACCTGAGAAAATATCTGAAGAGTTTATAGTCGAAAATTTCCCTAACATGGGAAAGGAAATAGCCACCCAAGTCCAGGAAGCACAGAGAGTCCCATACAGGATAAACCCAAGGAGAAACATGCTGAGACACATAATAATCAAATTGGCAAAAATTAAAGACAAAGAAAAATTATTGAAAGCAGCAAGGGAAAAACGGCAAATAACATACAAGGGAATTCCCAAAGGTTAACAGCTGATTTCTCAGCAGAAACTCTACAAGCCAGAAGGGAGTGGCATGATATACTTAAAGTGATGAAAGGGAAGAACTTACAATCAAGATTACTCTACCCGGCAAAGATCTCATTCAGATTCAATGGAGAAATCAAAAGCTTTACAGACGAGTGAAAGCTAAGAGAATTCAGCACCACCAAACCAGCTCTACAACAAATGCTAAAGGAACTTCTCTAAGTGACAAACATGAGAGAAGAAAAGGACCTACAGAAACAGACCCAAAACAATTAAGAAAATGATAATAAGAACATACATTTCGATAATTACTTTAGATGTGAATGGATTAAATGCTCCAACCAAAAGACACAGTCTTGCTGAATGGATACAAAAACAAGACCCATATATATGCTGTCTATAAGAGACCCACTTCAGACCTAGGGACAAATACAGACTGAAAGTGAAGGGATGGAACAAGATATTCCATGCAAATGGAAATCAAAAGAAAGCTGGAATAGCAATATTTGTATCAGATATTACAGACTTTAAAATAAAGAATGTTACAAGAGACAAGGAAGGACACAATATAATGATCAAGGGATCAATCCAAGAAGAAGATATAACAATTATAAATATATATGCACCCAACATAGGAGCACCTCAATACATAAGGCAACTGCTAACAGCTATAAAAGAGGAAATTGACAGTAACACAATAATAGTGGGGGACTTGAACACCTCACTTACACCAAAGGACAGATCATCCAAACAGAAAATTAATAAGGAAACACAAGCTTTAAATGACACAATAGACCAGATAGATTTAATTGATATTTATACGACATTCCATCCAAAAACAACAGATTACACTTTCTTTTCAAGCGTGCACAGAACATTCTCCAGGATAGATCACATCTTGGGTCACAAATCAAGCCTCAGTAAATTTAAGAAATTTGAAATCATATCAAGCATCTTTTCTGACCACAACGCTATAAGATTGGAAATGAGTTACAGGGAAAAAGACGTAAAAAACACAAACACATGGAGGCTAAACAATATGTTACTACATAACCAAGAGATCACTGAAGAAATCAAAGAGGAAATCAAAACATACCTAGAGACAAATGACAATGAAAACACGATGAACCAAAACCTATGGGATGCAGCAAAAGCAGTTCTAAGAGGGAAGTTTATACAAATACAAGCCTACCTCAAGAAACAAGAAAAATCTCAAATAAACAATCTAACCTTACATCTAAAGGAAATAGAGAAAGAAGAACAAACGAAACCCAAAGTTAGTAGAAGGAAAGAAATCATAAAGACGAGAGCAGAAATAAATGAAGTAGAAACAAAACCAAAAAAACAGCAAAGATCAATAAAACTAAAAGCTGGTTCTTTGAGAAGATAAAGAAAATTGATAAACCATTAGCCAGACTCATCAAGAAAAAGAGGAAGAGGACTCAAATCAATAAAATTACAAATGAAAAAGGAGAAGTTACAACAGACAGCGCAGAAATACAAAGCATCCTAAGAGACTACTACCAGCAACTCTATGCCAATAAAATGGAAAACGTGGAAGAAATGGACAAAGTCTCAGAAAGGTATAAACTTCCAGGACTGAACCAGGAAGAAATAGAAAATATGAACAGACCAATCACAAGTAATGAAATTGAGACCATGATTAAAAATCGTCCAACAAACAGAAGTCTAGGACCAGATGGTTTCACAGGTGAATTCTATCAAACATTTAGAGAAGAGCTAACACCTATCCTTCTCAAACTCTTCCAAAAAATTGCAGAGCAAGGAACACTCCCAAACTCATTCTATGATGCCACCATCACCCTGATACCAAGACCAGACTAAGATTCTACAAAAGAAGAAAATTACAGACCAATATCACTGATGAATGAAAAAATCCTCAACAAAATACTAGCAAACAGAATCCAACAACACATGAAAAGGGTCATACACCATGATCCAGTGGGATTTATCCCAGGGATGAAAGGATTCTTCAATATATGCAAATCAATCAATGTGATACACCATATTAACAAATTGAAGAAGAAAAATCATATGATCATCTCAATAGATGCAGAAAAAGCTTTTGAACAAAATTCAACATCCATTTATGATATAAACTCTCCAGAAAGTGGGCATAGAGGGAACCTACATCAACATAATAAAGGCCATATACGACAAACCCACAGCAAACATCATTCTCAATGCTGAAAAACTGAAAGCATTTCCTCTAAGATCAGAAACAAGACAAGGATGTCCACTCTCACCACTATTATTCAACATAGTTTTGGAAGTTCTAGCCACGGCAATCAGAGAAGAAAAAGAAATAAAAGGAATACACATTGGAAAAGTAGAAGTAAAACTGTCACTCTTTGCAGATGACATGATACTATACATAAAGAATCCTAAAGATGCCACCAGAAAACTACTAGAGCTAATCAATGAATTTTTTAAAGTTGCAGGATACAAAATTAATGCACAGAAATCTCTTACATTCCTATATATTAATGATGAAAAATCTGAAAGAGCAATTATGGAAACACTCCCATTTACCATTGCAACAAAAAGAATAGGATACCTAGGAATAAACCTACCTAGGGAGACAAAAAACCTGTATGCAGAAAACTGTAAGACACTGATGAAAGAAATTAAAGATGATACCAACACATGGAGAGATATGCCATGTTCTTGGATTGGAAGAATCTATATTGTGAAAATGACTATACTACCCAAAGCAATCAACAGATTCAATGCGATCCCTTTCAAATTACGAATGGCATTTTTTACAGAACTAGAACAAAAAATCTTAAAATTTGTATGGAGACACAAAAGACCCTGAATAGCCAAAGCAGTCTTGAGGGAAAAAAGCAGAGCTGAAGGAATCATACTCCCTGACTTCAGACTATACTACAAAGCTACAATAAGCAAGACAGTATGGTACTGGCACAAAAACAGAAATATAGATCAGTGGAACAAGGTAGAAAGCCCAGAGATAAACCCACACACCTATGGTCAACTAATCTATGACAAAGGAGGCAAGGATATACAATGGAGAAAAGACAGTCTCTTCAATAAGTGGTGCTGGGAAAACTGGACAGCTACATGTAAAAGAATGAAATTAAAACATTCCCTAACACCATACACAAAAATAAACTCAAAATGGATTCGAGACCTAAATGTAAGACTGGACAGTATAAAACTCTTAGAGGAAAACATAGACAGAACACTTTTTGCCACAAATGACAGCAAAATCTTTTTTGATCCACCTCCTAGAGTAATGGAAATAAAAAGAAAAATAAACAAATGGGACCTAATGAAACTTAAAAGCTTTTGCACAGCAAAGGAAACCATAAACAAGACGAAAGACAACCCTCAGAATGGGAGAAAATGTTTGTAAATGAATCAACGGACAAAGGATTAATCTCCAAAATATATAAACAGCTCATGCAGCTCAATATTAAAAAAACAAACAACCCAATCCAAAAATGGGCAGAAGACCTAAATAGACATTTCTCCAAAGAAGACATACAGATGGTCAAGAAGCACATGAAAAGCTGCTTAACATCACTAATTATTAGAGAAATGCAAATCAAAACTACAATGAGGTATCACCTCACACCACTTAGAATGGGCATCAACAGAAAATCTACAAACAACGAATGCTGGAGAGGGTGTGGAGAAAAGGGAATCCTCTGCACTGTTGGTGGAAATGTAAATTGATACAGCCACTATGGAGAACAGTATGGAGGTTCCTTAAAAAACTAAAAATAGGGCTTCCTTGGTGACGCGGTGTTTGAGAATCTGCCTGCCAATGCAGGGGACACAGGTTCAAGCCCTGGTCTGGGAAGATCCCACATGCCGTGGAGCACCTAGGCCCGTGAGCCACAACTACTGAGCCTGCGTGTCTGGAGCTTGTGCTCCACAACAAGAGAGGCCATGACAGTGAGAGGCCCACACATTGTGATGAAGAGTGACTCCTGCTGGCTGCAACTAGAGAAAGCCCACGCACAGAAACGAAGACCCAACACAGCCAAAAAACAAAACAAAACAAAACAAAACCTAAAAATAGAACTACCATACGACCCAGCAATTCCACTACTGGGCATATACCCAGAGAAAACCGTAATTCAAAAAGACACATGCACCCCAATGTTCATTGCAGCACTATTTACAATAGCCAGGTCACGGAAGCAACCTAAATGCCCATCGACAGATGAATGGATAAAGAAGATGTGGTACATATATACAATGGAATATTACTCAGCCATAAAAAGGAACGAAATTGGGTCATTTGTAGAGACGTGGATGGATCTAGAGACCATTATACAGAGTGAAGTAAGTCAGAAAGAGAAAAACAAATATCGTGTATTAACACATATATGTGGAACCCAGAAAAATGGTACAGATGAACCGGTTTGCAGGGCAGAAATTGAGACACAGATGTAGAGAACAAATGTATGGACACCAAGGGGGGAAAGCGGTGGGGAGTGGGGGTGGTGGTGTGATGAATTGGGAGACTGGGATTGACATGTATACACTGATATGTATAAAATGGACGACTAATAAGATCCTGCTGTATAAAAAATAAAAATAAAATTCAAAAATTCTAAAAAAAAAAAAGAATAAAAGAACCCTTGTCTCCTAGAGTATGACATTCTTAAGAGAAGAAGTTATCTGATATAGGACCTATACTGCTTTATAGGACCTATAATATGCTTAACACATGCGTGGTGCATAACAAAGGATTCTTAAATAAATTTACAAAGTGCTAATTACAGAATATAGTATTTTCCCACGGTGCTAATCAGAACAAAAATAAGCTGCATGCTTAATCCACAAAGAGCTTAAATTTTATGGGGGAGAAGATGCAAAGAAAGAGTTCCATTCACAGAAAAGAAAGGGTGATCATCTGTTGAATGGAAGAGCACAAGCAAGGGTATGGAGATGGACCATTTCTCGTGACAGTGCCCTTCTGCAAGGACATCTCTTTGACTGACTTATGAAGAAATGGCACAAGCCTTGCACCTCAGGTTTCCCATTTCCCAGCAGAACTGTGTTGGGCTGGGTCATAGGTGCCATGTCTTGTATGCCTGGACTCTGGCCCACTTCCTATGTTTCCTACAGGTAGTCACTCCATCACTGGAACTACTTTTGGCGGTCAGATCCACTTTGAGAAAAAAGTTTTCTGGATGTCTTTTTAGAGCTTATTTTTGAAAGATAGTCCACCTGGTGCCTGCTCCCCAGCTCTGGATAGAGGCCAGGGGATGACAGCAGCATGAACTTGCTGTGGATAACAAGTTCTCTGTTATGACTGGGAGCGTTTGCAATGCTATAAATAACTCTATCAATATTGTGATAATGGCACTTTAAAGAGGTCTATTTTACAAGTGCTGAATGTAAGAGAGACCGCAGCTGCGCTCATTAATTCTGAAGTATGCCTCCCTCCATGTACGACTTGCAGGTGTAACAATAGGCGTGTTGACTCAATGAAAGTCAAGATAATGTTTAGATTAAGAAAAAGGTTAGAGTAACATTGTTAGTTTTTCCATTGTGTTGGCATAATGAAAACAAATTATAATAGCTTAATTGGAAATGGAAAAGAAAAAGGGCAAAACATAACTTGGTTACAGATTTCAGAGGCTCGCAAATAGCTCCTCCCTGCTCAAGAGCAAGTATCGTAATTGACAGCAGTAGATCTTTTGATAATTAATTGCAGTAAATTATCACTTGGCACAAAGAAGGCATAATTGTAATTAATTTGCAACCTCCCCAGCATAACACTGAATTAGAAATGGCACTGCCGTCATTTTTCCAAGGGAGGAAATGGGGGGCGGGGGGGGGGCGGAAACAATATGCCTTTCCTTTGATGCGCATTCGGAGTTTTGAGGCAAGCCCTGGTTGTAATTTTTGCGGTATGATGGTGACATCTCTGCAACTCTCTTGGGCTAGGGGTGTTTAATTTAGATTGTGACTGTTGGCTTTGGGCTGTGATAGTTAGCAAGAGCGGTCCCCTGCTGAGTTCTGCCATGGCCTTCCATTGTGTCAGCCACCAGTTAGTCACTTAACCTCAGCATCTTTCCATATCTGTCTTTCTGTATGTCTCATTCTCCAGGGTGCTGAAAGACCTCATTAGTTCAGGTAATAGGTATTGTTTCAGGACAAAATGTTATTATATTTTTAATTGAATGAATTGAGAAAGATTGGCCCTCAAAGTATTTTTCCTCTTTTTTTTTTTCCAGAACATCTTACTTTTGTGGTGATGCAGATCATTATTAAGACTCTCTGCCATGGTACAATTTTATAGTGACTGCCACAGATCAAGGTTCAATCTAATTGCTCAACAATTAATTAGAAACAGAAATGAGGAATAGAAACTATTTTCACTGGATTCTAGAGAACTGTTTATATTTCATCAGAGTGCCTGGGAGAACAAATCATTAAGCTATAAAAGATTACATCTGGGTTTCAGTTAAAGTCAAGTGGATTCATTAAGCCAAATGGTGGCCTAGAGATTACTGCCATGGTGTGCTACACTGTTGACCAAAGCCTTCCAGGGGTCATGGGAGCTTCCTTCTCTTGTTCCATGTGTCCACTTGAGAGAATGGGGAGGATCTTACTTCTGACAATAAATGCAAGGAATTGTTCTGTGTAGTGGTTAGTCATTAAAAAAAAAGATAAGGATCATGGCCCTATTTCAAGTAGACCCATATAACAAAAATAAGCTTTATTAAATTATTTTGTACACTCTTCGAAGTTCTTAAACCCATTGTTATAAATGCTGAAAGAAGGTGAATTTATAGCCAGAGCCCTTTAGCATGGCTGCCCTGGCAATGAACTCAGGTTTGACCTATATGTAACACCTTCTCTGGGGGTTAACAAATCATTTCAGTCTTCATTCATGCAAGTTTCCTTTCTCAAAAAGCAACGTCTTAAGTCACCCCTGCTACCCTGCATCCCGCCAATAACTTCCTCCAGTTGGGTTGAATTAGTCATGATAGTTTTACTGTGTGATCTAATACTCACAAGTGTCAGAGTTCAAGCCACCCAACGTATTTCACAGGAGACTTCAAACTGAACTCAAACCTTAGCCCTAGTTGCCAAAGGCCCCCATATTTATTTTACTGAAGTCCCTATATGAAGACCTACAACACACAACAAGGTCTTGGAGACACCATCTACACGTGCTGTATTTTGCGCCCACGACCCTGGGATGTTAGAATCTGCAGTGGGCACAGAACTCTAATTTTCTGATCTGGAACTGGAACATGTTTTCCATGGAGCAAATGGAGGAAAGGCATTTCTGAGAGGCTCTTATTTGAAAAAGGAAGGAGGCTTAATCTGTGTATCCTCAAAGGAGTAGAAGAACTGAGATTCATGAATGGTTGCTTCAGAGGTAGGTTTTGGCTTAAGGAAGAATCATTTTGACATTTACAGTTGTTCGAGAGGCAAAAAAATGCCCATTGCAGGAGGAGTTGTTAGAAGAGAGTAGAAATCCGTAGGTAGGGAGAATAAAGAGATTTAAGTATGGGATCAGAGAGGGCAGGGTGAAGGCTTTAGACGATGTGCTTTTTTTTTTAATATAAATTTATTTATTTAGGGCTGCGTTGGGTCTTCGTTGCTGCGTGCGGGCTTTCTCTGGTTGCAGCGAGCGGGAGCTACTCTTCATTGCGGTGCACGGTCTTCTCACTGCAGTGGCTTCTCTTGTTGCAGAGCATGGGCTCTAGGCTTGCAGGTTTCAGTAGTTGCAGAACGTAGGCTCAGTAGTTGTGGCTCATAGGCTCTAGAGCGCAGGCTCAGTAGCCACGGCACACGGGCTTAGTTGCTCCGCGGCATGTGGGATCTTCCCAGACCAGGGCTCGAACCCATGTCTCCTGCATTGGTACGTGTATTCTTAGCCACTGCACCACCAGGGAAGTCCCTAGACTACATGCCTTTAAAGTTCTCTTCTAATTCAGAAAAACTTTGTGGGTGTTTGATTGCATGACATAGGAGAAAGCAAGTTAAAATGAAAGACAAGAACTGAAGCCTAGGAATCTAGTTTTTGCTGTGGAGGATGGGATGGGGTGGGTAGCTCTCAGTGGGTGAAGGTCTAGCCCACGGCTGAGGGCCTAATGAATTAGTTTCTAGCTCTTTGGGCAGAATTATCGATAAATGAATGGTTAAACCGAGGGTCACTTGTTTATTCTTTCAGTCATTCATTCATGCAACAAATGCTCCTGCAACATCCCGGTGTGCTAGGCCCTCTTGCGTCCTGCTGCTCTGAATTATTCAGGTATAACATCTGCCCTACGGCTGTGCTTGGTCAGGTTGGCCAGTGTGCCTTAATATCTTGATATTTTTATTTCTCATCCTCAGTAGCGTCCAAAAGAAGGAAAATACATTAGCTACTGAGAAAAAAGTGGGAAGCAAAAATTTCTGCATCCTGTATAAGGTTTGGTTTGCTCATAAAAGCTTCGTCTGTCTCCTACCTGCCTCCCTCACTAAACTCATCTCTCGATTCTCACCATTGTCCTTTCCTGCCAGCCACACTGGCCTTCTTTCTTCTACTTCTTCATTTTTAAATTTTAGTTATTTATTTTTTGGTCACACTGCGTAGCTTGCGAGATCTTAGTTCCCCGACCAGGGATCGAACCCATGCCCTCAGCAGTGGAAGCGTGGAGTTCTAACCACTGGACCGCCAGGGAAGCCCCTCTTCTACTTCTTTAATTACTCCATGTTTTTTCCCGTGGTAGGATCTCCACTCATGCTCTTCCCTTGACCTCCCCACACCCCTGCATCCTTTAGCGTACCAACATAACTTCTTTCAGCAAACCTTCCCTGCTCCACCAATCCCAACCCCTCCCACCACTGAATGTTCTCCGGGCATCCTGTACTTTTCTAGCACTGAATCGTAGTTTAAAAAGATTTGAATTTATTAAAAAATTGAAATGTGATTCCATTGTTTGCAGAATTCCTGAAACATCAACTGAATCACAGTTTGAGATTCAGTGGTGTAAAGATTGGGTTAACATCCGCGGCACCTCTAGGAAGGTGCTAGTTAAATTAAAAAATAATAAGGGAACAATAATTTCTTAAATCATATACATGTTATGCTTTACATGTATTTTAACACATATTTCTCTTCTGTTCCTCGAAACAGACTGGGACGGCAGACATTCTTTTCTCTCCATTTCACAAATGAGTTGTCAGAGTTGCACAGCTAGGAAGTGACAAAACTGGCCTGAGAAATCAGACCTCCTGACCCTGGGTCAAGATTCATTCTGTTTACAATGGCAACTTCCTCCTTCAGTGTGTTTTACAATTAGATCGAGGTATACATAACCAAGCACTTATATGGGCACCATTTTGTTTTAAAGATTGTCAAACTGAGTGAATTAAGTCAGACAGAGAAAGACAAATATCATATGATATCACTTTTATGTGGAATCTAAAAAAATGGTACAAATGAACTTATTTACAAAACAGAAATAGAGTCACAGATATAGAAAACAAACTTATGGTTACCAGGGAGTTAGGGGGGGCAGGGATAAACTGGGAAACTGGGATTGACATTTACACAGTACTATATATAAAATAGATAACTCATAAGGACCTGCTGTATAGTTCAGGAACTCTGCTCAATACTCTGTAATGCCTTATATGGGAAAAGAATCTAAAAGAGTGGATATATGTATATGCATGACATTCACTTTGCTGTATACCTGAAACTAACACATCTTTGTAAATCAGCTATACTCCAATAAAAATTAAAAAAAAAAAGATTCATTCTGTTTCCAATGGCAGCTTCCTCCTTCAGTGTGTTTTACAGTTAGATCGAAGTATACACAACCAAGCACTTAAATGGGCATAGTTTTGCTTTTGTTTTTTTCTCTTTACTTCTCCTCTTTATTCTCTTCTTTCATCTGAAATTCCCCAGCCTCCAGGCTCCTGGGGGGGGCAACCAGGCTGAGTTGGGGCAAAGGCAGAGAATTGGGGTTAGCCCTGTGACTGGTCTATTTTGGAGTAAGCATATTCCCACAGTCTGTCGGAACTGGAAGGGCATTAGGCTGTTCTGTGATGGTTTGAACCGTGCTCTGAGGAACTTTAAAGTTAGTACTGCTCTACTGCACAACCCCAGGGGGTGCCTCCCACGTGGACCGCCAGGTAGGGAGTGCCTCTGCAGCACTGTGTGTCTGTGGGTGACTTAGGGCCTGCCATGGGCACCTTCACTTTTTTCCAGCCAACTCTGCTTTGATCTCTTTTGTATATTGAGCTTCTGAATAAGATTTTACTTGAAGAAAGGGCTCTGCTCCTTGAAAGAGAAAGCACTTGACACCTCATGATTTAATAATGCCGCAGCTGAGGCTTGAGTAGCTGACTGACCTTATTCATGGTAGTACAATTGGAGAAGGGCAGAGTTGAGGCTTGAATCCAAACCTCTGGAATTAAAGCTAGCACTCTGGCCTTGACCCTGGGCTCCCCATCTAGCGGTGTCGCAAGTTAGAGACGTGCTGCAGTAGGAAGGGAAACTGGGTTCCTACTGGAAGAAACCTTGTGAAACAAAGGGGTAAAAGTTGGGATGCTCCAAACTAGCCACCTTTGGGGACCTACCTGCTTGGTTAAACCTGCTCATTACTTGGATCTTCCCAGAAAATATGCACCTCCCCTACTCTCATCCTAGCCACCTGCTAACCCCTCTCCACTCCACCCTGAGGTCCTCTCCCCAGGGGAGTCTTTTATCTCTCAACCTCAAGGACATTGGAGAAGACGAACACCAAGGTCCTTCCTCTGTTTCCCCAAATTCCTGGGTGTGCAACTTCCTCAAATTCTCCCTTATCTTTCAGATTGGACCTGATTGGGACCTTCCACCCAGCAGTGACCTGTGTGTGTCTCTAGGACTTTCCAACATCTCAGATGATCTTTTTCAAAGAATGAGAATGTTTATTATTGCTATTCTTGATCACTAGTAAGATCAAAAAGGCTAAATACTTTTATGCTTTTTCCTTTGGAGTGAAGCAATCTTTCTCCCTTGACCTCATGACACCACTAATCATGTGTGGTCCTGTGAAAGCTTACGCAGTTGGAACTAAAGGGTTTCTGGAGTATTCAAACCAAGGCAAGCACAAACATACCAAACAGAAAGAAGGAAAGTTACTCTCAATGTGTGTAGTTTGCCGCCAGAGTCAGCAGACATTACCGGCTTGGATTAACGACTGTTACTGTATCTTAACTCTCCCCGTGCCCTGACATTACAGGCAAAATCTGTGTTTCTACAGTGTTAGATGCTCTGGTTAGGTGATATATAAATTGAACACCAGATGGTATCTCCCCATGAATTAAAATGAAAACAAGGCAGACTCAGACGCCCATTTCATGGAGTGTGTAAGCAGTAAACTCTCCCCAGGATGATGGAGCATTGCCCAGAGTCTTCTGTTCTTGCAGTCAGCTCTGGCTTTGAGCTCCAGTTTTAATTCAATCACCTCCTTTATGTGTCTGATTCCTCACCTCACCAACTGAGATATGAACTCAGCTCTTTCTCCTGATTTCTGCCAGGAAAGCCACTCACAATATGGCATTTGAGTGTATAGAAGGCTTTCTTTTTTTTTTTTTGCTGTACGCGGGCCTCTCACTGTTGTGGCCTCTCCGTTGCGGAGCACAGGCTCCAGACGCGCAGGCTCAGCGGCCATGGCTCACGGGCCCAGCTGCTCTGCGGCATGTGGGATCTTCCTGGACTGGGACACGAACCCACGTCCCCTGCATCGGCAGGTGGACTCACAACCACTGCGCCACCAGGGAAGCCCTAGAAGGCTTTCTTGAAAGCGGAGGAATGGGAGGGATTTTGATTGCAGTGGCATAGATAACTTAAAATTTCATGTTAGGGATTTTTGCTTTTAAAATCCCTCTAGTCAGTTTGGCACACTGGACTCCAGCTTCCCGCCCGGGGGCAGAGCCTCCACCCCACCCCATCTCTCTCCTGTCCACTCTATCACCTCTAGCAAACAAAATAAAATAAACTCGTCCCTTTCATGCAGTGAAGTTGAGCTTTCTTAAGCCTTTACCCCCTAAATTCAGACCTAAATTCATCAAGGTCCTTAGCAGAACAAAAGACCTTTTATGTAACAGGTGCTTTTCTCCTTAGAAATGAAAAGCATAAAGACAAACCAAAATTGCCCTTGCTTCCATATGGAATCTGTGTTGGGTACGGAACTGAGATGAAGCCTTTGGTGGGTGTTGGCTGGCACGGGGTACCCCAGACACCAGGAAAAAGATCTGGGCTTCCAGGTATAATGAGGAGGGGCAAAGGGTGCGGGGTCTCTGCAGGGCCTTTGCAGGCAAAGCGGCTTCCCTTCTGCTGACTCTGCATTCCCGGCTGCTGTCACCATTCGCTCTTTGGAAAGGGGACTGCAGAAAAACGTGCCCTGCTTAGAAATGACGAGCCACCAAGCCTTGCCGGAGACGGAGGATGGCTGCTGAGTGCAGGCACGTCCTGAGGATGTTCCTGCCCGGAGCCTGTGGCCTGGGACAACCGTTATTACCGTCACTAATGTGAATGAGTGTGATTCTGTGCTGTGCTCCTGCGCTGAGCTGCCTTTTTACACTCCTCCCAAGAGATGGGAATTTGAAAGATGGTTGACAGATCTATGTTAAAATGGCAAGCCAAGTGCAAGAGGCAGCTAGAGCTGGTGGGGTGTACGTAGGTTGTGTCGGGAGACACGGTTCTAATCCTGGTTCTGCCTTGTCCTTGCTGAGTGACCTTGGATAAGTCATTCCTTACCCTCTGGCCTCGGTTCTCTTACTATAAAATGAGGGGTCGTGGTTTTCAAAGTGTGTTCCCCAGGGGTGCTGTGAGGCTTGGCATGAGGGTGGAGAGGTCAGCAGAGAAAGAGGCCCCACCAGAGCAGCTCTGGTTCATGGCTAGTGGGGCTAAAATTTTTCTTTGCATAAAGGATTTGGCCATAAAAGATGTCTGAAAACTACTGCTCTAAAGGATGGCTGTCTACCGTCTCCTCTAGCGCTGACATTACATGATTCTAGAATGAGGCAGAAAAGAAGAATGGGTGCTGGGAAAGACGCAAGCATAAGAAAAAGAAATTCCTGCTACAAATAAATCCCTCGACCAATCTCTCTTAATCTCTGAAAGTTTAAAGATTTAAAATCTACTTTAAAAAAACCCTGCAGTTCTCAGCAAATAAAGACTACTTTAAATTATTCAGGTTTGTTACACCCACAAATCACCCATACAGTACATTCTAAATAAAAAACTAATAACTCTCGTTGCAAGAAGTGTCCCTTCCAGAGGCCACAGATAAGGCATTAACCGGCACGGGGAGAAAATAATACCAGTGATTTCCAAATGACACTCACTTTAGGAAATAACTTAAATACATGAATTTGGCCAAATGCAGCCTGTTTATTTCCTCTGCATTGAAATGCAGGGGTAATATTTTTCTGCCAGCAAGTATTGGAAATAAAATCACTTAGAGCCATACTTAAGGAACATTTTCGAACCTTTCACAAAATTAGTTTAGCTACATTTCCAGAGCCTTGGCTTTTTATAGTGCTCAGGAGAGTTGGTGAGGGGCTGGGGTTGGGAGGGTAGGAGAGAGAGGGACCCAAGGTCTATGGGCCCAGGGCTCCAAATTCAAAGGGCATGGGAGTCGCCTCTGGTCACCCGCATCCCCACCAGATGCTTCTGTCTCTGCTTTTAACATTGCTGCTAGGCGCTCACCCTGCCTCTAGGGGACACCCTCCAGGCGTGGCCAACAGTCTCTTCATTTCCGATAGATCTAGTTATTGGGAAATGCTTGCCACGTAGTGAGCACCCCATGTTTGTGAATTCGTGCGAATATTCTACCCTCTGGTTTTTACCTGTTGGTCCTGGTCAGCCCTCTGCGGAAGCCCACAGGACAACATTCCTTTGGGGGTGACCCATGAGGTTCGTTTCTCAAAGAATGGTTGAGGCATGCTGACTGGAGGTGGGGAGAAGCCAGGACACATGTTTCTTCCTTCTGCCTCAGTGGCAGTGAATGGCAGGGCTAATTCTGTGGACTAACGCAGGTTGGAAAAGCAGAAATCAATTGAAGCATCCAAGACTGAATAAGGCAGGGAGGGGAAGGAGATGAGGGCATGGGCTGGAAGCCTGAGTTTCAGGCCCAGCTGGAGCCCCTCCTAAAGGCTGATGTTGGACAGTCCTGCAGTGTGTCTGCACGTCCACCCTCATTTCTACAAACGAGTGTCCTCATTTGTAAAAACGAGGATAACAGTGTTCACTGGATGGGGTGGTAGTGAGGATCCAGTCCAGGAATATGGGTTGTGTACCCACCATTTTACCTGCAACTATGCAATATCTCCGCCTTGAAGGAGTTCACAGTCTGAGGAGGGGAGTGACAAGTAAACAGAGCCTGGTGACGAAGTGAGGAAAGCGCTGCAGAGAGAGCAAGCACAGGAGCTAGAGGACTGCAGAGGAAGAGCCTCAGCTCAGCCAGGGCGCGAGGCATGGGTGGGTCAGAGCTGACTTCCTGGAGGACAGAACGATGAAGTGAAGCCTGTGACCTGTGCTCTGGGGATGAAGCCAAAGCAACAGGCAGGGCCAAGGTCACGAGCGCCTTTGTATATTATGCTAAGAACCTGGGCTACATTCTGGGTGATGGGAAGCCATGGAAAGTTCTGGTGTAATGATAAAGTTTGCTGATGTGTTGGAAAGTACCTGGCACATAGCTCACTCTCAGTCAACATTCATTCAAAATTTTGAACTGACA
Source organism: Globicephala melas (assembly GCF_963455315.2). Taxonomy (NCBI): domain Eukaryota; kingdom Metazoa; phylum Chordata; class Mammalia; order Artiodactyla; family Delphinidae; genus Globicephala; species Globicephala melas. Next base: position 136,172,781 of record NC_083314.1, read on the forward strand.
TAATTTTTTTTTTTTCCAGGAGCGTTCCTATACATCTTTGCTTTATGCATGTGAAGTAATTCATGATGAAACATTTAATGCTGTAGAAAGAGCAGTGGACCAGGAGTTAGGAGACATGAGTTATCCCAGCCTCCCCTATTTACTAACTGTGTGATCTCAGGAGATTCACTTGATATCTTTGATACTCAGTTTCATGATCTCTAAATTGGGATTAACTGTACCTGCCCTATCTACCAAGAATGCTGTGAAGGTAACCTGCTATATCAATATCCGGGGCGGGGGCGTGTTGTACTTTTTGTGACTCTCCAGAAGATGCTGGGAATCTAAGATCCTAGGACAGGGAAGGAGCGCGCAGGCAGGGTCGTGAGGACAGAGTTCTGGGAGGGGTAAATACATAGCTTCCTTTACTTTCTCAACCTGCACCTCCCAAGTGAGAGAAATGTATGCTGTGTGCATCTGGAGACGGCTGAGCAGAGTGGCTGAGGATGGAAATAGTACTGCTGATTTATGAGCAGGAGACAGATTTGCTTTAATATCGCAACACAAGAAAGTCAGGTCTCTTAAATAACACGGCTTGCAGATTTACGGCTGTGCTGCGTGTTCGCCTCATTGCTGTCTCTGACCGTGGACAGTGCTTTACTCTGGAAAGGCTGAAGTCAGCAACATCCAAGATGCTGGGAAATAGATCCAGTGGCAGCAGCCAGTCCACTGGGTCAGCTGTTTTCTGCGGGCGCACCACTCCCTCCTGTCACTTTGTCATAGATTATCAGGGCTCGGGTGAACTTCCCAGCAGGCCTGGGGCTGGTTTGGGTCTTGTAAAGCCAGGTGTATAGCAGAGAGAAAGGGCTGGTGCTCCCAGGGCACAGTTTGGGAGATGCTGGGAAGCTCCAAAATTACCTTTGCCCATAGCCATTGGTTTTGACCACTGACACATAGGGTTGCTCTGCCCTTAGGCCTTCGTCCCTTGGTATCCATGGAGGATTGGTTCCAGGAGCCCCTGCAGATACCAAAATCCAAGGATGTTCGAGTCCCTTATATAAAATGCTGTAGTACAATGGGTGCAGTTTGTCCTTCACATCCTTGGGTACCGAGGCTCCACTGTAGCTCAGGAAGGGGGGACACAGGAAATCACTGGGTCCTAATAACAATAATTAACTTACTCTAAAGATTTTTAGAAAGCACTTATTATATAACCCAGGCACTGTTCTAAATGCTTTACAACTATTGATGACTTTAATTCTCCTGACAGCCCTCTGAGGCAAGTCCTGTATTATTTCCATTACACAGATGAGCAAATGGAAGTAAGTGCCTGAAGTAAGTAACTTGTCCAAGGTCCCAGGGCTAGTGAGAGGTGCAGACAGAATTTGAACCCGATGGTCTGGCTCCGTTGTCTGTGTTCATGGTCACTATGCCATCAATAATAGCACGACACGAATGACAATAGCTATGAAAGGTCGCTAAGTACTGTACACCAGGCACTGAGCTAAATGCTTTTCATGCGTCTCAGGTCATCCTCACATAACCCTGTGAGGTGGGTACTATGATTGTCATCCCCACTTTATAGAAGAGAAAGTTGAGCACACAGTTTGCTGAAGATCACATAGGGAACAAGTGAAACAGCTGGGGTTTAAACTCAAGTAATCTGACCCAAGAACTTGGCTAAATATGAATGTGGTGATTGAATTTTTTCCCTTGTACTTTGGGGAAAAGAAGTGATGAAAGAGGGAGAGAGCTGTTAAGGCTAAATGTGGGAACGCAGCGGTACCTATTTTAGTTTCTGCCAGGGATGGTCCCGTCGGTCCTGCCACTAGGTTTAGGGGATGAAGACACCATGGAAACTGCACAATGTAAGGAGCAACCAGGCTCCCTGCACCCTTCTGTTCTCATTAACAGGGGGTTTTGGCTTCCTTTCCATCCACTACTTCTCCTCCTACCTCAGCAGCTTCATCAGCTATCAGAAATCATCCCTATCTCGGGGTCTTTTGTCGTGCTCTTGAGACCAACCCCAACTCTTCTCTACCAGTTCCAGTACCTGACTTTTTCCTGTACCCAAGTGTCCACTTTGATGAACTGTCCAAGTCCTACTTCCTGTAAGACCAAACCCGCTTTGCTTTCTCCAGCCTCCCAAATGCTCAAGGTTTGACTCAGCCCTCCAGACCTGTGAATGTGCCTTGCTCTATACCTGCTATCAAACAGGTTGATGGGACACCCTTCTCCATTCATTCAGTGCATGTGTATGGAGCTGAGAGGGCACCTACCGTGTGCCAGGCACTGTGTTAGTTGCTGGGGAAGCAGAAATGCACAAGAAGGTGTCCCTCCTAACAAAGAACTCACAGTCCGGCACGGATGAGATAAATCAGCCGTTACAGTACAGAGGATGAAGTGGTGTGGTAGGTGTGAGCACGTGGCATTGTAGGAGCAGAGGGGAGGAGTACCTGAGGTCACATGGAGCGTGTGTGTATGTGTGTGTGTGCATGTGTGTGGACTGGGGGTGCGGGAGGCATGCGGAGATGGAGGGAAGTTCAACCTTGACACAAGCTGATTTCTGAACGTTGAGGGAGTGGGTGAAGAAGGAGAGGGATCAGGGTTTTGCACAGAGGAAATAGCAAAGGTGAAGGTTCTTGAGTGTGGAACGTCATGACAGTCTGGGTAACTCTTAGCAGCCTGGTATGGAGTCAGGGGACCCAGGAGGGGACGTAGGAAGGTGTGACGCCAGAACTGGAAGGTAGGGGAGAGAGCAGGAGGGGCCTTGTGCGCAGAACTAGGGGATTAAAAGTTAGATGGAGAGCCACTAGGAGATCGGCATGCTCATTGTTGCCTTTCAGTGCTGCCTACTCAGGCTTGCTGAGACCTGAACTCGTGCTCAATTCCCCTGCTCTCTCCAAATGCCCCATATTCTTATTCTGCATCTACTCCAGACAAATCGTGTCCCACCCATGAGATTGGACTTCCTGGAGGTGCATCAGGTGCTCTGCCCATTCAGAGCCCTGGTGGGCTCTGCCTCTGTGGCCCACTACTTCTGGGTCATCTGAGGAACAGTGAGGAACCAGGGGAGTGGGTACAGAGAGGGTGGGGAGGGGCGTGAAGATCCATGGTAAGGAAGGTAACGAAGGGCACACCATGAGGGGCATGGTGGGCCAGTGTAAGGACCTGACCTTGCACTTTTATTGAGATGGAGAGCCACCGGAAGATTTAAACACAGACACAGCATAATCAGATTAAGGTTTTAATAGGATCATGCCAACTGTAGTGTTGAGAAACAACTGTAGACTGGCAGGAACGAAAGTAAGGAGACTAGTTAGGAGGCTGTTGCCTAATTCAGGTGAGAGATGATGGCAGCTTGGATGGGGTGAAAGTGGGGGAAGTGGTTCGATTGGGGGCATATTTAGGAGGCAGGGGTAATAGAATTTCTTGCTGTATTGGATGTGGACTGTGAGAAAAAGAGGAACCAAGGGTGGCTCCCAGGTTTATGGCCTGTGCAGTGGAATGGCAGGGTTGCCATTGACTGATATGGGCAAGACTTCTGAGGCTATAACCTGTTTGTCAGTGTCCCCAGCAGATTTTGCATAAGTGTGGTGTGACAAGGGGACCAAAGGAGAGGCTCAGGAGATTCAGGGGATGCTCGGGGAGTAGCATCATGGCCATGGGGCTCCCACTACAGGGCCTAAGGTTTGCAGTTTCATTACAGGAAGCCTTCATTTCTGGAAAATACGAGTAACTAAGTCACTTCCGTAAATTTTCCATATTTAGATATTTCTGGGCACCTGCATGCCGCATCTGCAGCCCCGCTATATCTCTCTGAAGGTTCTGTCTTCTCTTGCTTTTTGCTAAGTGACGGGATTTACTGTGGCCTCTTGTGTTAGGCTTAAATCAGGCTCTGTGATGTTGACATTTTGCTAAGCAGGAGCTCTGATGAAGGGACTCAGTAATGAATGGGTCTTTCCACAAGCCTCGTGTGTTTAATAACTGCTAGGTTATCCCCAAGTGGTTTCCAAGGGACTGAACCAAAGATTGCCTATCAGTTCAAATGAAGTATGCCAAAATTTCCCCTGCTTTCCAGTTACTCTTTTATTTCAGCACCACCTGCTCCTACTTCCACCAGGGCTGACTCTGCCAGCATAGTCATTAAGGGTTTTGTCTTTCTGTGATGTGTAACTCATCATGGCATAGGCCTATCCCTGCTCAGGGGCTAAAAAATGTATTTGCTGGTGTATCAGCATCTCTGGTCTGAGAGGCAAAAAATGCGCTGCCCTTTAATATCCCGAAGAGACTTTGAACCCATTGGCAGAAGTGTACCACATCATTATGCTGTGTGTAAATTATTCTTGGCATCAGGGTGAATTTTACCCAGGCATGGCATATCGAAGGAGCAGGGCTTTTGGTGTCAGAAAGGAGTGGGCTGAAATCCTAGCTTTATGACTTACTAAGCTGGTCACTTTAGGCAAGTTAATTATGTGAATTAAGTGCTTTGAGTTTCACCAACAGTACCATGGGTATGGTACCTGCCTCATGGGATTGCCGCAAGCAGTAAGAGAGCACATGGGAAGCACGAGGAATGGCTTGGCACGTGGTGAGCTCCTGCTCTATATCAGTTGCTTCCCACTGTCTTATGTGTATGGTCTCACGAGTTTCCTCATCTATAAAATGGGGATACACTGAACATGGCTAGAGGTGGAGAGTGCCAGCATTGGTGCCAGGGCTCTTAGGTCTGAGTCCCAGCTCTGCCTCTTTCTAGTTGCATGACTTTGGGAAATTACTTAATCTCCTTGTCCTCAGTTTCTCATTTGAAAAACAGAGATAATAATAGTTCAGGCTTTAAAAGATTGTTGTAGGGATTAGGTGAGTTAATTAATTCCTGGAAAAGCCCTTAGAACAGTGCTGGGCACAGAGCATGCCCTCTACAAAATGTTAGCCATCCTTCTGTAAGGTCCCTTTTCCATCAAGGAGCTATTTTGTTTGTAGTTAATAAGTCCCTACATCAACCTTGCAAAATCAATTCAGATACTTGATTTCACTTGATGCTCATAATCCTGAGAGGTGGGAGGAAAGATTTTTTCAAACTATCATATGGGAAACTGAGACACAGCAATGAAGTCACAGACTCAGTTAGTGGCAAAGACCAAGTCAGACCAGCTCCTCAGCCCCTCGTCCCAGTTCTCCCCACAGTGTGATTCTGACTCCCATCACCAGCTGGGTGGACCTTATGGGCCAAGTCCTTGGAGTGGTGTGGAGCCCGGTGGCCCACGTAACTTTTGAATCTATGACCTTGTCCTCATTCAGAATGATAGAATCACTACAGGTTTATTGAGCATATTCCTTGTGTCAGGTGCTTTACATATATTATGTCGTGAAATAACCCCACAGCCTTACATCCTAGATAATTACATAAAAATAATTTTTCAAATAGAGACTTGCGAAACAACTCTAATCTATTTTTTTGCGGTACGCGGGCCTCTCACTGTTGTGGCCTCTCCCATTGCGGAGCACAGGCTCCGGATGCGCAGGCTCAGCGGCCATGGCTCATGGGCCCAGCCGCTCCACAGCATGTGGGATCTTCCCGGACCGGGGCATGAACCCGTGTCCCCTGCATCGGCAGGCAGACTCTCAACCACTGTGCCACCAGGGAAACCCAGTACTTCATTTCTTTTAATGGCCAAATAACATTCTTTAATGTGGATATACCACCTTTGTTTACCATTCATGGTTGATGGACATTTGGGTTGTTTCCACGTTTTGGCTATTACGAATAATACTGCAACAACACTGATGCATACATTTTTATATGAATACATATTTTAATTTTTCTTGGATATATACTTAGAAGTAGAATTGCCGGGTCATATGGTGACTCTATGCTAATTTTTTGAGGAACTGTCAAACTGGTTTCCAAAGCAGCTGTACCATTTTACATTCCCATCGGCAATGCATGGGGCTCCAATTTCTGAACGTCCTCACCAATAATTGTTATTATCCATAAGGTATTAATTTTATAAAGCCATATTTTTATTCTGAAAACGTCCATATTGGATACCATTAAAAAACCACACTGTTCAGTCAAATAGATTAGGGAGAATCTTCAATGTTCATGGACACTAGAAGAAAAAAAAAGTACGCTTGCTTTTTTTGATTTTAAAAATAGCTTTAATGGAAGAGAATACTTAATTATTGGCTTATCTATTCCTATTTACCATTTATTCTTAATATGAATCCTTTATACACTCCTGTTTTAAGAAATCATTTTCAAGAATGTGCATCTTGGAATAGATTAGATTACATGATTCTTAAGTTTGTTAGACCTGCTATTGCAATAGGACTAGTAGTACTTACTAGTACTAGTAGTAATACGAGTTACTACTAGTAGCAGCATAGGACTGGTAGTAGTATGTTTCTTCCACGTGCCTAGCATTTACTCTACGTATATTATGCATATTAACACACTTAATATGTACAAGTTTTTGAGATGGTTACTATTAAAATTTCTGTTATGCAGATGAAGAAACTGAAGCATACACAGCAAGTAAACCGGTGGAGGAGAGACGGGAATCTATAATCTGTGTACTTAATCACTTTCTACTGTGGGACTAACTTTTATAAACTTTGTCTGAGGTGTCAACTTACTCTGGGCTGATACACTCTCAGACGCCAAGATCTTTGGGCAGAGGTTTGACTTGTTGAAGTAGGTCTTCATAGTACCAGGACCATAATATTACTCCCTGCTTGAGTAATGCTATCAATTGAAACAACAAACTTAGAGAAAATTCCAAATTAAGACTTTAAATCCTCTTCCAAGAATTCTTTGATCCCCCCATGCAAAATTATCTTTTATTCTTCATTCATACTTTGTAAGACAATTCAACAAATGTTTTTGTGCCAGACACAGTAGTAGGTGTTGGGATGCAGTCATAAATAATCCAAGGATCCTTCTAGCACTTTACAACAGTTTGGATTGTATTCGTTATTTACATGTTTTTCTGTCTCTTCTTTACCCCTTCTTTCTACTCCTTTCCCCAGGTGAATTAAACTGAAAACAAAATATAATTTTAGGGTGAGCATTTGTAAGCATTTTCTTATAGGCCTATGATGAAATTTCTCCTCATCCCTCTAGGAGGAGAAAGTATGGGATCTGCATCTCTTGTCCTCCTTCCTAAGGACTGACCTGATTGGAGACACCAAGAGAAGGAAGGGAACACACCCATCTCACTCCACTCCCTTCTCACCACCAAACTTCACACATGGTCCTCCACACCCTGGGCCTCTACTGGTTTCCTATCTAAGGAAATGGCACTGCCATCTACCCCATTGTTCAGTCCCAGACCTAATAGGGCCCTTGATTCCTCTCTCTTTCTCATCACCCACTTCAGTCATACACAAGTTTGTGACCGCTTTCTCCAAAAACATCCCACACCTGTCCACCTCTTTGCACCTCCACTCTTACCTGAGTCTGTAGTCTCTCTCGCCATCACCCCTCACCTGGACCACCTCCATTGTTGCCTCTCTCCTGACTTCTACTCTTGTCTCTGGCAAGCCATTCACCACACAGCAGCCAGGATGATATTTTAAAACATAAATCAGGTCATGCTACTCCCTTGATCAAAAGCAGGCAATGGGGCTTCCCTGGTGGTGCAGTGGTTGAGAGTCTGCCTGCCAATGCAGGGGATGCGGGTTCGTGTCCCGGTCCGGGAAGATCCCACATGCCGCGAAGCGGCTGGGCCCGTGAGCCATGGCCGCTGAGCCTGCACGTCCGGAGCTGTGCTCCGCAGCGGGAGACGCCACAACAGTGAGAGGCCCGCGTACCGCAAAAAAAAAGCAGGCAATGGCTTTTCAGTGCACAAAGTCAAATCCAAACTCCCAATGAAGGGATAAGGCCCTTCGGGATCTTGCTCATGGCAACACCTCCCCTCTCTTTTCCTTCTATTCCTCCCCTGCCCACCCTCTCCGGCCTCACTGAGCTGCTTACTATTCCTTGAATTCTTCTTGAACATGGCAAGATAGTTTTGTGCCAGAGCCTTTGCATTTGTTGCTGCTGCTGCTGCTAAAATATTTTCTAACCCTCTTCTCTCCCCAAATTTTGTTATTTATTCCTTCCCTTCATTCAGGTCTCTATAGGAATGTCACTTCCTGAGTGTGGCTACCCTGACCCTACCTAATTGTCAAACTTTCTCCCTACCCCCACTTCTATCATTCTCTATCCCCTTTTTATCCTTTTTAGTTTATATTTGTGGCACTTCTCAGTATCTAATACATTATTTTAAAAATTGTCTATATCTCTTCCATTAGAATACATGCTCCATGAATTTTGTTCACAGCTCTCATGCCGCCTGGCACATAATAGATGCTCAATAAATTTTCCTTGAATGAAAGGAAAAACTGAGCATGTGTGGCTGCATTCCCACCACCCTACCCATTTTCTTTTAGAGAAGTCCTGTTCTCGGGATGCCCACCATCTTTGCTCCTACACATGGTAAGCTTTCAGGGAGCTACTAGTTATCTCTGTCCTGCCAAGATCTTTCACCAGGGAGCAATTAGTCATCCACTAGTTCTCAGTTTAAATGGGAACACTTCCCTGGCTACCCTATCCAAAGTAGATCACCCTCATCAAAACTACTCTCTTTCTCAGCATCCCTTTGGTTTCTTTCTTCATAAGGCTTATAATTACTGAGTTATTTGTTTATTGACTTCATACCCTAGCCTCTGTTACTATTGCAAAACAACCTCGTGCCAAGAAGCCGGCAAGCCCCTTGGAGGTCTGACATGGTCATTGCACTCTGATCGCCTTCACTTTAATTGGGAAACAGAGGAAGCAAGACAGACAGACATCATGGCAGCAAAATTCTAAAGTGCAGGACATCAGGCAGGGAGCATCTGTTGTCACTGTTCATACCAGCTAAGCTAAATTCACTTACGACTGAAAGAAGGTGTAAGAGATGTGGCTCTGCCAAAGATTCACTATGTAATCTGCTTCTTTGTCGATGGTAAAAAGATAACAAAAACACCTACCCTGTTGGGATAAGAATGAAATAAAACTGTACATGGAAAAACGCTCTAAAGTGCCATAACTGGGTAAGACGTGTTAATGGGCCATGCTTGGTGCTGAAAACAAAAATCCTGGTTATTTCAAGCTGAATTTGATTCCTTCCCTTTCTGTTATGGGGGCTGCCAGCTTAGTAGGTATTTGTAGCAGATTCTCAGGGGTGCAAGCCAGGTTGGTTAGGAAGGCACCGTGGTGCAAAGTTTCCTCTCCTTTACCACCAAGACACTTATGCGGAACGGAGAATCGTTGGAGGGTTTTGATCAGAAGAGTAACATGACATATTTGAAAGGGTCATGACTAGATGACGGATAAAGAATGAATTTTGGAGGAGGGGGCACTCATGGGAAGAAAGATTATTGAGGACTCTTCTAATAATCCAGGGAAAAGCAGATGCTGGATTGGACCCAGATGGCAGCAGTGGAGCTGGTAAGAAGTAGATAAGTTCTAGATGTGTTTGGAATATAGAGCCAGTAGGATTGTCTCCAAATCACTATTGACTAATTAAATGGAGTTAACATGGCTTAAGAATATGGTCTCTTTTGAGGCTTTTTTTACATGTTTCGGTGTATTATCTCATTTGATACTCTTATGATGTAAGAGGGACTGGCGGCCCCATTCCCAACACTGAGAAGACAAATGGTTCTCCCAGGGCCACACAGTGTGGAAATTTGCTGAACTGGGACTCTCAGCCCCCCATTCCCTGGCTCCTTTTCCATTCTGTCTCTTACTGGCTACCTTGAAAGCCAGTATCAATCTTAGCTAGATTTTACCCTCTATTTTCCGAGCTCCTGCTGGACCGTCACCATTTTTAATGGCCTCACTTACTCATATCCATCCGAGCCTCTAAATGCAGCGATTCAACAAGGACAAACAGGAGTCAACAGAGACTTTCTGGCTCCCGGGCCCTGGACCCCCTCCCTCTGTCTTTCACCTCCCCTTAGTTTCTCCTCCCTCCACCCCTGTTCGTCTGGACTGAATTCAATTATTTCTCGCACTCTCATTACCGTCTGACCAAGATTTATGAGTTGATAATTGTTTGAAAGTAAGACCACAATGTATCATTTGTGTTTGGAGCTAACCTTCCTGGGGACTGTTAGGATTAAAGGCAAAGTGAAAAGTGCGATTTCTGCAGAGCCAAACAGGGTAACGTGATCCAACCAGGCTAGTCATCCAGAGCCTCGGATTTCCCTAGCGGAGGACATGTTAAAGCTGGCACAAAGGGGGACAACTAATCCTGCAGGTTCACTTCACAAATTAAAAATCTGAAGACGTCACAACGTTCCCCTCTCGCTTTGGGGTGCATTCTGAGTGATGTTTTCCGAACAGGATGATGACAACACCTCACACCTCTATGGCCTCTATCGGATTATTTTTACGGGCTATTTAAAAACACTTTTTTGAGAAGCCTAATTGAAAACAGACCTCTACCTTTGTCTGAGTTAGCCAACGGAGCATCACTGAGGGTGAGAGGAAAGTGACTTCATAAAGACTTTCCCAGGTCGGCGGGTGAGACCTAATCCCAAACTTTCCCGAAGCCGTGATTTCCTGAAGCCACCATCCTGGCCCTTCCTGATAGCTCTTCCTCACGTGCCCCAGCTGGTCAAAGACAAAAGCAGAGAAAACACTACCTGGGACTCAGAATAAAGCTTCCAGCCAGCCTGAGACATTTGTGAGGTCTTTGTGGTTCCCAGCGGGGAATGTGCAATACTGTGTCATTCTGAGTCAGGAGGCCACTTCCTAAGGAGCAGTTGGCCCGTGTCCCATGCAGTGACTCATGAAATGAGAAGACCTAATAAATATGGAACGGTGGGAATTCCTCCCCTCTGCTCCGGCGGCCTTGGGGTTCAGTTCAGCACCTATTTATCATCCCAGGCACTGTGCTAGGTCCTCCGGGAAAAATTTCTTTACAATCTCAAGACGCTCTCAGGCTAGAATCTCCGGTCTGGGGCAAGGACCCAGGGCTCTGCCCAGGCTGGGCTGCAGGCTGGGCTGGAGTCTGGTGCTGGGCATGGGTTGGGCTGACTTGCACGCACTGGCCTTCGAGCAAGAGGCACCAAAGTTGTGTTTGGAGAAAGGAGACTCGGGAAGCGAGGACTGCTCGTGGCGTCACATCCGAGGTGTTGAGCGTGAGAGTGAAGGAGTGAAAACTGGAGCTTCAGGAGGGCAGGGACTAGATTTGTATTTTCCTCAGCGTGCTCACAGGGCAACTGGTTCACCAAAAGGCAAGATCAGCCGCTGCTTAACTTAACCCTCTCCCTCCCCCATAGGCAACCTGTGGTGATACCTCTGAACACAGGTATTATTTTGGACCAACTATTTGAACACAGGCTGGAAAACGAGTATTTATTCCACTTTGGCGTATTTCTTCACATACTGCTTGTTTTCTGGAGAGCATTTTAAACCAGCCCAGCACACACATGTGCCTGCATCACAAAGCTAGGGTCACCACAGGCTCTGGAGTTCGGCTGTCCACCGCATCTGTAAAATGGGGCTACCAGTAGTGGGATAAAGCACGTGATGAACGTACAACAGCCCTCGTCTACGTTAAGTGCTCCATGATGATTATTAAGTGCTCATGAACAATGATCAAGGGTTTTCATTAACAAATGTGAGCTGCGCAATCGCTCAGATTTCCGTGGTGCATTCCAAAAACCTCCTCACTTCTTCCCGACCTGTTCTCTTTGTTCTCTGTCTGACCGAGCCTTGGCCCCATATCAACTCTCCACTGCATTTTCTTTGTGGAGTTGGCCTCTGGCTCTTTTGGTCTGCTCTCAGTACTTTGTCTCCTCTGTGTCTGGCTTTCAGCTCCCTGTAAATGTTGGCTTGGCCTGCATCCCTAGCTCTTGCACTCCAGATGGCTTCAGGTAAGCTCTCGGCGCACATCTGGCCTCTTTGTACCCCTGCCCTGGCACTGGGGCCCTGCTCAGCTCTCCGTCCAAGTGAGGTCCATCCAGCGGTGTGCTGGAGTAGGGTGCAACCACCCATAAAAGCCAATTGTTAAAAGCTGCAGGAATTTTGTGAGCTGGTTGTTAAACACAACCACCATTAAAACCTAAATTAATCTCAATGTGCAATAGAATATATGATACTTAAAACAGAGTTAATAAATACTCAAAAGTCATTGCTGCCAAATTATTTTATTACATTTTACCGTGTGCCACAGGAATCTGAGAGACTGCGCAGCTCACGTTTATTAAGATCTAGAGTCTTGAGGTTATTACGTCTATTGTACCTGCATGGTGGAGGTAGTACATACTGGGGTGCCACTGCGCATCTTTGCCCAGCTCTCTGTTCTGTGACATCATGTAGGTAGCTTGAAATTGGTCATCGTGGGAGTATTTACACCATGGAAATTGGTAAGAACTACAAATTAGGGCTTCTCCCCTGGACGGCTGGTTGTTAAACACTGACCGGCATACCACTGGGTCCAGCTCTCCCAGGCTGGCATATTGAGGCTGCTCAGACTTCTGATATAACAGTCACCACACTCTTTGCAGTTGATGATTTATCAGCTGTGCCCCTTACTGCTTGGTGACAAGGTTGAGGTTTCTATTCATCTTTGGTGCATATTCTCCATTCCCCCCCTGCTGCCCTGCCCCCAGCCTATTTGTAGAATGAAAACTTGAATGTGGGCTTAGAGAAAGGTGGCCTCTGGTACTATCTGCTAGCCTCTCCTGGTCCTTTCCCTTGATGTCACAGGGTGACAGGGGGAGAGAGGGTGAATGGCAGCAAGGGCTGTAATCCCATCCTCACCACTGTGGCTGGAGGGAGCTGTTTTTTGGTTGGGGTGGAGTTTTTCGGGACACTTCGTGGCTAATCTTTTGCACCAACACATCTTGTGCCAAGCAGTTTCTATCTGTGGTAATTATCTTTTCAAAATGGAATTGTGTGTGTGTGTGCGTGCGTTTGTGTTTGTGTGTGCGCATGTGTTGGGTAGATAGGAAGAAAGTTCACGTTGTTGGTCTGTAGGAGGGAGGGGCATGGTAAGAAGGCAGTTGCTTAAATATTATCTAAGGATGCGAAACACTTTCCAAAGTTCGAAGAGGTTTATGGTGATCAGACTATGATATAAATGTTTTCATTTAAGGCCTTTGCCTTGAATTTGATGTCGGCATTGGAAAGTCTAAATAGGGAATACTGGCTCCTTGTAACTGCAAATTATTGAAGAGCCTAGGAAATGATATATAGCCCTGGGCTAGGTACATTCATAAATTTCATATAACGATAACAAGTTAACACTTTCCAAAGGTCCTAGGAAACAGCCCGTATGAACCTTCACATTTAAAACTCAGCTTCACACATTTTATAATTAAACTGCCTTCCAATGGACTTATAAGCTGGGATTTTTCTTTTTTCCTAACAGAATGCCTTGGCCCCTTGTAGAACTTGGCTGTTAACTTGGGTGTCTGCCTTTGGGGAACAATCCCTAATTCTGGAGAATAAAAAGCCATTCCTTGTGCTCCTGCAAGAGCACAGTCTCACGCGGGAGACCCGCGTTATAGGTGGCTCACTCCCCAGTACCCCGAAACATGTGGTTAGGTGAGTCTGTTAAGACTGTCACAGTTTCTGACTGCGCACAGTGAGACATCACCAGAGATGAAACTGCTCTTCAGCTGAGAAGTTGTCTTCCAACAAGCAACTGGGGACAACTGAGATCTGTAGGGCAATCGATCTGAATCTGTTTTAAAAATTGTCTTAAACAACATGGTGGTGGTCTTTGTTCTAAAACAGTCATTTTAATCACGTGGCTACGAGACTGTGGGCACACTTCCTACGTCTGAGGGCTCTTCACTAAATCAGGGCCAGGCACTATAGCACCTTAATGAAAATTAATGCACATTTAAGGTGGTGTCTACTCAAAATAATCATAACTCTAGCTAACATTTCTTGGAGTGTGGCTATAAGCTGGCATATGCTAAGAATTTATGTACAATTTCATTTTGTCCTCTGTGCTGGGTGTTATGCTTATCATCCCCCCTTTTTACCAGGGAAGAAAACTGACGCTTCGAGAGGTTCAATAACTTGTCCAAAGTCACAAAGCCACTAAGTAGTTGAGGTAGACTTTGAAGCCAGAGCAGGGCAGGGTGGAGAGGGTAGAGGGGATCTGGAAGGGGAAATGAAGATACCCAGCACAAGATATATTGCCCAAAGAGGGCCCAGGTGCTGTTTAGGGAAACTTTTATTTCATTTGTATGTACTGGGTTACTGTGTGAAATGTATTTCTTACCGCGGATAACAGTTAAAAAAAAGTCTGAAGAACATTTTAAAGACAACAAGGACTCACAGGGGTGGTAGTGGTGGTGCTGGTGGTGGTGGGTGTTCAAGGACGTGTTCAGGGACGTGACCAGGTGACTAGATTAGCTCTGCCACTTACGGTAATCCTCTCTGGCTGCTTCGTGCAAGTGGGGTGGGACCAAGGCCAGGTGGGTGAGTTAGGTGGCTACACTTGTCCAAGTGCTGGCTGATTTCCTCCCAGTCATGGGAAGAGTGTCCACTGCACATTTCAAAAACCTGGCCTGTTCTGTTCTACTGAGAGGCAGGACGGCATGGGCAGGTGAGTGTGAACTCTGGCTAGGTGGCCTTGAGCAAGATTTCTAACTTCTGTCTGTCTCAGTTTCCTCATCTGTATAACGAGGATAATAACAGTACTGTATATACTGTAGGTTTGCTGTGAGGCCTGAGTCCTCAGTTAGCTTAAGTCCCTAGATGAGGGCTCAATACATGTTGCCTAATATAATTTTGAAATTGACATAAATATGGCAGTGTTACAATTATGGATTCATCTAGTCATTGTCTATTCACAAGCTGGTTACTGAATACCCATTGTGTGCCTGGAACTTTGCCTGGAGATACAGGTCAGTAGGGGAGACAAAGAGTGACGCTACAGAAATAGTAAACATAAACTAACTATGAGGGTCACTGATATTTCTTTAGGGTGATGTCCCCACTAGACTATTAGCTTCATGAGGACATGGATTTTATTTTTTGTCCATTGTTTTTATTCCCTGTTGTATTTCTAGCAATTACAGTAGTGTCTGGCATATGGTACATGTTTATTGTTAGATAAATATGCCAGCCACTATTCATATATATACATATACATACATATTCATATATAGATTTGAATGTAACAAGGCACCTAATTTCACAACAACCCTATGAGGTACAAACTTTTCATAACCCCATTTTAGCGATGAGGTAGGTGAGCCCCAAGGTCACTCAGTTGGTAGGAGGTAAAGCTGGAATTTGAACCAAAAGCAGCCTGATGCCCATTGCCCCTGCTCTTAACCTCTCTGCTTTGCAAAAGAGATAGAGCATTAAGGACCCACAGATGTTCCGTGGTATCAACCAGGGGCACCACTGATGCACAGAGAAGGTCCACCCTGGGTCACTATGTTTGGATCTGAGCTACTGCAATGGGGGATTAGCTCACTGACACAACCCCACTCTGGTCTGTGTGCTTTATAGGAACTTTCCAGACAGAGTAAATATCCCAGGACCATCTTTTTGTACACACCTCCTTTCTGAAGAACTTCAACCGATCAAACAATTTAATAGGCATTTACCATGTGCTGGGAGCTGTGCTTGGAGCTGTGGGGACGATGGAAGAATAAGATCAAGTTTGTGCTTTCAAATTCCCTCGACTCCATCTGGGGAGAAAGGATCTCTGCAGAAGGGAAGGTCACTAAGGACACAGGTGTTTGGAATGAGGTGGAGAGGCCATGGCCATGCCAGGGGTAGGTGAAGCCTGAGACAGAGCTTGGAGTCACAAGTCTTCCAAAGCACCATGGTGTGGATGGAACTCCCTCTCTACACAACTCCATCCAGCCAACTCTTGCCAACTCTTCTTCTTGGCCATTGGTCTCTACTGCTCAAGGGGCCCCATGTGGTTTCTGGACAGCTTGGCCTTCTCCAACGTACTCTCTTACCAGCTGGAATCTTATTTCGTTTGGTTAAGGCAGAGAATTGGAAGAGAGCATGGGGAGCCTCAAGGGAGGGCGAAGGCTTGAGGAGCAGCATGTGGTACCTGGCAGTGAATATGCCTTGATTGAGAAGTGGATTTCCCAGATGGTAGTAAATGCGAGCTAATGTCTGTGCTAAGCTGTGTGCCTTTGAAAGAGAATGATTACGGATGTTTTCCCTTCTTATTACACACACTAATTGCCCCCCCCAGGACCCCCCCCCACCCCCCCCACCAAATAACAAGTCCTGAAGGCTGACGTCTGCTGGGAAACTGTATCCTCGGGAGCCATTTCCTGCTTGTAAGTTCATTTGGAGTTTGTTCGGTGCTGCAGGGAGTGCCGGGTAACCTGCCCCTCCCTGGTTGCCAGCTTTCCCTGAACAGAGGACAGGGCTCTGTGGGCTCCTGAATAAGTTTGAGAAGCCCCTTCTTGCCTCGGGCCCCAGGTCTGCACCCCGCTGCATGGCGGACTCACCGAGATGTCTTCTTCCCGCCCCGAACCCTGGGGAGTCCCGTTGGGCCAAGCACAAGCTGCTGAGTGGCTTGTTTTGGTTCGTGGAGCCGACCCACCAGTCATCGGGCCCCATGATTGATGGAGGGCCCAGCGCTCTGGGTTAAGCGAAGCCTGGGTGTTTTCAAGGGAAAATTTTGGTCATAAGGCAAAGCCTAGCCAGATTTGAGATAAGTGAGAAAAACACATTACAAAAGGAAACCGACTCGAAGTTCCCAGACAAGGGGAACGTTTAACCCTGTGTGGAAGGAGTGTGAGAAGCACTCAGGCAGAGATGCTGCATCTCTGTGCGCTCTTGTCCCCGCTGGAGAGGATGTCTGAGCGCGTGGGGCAGACAGCACGTGTGCCGGAGGCTGTGAGTGTGCCGTGTGGCTGTGTATGTGTGTTAGAGAAAGAGAGAGAGAGAGAGAGAGAGGGAGGGGGAGAGAGAGAGGGAGGGAGGGAGGGAGAGAGAGAGGGAGAGAGGGAGGGGGAGAGAGAGAGAGGGAGGGAGAGGGAGGGAGAGAGAGAGAGGGAGGGAGGAAAGGAGAGAGAGAGAGGGAGAGGGAGAGAGGGAGAGAGAGAGGGAGGGGGAGAGAGAGGGAGGGAGGGAGGGAGAGGGAGAGGGAGGGAGAGGGAGAGGGAGGGAGAGAGAGAGGGAGAGAGAGAGAGGGAGAGAGAGAGGGAGGGAGAGAGAGAGGGAGAGAGAGAGAGAGAAGGAGGGAGGGAGGGAGAGAGAAAGAGGGAGGGAGAGAGAGAGGGAGAGAGAGAGAGAGAGAGAGAGGGAGGGAGAGGAGAGAGGGAGGCAGAAGGAACGCGCCTTGGGGAAGGCAGGGGTATTAATCATGCTAAAAGCAATCTGGCCCCATGGGAATTTATAAGGATCGAACTAAAATCAATGGGAAGTTTTATGAGGCAATTTTCTTCTCGCTGGCTCTGGGGTTGTTTGAACTCTCATCGAGCTTAGGGTGGCTCTGGCTCACATTTCCTCCAGTTCTCACACCTGTGCATGAGACAATGTGCATTTTCCACGTTCGCAGCCGTGAGCTGACTCATCTCGAAAGGTTGCCACCGAGATGGGGGCCCGGCCTCCTCACCGCCCTGCTCTCTAGTTCTGACCGAAGCATCTGGGGAGAGGTCTGGAGATGCGTGAGGAGGGGAGGGACGAAGGGGTGGGTGGTGGGCCCCCTTGAGGCTGTCCAGCTAATGCCAGGGGCCTGCAAGAAGCACGGGGCGGGGGCGGCTAAGAGCCTCAGCTAGCTTACGTGGTTCCCCATTGGTCTCAGAACACAGTCCAGGCATCTTGGGGTGGCTGGATCCCACTGACCTTTCCCATTGTCTTTCCCAACCCAGCATCCTTCACGCCTGTCACAGCGATGCTTTGTGTTTCACCTGGAACCACTCCTGGGACATGCGATGCTTGCGTTATTCTGTGCTCGTGGTGGTGTCGTTTCCTCAGCCTGGAAAGCCTACTCCTCCCCATTTCAAACTTTGATGTGGCTTTTCTAATTTAAACGGGATTAATTAAGAACTAGTTCAAATTTCCATCCAGAAAAGTACAGAAATTGTTTGCCAGAAACGCGTATGCTCATCATCCAGCTTTAAGAGAGGTTGGCGTTTGTAGAAGTCCTTTTCCTTTTCCCTTCCCTGGAGGTAAGCACCATGGCGAAGCTGGTATAGAATCATTCTCAATGCACTTTTACTATATTCAAATGTATCCACAAATAATACATAACATTATGTGATTTTATATTTTGCATAATTGTATTAATCTGCCCATGTCCTCTGGGGAGCCGTTTGGCAATAGTTGGTAAGGAATATACACCAGTCCTTCCACTCGTAATTGTCTACGTTAGGGAAAGATCTCAAAAGTGACTGAGGCATGGACAGGGATAGTCAGCCTAATAGTGCAAAATGGTAACAGTTTAATTGTCTCTTAGTAGGCAAATCAAAATATGCTGTGGCTTCATAAAATGCAATATTGCATAGCAGTTAAAATAAACGCTAAAGGCATTGTAAACATAATGATAGGTTAGAAGAAAAGTCAAACTGCGAAACTGTCTGCTCATTTTTCATGGCTAAGTTAAAAATGTAATCCTTCTCTTTATAAATTTATTTATTTATTTTTGGCTGCGTTGGGTCTTCATTGCTGTGCGTGGGCTTTTCTCTAATTGCAGCCAGCGGAGGCTACTCTTCGTTGCGGTGCGCAGGCTTCTCATTGCGGTGGCTTCTCTTGTTGTGGAGCATGGGCTCTAGGCATGTGGGCTTCAGTGGTTGTGGCATGCGGGCTCAGTTGTTGTGGCTTGCGGGCTTCAGTAGTTGTGGCTTGTGGGCTCTAGAGCGCAGGCTCAGTAGTTGTGGCGTATGGGCTTAGTTGCTCTGTGGCATGTGGGATCTTCCCGGACCAGGGCTTGAACCTGTGTCCCCTGCATTGATAGGCGGATTTTTTTTTTTTTTTTTTTTGCAGTACGTGGGCCTCTCACTGCTGTGGCCTCTCCCGTTGCGGAGCAAAGGCTCTGGACACGCAGGCTCAGTGGCCATGGCTCACGGGCCCAGCCGCTCCACGGCATGTGGGATCTTCCCGGACCGGGACACGAATCCGTGTCCCCTGCATCGGCAGGCGGACTCTCAACCACTGCGCCACCAGGGAAGCCCTGTAATCCTTCTCTTTAATGAAACTTTCTCTGAAAAATCCCATCCAAATGAAATGAATTGTTCCTCCTCTTCCTACAAAACTTGATTTACAGCTTTATTTAAGGATTACTTCTTACCCCTCATTCTCCATCACATGCACATTGTGAACTTCTTGAACACAGAAATCCGGTCTTAGTCATGTTTGTGTCCCAGTGTCTCAGCCTGAGAGATTGCTTATAGTTGGTACTCAGTCAAGTGTTGTGCAGAGAGCCAAATGCACATATATGTGTTTCTAAACACTTCCACATAGTTCATGACTTTCTCATGTCTTGGCATCTTTATTGTCTCTATATTCTGATGAGGAAACCGACTGTAGTACATTACATAATGTGACTTGCCCGTGGCCACTGAGGGCAGTGGCAGACAAGACTCCAGATGTTTTGTCTCTTGCACTAAACTGGCCTGCATTGATTTCAAAAAAGTGGGATGATTTAAATTTTGTCGCTTGCCTGATGTATTTTGGAGAGATGGTGGAAGAATTTCTTGGAATCCTAGAGTCAGAGTGAGAAAACTGAACCCAGAGGGAGGAGTGATTTCAACTCAGCATAATTGAATAAATATGTTTGAATATTCATAATGTGCCAAGCAATTGCGTGAGGTCACCCAGGTAGAACAGTTGGAAAATCACTGCGGAAGTGCCTAGTAGAGCATTGGCACAGGGTAGGTTTCAGTAAAGGTCAATTCCCTTTCCTTCTTTAAGGACAGATTCAGTACTAGAACCCAGATCAACAGATCCCAAGCCCAGCATCCTTTCAACTCTGTCACGGTCATCCAGAGGTGCAAAAAGGAAAATGAATCTGTCCGGAGATCACCCCTGTAATACCGTTGCTGGAAAAAATGATATCGCAGATTTTCTGACAGCTCTTTTGCTCCATCACTTCAGCCCCCATCTCATTTTATGCTCCCATGGCCATTACTCTCTATTAGCATACTAATAAATGTTTATGAGATTATACTGTATAAACTATAAACTTTTACATATTATTAATGAACCTCGTCCATTGGATTGGGAGCTCCTGAACATTTTTACTGACTTGTAAAACAGGAGAGTGGTGTAGAGGGAGCCATGTCTGCAAAACTGGTCCTATTTGCTCTGTCTGGAGGAAGGCATGCATTTTCATTTGTGTGTTCCTTAAGTGCAAGCCACAGACAGCACTGTATTTAAAAACAGCAGAGCTGGTCTTACCTCTTCCCAGCTGTGACCTTGGGTAAGTTTTCTAACCTCTCGAAGTCCCAGTGTCTTTGCTTGCGAAAAAGATGTAATAATGTGTCTATCTATGGGGTGCTTGGCACGTAGTAGGTACCCAGGAAAACGGAATAACATTGAACCACTGCAGAACCAATGAGTGGACATGGCAGGGAGTCAGAGTTCTGTTTGTTTATGACATAAAGACAAATAATAGGGATTTCCAAGAGTGGATGTCCTGCATTTCAGTGTGGGAAGTGGTGTGTTTTCACTGGAAGTGTATAAGGAGAAGCTGTCTGCATGGGGTGCGAGAGTACACTACATAATGTTTCTTCTATCCTTACCATCCAAGGATCCCATAGCTGTCTTTTTTCAAAGCCAGAGAGAAGGCAAAAGGGGGAGTGGTAACCCAGGAGTCTTAGATTCTAGTTTTAACTTAGTTGCTGACTAGCTTTACATTTTGTCTACACTAGAGACACTTAAACGCTCTCTCTATTCTTTTTATTTTTATTTATTTATTTATTTATTTAATTTTGGCTGCCTCAGGTCTTAGTCGTGGCACTTGGGGGAATCTTTCGTTGAGGCGCGCAGGCTTCTCTCTAGTTGCCTCGCGCGGGCTCAGTAGTTGTGGCACGCGGGCTTAGTTACCCTGCAGCGTGTGGGATCTTAGTTCCCCGACCAGGGATCAAGCCACATCCCCTGCACTGGAAGGCAGATTCTTTAGCCCTGGACCACTGGGGAATTCCCTACTCTTTTATGTATAAAATTGCTACACAAATTCAGTGTAGTGACTAGAAGAGAGAATGACTGAGAAAGCACTTTTATAGTATAAGGTTGATCTTTAACAGTTAAGTCTGTTTCACCACCTGTAGTGTTCAGAGTTGAACATGCCAGCATTCACTCCGGATCACTGCAAAGACATCACTGGAAGAGCCCAGGCCTGGGATTCAGAGCCAGCCCAGGCTGTCACTAATAAATTGTGTAACTTTGGGTAAATCTTTCTACCCCTTGCATCCCAAGTAACTGATTTTATGTCTGTAAAATGAGGCTAGCAAAACTTCTATGCCAATATCACTGGGTGTCCTGAAAATCAAATAAAAAATGGATTGGATTTAGTGCTTCATAAACAGGAAAGGCCCATGTATAGGTAGGGTAGGTACACTTAGAATACCTCGCCTTATTTCAAATCCATTATGTTCACATTTTTTGCCCCACCAGACTATGAGAACTTTAGGGACCAAGCTGTCTTTCAGATCTTTGAATTTGACAATGCCCAGCAAAATGAATTCATTGATTCAATACACATTTCTAAAACAACTACTACAGGTCAAGCCTAGTGGTAAATGTTGGGTTAAGACATGAAAAAGATAGGGCCGCTGCCCCCAAGGATCTTGCTTTCTAATAGAGGAATGCACTACGGACATATCCAGGAATAAAGTTAAAGGATATGAGATTTAGCCTTCAAGGGGGAATCCTGTTTGTGAATGTTCCCACTTCCAGGACAGGAAAAGCTTCCTTCCCTCTCTGCTCTCCTAGAGCCAAAAAAATGATGGGATCCAGCTTCTAAGTGGTTGATGGTCACCTTTATTGATATAGCCAGGCAGTTGTTGGTTTTTTGTGTTTCCCTGCCCTTGGATACTCTCCCATGGAGTGCACAATGGAAACTCATTCTTGGGGTCCACTCACAAGGAGGCTGGATGCGAAAGACTGCTGAAATGATTTAAAGCTTAAAGAGATGGGTAAGTCCCCAGGGGCTAAAAGGTACTTTCCAAGGAGGAAGAGCATGCCTCTTTTAAATACAATTACTATTGATTACTGTCAGATTCTTTATCTGATTCCTGCCCATTAGGCCCTCTCTTGTTGCTAGAAGCCCTCTCTTGCCCTCTGCCTCCTATTACCTTTAGAAGTGCCTCTTAAATGAGTCGTGTGGAAGCCTGGTGATCCCTGAATAGCTCGTAGGTGTTATGAGAGCATTTGGAAGAATACTTCAAAGCTTAACAATAAATAACCTTTTTCTGATTATGACATAAGTGGAAAGAAGGGCCACATCTCTCTAGTGTTCCGTCTCAGAATGGTGGCGACAACAGCAAAATTGGTTCATCTCTATACAGCTGCTTAGCAACCAGAGGCTTTGAGTGGAGCCGCTTTTGCTTTGGAAGAACTTTCCCTCCCTCATGTTCAGTCCTGTACATTTGGATGCCTCCGGGGGTGGAATACTTGACATGGGCATAAATCAATATGCGAATTCCATCTTCTGGTCACAGGGGTGGGCATGTGACCCAGTTCAGGCCAATGAGAGAGGCTTATGGAAGAACCTACTGGGAGAGACCGGGTTGGGTGGTATGATGTGGGTCTGCAGCTGCTGGCAGGAGAGAAGGGGACTACAGTGTGAGCCTGAGAATGGAGCCATCACGGGAGGAGCAGAGCCAAGATCTGGGTCCTGGTGACTTCATCTGAGCCTGAGTCAAACTGTGTCTGAAGCCAAATCTGCTCACAGACTTTCCAGGGCGTCCCTTTTTCTAGCTTGAGCCAGTTTTGGTTGGCTTTTCTGCATCCAAAAGATTCCTAATGCAGTACAGTATGTGACGATTTACTGAACTTTTGAGACTTATTTGGCTAAACGATAATATATTAAATGATTGTATTTTAATTATCATGCAGGGTTAGGAGGTAAGCTTTATGATCTTGTTTTGTTAATAAGGAAACTGAGTCTCCGAGAGAACAAGTGACTCACCTGAAAGAACACAGCTGGTAAGTGATTGGGATGGGACAAGAACATGGGCTTCTGATCACAGTGATTGCTAAGACATATTTTCCCTAAACCAGACGTTTACAGAAAACAAATATAAAAGGAATGCAAAGGAAACCACAGGTAATACCGATTACCACAGTATGTTATTTGCTGGGAAGTTTCATCCGAAAATACGAGGGAAATTGGGATTGACATATACACACTGCTGTATTTAAAATAGATAACCAACAAGGACCTACTGTATAGCACAGGGAACTCTGCTCAATATTCTGTAATGCCCTAAATGGGAAGAGAACTTGAGAAAGAATAGATACATGTACACGTATAACTGAACCCCTTTGCTGTATACCTGAAACTAACACAACATTGTTAATCAACTATACTCCAACATAAACTAAAAATTAAAAAAAAATACAAGGTTCCATCCATAATTAAAAGACCTTCAACCACCTTTCCTATGGCCATTGCTTTGGTCCATCAGGGCTTCATCATTTCTCACCCAGTTTACTCCAGTACTTTTCTAGATGGTCCCTCTGCCCCCAGTTTCATTCCCCTACCATCCATCTTCCACCCTATGATGGAGTCACTTTTCTAGATGGAAATCAGATCGTAGCATTGCTTGCTTACAACCCTTCAGTAGCTCCCATAGCTTTTAGGATACAGTACAAATTCAGCTTTGCCCACAAGATATTTCATGATCTGAATCCTGTGTATCTCTTTACCCCATTCCTCTAGTGATGTATGCTTCTGCAAATGCCCATTTATTGCTCTGCCTTTGAGTCTGCCATTCTTGCTGGGTGGAACCTGCATCCTTTTTTATTTTTTGCCTGGCATACCCCTCCTTATCCTTAAAATCACCTTTATCCTCCAGATTTGTTTCCTCTGGGAAACCTCTTGTGATCCATCAGGCTGATTGGGATGTTTCTTCTTGGTGTCCCCACTGCACCCTGGACATATCTCTCTCGTCACACTCCTCACACTGTATAGTGACTGTGTATTACATGCCACTGTCTTGCCTAGACTGTGGAAAATGATTGTGCCCTTTTCCGTTTTACATCCAGGGGCCTAGCAGACTTCCAGGCACATGACAATCTGTAAATGTTTTTTTGTATGGATATCAAGAAGGAAGGAAAGAACAGAGGGGGGAAATATACAGGCATCGTATACTGATGATACACATTTTGCTTATTAAATTCAACTAGTGTGTTCTTCATGGCTTTAATTTTTCTTTTTAAAAATTAATTTATTTTCTTTATTTTTTTTGGCTGCATTGGGTCTTCCTTGCTGCACATGGGCTTTCTCTAGTTGCGGTGACCGGGGGCTACTCTTCGTTTCAGTCAGCGGGCTTCTCATTGCGATGGCTTCTCTAGTTACAGAGCACGGGCTTTAGGCCCGTGGGCTTCAGTAGTCATGGCACGCGGGCTTTAGAGCGCAGGCTCAGTAGTTGTGGAGCACGGGCTTAGGTGCTCTGCGGCATGTGGGATCTTCCTGGACCAGGGCTTGAACCCGTGTCCCCTGCATTGGCAGGCAGATTCTTAACCCCTGCGCCACCAGGGAAGCCCCATGGTTTTAATATTTGAGTCAATTGCTTTTTGTTCTTGTTGTACAAATTTTTTAAGAGAAAATTTTCATGGTGTTTCAAGCTAGATTAATGATGTTTATTTTCCTCTGATCTCAAGACACTTAGGAACCATTGCATGATGAGGTGGAAGAGAGGGGTGGTGAAGGTTCTGTGGAGGGTGAGAGAGAAAGTAGAGATTAGGAAGCTGAGAGCTGGGGTCTCCTGGCCCCATTGCTGGCTGAAGCCTTTGGCAGGATGAAAATTATTTCTGTTAGGGATCTCAGATCAACTAACTACAGTTTCTGTGGACAGAAACATTTGCCTCCCAAACGTGTCAGGCTTGGGGTCTTGTGCTTACTGGATCTGACAGTTGGTAAAGAATCTCATCTCCAAGGACCTTGTCTTAAGTTTGCCCCTGAAAACTTCCAGGGGGAATGGCGTGTGTTCCTTGGGTTTATGCATCTCCTTCTAATTATGGTGCTTACCTGCTGTTTCCTGTGAGTATTAAGAGTGCACATGCTGAATTTTCCATGTTAGGTCTATTATCTTATGAGACTGAATCTTAATTACCGACCCCCACCTATTCACAGAAAGTTTAGTTTCCATCTCTTATTCGAGAACTTTATGTGTCACAAGGGACCCTATATACTGGCTCAAAAGTGTGAAAGGAGCTTTGGGCAGATTGATTTCTGTTTGTGATATCTCAGGATGTGATATCTCATCCTTCTATTCAGACAGACATCCAATAACCACTTTCTGAAATCCTATACTGTTCCATGTACTTCTGTAGGAGTGCTAGGAGAGATACCTAAGCCAGAGTGGGGATGGGTGGGAGGTAGGGGCGGGGAAGACTTCCTGGAGGAGTAAGTAGACGCCTGAGAGGAATGGGAGTTAGCTCCTTGGCTAGGTTGGTGGTTGGGGTGGGGGAATGGCTATTCCAGAAACACAGAGCAACGTAGGCAAGTGGCACAGAGATAGGAGAGAACACGATGAGATTCAGGAACTGCAAGCAG